>NC_080677.1:10000000-10600000 GCF_030445035.2 Dasypus novemcinctus
GTATTAGTTCTGAGCAGCCTAAGAGATTGAAACAAACACCTGTAACCAACAGAGGACTAGTATACAGTATATATAAATAACTTTAACAATTCAGTAAGAAAGAAAGACAGTCCAATAGAAAAAAAAATGTTTGAAAGCCTTGAACAAGCACTTTACAAAAGGGAAAATCAAAATATCCTACAAAGTATGTGCAATGGTAGTTCATTTTCATTGCTGTATATGGTTCCACTGTATGAACATAACACACCTCATTTTCCATTTGACTGTTGATAAACATTTTGGTTGTTTCCAGATAGTGGTTATTATGAATCATGCTGTTATGAAAATTATTCTATTCTGGCACATATGCATGTTTTTCTGTAGATTATATGGCCAGGAATAGGATTTCTGGATCGCATGTATGCATATTTTCATCCGCAACAGACAATGCCAAACTGTTTTCCAAAGCAGTAGCCTCAATTTATACTCATATCAATAGTGTAACTTCTACCCTCATCAGCAGTGCATACTGTCAGACTTTAATTTTAGCCATTCTGAAGGGCGTGAAGTGAAATGTAGTAATATCTTATTGTGGCTTTAACATTTTTAAATTTTGATTACTAATGAGATTGGTAACATTTCCAAATGTTGAGAATACAGATGGATCTCAAATACAAAATATTGAGTGAAATAAAACAGACTCAAAAGAATATGAAAGAGTAAAAAGAGTACCAGAGTTGAGTACCCTGCCCCTCAAGCACTCTGTAAACTCTAGGCAATTCTAGCAGACATTGTCCAGGTGACTCTCTTAGGTACACATTGTTTAGATATCTGCTCTTGAAGGTTCTGAAACCAGGAGCATAACCACTTTGGGTCTTGAGCTATAGGCAGTCAGTGAAGTGACCAAAATGAAGACAAAGCCTTCAATACTGCTACCACTTGGATAAGGGATGGAGTGCTGTAGCACAATATGATATCCTACAAGAAAAGACAAAGAACATCACTAAGGCCAGGACATGGCTGTAAGCTGAAGACATCAAGGGCCAGTGAGGATATGTGATTTATCTAGAGTTAGAAGGACTGCTTTCAGCAGAGGGAGAAGCAGAAACCTCAACCTAAGTGTTCCAATTGAAGTTAAGTTTGGGTATCATCTCCCCTTCACCCCTCCACTTGTTTTCAACCACTTGCTTTTTTGCCCATTTATTGTAAACCAATAATATAATGTTCTCTCATGCTGTGCTAAATTACTTGAAATAGGTAAGTTATTTAAACATTTAGATGTTCGTTGGTTTGAGGAAGAGTAGATCCACACTCTACTTCACCTTTGCTAAAAACATTCAGCTTCTCTCATCAGGTTCTCTTGCCCATTAATCTGCACTGTCACTGTCCTCTGCCCTCACCCAGGTTCCCTCCTCAACATTCCTGGGTGGTTTTAGCTCCACGGTTCTGTCACCTTCTCCAAAAACTCCTTCTATCTTCATTCTTAGTGATTGCATTTATCACTCCACCAACCTTGGCATGTGGTCTTGCCGTGCACCAACCTTCACTTCCTAGACCTGGTCATTAGCAGTAATGTCACTGCTCCTCCCATGTCTCCAGTTCATGAGTCCCACTTTCTGATTACCATCTCCTATTTTTCCAGCTCATTCTTCACCCCACTATGATGTGTTAATCTTACCATCATTTTATTGTCCTTGACCTTCTCGATGTCTTCTCTTTTCTCCTTACCATGCTTGAATTCTGTGGCCTGTAATAATGCTCACTCGATTAGGAAAACCACAATCCAGCTCTCTTGCCTACTTGAGAAGAACACTGGAGAACAGGAGGCAACCATGCAGATTGGTTTACTTTAAGTGTATGAAATTCTAGTGATGCTAGAGTGAGAATGATGCTGCCTAGCCATTTTCCTCTTCTCTCCTTTCATACTTCATCACCTCTTCCCTCCTTCTCATCTGTAGTTGAGAAACTTGTTTCCTACTTCACTGAGAAAATGGAAACATTAGTAGAGACATGCAAAGACTCCCACATTCACATTCTAACCTCCCATCAGTAATAACTCTGCCTTCCCACCTGGCAGATATTCTCTCCAAGCTCCTGGCTGAGGCCAACCTTGCTACATATGATTGTACACTTCCCACTACCACCACTCCAGGGCATTCCAGGGACATCTCCCTCTACTACGTCATCAGTTTTCTCCTTCTTACTGCATCTTCTACCTCAGTCTACACAAAAGAAACAAACAAGGAGAATCCGTCAACCCCACTTACTCAAAGTTACCACCCTACCTCTTTGACCCCTGCATAAGAACTCCTCAAAAGAGTAGCGTACCTTGTTTCTCTCCTTCCACTTTCCCTTAAAACCACCCAAATCTAGTTTTCATCCCCAGAAAAATTGTTCTTTAAAGGGTTACTAGTGGTTTCTGTGAAATCCAAAGGTGATTCTCCTTGGTCTTCATTTTAATTGAACTGTCACCAGCATTTCACACATAAATTTATTTTTTCTCTTGAACCTCCATTTCCTGTACGAATTTAAGTCTTCTCCATCCTCTCTGATCCTCTTTTCCTCCCTTTCTCTATGACTCCTAAAGCCTCAGGCTTATTCTTGGTCCTCATTCATCACTATCTCACTCCCTGCTTAGGCAATTTCATCCAGTCTCCTTGTCTTGAATGCAAACTCAATGTTGATGATTCCTGAATTAGCATTTCCTGCCCAAAGCTCCATCCTCAGCTCCATTCTTGCATATCCAATAGCTGTATTTGATTAGACATCTCTACCCTAATGTGTCCACGACGGAACTTCTGATCTTCCCCCAAACTAGCTCCCTCCACAGCCGACCACATTTCAGTTGGTGGTAGCTCCATCTTCCCAGGGGTTCCAGGGCCCTTAGACCTCTCCTTCTCTATACCAGCCCACATCCAACCCAGCAGGAACTCCACCACCCTCCTGTATAGCTTAACCCTCACTTCCCCTACCCTCCATTAGTCCAATGTCCTCCCCAAGGCTCCTCATTGGTAAAGGGGCTTCCACCATCACCTCTTCAGCTTAGACTAGCAGCCCAATTCAGATCACAGCCTCCCATGCTCAAAACTCTGCAGTGGTTCCCCAGTTTTCTCAGAGGAAATCAGTCCTCTTACTAGGTTCCTCCTCTCCATCCCAGAATGGCTCTGCCCACTCAGCCAAACTGGCCTCCTTCCTGTGCCTCAGAAACATCACATGTTATGTTACCTCAGGACTTTTGCTCAGTCTATGCCTCTCACTGGAAAATTCTTCCCCCAGTTACTCCCCTGTCAGTGTCCTCACTCTTCCTAAGCTGCTCACATGCCACCTTCTCCCCACCCCCCACCTCTCAACTTACATAAGCTCCTGAGACAGGGAGCCATGCCTGTCTCCTTTCCTGATAGATCCCAACAGGGAGGACAGCACCTGGTGTGCTACAGCCTCCTCAGTACACATCAGCTGCGGACATGAAGCCTAGCTCACTGAATGAGCTCTCTGCCTCCTGCTCGGAAAGCTGCAAGAGTTCAAGATGGCAGCAGTGGTGACTGCAGTGACTGACAGAGGATAAATATTTAGTCCAACTTGCTGATATTGCTCCCTGAGAGAGTTACACCAATAAGCAGTGTCGAATAAGGTCAGGATTTATAGTTCACAATTACCCCAGTCCACCTTCTCTCCTCCTCCCTTCTCCCCCTCCCCTCCTGGCTTTTCCCCTCCTCCCCATTATTATAGCCACTATCTAGGTTCTTGGCTTCGTTGCAAGAAAGAGTCCAAGGACAAGCCACAAATTAATTAAGCAAGCCAAGAATTTATTGGGGGGTAAAGGAAGAAAACAGAAGTACACCCTCAGCCATGGGGTGGGCATTTTCAAGGGAGAGTTCTGCCCTGGGGCCCCCTGTTGTATGGGGTACAGGACTCCAGGGTCTGCTCTGATTGGCACATTTGGGGCAAAGCAGGAAAGCTCTACCGGGTGATTTCATTCGCTTAGGGGGATAGGGGTGCTGTCCGGTGGCGGTTGGCTTCTGGCTGCTGTCTGTGAGCTCTTCAGGGCCTGTGGGCTGGTGATGACTAGCCTCTGGTCACTGTCTTCAAGACGTGCAGTACCTGAAAGTGGGTAGGGGTGGTGCTGGTGTCCCCCCACCCACCCCTTCCCTCTTCTCTGCCATGTAATGATGTTGCCGGTTGCTTCTGATAACACAGGCTCTGCGTGAGCCGCAAGCTGCAGGTGTGTGCTTGTGCTGCCCCTTCCTCACCTGCCTTATGACTCAGCAGGCTGGTGCCAGGAAACAGGGCTTTGCGTCAGTTTCCCTTATTAGGTTTTCTGCCCCCTTCCTCCTTAGGTCCCTATTTTATCCTGCCTCACCCTCGGGCAGTCCTACCCGCCTGTTAAAAGAAATAAAACAAAATAGAATTTCTATGACTAAGATACTTTAAATGGAGTTGGGAGGCCAAGTCTCAGCCAGATATCATGAACTGCCAAAGCATGCAAAGCCTCAAGAAACAGTGATCCCCCAAACCCTAAGGATATCTGGGCAGTGTAAGTTAACCTCAAGATAAAGAGCTCAGCTAAATAGTAACCTGAAGGACAACTAGAGCACCCCCAATACACACCAACTCCTAGCAACTTGTGTGATCTTATTTTCCTTTAAAAGCCCCGGAAGTGCCAAGACAGGACACGATTTGGGCTACCACCTGAATATGGGCTCCCTGCATTGCAATTCTGTGACCCCAAATAAATTCCTCTATTGCCTTGCGGCTTATTTGTTATTTCTCAACTGATACCTCCTCCCACCGCCTCTCCCCTTCTCATGAGCAGGTCCCGAATCTGTTGGGGGTGGGATGGCCAGAGTTTCCCACCGACTCTTGGTTCCACCGCAAGGGAGGGAGGAGGCGGGGCAGAGGCAGACCAACGTCGCCTCGCCTTGTCCCTGGCCCTCATAGCATGGGGGGCATGGTCGGGGAGCGGGGAGCCTGGGGGGCACGTAGGGACCACCCACCCCATCTGCTCTTGCTACTCCTGGGCACTCCACGGCAACTGGCCGCCACCTGCCACCTCCAGGCACCAAGCCACCATCCCCTCGCCTCTCCACTGACCCAAAGGGAAACTCGGTGGAGGTGAAGAGTCTCAGTGACTGACAGGTGGGATGGGGTCAAAAGATGTTCAGTAGGAGCAGAGGAGGAACCTGTTCCCCGAGCCCTGGGCTTCCTCTACGGGAGGACAGTGACGTCAGTACCCCTGCCTGCCCTGCTTGCTCCACCTTCTGTGTCTGAGGATGGGTCCTGCACCGCACCCGCCTCCCAGTCATTTCCCATCAACCTCTCCTCAGCCCAGGTCTTGCCACTGCCTGCGTTCCTTTGAGAGAGGTGGGCGTGATGTTGGCACACCACCTGTGGGCACCGAGCCAGCCGCTGGCCTTTGAGGTCAAGCTCCTTTGCGGGCATCAGCCATTGAACTGGCCTCCACTCAAAGAATTAGCCAAAAGCCCTGCTCCGCTTTTCATAACACCTGGCTGAAATCAGTGCCTATTTCCACAAAGTCCCCAATACCCGGAGCATGTGGCCCCCAAACCAGGGTATGTCTCCGTCACTGTCGTCCCTTTATCCATAGGGGACAGCAGGCATCTGGGCATCCATGGACTCAACCTTAAGAGCAGGACAGTGCTCCGGGGGACTGGGGGTGCCTGGGCATGGGGGGCAGGGGTGGCGGGGACAGGACAAGCAGGGACAGCACCTGTGCTAGAAGCCCAGGCTCCAGGAGAGGGCCAGCACTGAGGGGTCCCCCAGGTCTTACACCCTCTGCTTGGACATCTTCAAAGCTGCTTCAGGGCCAACTTCTAAGACCCTCGATGCATCTGCCTACTTAAATTTAACACATGGAGGCCACTGAATAAAAACTATGGGTTTCCATCTAATAAAGCCACTGCAAAGTCCTAGTACAAATTTGACATTGAGTGTGATTTGTTGTAAATGAGCTAGAGGCATTTTTCCTGGAAACATCCACAGAGCTCCTCACGCTGAAGGCTCTTTGGTGACGCTCTTTTGTTTCATCCTGAGCCTGGCATCCTCTTCGGATACTGTCTTTTCTCCTTCGTCTTGAAGAAGCAGTGGAGTTAGGAAGTACTGACTGAAGTCACCACGTGGGATTCCCAAACTCAGGGGAACGAGGGGTCCCTGTCAGAGGCCAGGGGTCAGACACCATGCAAGGGTTTCTTACCTGTATCCTTTCTCCCAGATCTGCCCCTAGAGTTCTCTGTGAGAAAGGTCCACATTTTAAAGATGAAGAGACTGATTATGGCAGTGATCCCAGAACAGTGACAACTCTGGCTGGCATCTCCCACCAGGCAGGACTCACGAGGGGCTGCACCTGCCCTAAGCTCTTACATTGGTAACCCAAGGCAGGTCTGCTCTCTAGCCTCTCTCACAGAGGGGAGAGCAATGGCGCAGAGGCGAGACGCTGGCTCCAGACCCAGGCCCTGTCCGCCGCAGCCCTCCACTTGGTGGTGCTGAGCCCAGCGCCCACACCGGTGGAGTCCAAGGGCTGAAACTGTCGCCACAGACCGTCCCACTGGCCAGCGTGCAGCCTCCAACAAGGCTCTTCGCTGCCTCTCTCAACACATCCTTCCCGAAGGCCAGACCTTGAGCTGCATCCCCTCGTCGTGCTTCCCAAGGGGGTGCCAGCGCTGGCGGCGCCTCCTGAGACGTTGGCCAAGGGACCCCACTTCTCGGCACGACCTGGCTCCTTGGAGGAGGCTTTTCCGAGGGCCCCGTTGAAGCTACGCTTTGTGCATCTAAACCACATGCTGTGAATGAACTCAGAACCAAGGGCTCAAGTTTGACCCACAAAGCATGTTTGCAGTGAGTCAGAAAGCCAGATTACATTAAAGATGGTGGTGATCATGAATCACATTTTGATTTATTATTGGATTGTTTTAGGAAGCTGCAAAATATGATTCCCTGTGAAATTTTCCATTTGCTTTTATCATGTGTACCTCAAAATTACTTAAACTCAAAATTGCCCAATCACCTTAAAATTATGCGGTCTGTATTTTTACCCACTTCTTAAAATTTCTCTCATGTTTTATTTTGATATTTTCATATTCCAGATGCCATGAAGATCCCAACAATTCCCCTGACCTGCTTCAAGTTTCTTTGCTGGTTCTGGAAGTTTCCATTTACACAAGTGACATCTGAAATAGTGATGGACATAACTGAGTATTTATTGAGTCTCAGGGAAATTTTACAAGTAGATAACTTTGGTTGTAGGTAAACTAGAGCAGTGTTTCCTACAATGTTTCATATAGATGTATAACTCCTGCTGATGACTCTTGGCTAATAATGTTACATTGTACCCCTGGGATGCTCTCAAGAAGGCATCGTTCACATTCTCCAGCCACCAAGTGGGCGAGAGAAACATCGTGATGCTTTACTCCCAGAATCAGATGAACTACAGCCATTTATATCCACTTGTAAATTTCATATGTGTACTAAACTGAAAAACCCAATAAACTAAAATTCCTTAATGTGCACTAGGTTGGTCTACAGTATTGGTCAAGCTCTACAGCTTTCACAGAAAACTAAGCCTCAAATAAAAGGAGCTAGAACAAGGAATTCTCGGAGCCCTTGATGGGCTGGCACCGTGGCGGGTGCTGAAAATGAGTTTTAATAGCTTAGAAAACTATATCAGAAGTGGTGAGCATTCCAGCTTGCCCACCTGTGAGTTTCATAGAGCCACGTCTACTGAAAGAGAAACATTAGGTAACCCCACGTGGCTAAGTGACGCAGGGGCTCGCCGGAGAAGTAGGTTTGGGCCAGGGAGCAGGGCAGCCGCCTTGCAGGTGCTCTCCCGTCTGCCTCTTGCAGCCTTGGTTTCTTGTCTGCACCAGGAGGAAAGTACCTGCTCACCTCCAGCGTGGCCTCCTACCCCGTAATCACTTTAAATATTTCTCTGGACAGGATCAGAACAACAATGAACAGAACAAGATACTGGCATAGGCTAGACTTCCTCTTTAATATTGGTCTGAAAAAAATGGAAGGCGGTGAAGGCATTCCTGTGGACATCAAGGTGAGTGCTGTGGAATGGAGAGGCCGCCACCAAGTGACATCGCCCTTCCGTGCCTGGGTCCCTCATCTGCGACGCGGGGGTAAGTAAGAGCACGCATCCCATGAGGCTGCGGTGATCACAGCGAATGGGCAGATATAAAGTGTTGAGAATAACCCCTGGTGCACAGTAAGTGCTACAGAAACTCCCATCTAGAGTCCAGCCATCAGCCGGAGCGAGGCCTGAGACCCACGGCCCCAGCCGGGCCACCCCACACGGGGAAGAAGAGGTCCCACGTAGCAGCCTCGGCACCTAGGGATTGCCGCGGGGCCGGAAGGGCCTGCGCGAGGCCCAGCCGGCTTGACAGCTCTTCGCTCCTTCCTCTTGGAGGTCCTCCGAGCATGTTTTCTCATCTGCAAAATGGAGGCCGTGTGTCATGCAGGCTCGTGGGTCAGGGTCCCCGGCCTCAGTCCTCCTGACATTTTGGGCCATGTAATTCCTGGTTGTGGGGCGCTGTCCTGGTCTTTGCGGGGTGCTTAGCAGCATCCCCTGGAGAGACGGGGCAAGGAGGGGCACGAGGGAGGCTCCTCTGAGGACATGAGACACAAAGGCTGACGTGGGAGGTAGACGGGCAAGTTCTAGGCAGAGCAGCCTGTGCAGAGGTCCTGTGGCCTGGTGCACACAGAGCCTGGAAAGCAGGCCCCTGGGGCAACGGGTGGAGAGAAGGAGCTGGAAAGGAAGGTAGCGGCCTGGAGCCGAGGCCTCGGAGCGGCTGAGCACAGGCACGGGGGTGCTGAGGAGTCACGCAGGTGCCTGCTGTGGCCGAGCCACCACCAGCTGCCCACGGCACCAGGGCCGTCCTGTGGCAGGGGAGGCTTGCACCTGCGGGCATCTGTATCATCCCCATCAGCGTTAGGGCCTGTGCTGAAGGGGCAAGGCCAGGAGTCTACAGGTGTGTAACCCGGTGTTGGTTACAGCCTCGACGTCACAGCCGCACATGGAGTCAATGACACAGGATTTGGGATTAGAAAGACCCGATTCCTAGCTCCAGCTGCTGCCCGTGTATACAGCGGCTTGGCAGAGAGCCAGAGGCCCTCTCACCCCTGGTCTCCTTTCCTGCACCTCCTCTTAGAGTCCATGGAGGCACTGGTGGCTGGACTGGCATCAGGAACACAACAGGCCGTTCTTTCACCCGGCAACACGACTTCATCCGCTGTGTCGATCGCGCCGCTCTTTCTCCTAAAAGACCGTCCCACCCTCCTTGTGCTTGGTGCAGTGTGACAACAAAAGCCACTGCCTTCGCACACTCTTTTTTCCCTTAAATTGTGAATTCAGTGGTGTCACCAGAAACGCGTTGGCTTTTGACACGGGGATTTATCCGGTTGACAGCGTACAGTTCCAAGGCTGAGGATATCCAAACCAAGGTGCCGTCAGAGGCGCTGTTCCCCGGGGCCGGCTGCTGGTGACCCTGGACTCCTCCACGTGGCCAGATCAGGGGCGGCTGTGCCCGTCTGCCTTCTCCCCCAGGCGTGCTCAGCTGGGGGCGCTTGGGCACGGGCTCCCCCCCGGCCGTCCCCCCAGCCCCCTGGGGTTTCTCTGTCTGGGGCTTTTCCTCTGCGCACCTCCGCCCTCACCCCTGTTTACCAAAGGGCTCCAGCACGAGGACCAAGACCCACCCTGGGTCACGCCTCGCTGAACCAGCCCCTCAAAGGGCCCCGCCCCTACAGGAACAGATCAGCCCCAAGAACAGGATCTGTTCTGGGGTCCTCCGTCCCCAGCAGTGTGCCTCTACCCCAAGAGATCCAGGCCGCGTGCAGCAGTGGAGAGCTGGCGGGGGGAGGCACCACCATTCAGGCTCTGGGAGAATAAGTTGGCGCCACCTCAGTCCCGGGTAAGGCCAGGCTCGAGACGGAAACCGTCTCTTCCGCTCTTCCTTGTCTTCTAGGTAAATTATTCCAGATGGGTAAACAGCAAAGGGCCGCATCCTTCAGCAGCAGAAACCCAAGGGGATGATTTGACCATCCACCCTACGACGCTCCTTCCCTGGTGGCATCTTGTTTCTAATGTGATTGGACGGTGCTCCCACATCTAGCTGTGTACCGCTTTACTCAACCCACAGGTGTCTGGGAAATTGAATGAACAACACTTTTATGCAAATTGGACTGTGTTTCTGAAATGTTCTAGGGCTGTATCATTTTACTAAAACTTGTAGCAGAGATGTGGTGAAGCGAGGCATCCAGGATTAAGCCCAGGCCATGCATCAGGATTCCGAGTTTTCAGGAATTCATGAGTTTGCTTTTAGTGGACCCCCCACCACCACCACCAGCCTTTTGCCTCACTGATGTTTTATGCAAAGCCTTTTGAATGTATCAGACACTTTCCTTTCTCTTGTAGCAAGGAAACAGGTCTGGAATTCAGAAAACAGTCTCAACTCTGGGACCGACGTTCGGATGCAAGTCACAAGACTAACTGGAACCCCAGTTTTCTCGCATGGAAAGGGGGACAAGTGACTCCCCCAGAGGGCTGCTTTGAGGGTCCAAAGAGAGCAAATCAAAAAGGCTATGAAACTTGCAACACACCCCGTTATATTTATACTCAAGTATAAACTGCACATTGTGTATAGTGATGTACAAGTGACCCCATTTCTGGGAAGTGATCCTGCACAACTAAGCAACATTGTTACAAACCCTGCATCTCTCACTGCTTTTGTGGCTGTCAGAAAGGGGAAATGCCTTCTGCTGTCCAAGGAGGATATCCCGTTGCGGGAAACCTTTTCCCAGCAGCTTGAGCTGCTTGACGAAGCCCACGGCCTGCGCACAATGCCTTCCTGTGACCTTGTTCCTTCCTGCCTTCCTATATTTCATTTCTCATCGTAAAATCCTACAGGTGGGAGAAGCCCTGGGCCTGGGAGCCCCAACCCTCTTGTTACACAAACAAGGAAACCAGAAACACTTCAAGAGGAAACGACAGCCCCAGGCCACTAGCAGCCTCGGGGCGACCCCGAACTGGGCAGAAGGTAGAGCCCGCAGAGAAGATGAGTCAACGGAGTGAGTGCGGATGTGATCAAAACCCTTCTGCGCCCTCTGTGGCCAGCGCCAGCGGAGGCTGTGCACCACCTGCCTGGCTGCCCTGGTCCAGCCTGACCCCAGGGCACCCACTGGAAAAGGAGTTTCGACACCTTTCAGTAACCTACACAACTGTGTGGGAGAGAGTGTACACTACAGTGTAAACTATAATCATAATCCACGCTTCATGGCAGTGCTCCAGAATGTGTTCATCAATTGCAGTGAATGTACCACACTAATGAAAGAAGTTGTGGGAAAGGGTGGGAAGTGTGGGGAGTGGCGCATATGGGAATCCCTTACATTTTTTTAATGTAACATTTTATGTAATCTAAGTCTCTCTTAAAAATAAATAAAAAAATCTATTTTTTTAAAAAGGCAGCCCTTTGCAGAGCCGGAAGCATGATTCTGCCATCCTTGCCCTTTATTATGTAGAACTGTGCGTTTTATGTCAATGTTACAAGTTACTCAGTTAACACCAGACGGTAACTGCCATCACAGGAGCTTGCTCTCCTGAAGAGGGAGCCCGGGATTAAGTCCACAGCAGCAAAACTGCCCCTAACTACGCCTTGCTCATTGGAAAACAACTTCTTCTCTCTTAAGGGACCAAACCTGAGTGAACCCGGGCACCGTGGGGGACATGGGGGTAAGAGGAAATGTCTCAGCCCCATGCCTGGTACCATGGCCGCAGGAGTACCCCTATAAGGTGGGGGGTCCCCCCCAAAGCCCACAGGCAGCAGCCACAGGGAGGGACGGGGGCCAGCCCGGCCCTCACGCAGATGAGAACTCACACCGGTTCTGCCAGAGACTCGGCCAGTGACCTGTACTGTCCACTTTGCCCCACGCACTCCAGCTTCCAGTCTGTAAACGTCTGAACTCCTAGAAGGAGTGAGAAATCAACGAGCAGCAGTCACCTGTGGGAGGTTCCGTGGGCCAGCTGCTGCTGGACGGAGAGCCCCTCACTGTTTGCTTAAGGTGAAATCTTCCAAACACATAAAAAAGTGAAAGGAGCCTTGGAATGAGTGCCTGGTACCCAGATCCCAGCCTGTAAGAATTTTTATTTAAGCCATAATTCCTTTAGGTGTCATTGTTACAAAGGAATAAAATGGGACACGTGCAGTTCAATCCTGGGGTGCCTCACCCCAAATCCCATCGTCTCCCTTCCTTTGACAAAGGTAACCACTGGCCCCAAATGGCTTTGCATCTCTGACATGGGAGTTTCTCTTCTTTGGGTCTTTGCATTTCTTCATAAATAAAATACACCTGCTTTACTCGACAGGTATTGTGTACATGCCACCCAGTGACTTCGTTTTGCACTCTGTACTGTAGTTTCCAACTGTCTCCATCTTGATACATTTTCATTGTTAGACAGAGGGCCAGAGTGACAGACATTTGGTGGCAGGTCATGCTTTAAGAGCATCTCAGGCATCCCCTTATGTGTCTGCACTGGGGTTCCCCTTGGCATAGACCCAGAAAGGAATGGATTGATTACAGGAGCTGGTGCACTTGACTGGCTGTTGTAGTCCACTAGGTTGTCAAAATGCAAATATGCCAGAAGTGCGGTGGCTTTCACAGCGGGGACTTATTAGCTTGCAAGCTTATAGTTCCGTGGCCTTGAAATGTCCAGATCAAGGCATCATCAGGCGATGCTTTCTCCCCGAAGCCTGGCTCCCAGCAATGCTGGACTCCTCGGCCACATGGCAAGGCACATGGCGGCATCTGCCGGCCTGCAGGTCTCCTTGTGTTGGCTTCTGGCTTCTGCTGGCTCTCTCCTTCTGTGGCTTTCTCTTTGGGTCTCCTCTGTGTTCATCACGGTTTATAGAGAACTCCATTAAGAGGGCTAAGGCCCACCAGAGCCATGCCTTTCTGAAGTAACTTAATCAAAAGGGCCCACCGGAAGAGGCTCACACCCACAGGAACAGATTAAGAACATACTTTTCTGGGTCCGTCCAGCTTCAAACTGTCACACTAGCATTTGCCCACGTGCTCTCCCAAGTGCTCATGCTACTCATGTTCCCCCAGGATGTGAATGGGTCTCCTTTTCTCACATCTGCAGGCACACCTGGTGCCATATGCAAGGTGGGAGCACAAAGAGCAGGGGATGAGGAAGCGGAGGGCATGGGCTGACAGAGAAGTTGGGGGTGCCTGAGACGACACTGTAGCAGTTTGATATCGTTATGAATTCCAAAAATAGATAATGGATTATGTTTGTGTACTGGCCTATACCTGGGCGTGATTAAGTTACGATTCGGGGTTTGATTGAGCCACATCAGTAGGGTGTTGGGTTCCCACCCTTTGGAGGGTGGGGACTCACAGATAAAAGACACGGCAAAGGACAGAGTTGGAGGATTTTTAATGTTGGAGTTTGATGCTGAAGTCTTAAGCTGGAGCCCCGGGAAGCACACAGAGCAAAGAAAAGCAAGCCCCAGGAAGAGAGGAACCCAGGAAGCCTGAACCCTCACAGCTGTTGGCAGCCATCTTGCTCCAACACATGGAAATAGACTTTGGCGAGGGAAATAACTTACACTGTATAGCCTGGGAAATATAAGCTCCTATTTCAAATAAATACCCTGTATAAAAAGCAACCAATTTCTGATATTTTGCATCAACTCCCCTTTGGCTGACTAACACAGCCACATTGACAAGTATAAATACAGCTGGAAGGGGCTTTGGGGGAGGCTTAGAATAACTCCCCCAGCATTTTTCCATTTGAACTTGTACCTCAAAAATACAATGTTTGTGAGGAATATTGGACAACGGTGTTTGCAGCTGCAGGAACCTGGTATCAGGGCTCTGGGTCCCCAGACCCTGCCCAGGTGGACCAAGGCTTACGGGAGTCAGACTGGCAGTGTGTTGCTTCCTCCTCAATGGCTGGCAGACCCAGGCATCTGGGACTCAGAAAACTGCACATAGGTGAAGTTTCTTTTTTTAACATCTGCTTGGGGAATGGCCTGTACCTGTTTGGCTGAGTGAGCCACTTTGGTGACTCAGTCTTCATCACTTTAGCGTCTCACCCTCGGAACAAATGATCCTTTCCACCTCCCCCTTCTGTCCCTCTAGGGTCTGCTGCTCCATCTCCTGCAATGTCCATGGAGCCACTCAGTAGCATCCACCACTGCCACATCTCTGCCAGCAGGGGTGGACACCTTCAGGCACCAGCCCAGGCAATGGAGCCCTTTGTCACGCAGTCACTGGAGCTCTTCCCGGTGGTTTACTGAGAAGGCAAGCATGAGAGAGCCTGGGTCCCTGGGCATTACCCCATCCTTCTATCAGGGTTATCACATTTAATCTTCACCCAACGACCTTCATCCCTACAACACTCAAAACACAAAAACGAAACAAACAAAAAATCAGAGAAGTTGAATCATTCACCTAAGGCCATGAAATTAAGTCAAACTACATAAAATTACAGTTTTTAAAGGTCAAAAACAGTCAAATTTCATAGGGCTCAACATAGGCCAAGTAAGAAGAGAAGACAAACCTACCTGAGGCCCAACCCAGGCTTTTCCCACAGAAAGTGTGGCCTTTCTCCAACAGGGCATGGGAACAGGTGCCTTCTTCAAAGGGGAGAAGCATCCTGTAAAATAGTTCACAACAATTACCTGCAAAATAGTATGCACACATGCATACATCCCGTTTATCAACCAAAGGGAGAAAATCTCATAAATGACCATTACTTCTTGCCGTATACTTAGGGTGTGAGGTGACAAGGAGACTACTCAGAAGCTGGACAGCCGGAACTCAAACCTAGCACTGTCACCTGTGCAATCACAGGTGAGTTAGTTAAACTTTCTGGGGCTCATCTTTCTCATCTGTTAAATGGGGGTAAAAATATGACCTGCCTTGTAAGATGGTTGGGAAGATTTAATACTGTGAAAGTCATGCCTGTTCTTTAGTAACTGCTCAAGGAGTGTTACTGTCATCATTATGTTGGGAAATCGAAGAGCACTGTTCAGCTGCCAGGGAGACAGGAAACTCCAGGGGAATTTCTTCCAGGACACAGTAAGGTCCGATGAGTCAGACATGTCCAAGGCCTTGCCTGTGGCCCAAGAACCCAAATGATTCCTCCAAGTGCCCGTTTCCACTGCAACGCTCCTTCCTCTTCATCCAGGGATCCTCCTCATTTATCTAGGTCCAGGAGGAGACTAAATTCTCGGAAGCTTTCTCTGACCCAGCCAGCCACCTGGCCGAGCGCCTTCTTCAGACCTCTGTCCAGCTGCCCGAGGGACGATTGCTGAGAGGAAAGATCAGGAGCTTTGGCTTCAGAAAGAGTTAGTTCAGTCCCAGCAATGCTCCTGCTTAGTTAGATGGCCTCACACAAGTGACACAAACTTTGTCTTGCCTTCCTCAGGAGCGCAATTGAGACAAAAGTCTCAACATTTGCAAGGTTGCATACGGATTTTTTTAAATGCATGTGAGGTGCCAAATATTTATATTCATTAAAAAAATTAGGCTGTTGTTATTTTATTGCCTTCCGAGATGCCTCTCCCAAGGACCACAAACCCTTGTGCTTAGAGACACCCTCTCTCATTTCCCAATGCTCCACAAATATAACACATCCAGACCAAACTCATCATCTCTCCTCATCCCCACCCAAAATAGAGAATTGGCTTCCTTCTATAGCCCTCATCTATGGGAACTGTACTGCCAACCAGTCACGGCTCAAACCAGGCACCTGGGAGTCATCTTTTATTCCTTTTCCAATTTCCCACATAAATTTTTTAACAGGGACTGGTTTTACCCTTTATCCAAAAACAACCCCAAAAATGAAAAATATGCAAAAAAAAAAAAAAAAAGGTATTCCAGGCACTGAAGATAAAGGAAAAAAAGAAAAAATGACCACTGAGAGATGAGAAACAAATGTAGTGAGCCCTATGATAGGCTCACTTTATTTCCTTAAGAGAGTTTTCAGACCATGGCCCAGGAAGGGAGAACACAGGTAGAGCTCAGCAAACCCCCTTCTTTAAGGAGATGAAGCTGAGGGCTCAGGAAAATCAAGGAAGCTGGATTTTGCATGAGACTACAGGTTTTGCAGAATGACTACAGGTGCAGAGAGAAAGAGCATTAGGGATTCACAGAGGGACCCCTCAGGTCTCCAGCTGAGAACTGCTAGCACTTGAGTTTCAGGATGCTATGGGAGCCTAAGGAAAGAACCACTAGAGAAGGAAGAGGGCTCAGCATTCAAATATGAATGGGAATGATGCCCGTTCCCATGTTTCAGAATGGAAAATCACATGATTCATGGGACACTGGGTAGAGCACAGACAACAGCACTGTCTCGTTAGTGAGTAATAATTAGGGCTAGACTGAAAACCTCACCAGTCCCACCCAACAAATCTTAAAAACAATTAAACATTTTCCAAATAACTTATCTGTGTCCCAGAACACAGCTCAAAAAGATCTCAAGCAAAAAATATAGAGCACTTAGTAAGGTAAAGTTCAGTGTCTAGCGTCCAGTCAAAAATGAGCAGGCATGAAAAGAGTCAAGAAAATAAAACCTATAATGAGAAGATAACTCCATCCATTAAAACTGACACAGAACTGAGACAGATGTTAACATTATCAGACAAGGACATTAAAGCAGTTATTCTAACTGCTTTCTGTATGTTCACAAAGTTGAACAGAGAGATGAAAATTCTAGGAATGAAAACAACATTGTGTGAGATGGAAAATGCACTATACAGGCAGATTAGAGAATGCAGATGAAAAGATTAGTGACCTGAATGTATAGCAATAAAACTTAGCCAACATGAAACACACAGAGAAAAAGAGACTCTAAAAGAAAGAAAAAAAGAAAACTAAAAAGCATCAAGAGCATAGTGAGCTATGCAACAACTTCATGAGCCCTAATATAAGTATAACTGAATTTCCTGAAAGAGAGGAAAGGAGAGGCAGGGTGGATATTTGAATAAATAATGGTGACATTTTTTTTCAAATTTGAGAAAAATAATAAAACTACTGATTCAAGAAGGTCTATGAATTCTAAACCCCCAAAAAGAAGATGAAGAAAAATATACCAAGACAAATCATAATCAAATTTCCAGTGAAAGGGAGAAAATCTTAAAAATAACCAGATAAAAAGACACATTACATAACAGAAGAGCAAAAATAAGGATGACAGAGGATTCCTCATGGGAAAGAATACAAGTGAGGAGACAGTGGGGAAACATTTTTAAATTTCTAAAAGAAAAATCTGTCTACCTTCAAATATATACCCAGGGAAAATGTTTCAAAAATTAAGGTAAAGCAACCTGCAAAAGACACTGAAAAGACTCTGAAAATTCCTTCATAAAAGCAACAAGAAAAATGGCAGGAAAAAATTGTCCAACTTTTTAGTACTTGAAATTAACCAAATGCTTGCAACTTTCTGGTAGTATTCATTCAAAAAAAAAAATTACTGAACCTTAGTAAGAACAGTGATCTTTGTGTTGTTTTAGTTTTTTCTATTCTCATTCTCTCTCCCAACTGTGCAGTAGCCTTGAAAGCCAATAGCCATAATCATGGTGAAAACCAATAGCCTTTCAGCCACCTGAGGGGACAGAACAGGGTTGAACCCCTTCAATCTCCCAGAGAACTGAAATTATTTGAACAGTATGGTGGTTCCCTGGAAGAACCCACTTGCAAGGTTCTTTTACCTGATGTGACTCAGAGCTTGAAAAAGCCTTTACCACAGGGGCATTTCTTAAAAACAAGTAGAACCTGAGAAGGTGAACAACAAGCAAAATTTAAAGGAAAGACTGGGCAGCAAGATGTCCTTAGCGGGGTTTGAAAAACTCCAAGATTTTCCTGGGAATCGAGTGTCCATGCACATGCACAGGGCTGTGTGCATGATCAGAAAACATCTGAGAAGGCCCTAACCTCTCCCATATGGCTGACCTTGAGGTACTGTGCAAGTAGGAAATGAAGAATAAGGTAGGGTTGCAAACTGCTTGGCTGAGTTTTGAAAGCATGGCTCCAGTATGCATAGATACACCATTATTAAAGGTTGGGAAACTTACAGGTTCTAGGCTATAAAGGAAATCTCTGTCCAGTCACTAATTGACAATGAAGTTAACAGAGTAGGCAGTTCAGTGGCCATAAAAATAACAAAGAATTAATTCAAGAAAGGAACTAAACAAAGAATAGCCATAAATAGCCATAATAACAAACCTGTGGTAGAATCTAATTTCTAGGGTTGGCACATTATTTTAAATGTCTAGTTTTCAACCAAAAAGAAACACATGACATACAAAGAAACCAGAAGAAAATGGCCATATATAGATGGGAGGGTGAGAAGGAATAATAATTAACAGAAATAGTTGCTGAGAAATTATAGCCATTGACCTTACCAGACAATAAAAATGTAAATCAACTGTATTAAATATATTCAAAGATCTACAAGAAAGCACAGCAAAAGTATTAAAGGAAATTACGAGAATAATGCCTCTTCAAATACAGAATGTCAACAATAGAAAGAAACTATAATAAGAAACAAACAGATACTATGACATTGAATAACTGAAATGAAAACGTCACAAGAGGGACTCAAAAGCTGATTTCAGAAAGCAGAAGAAAGAATCAGCACAAGTAAAGGCAGGTCAATTGAGACTAAACAGTCTCAATAATAGAAAGAAAAAAGAAATGAAGAAAAATAAACAGAGCCTCAGAGATTTGTAGACCATCATCTAGCATACAAATATACACATAAAGAGAGTCCTAGAAGGATAGGAGAGAGAGAGAAAAGGGCAGAGTGAAATAAAGAATAATGCCCAAAATCTTCCCAAAATTGATTAAAAACATTAATCTACCCACTGAGAGCTCAATGAACTCCAAGTAGGAGAGACCCAAAGAGAACTACACCTAGACATATCATAAGCAACTTGTTGAAAGCCAAAGACTAAGAGAGAATTTTGAAAGCAGCAAGAAAAAAGTAACACATCATGTACAATGGCTCCTCAATAAAATTAAGAGTAGATTTCTCATCAGAAACCAGGGAGGACAGGACGTAATGGGAGAAAATATCCTAATGCCAAAAGAAAAAGGCTGTTAACCAAGAATTCTATATCCAGCAAGCTTATCCTTTGAATAGTAAGGAGAAATTAAGAAATTCCAAGATAAACAAAAACCAAGAGGATTTCATCACTAGCAAAAATGCCATACAAGAAGTACTGAAGGGAGTCCTTCAAGCTGAAATGCAAGGACACTAGACAAAAACTCAAATGCATATGAAGAAGTAAAACAGAGTTATAAATGTAACTATAGATAAATATGGAAGACAGTATAAATTTATTTCTGTTTGTAATCTTTCTTCCCTCCTATCTGGGAAAACTGCATAGGTAAAAAGTATAAATATGTGTTGATGGGCATAAAATATATGAAAATATAACTTATATGACCATAATAGCACAGGAAGGGGAGGGAAACACAGCTATAGAGGAGCCAATATTGTGTAACATCTGAAATTAGGTTGATATTAATCTGAACTAAATTGTTACAAATTACTACGTTAACTGTAATCCCAAAGCAACAACTAAGAAAATAACTTTAAATATTAAATAAAAGTACTAAATTAAGAAAGTGAAATAACAGAAATAATAGAAATGACAAAGGAATTAAAATGTTATGTCAGTACCACAAAGGTAGGTAGTAACAGAGGACGAGTAAAGCAAAAAGACATGTCTGATAAAAAGCAAATAGCAAAATGACAGATATAAATCCTAACTTATTAGTATCAGTAGTAACATTAAATGTAAATGGATTTAAAACTACAATTAAAGAGCAAAGATGTGAAGAATGAATTTTAAAACATGATCCAACCACATATTGTACACAAGAAACACAATTTAGATTGAAAGACATAAATGGTTGAAATTAAGAGGATGGATAAAGATATACCATGTAAATAGTAAACAAAAGAGAATGGGAGTAGCTACTAATATCAGAAAATAGACTTTAAAAAAAAAGTGGTGACTAGAGATGAAGCAGGATATTTTATAAAGATAAAAATGGTCAATTTATCTAGAAGATATAAAAATTGTAGACATAGATGCACTTAACCACAGAATCCCAAAAGAAAAAAGAAAATTAAAGGATGAATTAGACAATAATACTCTACTTTCAATAATGGATAGAACAACTAGACAGAAGTTCAGCAAGGAAATAGAAAAACCAAACAACATTATACATCAATTAGTACTGGAAAATATCTACAGAACTTTCCACCTGATAGTACTAAAATGTATATTCTCATCAAATGTACATGGAGCATTTTCTGAGAGATGATTTCTTACGTCATAAAACAACAAATGTAAAAGGATTCAGAGCACATACAGTATGTTCTCCAAACACAATGGGATGAAATTAAAAATCAGTAGTAGCCCAGGAGACTTGAATCTCTGGGCTGTCCATGTGCCAGCTGGGCCCTGAGCCTCAGCAGAGTTGTAAAACCTACTCTCCAGTTCATTGGACTTACCCAGGTCAGCTAATAAAGAGGTGTGGATGGTCAACCACCACACCAAGAAACTGAGAGAGTCTACAACTGCAAACAGAAGAGTCCCATTCATCAGCCATGTGGGATCGAAGCCCCCTCTCAATTTAGAGGTGGAGTGGACATTGCCATCCCAGGGTCCTCAGGATGGAGGAATAAAATATGGATTAGAGGGGACTTATTGGTATTCTACTATATTATTATGACTCTAGCAAGGGAAGAAACTATATCATTGATGTGGAGACAGTGGCCACTGGAGTTACTAAAGGCAGGGAGAGGGAAAAAGAGATGTAATATGGGGGCATTTTCGAGAGTTGGAGTTTTCCTGAATGATATTGCAGGGATAAATGCAGGACATTATATATCCTGCCATAACCCACAGAATGGACTGGGAAAGGATGTAAACTACAATATAAACTATAATCCATGCTCTGTAGCAGTGCTCCAAAATGTATTCATCAAATGCAATGAATGTACAACACTAATGAAAGAAGTTGTTGATGTGAGAAAAGTGGGGTGTGGGGAGTGGGGCATATGGGAATCTCCTGTACTTTTTAATGTAACATTTTGTGTTATCTATATATCTTTTAAAAATAAATAAAAACATATGTTTAAAAATCAGTAGTAGAAGGAAATTTCAGAAAATCACCTTTGTGGAAATTAAACAACACACTCCTTATATAATTAATACATGAGAGAAGAAACCTCAAGGGAAATTGGGATGAATTTTAGATGAATGAAAATGAAAACACAACATACCAGTCATATGACTTGTAGCTAAAGCAGTGCCTTCAGGGAAATTATAGCTGTAAACATCTATATTTTAAAAGAAGAAAGATCTCAAATCAATGACCCAAACTTCTATCTTAAAAAAGATAAAAAAACAAAAAGCAAAATAAACTGAAACCAATTAGAAGAAAGGAAATAATTATAGTGGAACTAAATAAAAATAGAGAATAGAAAAATAATAGAAAAAATCTATGTAATCAAAAGGTGTTTCCTTAACCATAGCAACATAATTAAAAAACCTTTAGCTAGACTGACCAAGACAAGAAGACAGGACTCAAATACCTAAAATCAAGAATGAAAGATGGAGCATTACAACATAACTTACAGAAATAAAGAGTTATACTATGAACAATTAAGTGCATGCCAGCAAATTAGATAACCATCCTAGACAAAAAGGAAAAATTCCTAGAAAGACTCAAACTAGTGAAACTGACTCAAAAAGAAATAGAAAAATATGAAAAAAAAACATAACAGGTGAAGAGATTTAATTAGTAATAATAAAAACAAAACTTCCCACAAAGAAAAGCCCAATGACTTCACAAATATTTAAAGAAGAATTAACATAAATCCTTCACAAACTCTTCCAAAAAAATAGAAGAGGAAAGCACACTTCCCATAACATTCTATGAGGCCATTATGACCCTGATACCAAAACCAGACAATGACACCATAAGAAAAGAAAACCACGGGCAAATATCCCGTAAGAATATAGATGCAAAAATCCTAAACAAAACACTAGGAATCCAATTACAGCGACATATAAAAAGGGTACTACACCATGACAAGGTGGGAATAATCCCAGGAATTCAAGGTTGGTCCAACATATCAAAATAAACCATATCAAAAGAAACATAATGCTTGAAAATATTATGCTAAGGTTTAAAAAAGTCAGACACAAAAGGCCACATATTGTATGATTCCAATTATAAGAATGGTCCAAAAAGGCAACTCTGTAGAGACAGAGAGGGCTGGAAGAGAGGGGAATGGGAGGGATGGCTATTTAGGGGTGCTGAAAATAGTATGGAATCAGAGAGTGCTGATGGTTGCACAAATTTTTGAATATCCTATAAACTACTAAATTGTGCACTTTAGAAGGTGAATTACATAGTGTGTTAATTATATATCAATAACCATTTTTATAACTAGGATCAAAACGACAATAGATAATTTGTAGTTAAAACATCCCCACAAGGTGATGTAGACACTTTGGGGAGGATGACCCCTCTTCTCCACGATGGCAAGAGAAGGAAGGGAGCTGGAGATTAGAGGACTAAGAGCCAGTCCACCGCGGGCAGGGCTACGCAAGCCGCTCTGCACTGGACGCAGCCAGCACACTCAGTTGCGCTTCGACTCACAATGCTCACGTGTGGCCAGGACATGTTCTTGCACAGGTTCCAGGGGCTGCAAGGCTGAGAATGGTTCCAGCTCTGGGTAAGAAGGGATAAGCACAATCCACCCTGCCTCTTCCCCTATATGCAGCAACAGAACCAGTGCAAAATGTGTGCTGCAGGTATTGGAGGACTCTGAAAGATAACCAGCAGGAAAAAAAAGATCAGAATTAGAAATACCACCAAACTGGTGGGGAGTTTTCCAGTTTTCCTCTGGTACCTGCAGGCCTGCAACCAAGGCATCCCAAAGTCTGGGGTGGGACCCTAGAGCAAAGACAAGAGAATTCCAGGATGAGCTATGCGGTTGTGGCTTGAGAAGCGAAGAGGGGCTCATCTCTCAGGGACTGTAGGGGAAACCCCCATTCCTTCCTCTTCATTCTCGCAAGTCCTGGACTCCAGGGACCCTCACGGGGCAGTGGCAGTGACGACAGTGACATGCCACCATGCCACCGGCACCTGAAGCTGGGAGACACTGTAATCTTTCTCTCCTTTTTTTTTTGGCATCTGTCTTCGTGAGAAATATTGTTCTTTAATTTTCTTTCTTTGTAATGTCTTTTGATGGAAGAACGTGAGTAAAATTGATATTTCTTCTGCACGTGTTTGATAGAATTCACTGGTAAAACCATCTGGGCTTCCAATTTTCTTTGTAGGAGGTTTTGGGTTTGTTAGTTTTGTTTTTGCTTTGTATTTTGGCACTTAAAATGAAGATGTTTATTGACTAGCAAAGAAGGTTGCTCATGCTCTATTTCTTTTTTATTTCCTTTTACAATTAACATGCAGTGAAATTTGATTTAAGTAAACAGTTACATCAATTTTTTAACGGAAGAGGTCATCACCCCAAAATCACCCCAAAAAACTGTCTTGTGCTAATCATTTTTAATCACACCCTTACCACATCCTTACATACAACAGATTTTCAGCAAAGAAAAAGGCTATTGAGTAGAGGAGGAGAGTCTTGTCAGCAAATGGTGCTGGAATATTAGAACCGCCACATAACTTCAGTCCATCCCTTCGCATGGTGTTAAAAAATCAGTCAAAACAGGCCCCACGTGAACGTATGAGCTAAAAAATATGAAAGCTTTAGAGAAAAATATCGGATAAGCCCTTGGTTTAGGCAAAGGTTTCTGAACTACAAGAACAAAATTATGATTCACAAAAGAAAAAAAAAGATATACTGTACTTCATCGTTGCTAAAGACTTCACTCTTCAGAGACCCTGTCCAACAAGGAAGTGACCAGCCACAGACTGGGAGGAAATATCAGCAAATCATATATGACGGTAATGAACTACTTGTATCCAGAATATATAAAGAATTTTCAAAACCCCATAAGAAAACAACCCAATTTTCCAAATGAGCAAAATTTGAATAGACACTTCACCAAAGAAGGTATACAGGTGACAAGTAAGCAAGCACATGACAGATGTTCAACCTCCTGAGCCATTAGGGAGGTGAAAATGAAAATCAGAATGAGATAGCACTACCCAATAGAAGGGCTAAAATTGAAAACACTGCCAGTACAAAGTGTTGACAAGAACGTGGAGGAAGGGGAAATCTCATACACTGCCAGTGGGGATGAAAACGGTACAACCATTTTGGAAAATGACTTGGCCATTTCTTAAAACAGGAAGCACGCACCTCTCATTTGATTCACTACTGGATGTTTACCCAAGAGAACTGAAAGTACACATCCATAGGAAGAATTACATATGAATATTCATGCCAACTTTATTTTTAATAGCCAAAAAATGGAAACAACCAAATGTCCATAAAAAGGTGAATGTAGAAACACACACTGGTAATATCCATACAATGGAATTCACCTGCACAAACAGGAGTGAAGTATTTACCCATGCCTCAAGAGGGATGACTCTCAAACAACTACGTAGAGTAAAAGAAGCCAGATGAAAAAGAGTGCATACTGCATAAAATTCTAGAAAATGCAAACTAATCTATGGCGGCAGAAAGGAGCTCAGTGGTTGCCTGGGGATGAGAAAGTGGGAGGGGGGATTGGAATTACAGAGGTGCAAGGAGGAACTTTTGGTGATGATGGGTACTGTCATCGCATTCCTGATGGTGATGATTTGAGTGTATGCATATGTCAAAACCTGTCAAGTAACTGTATACTTTAAATCTGTGTAGCCCACTGCAGATTAATTATACCTCAAGGACAGCATAGAGATTTATCACACCCACGCACACTTTGGGAGAGAAACCATTGACTCTGAGGATCACAACCTAGGAAATCTAGTGGAGGATGAAAGAAAAATTACCTGCACCTCCAAAGAAAGGGGATCGACAAGAGCTCGAGTCAAGAGAGGAGAGCTAGTATGAACCTTTCCCTGCCCACCTAGCCCAGAAAAGTGAAGAAAGAATAAGAACTGGCAGTGCGGGAGGAAAGCAGGATTTACATGGGTAAGGGACAAACCAGCTGAATGGAGAGGGCCCCCCAAATCTCGCCTGCTCCCCTCAAAGGCCCGGCACCTGGGGAAGACCCTATTAAGTGAGGAAGTGCACCATCCCCGAAGAGAACATCAATTGCAGACATGTTGACAAGTTGATTTAAGGAGACAAGGCATCCAGGAGGCATGTGGGCTGCCTGCTGGGCTCCATCCCAGAACCTCTAATTTCAGCCTTTGGGGTGGCTATGTGAAAGCAGGCACGAGCCTTGACTTAGATATACCGGAGACACTGTGTCTAGTTCGCCTGTGCCCAGTCCCTGCTTTGCCACTTCCGCACCGTGTGTCTCTGAGCAAGGTATTTAACCTCCCTGTGACTCGGTGGCCTTGCCCATCCCAGGGCCAGCGCCTACGGCAGCGAGCTACGGTCAGGACTCATGGGTACGGCCTGGGTGGATAAGCGTGTTCAGGAGCTGCTCAGTGGGCTGGCCGAGCGGGCCAGGCCGACACCCGGGCAGAAGAGGGAGATGAGGCCCTGCCGCGCTGTGACCCGTTAGCTGAGAACGGGGAAGGCGGCGGTGGGCGCTGAAGGCAGCGCCTCCGGGACTTTGCCATCCCCACCCCGACTAGCTCCACGCCCCCTGGCTGACCACACCTGAGGCCTGGGCCAGGGAGCACTGCCCCAGCGGAACACCCGGGGCGGCAGGCCCTCCCCTCGGCATTTCCGGGTGCCCTGAGGTGCTTCAGAGAACCCCTCAGCCTTGAGCCTGCCCTGCTCTTCCCGTGCCCCAGCAGCAGCGACAGGGGTGTCTGGCCGCGCACAGGGGTGGTAGGTGACATCGGGGGACAGGGCCTCCCGCTTGGGGCCGGGGCAGTGCCAGCCTGGCTAAGGAGAGCCCCCTCCCCTGGGGGGGGCTTCTCCAGTAGGGGCTGGAGCAGCGGAGAGGCACGAGGCAGCCGCTGGTGGCGACCAGGCGCCCTGAGCGGTGCTCTGAAATACAGGTGGGATTCTGAAGGAGGGAGGGCCCATAAGGAGAGTGGGGGTCCCAGGTCCTCATTGGGTGTGATGGGTAGTAAAGTGAGTGGCTCAGGTCAGCTGGTTGAAAACAGCAGGCTGGCCCAGGAACCACCACCTACATGCAGGTCAACTGAATGGTGTTATGGAGAAGGGACCTCCTTAGTCTCACGGATATTCTCACGGTTATCTGCTATTTTACAGCGATTAACGAACTGTACCTGCAACGGGAGGGAAGCATCTTTCCGCTGACCCTTCTATTTTATACTAATAACCACAAACACCAGGTGGATCGGAAGCCTGGCATTAACCACCGAGCCACAAAGCTAAGTTGTCTCCCACCCGAATCCTTCCTGCAGCAATTCCATTCTTCCTCCAGTTTTGTCAAATTATATGACTCAGTACGAAAAGAGGATTCTCTCTCCATGTCCATGCCCCAGATTTTCTGCCCTGCTGCAACATTTCCTGATGAAGGACGGTGCACCCACAGCACTGCGATCGGAATGGCCTTTGAAAATCCCCACGTAACCTGCCTGATCCTTGCTTGCCTGGGGCTGGGTGGGGAGGGTCTGTGCTGGGGAAACCCGCCCTTTGGCGCCCCCTAAGAATTCCACGGGGAGGGCGCGCCCCTTTCTCCAGCTACAATGGTGCTCTGCTATTTGAAGAGGGGCTCTTTTGTTAGCCGGGACACAAAGGCTTTTTTTAATGCTTCCCCTGTCCACTTGCCAGATGTCAGGGCTGGAGGAAAGTGTCCAGGATCCACATGGGACCTGAGTGAGACCGAGGCAGACCCGCAGCCTCCAGACCTGTTCTCCAGGCAGCTCCAATTTCAGCGTCAAGGACTCCGAGGCTATTTAAGGCACAAATGGAACCCTCAGGGATTTGTTTCGTTTCATTGAATTTTCCAATGAAATCAGAGACCCTGTTCTTGGGTGTCAAAGCAATTCATATGCAGCCACAGCGCGGAGACTCAGGAGAAGGGAAACAGCTAGGGACGGTGGCGGCACCGGTCCGTGGTCCACCGCGCAGATCCCAGCCGCGGGGGCGCCGTGGGGGAGAGTGCAGGAAATGAGGGCTTCGTGCCTCGTGGTGGCTGCCGCATGCGTGTTACCCCCTTTTCCTTTGTAGCTCATTTTTATTTTATTTTCTATTTTTGCAGCTAGTAAGAAAGGAGGACTTCCTTCCCATCCTAGAAGCAGTGGGGGTCTGGAGAGAAGTGTGTGGGTGAGGGAGAAAATTCACCCACTGCGGCTAGTGTCCCCCTCCACCGGGGAGAGACAGAAGGGGGTCCTGAGTTACTGTCCCCACCACAAACTGCGAAGAGTTCTTCCAAGACCCCCGGCCCCATCGCAGGGCACGTGACCCACCTCCAGGCAGCAAGGTGGTCTCGGGAGTTCTTCCCGCTGTGGCCCTGTCCCTCCAGGGTAAGGTGCCCTGGGAAGTCGAATTCAATCCTGGTCCACCGGCGCCCTCTGCTGGTCCCTTAGGGAAGAGGCGCGCCGATGAGGCGGGGGGACCCGCCTACCGGGGAAGGCAGCCCTGGAGTCCGCGCAGCTTCCAGGGTGCACAGGGCGCCTATCGACTCACACTCCAGCGCAAAACGTTTAGGTTGCACAGATGAGCGAGAACTGCAAACACTCTCCACTGCAAAGCACCAGAGAGCAGTGAATGCAGGGACACAGAGGGGGCCTTCCAAAAACCCACAGACTAACAGTTTTCAGGACTTTTTGGTTATTCATTTTACACCTCCCTAGTGCCGCTTGGCTTATCTTTTAATTACCTGTCTTAGAGTCAAACTCTGTTTGAATAAGTAACCGGGGAGAATGCCTAAAACAGCAATGACTGTTGAGACCTCAAATCTTGAAAACCCCTGCTTTGGGGACACGTGGCCATGCTTGCTGGTGAACGAGGAAGTGCTAAGTCTACACTTGCTTTGAGAAGCGACCAGGTAAAACAGCCAAGGCCAGACAGATGCACACATTCAGACGGCCCGGCGTGCGTGTGACCCGCCCAGCGGGTGAAGACCTAACCTGGCAGCTCCTCGGGTCTCTAGGACCCTCCGATGTGAAACAGGCTTCCCCACCAAAGGACCCAAACCCTGGGAAGCTTTGGACTCTGCCCGCGAGGGGAAAGCGGCAGTGAGACACCGAACTGCAGCCCGCCAGTGGGGGACGGGACCCAGCCCGCCACGGGGAGGAGGGCAAGGAGAAGGGGGGAGACCAGGGCCCCGGGAGCGCGCGTGGGGAGCAGGTGCCCTAGGCCTGGCCGCGCGCTCCGGCCTCCCACAGGCGCTCCGACCCGGCTGTGCCCAGGGCGAGGAGGGCCGGGTCGCGGCCGTCGGGGATCCGCGGGCCCCGGAGCCCACGCGCCCGCGCAACGCCCCGCGGACTCTGGGAGCCGCGTGCGCGCCCGGTCGCTCGGCCCGCGCCCCCCCACCCCGCCCGCCCCCGGGCGCGCCGTTCCGGGGCGTGTCCTCGGGCCGCCTTCTATATAGCGGCCCGCCGCCGCCGCCGCCGCCCAGATGCGAGCCCCGCACTCAGGCCGCGCTCGCCGCCATCCGCCCCCGCCGCCAACCGCCTCACCCGGGCCCCGGACCGCCGCCGCCGCCGCGCGCCCTCGCCGCTCGCTGCCTCGCCCCCTGCCCCTCGCCCTCGCCCCGCCGAGGCCCGGCCAGCGCACCGAGCGGGCGCCCTGCGTGCTATGGAGCGGGCGCGCCCCGCGCTCTGGGCTGCGGCGCTGCTGGCGCTGGCGCTGCTAAGCGGCCCCCGGGCGGCGCGGGCCGGCGCGGGCGCGGCGGGCGCGGGCCCCGTGGTGCGCTGCGAGCCGTGCGACGCGCGCGCGCTGGAGCAGTGCGCGCCGCCGCCCGCCGCGTCCGCGTGCGCCGAGCTGGTGCGCGAGCCGGGCTGCGGCTGCTGCCTGACGTGCGCGCTGCTCGAGGGCGAGCCGTGCGGCGTCTACACCGAGCGCTGCGGCTCGGGCCTCAGCTGCCAGGCCCCGCCCGGAGAGCCGCGGGAGCTGCAGGCGCTGCTGGACGGCCGCGGGCTCTGCACCAACGCCAGCCTGCGCGCCTCCGTGCTGCAAGGGGCGCCCGCGTCAGGTGAGGCGGGGGGCGTGGGCCGGCCTCCGGGGAGAGGCGCTCTCTCCTCCAAGCTGGGCCACGGGGCGGGAAACTGAGGCTCCGCGATGCCAGAGGCTCTGCGGAGGCGCCTTCCTCGGGTCCTGAGTGGGGAGTGCTGGGGAACGGCCGAGCGCTTTCTGCAAAAATTAGCAACGATTTCCTCAGGGGAAGGGGGGAATCCCAAAGGTGGTCTGCCCGGGGAAATACACTCGAACAGAGGAAGGTCTCCGGGCCTTTTTGAGCCAGAAGAGCGCGGGCGAATGCGCTTGAGACTGAGCAGGCGTTCACTCTCGGGTGTGCCTTCCGTCCCCCAGGAACTGGGAGCGCGCGTCCATCCCCTGGAAACCTGGGGGGTGAGCGCGGGAGGGAGGGAGAGGGGAGAGAGGGTGGTGGCCTTGGGCGGGTTTGAAACCGGGAAGGTGAGCAGCGTTGGGCACGTTGTAGGAGACTGTACCCTTTTTAAGAAAAAAAAAGAGAGAGCCCACGTTCCGTGGTCTGCAGAGCTTCCTCGCGTCTTAAGAGTGAACCAGGTGGGTATCGGATATCGTTAGCATTTTGCACTTGCAAACACGGAGGTTCAGGAAGAAGTGACATCCCCAAGGTCCTCCAGAAGCAAAAGTTGCATGAGACTTGAACCCGGTGTCCGGGCGTTTTCGTACTTGTAAATCCCCCACTGCCCCCATGCCCCCTGCGTGGTCCCCAAATTCCAAAGTGCATGGGGCTTCAGGAAGTGCCAGCAGAATCGGATTTCCCTGAACAGAGAAGGGAGCTGGATGAGCCCTGTAATTATTTCCCTTCTTCATTCGGCTGGGTAGAACGGAGGTCCGGTTTAAGGGAGCCCCAGGAGAGAAAAAGTACAAAAATTTGGCAGTCGCTCAAACCGCGTCAGCCACCAGCAGTTCTAAGGGCATCACATTGTTTCCTTTTAAAAAAAAAAAACTTAAATGGAGTTGGCAGCTGTTGCTCTGAATTTCAAGCACACTTAGCCTGCCTCTTGCTCAGTTCTGTGAGGGAAAGTTCTGGCGCTGTCAGGCTGCGCAGCTGATGGCTGAGAGCAGGTCCCAGCACCACGGAGCTAGCCAGGAGGGGCGCACAAGCCCCCACTGCGGGCAGCAGGGGGACGTCCCTTTCTCCTCTCGGCAGGTGCAGATGACTTTTTCTGCCTAAAGCTGTTTCCTTGCAAGGCTTTATTTAGGCCTGGCAAAGGGCATCCCAGAATTGGTAGAAAAGCAAAATTTTCTTCCAGACCTAGAAGACTGCTAAAATTGGTAGCTGCCTTTATCTCAGAGCCAAGTTTTGTTGTTTGCTGCAGGTGGTATTTTATTTTTCTAGTGCATTCTTGGGATATTCAAAAAAATGATCTTAGAAGTTCTTATAGAGTATCATCCTCAGGTACAGTATAACGGGCATTATGCCTAACACTGTGATGGAGCTCTGTGTCGTGGGTTGATGCGGATTATTGTAAGGCTATAAAAAGATTTAAGTGACTTCTAAAATCCATTTGGGGAAGAAAAAAGGTGAACGTATTGGCAGTCAAAAGGTACAATTAGTTGTCGCTTATAAGGCACCATTGAGCAGCCTGGGCATTAGAAAGAAACCAGTGAAGTTAAAGAAATGATTCAGGGTAACGGGAAAAGAAATGGAAACAGGTTCTCTTGTGTGCCAGTATAAAAAAAAAAACTACAATGAAGGAAATTGAAGTTAATTCCTACCAATTAGAAGCCTGCTATTCAAACTGCAGGCTAGTCTCCTGGAATTCCTGCTTCCCAGGGACAGAGCATTTGTGGGAACTTTGCAGTTGGACCACAAAGAACTCTTGCAGAGAAAGCAAGCAAGACTGGGAGAGGAGTGGGATGGGCTCTCCAGAAGCCCAAGCTGGGTGCTGTCCATCCTCTGTCGTGCAGCTCAGCACTTCTGAGAAAGCGGTGACCCACCCCTGCAGCGTGGGGTTTGCAGCCCCTGCTCTGGCCTCTGATAGCCTTCTCAGAGCCAGGCACTTGCTCCTCCTCACAGCCTGCAGCCTTGGCGGACTTCCCAGTGGGCAGGCTGCCACGGTGACGGGTGTGTTCCCTGGGGGGCAGTTCCAGGCCGTGGAGAGACAGGAGCAGACGGGCTTGCCCAAATCCCCGGTGCAGGTGGACGTTGAGGACTTCTTGGTGCAGTAAAGCAAAATCCTTTGAGTGGCCCAGTGAGTGGGCGCCCTCCACGCGGTCCCACATCCCACACGCCTTCCGGGCATCGGGGAGGAGGTGGCCTGCTCCCAGGAGTGTGCTGGGAGCAGACGCGGTGCCAGAGGAAGGGATGCCCCGCTGCCCTGCAACCGGAGCCGCTGAAGCTGCTGCTGACGGAATCGAGCCAGTAGACTAAAGATCAGAGTTAATTTGCAGTCACTCCACATCAGTGCCAAGTGGCCGACCACCTTCCTGGGGCGCGTTTGATTCTCAAGGGGGAGTCTGCAGGAGCTGGTTTCCCTGGCCCCCCGAGTGGGACCGCTCTTAGGCTCGGCACATGGACGATGCAAACGCTGATGCCGGCCGCAGAATCCCATTCCGTTTGCTCCCCTGCTCACTGAGCAAGAGGAAGAGCTCTGCAGGTTCTGCTTGTTAAGAGATGTGACAGGGACACCTAGAGAGCAAACCACCAGGCACACCTGGTCGCTCTGGGTACCTGTGGCAGAGCGCTTTGCTGAAGGGTAAAAATTCGGTTTCCCATCCAGGATGTCTCCAAGGCGGGGCTTGTCATCCCCGTGGAGCGTCGCAGTTCCCCCGGAACAACACCCAGGTGGCTCGGTCTACCCCCAGCATTTCCAGTTCAGTCCACCCAGGAGGGGTCCCAGGAGATGCAGCTGCAGGGGCTCTTAACCTTTTGTGTTCCACGGGCCCCTTTGCCGGTCAGGTGGAAACCACAGTCCCCTGACTAAGTCCACACTCAGCTGTGTGTTACTTAATACACACAGATTCCCCACAGGAATAATGTTTTTTGAGTTTCAGTTCAAGCTCGCGGACCCCTGGTTAAGGACCCCCGGGCTGGAGGACCCCACTTTGCCTAGCGCAGTACCAGATTTCCCTGGACAGCCCAGGGGCCTCCGTGCTCACGCCTGCCCTCTGCTGGCAGGGCATGGAGGTCGCATGGCATGGGCCATCTCGGAAGCTGAGAGCGTGCTAAGCCTGTGCTCACCCCCTTTAGGCACACATACTGAGCAAAATCACAGGAGAGGTGTAATTTTACAGACGTGGCTACTGTGGAACTACTGCTCTTACAGAATAATGCTTCATCAATTTATTTAAAGTTAAATTATTTCAAAATTCACAAAAATAAAAGAACAGGAAAAGGCGACTCAACAAGTTATGGAAGGCTGACTCCTAAAAAGTTCTCTTTCAGGCAGTTTTATCTCATCTAATTCTAGCTTTGAACTCACTTGTTCCTCTCGTGTGCAGAAAGATCCACAGGGGAACACAGGGTAGTTAATGACATTGCCAGGGTCTCCCCAAGGTTGTGTTTTAAAGCTATTTGAGATGGTTCAGGAGCAGTCCCGTTTAAGACGTGACAGGTGCAGTGGATTCTGAAGAGTCACTCCAGCAGCCTCACCTGTCGGCCTCTGTCTCCCTCCCGCCCTCAAGGAAATGCCAGTGAGTCGGAGGAAGACCGCGCCACGGGGAGCTTGGAGAATCAGGCCCCCGCCAGCACCCACCGCGTGCCGGACACCAAGTTCCACCCCCTGCACGCCAAGCTGGACGTCATCAAGAAGGGGCACGCCAAGGACAGCCAGCGCTACAAGGTGGACTACGAGTCGCAGAGCACGGACACACAGAACTTCTCCTCGGAATCCAAACGGGAAACGGAATACGTGAGCCTTTCCGCTTGTTGGGGAAGGGCGCGGTGCGCGGGCTGCCGACGACCCCGTCGGAGAGCGGCTGGTGGTTTTTTAAACATAGTGTAGCTTCCTATTCAGGAGACATACCCAGTTGATAAGCCCAGGTATCTCGAACTGATGCCGTGGCGGGCTCTGGAGTCCCCTGCCTCCCCCTCTTCCCCACCCAGCTCCATCCTTTCAACCCCCCTTCTTTATCTACGAATATTGGCCCTTTCCCATCTCAGAGAGATTGAGGAGGATCACGGTGAAATAACACACAATCCCATTGTCTGCTCCGAAGGGTTTCATAGATACAGAGAAATATCCTCGTAAGCTTTTATTTTAGACCCCCGGTCTTCAGAGCGTGCCGCCCTGTTATTTATCTACACCAGATTCTGTGTCTCACTGCGGGGATATCCTAGAAGGGAAGGGTACGATGGAGCGCTTCCTCGTGGGACGTCCTTGCACTGTCAGGGAAAGGACACAGGAGGTGCTGACCCCGGGTTTCCCTAGGGGAGCTCCTCGTACAGGAAGGCAGCTGCAGAGTTATCCTTGCACCCGCAGTACCCTCGTCCCTTTGTCCGCAGGGCCCTTGCCGCAGGGAGATGGAGGACACCATGAACCACCTGAAGTTCCTCAACGTGCTGAGCCCCAGAGGCATTCACATCCCCAACTGCGACAAGAAGGGGTTTTACAAGAAGAAGCAGGCAAGTCCTTCTCTCCCCACTCCACCCTACCTCACTAATCCCGGGAGGGTTTGTGCTGGTCGAGGTGCAGGGTCCCTTTCAGGTCGAACCAAGAGCTGCCAGGAGCATGGTGGTGCTCGGTGGACACAGTTCTAGCCCTGCTCCCATCCACCACCTAGCCCTGCTCCCTCCTCCCGTCTACCACCTAGCCCTGCTCCCATCCACCTAGCCCTGCTCCTGTCAACCACCTAGCCCTGCTCCCATCTACCACCTAGCCCTGCTCCTGCTACCACCTAGCCCTGCTCCCATCTACCACCTAGCCCTGCTCCCTTCTCCTGTCCACCACCTAGCCCTACTCCCATCCACTACCTAGCCCTGCTCCCTGCTCCCATCCACCACCTAGCCCTGCTCCCACTTAGCCCTGTTCCCATCCACCACCTAGCCCTGCTCCCTACTCCCACTTAGCCCTGTTCCCATCCACCACCTAGCCCTGCTCCCTGCTCCAACTTAGCCCTGCTCTCATCTGCCACCTAGCCATACTCCCGTTCTACCATCTGCTTCTTGCCTCCAGAGCAGGTGAGGGGCCCACTGGGGTGTCCTGGATAAGCCCTAAAAGGGCACATCCACATATTTATTATCACAGTATCATGGGTCGACACATTGAATGAGCACTATTTTAGAGTATTCCCAAGTAGTGTAACACGAGGTCTGAGGACAGAAGGCTTACCTGAAGGTCCCAGAAAGCCCCCGATCTGCCAACGTCTTCCTGACAGTGCACCAGAAAGGATCAAGTCGGTTGCAGGTGTGCTTGTTTCATCTCTCCAGATGATGGATTATGGGCATATCCCCACTGGCTTACTAGCTCGGCAGTTCCTGCCGTGGGATCCACAGGCTCAGTGCGGAGAGCAGCTGGTGAAGCCACACTGGGCACGGTTTGGCCGTGTCCAGGTGCTCTGGGTAGTGGCTGCGGTCAGAGAATCTGCATCTTCTTCACCAGCCATTCGTCTCTTTTTCCCTTGGTCACGCCTTAGTTTCCTATCAATCATTTAGCAAAGCCGACAGAAGGCTGGATGGATGTAAGGTTCTATGCGCTGAGCCTTATGTGTGCATGTGCACACGTGTACATGCAGATCACACAATGCACACGCACCCACATGTGCACTGCATACACATACACTCACACACATGTACAAACATGCACGTGCATAATGCACACACCCACACGTGCACACATGCACACACTTATGTGCACGTGCACATTACACACATACATGGCACACTCATGTACACATGCATAACGCGCACGATGCATGCACAAGCACCCACACACATACATTGCACACAGGCATGATGCACACATACATGGCCCACACTCATGTCCACACATGCACCTGCATAATGCAGGCATGCACACACACATACACGGGTGCACACAAACACGTGGCCCTTAAATAGCCTTGGCCTTCCAGTGTGCTCTTTCACCTCATTGGAGATCGTGTTGGAAAAGCCACAGGGGCTCAGCCCTCTGCCCTAGCTGTGCCCTCCTCCAGGGCCCGCTCCAGGTCTTTACGCCCTGGTCCTCTGTGCTCTGTTGGCAGTGCCGCCCTTCGAAAGGCCGTAAGCGGGGCTTCTGCTGGTGCGTGGATAAGTACGGGCAGCCTCTGCCAGGCTACGACACCAAGGGGAAAGGCGACGTCCACTGCTACAGCCTCGAGAGCAAGTAGACGCCCGGGCGGCCGCCCGCCATCTCTCTGGCAACGTAAGCCCTGAGAACTGGGTGGGTGGGGGTGGGTGGGGAGGGGCTGCACCTCCCCTGTTTGGGTTGGGGGCGGGCGGGAAAGGGGCAAGGCCTGTACTCCAGCTCAACAGGCGGAGGAAGGCGCTGCCTGGAGCCTATTCAATCCAAAGACATGTGGCTTTATTTTAAAATCCGAGGACTTGTAGAGACACACGTGCACACACGCATTGTAAAGACCGTACAAGATGAGCTTTTTCCATGCAAATCCACTGGGGTGCTTATCTTGCTGGGTAAAATGTTTTCATCCAGAAGAACTGGATACAGAAGCATGTTTCTATATTAAAGATGTGGCTATTTTTTATTCCTTTAAATATATCCTGACTCTTCCATCTGTGATTAATATAATTTTAATAAAGTTTATTTAAATTTACCATGAATATGAAATTTTACACCATCATTTTGGAGAATGCCATCCTAGTCAGTATTCTTAGTAAGGGATCTACTAAAAAATGAACACACTTCTATCCCCTCACCTTCTTAAGACAAGTTTGGCAAGCAGAAGAAAGCTTCATTTCAGTTACAAGATTTTTGTTCTTGCAAGTTGCATCAAAATAATTCTAATTCCAGGGAGACACTTTTTGATAATGAACTCCAGGTTTGGTGTCTGGGTGTCCTTTGCCTTGTTTAAAGCACAGGATAAAATCCTCGCCCACTGTATCATCACGTCAGTTTGCCTGGTTTTCTCAGGGCAGAAATTGAACCCTTTTGATTTTTTTTTTTTTTTTTGTCAATTTCAATATATTTCTTTTCTTCTCATTTTAGTTCATGTGGAGCTCAAACACGCCTTATTTTGCACAAAAGACTGCCAAGGACATGATCAGCAGCTGGCTACAGCCCTCGATTTATATTTCTTTTTGTGGTGAATTGATTTTTTTTTTTAAACCAAAGTTTAGAAAACGATCTTTGAAACTTCTATGGTTCTTTCAAATGGTAAACTTGAGCATCTTCCCCCTTTCCAGTAGTAAATGTAAAGCAGTTTGGTTTTTCCCCGTCGCTTCTTATAAAAACACGTGCAAACCTCAACTCAGAGCCGCCGCACCGCACCCCATCACGGAATCCCACCACGCAGTCACAGAAACCGCCACCCCCCTGCTTCCATGCCTGAGCCCCCGGCGTGCCTTCCGGGGGTCCCCACGCTCGCGTTGCCACTCTGAACGAGCGCAGACCCCGTGGAGAATCAGCAGATGTGCCCGCGCCTGTCGTCTGGCGAGGCGGGAGGGTGCCCACGCCTCCAGACCTGGGGGGGATCTTTGACGCAAGGGGCCCTGGTCCCTCAACCCAGAAAATATTTCCTCTCTTCAGGTGTCTATGTACTTCTTCGAAACGATTGGACAGAATAAGGTAGAATCCTACTTGTTGAAACAGACCATGACCAAGAATGTTTCGGGAGCTCTGGGAACCCCAGGCAGGTGTTTGTGACCCCCCTTCATTAGCTTCCCCAAGACTCAGTGCAGGCGAAGGCCCCTCACAGGCTGCCTTGCCACAGGGCAGAAGGAGCAGCGGGGTGCGAGGGTCAGCCCTCCGTGGTCTGAGGCATTGCAAATATTAGGACTCTTCCCAAGACTTCAGAGAGAAACGCTGAATTCCAGTTCAACCCCTCGAGGTGGCGTTTCGCGTTGGGGATAAGCCCTTCAGAGCAGGGAAGGTTTATTTCCACCCCTCTCCTTCCCTCCTTGGTGCAACAGAGAAAGGGAAGATTTAAGGCTTGGCGGGGAGCGTATCCAGGACTGGAGTCACTGCATTTGTGGGATTTGAAATGGTTCTCCTACTTTCCTTTACAGTTCACACATATATGCAGAGAAGATGCGTTTTTAATTTTTTTTTTAACGTTTTATACCATATAGTCCAACTATAATAGGGATCTTTACTAGATAATCCTAGATGAAATCGTAGAGATGCTAGATGATGAAAACATGGCCACAGTGGAGCACGGGGTCCGTCGCAGAGGAAACGCCACATCCTGGGAGGTCGCTGTCTTCTGGTAAAGGCACTGATAAGTTTCCCGTCAGATGGGGTCTGGCTCGGTGAAGCAAGAGAAGACACAGCCCCTGCACTGCACAGCCAGGGCCCTGGGGTGCACTCACCCTGCGCAGAGTTCTCCTGGAGAAAGCAAAGGAGCCTCAAGACGTTCTGCCTACCTATTACCTTTTCTTTATTTTTTTAATTAAGTTTTTGGGGGAAAAAAAGTATTTTTGAAACGTTTTAAGTCTTGCAATGTATTTATAAATAGTAAATAAACTTTTTACCATAAAAAGTTTTTAAAAAAACCTCTTTCCTTTCGTTGTTGGCCTCTTCTGGGTTTTGTGTCACTAATTAAATGATCCTGAGCTGGTGAACACCTTTCCAGTTATAATAGACGCCTTTGTGAGCAGAAATGCTTTGCTCTCTATCAAAATAAATGGCCAGCTGGTTCGCTCCAGTAGCCTTCATCGACTTTCGGGGGAGGCCCTGGGTGCCAACTGTCATGGACCCCTGGCTCTGGGCGACTGTGCTGGCCCCACCACGTCTTGTGCGGGGCAGATTTGAGCAGGTCTGCTCACAGCTCCGTGGCTGCCTGCCCCTTGGATTCTTGGGGCTCGTGTTCCCCGTTCCTGCTCTGACACTCCAGGGCAGGGCTGCCAAGCCAGGCAAGGCAGGGGCAGCACGGGCACTCACAGCTGCGCCTGGTGGAGGCTCCCTGGGACCCCGACCTTCTCTCTACTTGGAGAAGAGAAGCAGAAAAAGCAGAGAAAAGAGGGAATGCTGGGAGATGCTGGGTGGGGCCCAGAAGCTTCCACGCCGCTCAAGAGCGATTGTCACTTGCCACGGAGCAACTTCGGTGTAAGCCGCGGCCTTGGGGGCAGGGGAGGATAAAGCTGCCCTCAGAGCAGGTTGTTGGAAGCGCAGGGGCCCCCGGCGGTGAGGCGGGCTGGGAAGGGTCATGGGGGGCTGGTATCCAAGGCCCCGCAGGCCACGTGGAGCTGTGGGACGGCCGAGGCTGCTGGCCGCATGCGCCCACTCAGAGGACACCCCTGCCGGAAGGCAGCACCAAGCCACGTGTCCTTGCCTGTCCCCAAGCCTCTCAGCCTCTGCCGTCTAACACACCGCTGGCCGCTGCTGCTCAAGGCTGTCCTGCAGCTTCTAGGTAATGTGGTGGATGGCTCCCCCCAGCTGCCCTCCAGCTGCTCTGGGCTCCTCCGCCGCTGCCCTCCCCCGCCTTCCCAGCTAGGGGTCCTGGCACTTCCTCTCCTCCACGCCCTCTAGCTCTCCCTTCTCAACAGCTTCCTGGTCCCCACCAGCCCCCCAACATCACACAGACCCCAGCCCCTGCGCCCCGCCACGCGCGCCCCCGGAGAAGTGGCCGGGCAGGGGCCCTCGGCTCATTCGGAATCAAAGCGAGGCAGAGGCTGGAACGAGGGTTTGGCTGCGGATCGGACGCTTCAGGAGAGTTTGCCACCACGATGTGAGGAGGGCGGGAGCTGTGTTCTCTGCCATGGAAACCCCTAGAGGGGGCTTCTCACACAGGCAGTCTCTTCAAACCAATAATTCCACTCCGGAAATTTATCCTAAAGACTTACCCAGAGCTGTGTGCAGAGTACAAGGATAATTTAAACTGAAATGCATCTACATAAAGGAAAATCATGTAACCCCTAAACACGTTTGCGAGCAGTTGTTGCTCTGCAAATGTGCTCACGAAAGCAAAGCAAAATGCAATTATACCACGTCCACACCCACACTGCTTTATACATTATTAAGTCTAAAAGGAAACACTGAAACGTTCAACCCCGGCCACATAAATGTCGATACCCTTATATTATTTCTACTTCATCATAATTTCAGGAATTTCTATAATGAACATGAGCAGACTACTTTTTATTCAGAAAAGGGTACAACTGTTCGGCACCCCTGCCGGTAGCTCTGGTGGCTGAGCAGTGTGGCCACGTTTCCCTCCCGCACCTGGCACCATCTGCGTGGAGCCCAGCTCCCAAATCCCCGTCACGGCCCAGCCGCCCGGCTCTGCCTTGGAAAGAGTCTTGCCTCCATTTCCCGTCCTTACATGCAGCCAGCATTATCTACTTACCATGTTCTAGAACACAGCAGTGAGCGAAGCACACAGATGCAGTGCCCTCTTGGAGAAAGACAGTAAACAAGATCAGCAAGTGAGGCAGCGGACTTGGCCCAGTGGTTAGGGCGTGGTTCAAACCCCGGGCCTCCTTGACCCGTGTGGAGCTGGCCCATGCACAGTGCTGATGCGCGCAAGGAGTGCCATGCCACGCAGGGGTGTCCCCCGCATAGGGCAGCCCCATGCGCAAGGAGTGCGCCCCATAAGGATAGCCGCCCAGAGCGAAAGAAAGTGCAGCCTGCCCAGGAAAGGTGCCGCACACACGGAGAGCTGACACAGCAAGGTGACTCAACAAAAAGAAACACAGATTCCCGTGCCACTGACAACAACAGAAGTGGACAAAGAAGAAGATGCACCAAATAGACACAGAGAACAGACAACCGGGGTGGGGGGGGAAGGGGAGAGAAATGAATAAATAAATAAATCTTAAAAAAAAAAAAAGATTAGCAAGTGAGATAGACAGTGTGGTAGAGGAGGTTGGCACTGGCAGGAAAATTAAAGCCAGAAGAGAAATGGGAAACACCAAGATTTTGTGGTTTTTTTGTTTTCCTTGCTTTTCTTTTTTAATTTGGACAAATGAAAAGCTGGGCCAAGGCAGTTCTCACTGAGAAAGTGACGTTTGAGTAAAGATCTGAAGAAAGACACAAGGTTGGAGGGGCCGACAGTGGAAAGGGGTGATGGGCGATGAGGCCAGAGAGTCTGGGGTCTGCAGAGTCTCGGAAATCAGAGGAGGACGTCAGCGCCGTGGCTCTGATTGCAATGGGGAGCTATGGAGGGTTGAGGAGCAGTCACGTCATCTGACTCATGCTGTCTGCAGAAGGCAAGGCCGGTGCAGGGAAGGCAATGAGGAGACTGCCACAGCAGGAGAGCTGGAGCCCAAGTGGGAGCACCCAGGGACAATCTGAGATGGAGTTGGGTTGGGACATATTTTTGACACAGGGCCCCGGTATTTTTGAGGGATGCCAAGAACAGCATGTGGCTTTTCATCTGAGCACCTGAAAGAAGGGGGTTTCAGGCAGGAGGTGGTACTGGAGGGACTGTCGGGCCTGAATTTGGTGCAAGTCGGGGTGGAGGTGTCTATTAGACATCCACATGGAGGCGGGGTCCAGGCGTTTGGGAAGGTGGGTCTGGAATTCCAGGGGGAGCCTGGGCCTGGACGAGAGTACCCAAGGAGGGCAGTGGGGGAGAAGAGAAGAGGGCCAAGGGCAGCCCAGGAGGAGGCTGGTTGAGCAGGATGAACCAAGAGGCCGAGGAGGAACAGGTAGAACCAGGGGAGTGTGAGGCTCTCGATGTGAAAATTGCTCCAGGAGGAGAGCGGATCAACCGCACAGAAAGGCTGATGGGTAAAAAGCAAGAAGAAAAATGCCCGTTGCGTTGAGCAACACTGATTACTGCTAAATATTATTTAGCACAAGGAAATGATTGTTTCAGGGAACTCTTGCTATCAGGGTCATCGTTGCCCTTGAGAGCAGGACTGAAGGTGAAAACGGAGCAGAATCCAGTAACTTTGAGATGCTGAACCAGCAAAGAGTCCTCCAGGAAAACTTCAAATACTCTGAAAGCAGTGAGCAACTCCCAGGGAAATGGAGCAGAAGGCGCTTTGATGGGGGCATATGCGCTCAAAGGCACATCTGAAGGTGGAAGTGACACTTCCTGGGCAGGCGGTGGCCAGCAGAGCTGGGGCACTGCACAGGGAAGGGGCTGCTGTAGTTCTCCTCTGGCCAGTGTCCCTCCCCGGGGCTCCTGAGCCTGCTCGCTCATGGCAGACACCTGGCCCAGGGTCCTCAAAAAGCAGAATTCAGGAACCGCAGGTCTGCACTGATGGAGAGACCTGCAAGTGACAAGTCATTAAGGAGGCATAATCAGCCAGACCTGATGCGAGCAAAGAGCAAACCCAGGGGTTTCCACGCATCCTCACTCATGACAGCCCTGATGCTCAGATGACCCGGTGGCTGCCTAAGGTCACACAGTCCTCAGGGAAGAGCTGGGATTCAAACCCACGTCTACCCAGTCCAAAGTCCACCAACATCTTTCCATTCTTCCTGCTGCCCTGTCAAGCAACACCGTGTTTCAAAAGCTTGCACAGAAGAAAGTTAGAGACGTTGGGAGGGAAGCTGGTGTGGGCCCAGCAGCTCCCCCTTGAGCCAACTTGCAAGGATGGGGAGATGGCCAAGTGGAGTATTAGCTAGGGAAATGGAAACCCAAGATTGGGCGCAGGTGGCTGAGGACTAGGTGATGTCTCCAGGGTCCAGGTGTGGTTCAGCCTGTCCCAGCATGCAGCAGACCCCTTCTTTCAAGGAGAGAACAGGTTTTTCTTAAGTGGGTTTCAGTAATGTGAGGGTTTCCAATGCAAAATTCTGATGGGGCGACCTGGTGAAGACTCTACCAAGCGCCAGGTTAAGTACTGGGTGCGTCAGGCTGCCTGTCTCTAGGCTAGTTTAGAGTTGGGGTCACTCTTAGAAATTCCCTTCTGGATTCTTCCACGTTGCCTACCCCATGTCCCTGATCATCTTGCTTCTGTGATCTCAGCCCCCATCCCGCTAGCACTCCCTTGTGCCAGCAGTACCCACATGAATCAGGGACAATCATTTTGTCCAGGAAACAACTCGAACCCCAGCCACTACTCTCAGACCAGGCAGATGCCTCTGCAGCCCGTTTTCCAGTGTTTTCGGGTGGAGGGGCTAGGCCGACCAGGTCTCACTACCATTTATTAAGCCCTTCCTTCCCCTTGTGATGATGTTTTTAAAAACCATATATTTCTAGAATAGGCATCTATGTAAAAGCACTCTGTATGGAGCTATTGGTTTATTTTGTTTTTATGATAAACGTATTTTCTATATATGGAAGTACTGTAACTTTACAGAAACCTTGAAAGAAGAAAGGAAGGTGGGAAGGAAGGATGGAAGAAAGGAGGGGGGCAAGGGAGAAAGGAGGGAAGGGAGCTAACATCCAGAACCCCCATGCCTGTACACTGTAAAAATAATGCCCTTACATCATACTGAAAAGAGTTAAACTGAAAAAGATAGTAAAACTCAGATTCACATTAGCAGAGGGAGAGCTTGGTGTGGTTGGAGACCATTGCTCTGCTTCTCTGTGCTCATTCCAGGCTGTCGCGGGCCACAAGCACAACCACATCTAGCCTTTCCTCACTGCTGCATCTCTGGCCTCAGTGACAGGCTTTGCACAACTCCAGGGGGCACCATTCACGTAGAAGTCTTGCGTGCCAGAATCGGGGTGTCTGCTCATCTTTCATTGCAGAATCAGCTTCAGACCATGAGCAAGCTTTGTGTAGCTTGGATCTTACCATTAAATCTTGGCTTCTTTTTGTACATTATTGGGCATGATTTGCTAATGTTTTGTCCACGATTTTTTGCAATATGTTCACAAGAAACATTGGTCTTCAGTTTTCCTTTCTTGTCATGTCTCCATCTGATTTCGGTATGAGGGTACTGCTGACCTCATAGAATAAGAGTTTTCAGGAAGAGACTGAGAATTGATGTCATTTTATCCTTAAATGTTTGTTAGAATTCCCCAGTGAAGCCATATCAGCCTGGTGCTTTCTGTTTTGGGGAAGACTATTATTAGTTCAGTTTCTTTAATAGGTGCAGTCCTATTCAGAACTCTCTTTCTGGTAGTTTGTGTCTTTAAAAGAAATAGTCCATTTGATTTAGGTTACCAATGTGTGAGCATAGAGCTTTCATAGCATTCCTTTATTATCCTTTTAATGGCTGTAGATTCAGTAGCCATAACATCTCTAAATTTCTGATACTGTAAGTTGTATCTTCTCTCTTTTCTCTTGGCCATCCTTGCTGGTGGTTTATCAATTTTGTTGATCTTTTCCAAAGAATTAACTTTGGGTTTCATTTATTTTAACTCTTTTTTTCTTGTTTTCAATTTCATCAATTTTTACTTTGTTTCTTTTATTCTGCTTCCATTAGGCTTAAAAGGAAGCTCTTCTTTCTCTGTTTTCCTAAGCTGGAACCTTACCTTCGATTTTTCATTTTGGATCTTTCTTCCTTTCTACTATATATGCATTTTAATATTGTAAATCCCCCTCTATCCACTACTTTAGCTGCAACACAAATTTTGATCAGTTGTATTTTAATTTTCATTAGCCAAGCTTACTCTTCAATTTCTCTTGAGACATCTTCTTTGATCAATATGTTTTATTTATGCTGTGGTTTTCATTCATTTTGTTTATCCATGTGCTACAATCACCCAATACAGTGTTCCTAATATTACTTTAAACAGTTTTCTTTAAGAACAAGGATAAGAAAAATAAAAGATTTATTTTACCCTCATTTATAATTTCTCCTCTGATTTCCCCTTTTTATGTATATCTGAATGTCAAACCTATATGGTTTCCTTTTCCCTAAAAAACATTTTTACCCTCTTTGCAGAGAAGGTCTGCTGGTGATATATTCCCTCAGTTGTTATTTTTGTTGTTGTTTTCTGAGAATGTATTTATTTCTCCTTCACTTTTGAAGGATGATTTTGCTGGATTTAGAATTCTGAGTGTCTGTTCTTTCAACAATTTAAAGCTTTCACCCAACTTTCATCTTGATAGTTTCTAAGGGGAAGCTTGGTGTAATTTGCATTCTTGTGATTCTTAAGATGACTTCCCCCCTCTGACTTCATTCAAGACTGGCTTTGGTTTTCTTCAGTTTGAATGTGATATTTGGAGGGACGTTGTCTGACCTTCCTGTACCTGTGGCTTGATGTTTGCCTTTCATTTTGGCAAGTTCTTGACCATACCACAGATATTTCTTCTGCTCCTCTCTCTCTTGGTTCTCCTCCTCATATTCTAAGTATGAGTGTGTTATACCTTTTGAAATTGTCCCACAGTTCTTGGATGCTCTGTCCTTTTAGCTTCTAGTATGTTTTTCTCTTTGCATTTCGGTTTGGGAAGTTCACCTATTTTTAAGCACACTGATTATTTCCTCAGCCGTGTAACTATACCAATGAGCCTGCAGAAGGCATTCTTCAATTCTGTCCAGTTTTATGATTTCTGGCACTTCCTTTTGATACTTCCTCAGAGTTTTCATCTTTCTGCTTATACTATCAATCTATTCCCGCATGTTGTATACTTTTCTCTTTAGAGCCTTAACATATTAGTAATAGTTAGTCTTTGTTTCCTATCTGATCATCCCAAAGTCTGTATCTGGTCCTGATGCTTGCTTTTGTCTCATCGGATGATGCTATTTCTTGCCCTGTAGCACGGCTTGTAAGACTGTGGTTGAAAGGCAGACATGACATATCTGGTAATGGGAATGAGGTAAATAGACTTTTACTGTGAAGTTTTATGTTTATGAGGCTAGGAAGTGGTCTGTGCTTTAAGTTTGCTGTAGCTGCAGGTGTCAGAGGCTCCAAATCCCTCTGGTGTCCTTACTTTTATCTCCCCCGTAGGTTCTGGGCATCCCCCAATAGTCCTCCTCCAAGACAGCGTGCCACTTGCAGCTCTCTCAGATGTAATGCACTATTGTTTCACTGGCGCCCTGTTGGTGGAGTGGTTGGGAAGGGAGAGGGAAAGCATTCTATAATATTCCAATTAAATGTCAGTCTTTGAGAGGAAGCGTGTCCCTAAGAAGCATCACCCAAAAGTGTTCCTTAGCTCTGCCTCCCTTAAACAAGACAGGAGGGTCAAAAGGGGCTGCTGTTGGGTGAGTGCCCTTCACCCAGGTGGTATAAGGCTCTGTAAGTTCTTTTCCCTGGTGGGTCAGCCTGAGCTTGTCACCAGCAGTACCTTCCACTCCCCAGCCAGAGCCACAGGGGCCCCTTCTCAGCCCTTGGCCATGAGCACCCAGTGGGGCCCCTCGAGTGGACCAAGGCCCCCTAGAAGCTCTCGCCATCACAGCAGCCCACACTCCACCTCTAGCAGTTGGTGAATGTCACCGTTCATTTAACCATTCCCACCAGTCTCTGTCCAGTGGCTTCCTCTTCCTGGGAGCAGATATGGCTGTGACTTTCTGAATCTCCAGATTTGGGGGGAGCCCTCTGCCCTGTGACCTCAGTTCCCTGGCAGGTCCAAGGAAAGTCATTGATTTTCAATTGGTTCTGCCCTTTCTTGTTTTAGCAACAGGAGTGACGACTTCCAAGTCCTTTACTGTTTCAGCGTTGACAGCAGTATTTTCTCAAACTTGGGCCCCAGCTCCAAGATTATCCCATAAATGTATACGAATGTATTTTAAGTTAAAATCCAGCATTTGATCCAAGGTTTCACTGGCACTTTTGATGAACCAACTAAGCATGTCCTGGTCAAGTTGGACGAAAGACCTCACTAGGATTCGATTTAAGGAGAACTTAAATTTAAGGAGGCAGGTGAGTGCCCTGCACCCCCAGGACTCCAGCTGGGCAGCTCCTGGCAGCCTGTGTGCTCACGGGGCTCTGCATGCACCCTCGGCACCAGGCCTGGCACCTGCGGGAAACGCAGCAGGGATGACGAGGCCGTTGGAGGGGGTACGCTGTACGGGGCCGAAGGGAAATGGTCACGTGCCCCCATGGAGCTGGGCATCATCATGAGTCTAAGGGATGAGTTCCAGGTGAGTCCAGTGGGCTTTGCAGAGAAGAGGAGGGGCTCAGGGGGAGACTGCACGGGAGCTGCAGGCTGTTCACAGCCATCAAGGGAGGCCGGCAGAGGTCCGGACTCAGCATGGGGCTGGGAGGCAGTGGGCCATCAGCCGCGCCTTGCGGGGGCTGAGAGGGGAAAGCCCAGATGCCACAGGCTCCCCGAGAGGTCAGCAGGCGGGGTGTGGCTTTGTCCAGGGACACGGGGCTGGGGGCGGCTGGGAGGCCCTGGGGATGGACCCCGGGGGACGGATGAGGGGTCTGGGGAGGATATGGAGGGAGAGAGAAGGCGTACCCACAGGGGGGCAGAAAATCACAGGGGCAAAGTCAGGAAATCCAGGATTTTACAGGAGTAATCCAAGGAGGCCGAGAGGACTGGTGAGAAGAAGGCTGCAACCCAAATAGCCACGATGACCCCGGGGGACGCCAGCTCAGGCTGGGCAGAGGCCAGAGATGCAGCAGCCGCTGAGGCGTCCTCCGCGTGGAGAAAACCAGGCTCGTGAGTCAGCTGAAGAGAGGGAGCAGATGGAGAGGAAGGGCTGAGGATGCTGGGAGGAGCTGACCAGGTAGGCCCAGAGGCCACGCCAGCCCTGGCCGTGGGACCCAGAAGGGAAACTGAGGCACACGCCCACCCAAGGGGAGGCGGTGACTGTCCACAGGAGGGCTGCCAGCCCCGGGGCTCTGCAACACTGTTTCGGTCTGGGGCAAGCCCAGAGTCAAGGCCAGGAGGGGCAGGGCAAAGAAGAGGGAATTCCAGAAACAAAGGCATCACGTGGTCTCAATAACTCCACACAACCAGAGTCCTCCAGTGTGAAAGGTTTATTTCAAAAGGTTTATATCACACAAAGGCGTCCGGCAAGAAAGCCCACCCAGGTTTTCGTCACGCGGCGAGATGCCCACAGCCTGTGCTCACAGCATCAACGTTGTAACGTGCGCTGCGACGTCACACGAGTCGTGGATGCACGGAACGGACAGATACATCCTTAAAAGACCGCTCATCCTCCTCCTTTAAACCACTTTAAAAAGCACGCGCCCTACTTGTGCATTTTCTAGTCACTACGTTCCCAGGTCCTTTAAAAACAGAAGCATGAGCCTTTGAGGAGCTAAAGTACAAGTACTTACAACGTGATCAAGTGTTTCATGATACATAAATTAATGTAACACAAGCTACCGTGTAGAAAAAAATAAACTTACAGTGAATAAATAAACAGCTTCATATATGTGGACTATAAAAAGTAGTTCCTCTATATAAATACATACACGTATGTATAAAAGTGTGTGAGTGTTGTAGAATATAAATATATACTCTGTGTACTTAAATATTGCATGTGCGTCGGGCAGCATCCGGTTTCAGTTTTGCAAACTGAAATGCTCGTGGCACTTGGGGTCGCCTCTGACCTTCGGGATCCAGGGCATCTTTTTCCCATTCCAAGGGTAGACACACCAGCAGAAACCAGCCTCTCCATCCAAGGACGACTCACACTGCGAAAAGAACATCCAGGTCAAGGGCAGAAATGCGGGCGGGCAGGGCAGGTGCAGGCGGGCCTGACTCAGGGCCAGAGCTGGTGATAGCGGCAGAGCAACCGCCCCCTGGCATCTAAGCCTCCCCATGAGACGGAGATGACGGGCAAGCCCAGTGCTGCGAAGCTGCCCCTCGCTACGGGCCCTGGAGAGGGGTTTCCTGCGTGGGATCGAGGGCCTGAGTTCTCCACCACTGGCCATGTCTCACCTGCCAGGGAGCACCGCCCTGACCTCAGTTTCCCCCCAACAAAACTATCGAATGTGCAAAATTCCCTTAAAAAAAAGATGCTATGGTATTTCATTATGGAGTTCCTTTCTCTCCATGGGGAGAAGAAAATATAAGAGATGTCCAGAAGAGATCTGCACTTTCCTAAATAGCAGTCATTCCTTTCCTCTCATTTTATAGAGGAAGGGGCCTTCCCACAGTCCCCCACCTCCCTAGGTTTGTCATGTAGCGGAGCTGATGCTCCCCCCGGGCCCCCCGTCCCGGGGTCTTCTCCTCCCCTGGGCACTCATTACGGTGGGAGCCCCTGGATTTCTAGGCATGGGACAGGAGAGCTCTCCCCATGAGGACTGCATACCTGCTTGATGTGATAAAATCCATTCCTGTTGCAGTTTGGCAGATAAAATTTATGAATGTCTTCTTCATTCTGGCGCGCCAAGGACAGTTTTTCCAGCACTTTGTAGAGTTTTTTTTGGCATGGCCCCTAAAGGAACGATTTGATATTAGTAGAAGTGTGGGCAAGAGCCTACAAGACCTGTGATTGTCAAGGTTTTCTATTGGGCCAGGAGGACAGGCCGGGCTGTGGCGGGGAAGGGGCCTGGGACCTCTGAACCTGTGTCATGTGACACGCCTTCTCTGGGCCCCAGCTCCTCCCCTGTAATGAGGGTGGTACTCTCTGCCTTGAGTCGCTGAGATAGAGACAGGAGTGCCACTCACTCCCTCCCTGAACACCTTCTGAACACCTGCACTGAGCGACGCAGCCCCAGGCCACAGCCTGTCGGACTAGCAGAGCTTTCCTGGACTCCTCCCGCCACCCCCGGAATAATTTGGGTGCCAGCTCTCTGGCTGTGGGAAGAATGGGCATAATAGTGATGGACAGCAGAGGTGTCGAGATTCTGAAAAACGTTCTTCTGCAACCTACAGTCTCATTTCCCATAAACAAAACCAAGTGAAGGGGAAGGCATTTATCTGAAACTTTTGAAATAAGAATTAACTCCATTGGTCATAATTTCCAGAGGAAAGGCCTGAAGCAGCCAGAGAGTGGTTTTCTGGGTAGGAATGTTCGTGCAACGATTCTCTTCTTTTTGCCTCAAAGCAACTCAAGTCCTTCCAAGTCCAATTCTTTGTCGCCCTCACGTGGCAGGATTATAAACAGATGTCCATCGAGCTGTGATGGGCGGTGTGTGCTGTGAGGCTTACTTGGCGCAGGGGGGTTTTAACCTTTTGTGTACCACGGACCCTTGGCCAGTCAGGTGGACACCAGGGACCCCTTACTAAGCTCACACTGTACTGTGTGTGATTTAAATAGATCCCACCCACACCAACACGTCCCCACAAGAATAATGTGTGTTTTTTTAAAATTTCAGTTCAAGCTCATAGACCCCTGATTAAGGACTCCTGACTTGGGGGGTTCTTGTGCTAAATTTTAGGATGCTCTTTAGGGATTTTCTAGTCTGATACTCCCATTTTAGCTTGGGGCTCAGGGTCATGAAGGAAGGTATCTAAAGCTGCACAGCGGGAATTGCATTTTCTTTCCGTTCCAACCCGCGCTGCTTAGAGCCTGCTGGAAGCCCTCGAATTCAAAACTGCAGGCGAAGCGGAGCTGAGCAGGGGCTATGAGGCTTTGCTCCCAGGCCCTCGGGGCAGGGCGTGCTGAAGGGAGAGGTCCCGGGGAAAGGGGGCCCGCCTCGGCGGCCTCACCATCGAGGACGTCCGGCTGCCCTTCATGCGCTCGTAGACACTGATGGCTTTCCAGAGCACGGGCAGCTCCTCGCTGGAAGAGCCCATCATGGGGAACTTCTCCAGCAGCTCCTCCTGCGTCAGCTCCTTGCTCTCTGAGAGCACGTTCTCTGAACCTGTGGTGCCCCTCACATCTGAAATGAAAACACGGCAGGCCCCTTGAGCGCCTTCACCCCGAAGCATCTGCACTGGGGGCTCCCGTGAAGTCGCATCCAAGCCAAGTCTGGACAAGCCCTCCTGCCCTGCAAACCCCGAGCCTCCAGGCTGTCATGTCACCCACTCCCCTTTCTAGAGGAGCAGCAAATGGTTCTGGGGAAGAAGAGTAGTGAAAGCAATGCCCGTTCTGTTCTGGAAAACATACTGCCTCTCGGAGCCTGGCACGGGTCAGCTGTGTGCTGGCTTCTCAGGCAGCAGGGGAGGGGAGCAAAATGCTCATTTGCCGAGGCATGGGAAGAGCCCTGAAGAAATCAAGGATAAGAGTTCAAGTCCAGGCTCCATTAGTGGGGGACCTGGGCTGTGTGCCTTATCCTGCGAGAGTCTCCGCTTCCTGCTCCATGAAATGGGAATGTCAGGAATACCAGATGAGCAGGTAGAGTAGGGCTCATTTACAAGGGGGTCCAGGCAGCAGCTCTCCTGACCCACAGCCCCTCAGGCTTCCTAAGCGCAGGGCCCCCCCATCTACAAGATAGTGACTGCAATTCCCAGAAGAGGAGGCAAGTCACTGGCCCTCCCTGGATGGAGTCCAAGGGTCTGGCCTCGGCATTTGGACAGATCCTAGAGAACAGTTTCTTCTGATGGGACCCTCACCCCCCACGGGGGAAAATCCATCTCCTTCAGGGACCATTGGGACAGTTGCCCTTTCCAGAGTGGAAGGAGTTCATGTGTTTACAGAACCCATTTCATTTGCTCGGGAAGGGCAGAGATTCAGCAGGGAAACCGAGTCACTCCCTTGGAAGGGTCGGGCACACCCCCTGCTGGTATTGCATATGGACCCACAAGATTCCTCCAACAGTCACACAGGAAGTGTAGCCAGCTCAGATGCGGAGAGGGGAAGTCGGGAGTAGAGGAAGAGGTGTTTTCTCTGCGTCCCACTACAAATAATTCACTGCTTAAATTCAGGAAAGAACCTGATTGCCAAGTTCTCAGGAGGCCAGGGCAACGTACACATCAGGCATTGTTTTTCTAGGGCAATGAATGCAAGTGAAATTTCCAGCCTAAACTCTCACATTCTGTTCGTGAGCATCTGGGAAGCACACTGTATCCATGGAACAGAGATTACGAAAGATGTTCCAAAGCCTGGGGGGCCAGCAGGAAAGAGTCCCAAGCGCAGGCCTTCCCAGGGGACCCCGCCCCTGGCACGCCCATCTCCGCAAAGGGCTGGGGAGCCCTGCACACCACCTTGGGCTCACTCGCAGGGCTAGAGCGGCTTAAGGATGTCTGCTTTTCCAGAGCTCACGGGCTCTGGGGCTCGAGATCTGGGTTCTCTCCTCCAGCCTTCCTCCAAGGGTCCATGTCCCAGGACCTCCCGGAGTCGCCCTCCCTGGCCAGGAGTGGACAGCGATGGGGGGTTCCGGGGCACCCAAGCTCCTTTCCCCACTACAAGCTTTGGTCAAAAGCCCTGATCCTGGTCAGGTTTGAGCCCAGGCGGGGAGTGGGGGGCTACCTGTCGCCTCCGTGGTGGGGACAGTGCCGTCGACGTCAGCCGCGGGGACGCAGGTGCCCTGGCCGCGGGTGAGGGCGAGCAGGGGCCGCGGGTCGCCGGGCAGGGCGCGGCAGCTGAGCCCGCGGGCGCAGCGCTCGGTCTTCACGCCGCACGCCGCGCCCGCCTGCAGGGCGCACGTCGGGCAGCAGGAGCAGGCGGGCGGCAGGGCGACCTCGGGGCAGGAGGAGGGCACGGGCGGGCACTGGGCGACCTTGTCGGCGCTGCAGGGCACGCAGCGCAAGGGCTGGGACGCGCCGGCGGGCGGAGCGAGCAGGGCGCCCAGGAGGAGCAGCAGCGGCCAGGCGCGGGCAGCGAGCGGCTGGGGCATGGCCGGGCGGCGGCGGCGGCGGCGGCAGCGGACTCTGTCGGCGAGCGGTGGCCGGTGCTCTCGGGGCACCGCGGGCGCCTTATGAAGGGCGCGGGCCTCCCCGCCTGCGCCGCGCGGTTAATGATTGGCCCCGCGGCGTCCTCGCCGCCGGGGACTCAAAATCAATCTGTTTTGCTCCCGCGCCCAAGGCCCTGCGCAAAACGTGGGTGGCAGGAAAGTAAACGCTTAGGTTTCACACTCGTGTTTGTCTTGTGACGTGGGTTTGACTCTGGAACCAAAGTGCAATCTAACAAGCGCGGTGGCCAGGGCGGGATGGCACTTGTTTTGGTTGAAGGGACACCTCTGGGACCTGGCCTGGCTGGCCGGCGCTCTCGGGCAGAGGGCGGAGATGAAATGGGCGGCATCCAGCCTGTCCACCCGGTTTCAAGTGGGGAAACCAAGGCGCAGAGGGAGGAAGGCTGCTTAGGGCTCCGCGCCCCTCAATACCTGGAGGGCTCTTTGCCCAAGTCCAGAACTGCTGCTCCCCACCCCGGCCCCCATCCCGCACCCACTCGACCCCCATCCCGCACCCACCCCGGCCCCCATCCCACACCCACCCCGGCCCCCATCCCACACCCACTCAACCCCCAGCCCGCATCCACTCGACCCCCATCCCACACCCACCTCGACCCCCATCCCACACCCACTCGACCCCCATCCCACACCCACCCTGGCCCCCATCCCACACCCACTCGACCCCCATCCCACACCCACCCTGGCCCCCATCCCACATCCACTCGACCCCCATCCCGCATCCACTCGACCCCCATCCCACACCCACCTCTACCCCCATCCCGCACCCACTCGACGCCCATCCCGCACCCACTCGACCCCCATCCCACACCCACTCGACCCTTATCCCACACCCACTCGACCCCCATCCCGCACCCACTCGACCCCCAGCCCACACCCACTCGACCCCCATCCCACATCCACTCGACCCTCATCCCGCACCCACTCGACCCCCAGCCCACACCCACTCGACCCCCATCCCACATCCACTCGACCCTCATCCCATACCCACCTCGACCCCCATCCTCGACCCCCATCCCGCACCCACTTGACGCCCATCCCACACCCACTCGACCCCCATCCCACACCCACTCGACCCCCATCCCACACCCACTCGACCCTTATCCCACACCCACTCGACCCCCATCCCGCACCCACTCGACCCCCATCCCGCACCCACTCGACCCCCAGCCCGCATCCACTCGACCCCCATCCCACACCCACCTCGACCCCCATCCTCGACCCCCATCCCGCACCCACTTGACGCCCATCCCACACCCACTCGACCCCCATCCCACACCCACTCGACCCTTATCCCACACCCACTCGACCCCCATCCCGCACCCACTCGACCCCCAGCCCGCATCCACTCGACGCCCATCCCACACCCACTCGACCCCAATCCCACACCCACTCGACCCTTATCCCACACCCACTCGACCCCCATCCCGCACCCCCTCGAACTCCAGCCCGCACCCACTCAACCCTCATCCCACACCCACTCGACCCTCATCCCACATGCACTCGACCCCCATCCCACACCCACTCGACCCCCATCCTGCACCCACTCGACCCCCAGCCCGCACCCACTCGACCCTCATCCCACACCCACTCGACCCCCATCCCACATCCACTCGACCCTCATCCCACACCCACTCGACCCCCAGCCCGCACCCACTCGACCCTCATCCCACATGCACTCGACCCCCATCCCGCACCCACTCGACCCCCAGCCCGCACCCACTCGACCCCCAGCCTGCACCCACTCGACCCCCAGCCTGCACCCACTCGACCCCCAGCCCGCACCCACTTGACCCCCATCCCGCACCCACTCTACCCCCACCCCGCTCCACACTCAGGCAGTGGCCCGCAGCGCTGCTGAAATGCAGGCCACCCCAGCTTTCCCTGGAGGGGACGCCAAGGCCAGGGCCCTGAGCAGCCCTCCCTTCTGACCCCACCGCCTTCACTGGGCACCGTGTGGGAGAAAGGCTCCCAGTGGTTAAAGGACAGGGCTAAGCCTGCACGTTCAGTGTGTGGTGGAGCTGCAATCCCAACCGTCCTCTGACTCTCTGGCCCAGGCCAAATTTTATCCGTCGTCCCAAACCAAGGCGTTTTCCTTAAAGTTCCTGTTTCTTGGACATGTCCTCTTTAGTCATGAGAAAAATGTCAGACTGCTCCAAAGGAAACTGGAAATGTGGTGCCAAGCCCTCCAGGCCTCTGCGGGCTCAGCTTCCACGGGACGCCAAGTCCAGAGCTGCCCGCGCCCCGCCTCCTGCTGAGATCGGGGCAGGTGCCCACGCTCCACGTCACCCTTGCTGCTCTCTGTCCCCAGCCCTGCATCTCCTGACATCCCTGTCCCCATCTTTGTCACCGATGCGAGGGGCAGGCCTCAAGCAATTTCTCAGCTAGGGTCACACCAGGCCTCCTTAGGTATTTAGAAGCAGTGTTTTAAGAAGGGCCTTTGGAGGTGGTCTGGTCCAGAGGGGGACAGCGAGGCTTGGAGGAGGAAGGGCATTGCCAGGGCAGAGTCACAGAGGTGGGTCCTGTAGGCCTGCATGGGTCCTCACACACCTGCTGGCCTGCTCATGTTCCTGCTGGTGGGAGGGCTCAAGTCCCCCACGAGACAGGCTCAGGACTCCATCCCTCTTCCTGTGGGCATGAACCCGTTTGTAGATAGGCTCTTTGACGATGCCATCAGTGAAGGCCAGGCCAACTTCAATCAGGGTGGACCTTCATCTAAGACGGTCCGTGCACGCAGAGGAGATTGGACACAGATGTCAGAGAAGCTGGAAGGAGAGAAGGCCACAGCTGGAGACGAGCATGTCGCTGTGTGATGGAGCACAGCCACCCCAGAGGAAGCGTGGGCTTTGTTTGATTTGGGACTCCCCACCTCCAAGCTGTGAAACAGCCAGTTCTGGTGGCTTAACCCGACCTGTGTGTGGTATTTGTCACAGCAGCTCTGGCAGACAGAGGCACCTTCTTTCCATTAGGCCAGCCTGAAGTAAAATGCCTTTCTCGGGACTTTGGCTGAAAGTACGGAAATAATAGAGACACTGCTGAATCACCAAACTGACAAGTAATTCTTTCAATCAAGAAAATAACATTCACTGCTCCATCCAATACAGGGAGATTAAAAATCACTGACCTTGCTTTGAAGAGAAAATGCTAAGCAGTGGCGATGTGGCATCACAGGATCAAAATAAGAATACCCATTCACAGGGCGCTGGGGAAGGGGAGCACAGGGGCATTCCCCGGAGAGCAGGCTTGGGGACGAGCGGGGTTTCACCAGGTAAGAAGAGCGAGGGGAGTTGTCGGGGTGAGCGCCGCTACGTGGCCATCGGCGGGCACAGCACCATGGCGCCACAGGCCGTGGAAAAGTGTGCTCGGACGTGCAGACACACCACCCAAGTCATTCCTGGCGTCCACGCCCCTCGACGGGGAGAGCGGGTGTTTCTTGATTTGTCTGAGGGATGGAGCGGAGCTGCGGGCGCCCTGGTCTGCGTGAATGGGCACCCATCATGAGTGGGTCCACCACCTGTACTCAACAAAGCTCCTACCTGTTCCCCGAGCGTGGCCATTGTGGAGCGTGGCCTGGGGTGGAAGAAAGGGCTCCGGAGCTGGGGTCTGGCCATCTGCGGCGACAGGGCACCCTTAGTTATTGCTCCTACAGATACAGCCCACCTGCAGAAAGATGCATGGAGCAGCAGGGACGTGGAATGCTGTGTCTAATCGTTCTGTGCGCACACAGCGTAAGTGTCTAAGGCTCAGAACCTCCTCCACCTGGGAAGTAGGCAGTCACTTCTGAGTTAGAAGCCACTCTACGTCCTGATAGAGCCACATCTCCATGGTGACGTTATTCGAGTTGAGTAAGTGGGAAAGTACGAAACATGCTCTTTTCCTAATGCACAAAAAAGTCGTGTTGACCGCTCCAAGGACAGGTCCCCTCTTTCAGAACTTAGGCAAATAGAAAAGTTGTGGGCAGGGACGTGGAAGCAGCCTGCAGGGACATGCCACAGATTGACTTAATGTCGCCACACCCTGTGCCTGAATGCACCCTTGCACCAGCACTTTTACGCCCGGCCACCAATGGTATTCATTGCAACCTCTCTGTGGCCCCACATTGGCCTAAGTGATGAACGATCTCATTCCATGATGGACATGAACAAGGAGACCCAATCCTGAAAGAGCGTCCTATACTTAAGTATTATTTATTAATTACTTTAAGTAAGGTTCTTATAATAAATTTATTTCATGTAATTTCAGTTATCTTAATGTAGACGAAATAGCTTTACGTTGAGGAATATAATGCTGGAATCTCTAGCTCCCGCCAGTAACTGCATTTTGGGGATGAAGTTTCCTGAGCCTGACAGACCCAGGATAATAGTTTTGGTGTTTTTTAACATTTTGCTTCATAAAGCATATTTTTGAATTTTATTAGAGGTGAAGAATTTTTGTGTTCAACTAGAATGAGTTCAAAAAATGTCCTATGAATATGCATGTGGCTGTGATTCTAAATTTATAGAATATCTCTGGAAGCATACATACACCGGCAGTGACAGTGTGGTGGTTTGTAGCTCTGTACCCCAGGAAAAAAAAACATCCTCTTAACTTAATCCATTCCTCTGGGTGTGAACTCACGGTAAGGGGGACTTTTTGATGAGGCTACTTCAGTTAAGGAGTGGCCAGCCTCAATCAGGACGGGTCTTAATCCTATTACTGAAGTCCTTTTAAGATAATGAAATTCAGACAGAGAAAGAAAGCCCAGAAGCAAGAAGCTGAAAGTCAAGGAAACCCAGAAGAGGAGAGGCCAGGAGAGGCCGCCATGTGCCTTGCCATGTGACAGAGCCCAGGGCCAAGGAGCGCCGGCAGCCAGCCCAGAGCCCCACAGTCTTCAGGAAGAAAGCGTCGCCATGATGGGGACTTTCCGCAGCCTCAAAACCACGAGCGAGTAAATTCCCATAGTCTAACCCAACCCATTGCCTGGTGTTTGCTTGAGCAGCCCAGGAAACCAAAACAGAAAGCTATTTGAAGCAGGGGTGAAATTAGGAGACTGAGGCACAGAAGAGGAGAGAGAGATGTTTTTGCTGCAAACTTTCTGGATTTTTACTATGTACCTATATTATCTATTTTAAATGCCTGATAATTAAACCAATTTTCTACTTTTCCAGCTGCTTGGCTGGTTTTATGGCCTTTGGCAAGTGACTTGACTTTGCGGAGTTGCTTTTTGTTCTACCTGTAATGTATCAATACATAGGGAGAGTAAAACGTATCTTCAGCAACAGATTAAGGTTTGTGAAAAGAATTGCAGCTGGAGATTCATGAACTGTTCATTTTTTAAGCACTTTTAAATTTTATTGAAGTAGACCATTCATATGTGAACATACATAAACAGTAAGTGCATGGTAAAAGTTGTGAACTTACTAAACAAACATGCGTAACATCATACAGGAGTCCCATATATCACCCCACCACCACCACCTTGAATTGTTGTTATACAATTGTTACAAACTATGCAGGAGTATTACCAAAATATTATTATACTACTAACTATAGTCCGTATGGTACATTTGGTGTGTTTTTCCCCCAACCCACCTTATTTGTGTAATATATTTTTATTACAGAGGTGGTGAACTTATAAAACAATCATGCACGTGTGTAGAATTCCCACCCAGCACCCCTTCCCCAACACACCACTCCGTGGTGGAATATTTGTTACAGATTATGAGATGATATCATCAGACTATTACCACCAACCATGTCCATAGTGTACATTTGGCACACTTTTTTCATAGCCCCCCATTATCAACACAGTACATCTTTGGCATAGAGGCATGAATATTACAGTATAGTCGTTAACCACAGTCCATAGGTCACACTAATTGTATTTTTCCCATGTTCTCCACATTCCCACCACCCTGCAATAGTGATGGACATTTGCTCTAGCTCACAGAAGGACACTCTTGCATCTGTACCATCAACCACAATTCTCATCCACCTCTGGGTCACTATGTTATTCAGCCCCTAGATTATTCTCTGGCTTTCTTTCAATTGACATTTACACCCCTAGACTACCCTTTTTAGCCACATTCCCCTTTATAAACCAGCTGCTACACACTATAATGTCTTACTAGCAACTCTATCCATTTCCACACTTTTACATTCAAGTTAGTTAAAACTTCTACATATATTAAGCATCAGTAGTCCTTCTCAGCCCTCCTCTTATTTCCCAATAATCTATACTCTAGGTTTTAACTCCGTGCATTTATTCTTCATATTTAGTTCATATTAGTGAGACCGTGCAACCTTTGTCCTTTCGTGTCTGCCTTACTTCATTCAGCATAATGTCTTCAAGAATTCATCCATGTTATCATATGTTCATCATTATTTTTTAAAGTGTAAATTTCATTGTCCGGTTAGGGAACTGACCACCGATATTAAATGTTTTAACATTATTTTCAGTATAGGTCCCTAAACAACTTTATTTCCAAAAGAATTTCACTCTGAATTTTCCCACTGATCTCCTCCACATAGAATCAGGATCCACACTTAAAATGTTTTCTTCACGGGACATACAAGAGGATCATTCAGTAAATATTTGGGGAACACCCACTACACGCCAGGAACTTTGCCCAGTCCTGGACAGTTCACCCAGTTGTAAACTGACCCGGGGTCCCCTCCCTGCTTGGCAAAGTTTTCCCTCGCTCTGCACACACAGTGTAAGCTCCTCACTCAGTCAACCATCGATCGATTTCCCAAATATTTCCATTGCCTGCTTCATAGTAACAGAAAACCAAACCACCGGCTAACACTGACAGCCTCTGTCACTCTCCAATACTTGGTCAACACAAGTGCAGCTGGGTCCCTTCCTGGAGGTCTGTGTTGGGCCATCCATCTGTCCATCCCAGGTGGGATGAGTGGCCTTCCCCTGCCAAGTCCACCCATGAGGCCCCAGGCTCCTGCTACCCACCAGTGGGCATCCAATGAGCCTTCTGACACTGGACACCCCCTGTGGCCTGCACACAGCTGCCATCCCAACCTCGTCCCAGCCCTGCTGGCTCCTGTCCACTTGCCCTGCATCCATGCCCCACCGTTCCCCATTCCTAGAAAGAAATCACCTTCATGTTCACGGCTCCATGACCGCAGATGCCTGACAGCCACACCTCTCAACTCCATCTTTGCCAAGCGCCACCTCATCAGCTGGTTCTTTTAAGAACTCTCCCCTGAGGACCCCCTCGTCCTCCCATGGCCACCTCCTCAGAATGAAGGCTCTTCTTCCAGGCCCCCATGGCACGTTTTATAACCTTCTGCCCTCCATGCTTTCCTCCACTCAGCACTGAGCACAGCAGAGCAAGAGGGAGTCATCATCGGCTTGTGCCTTGGGTGCGAGGCTCAGCATGAGAGGGGCTCAGTGTGGTGCCCCTAACTGACCACTGACCTTAAGCTGTCAACCAGCAGCAGCCATGGTCTGTGAAGAGCTGGTCAGAAGCTCCTGCCGATGACAAGTGCATGAGTAGCGTGTGTCCCAAGAGTGGTGGGCATGCAGCAAAGAAGGAGGGTTGAACTGTGGCTGGGGACTTTCCAGAGAAGGCCTGGTCTGGGAAGAGGGGTGGGAGTTTCTCCAGGCAGCAAAGGATGGGGGGAGATGCAGGTGGGAGAGCAGTGCGACCAGCAGGGCAAGGCAGGGCACTGGGCTGGGAGTGCCCAGGAAACAACCAGGACTTCTGGTGGAAGCTGCAAAAATGGAGAAGGGAGAGAGGAAGAGTGCTGCATTGGCGCTGGTCCTTGCAGGTCTTGAGCATTGTGCAAAGGAGAGACTTTGTGGTTAAGGCACAGGCCGCCGCCAGAGGGGGCTGCACAGGGCAGCGAGGATTGCGATGGGGGCTGCTGGAGTCCAAGATCAACCACGAGATCCTCCTCCTTTCAATCCTCACCTACCAGACCCGGGGAACAGAGGTGGGACGGGGCTGCAAACGAGCCAGCCTTGTCCTCAGAGAGCTTTCCACTGGGAAGAGAAAGAACGCACAACAGAGTCCCTGTGGTGAAGAGATTTCTTGTGGAGTCGGGAGGCCGTGCTGGAGCTGGCTCTTGAGCAACTCCCTGCCAGATATCACCAACCAGCCACCCAGGTATGCAAAGCTTCAAGCAGCAGGCTCCTCAAAACACCTGGAAGCAAACTGCAAGACAAAGAGCTCAGAAAACTGTCTAACCCGAAGGCTATTGGGAGCGCTGTGGGCAGCCACCAACCACAAACAACTCAGGTCATAAGTTACAAACTCTGGCCTGGATGTGCCAAGAGGACACCCCGACTTGCAGTTCTCAGGCCTCAAATCAACCCCTCTGTTGCCTCATGGCTCAGCTTGTTTCTCGGTTGACACCAGCTAGAGGGGGAAAACTGGAGGCACTATAACAAAATAAAGGAAAGGTACTGGCCCCGTGAAGAAGAAGGCGGAGGGGCATGGTTGGAGAAGAGGCACCGGGGTACGCTGAACTAGCCAGGGTGGAGGCAGCAAGGAGGGGCAGGGCTTCCCAGCAGCTGGGGCGTCGCAACAGTGGGGCGCTGGTGGAGCTGGCGGGAGACAGGCCACCGCAGGGTCTGGTTTGGATGTCAAAGGTTTGGAAGTGCTGCTGCTACTGAGAGGGAGAGGCCACGGGTCGGAGGCTCTCAAGAGGAGGGAAGGCATCCTCCAAACTTTGGGGACTCAGGAGAGAGATTTGTAAAGGACTGGGGTGGTGAGGGCCAGAGAATCAGGGTGCTGGGGAGAAGGAAATAACCCCCCCCCAGAACTGGCCTCGCTCTGCAGGCTCCCGCCACCCTGCCTTGCTTTGTAAGTGCAGGGACCTTTGAAATAAGGAGATTCAGCTCAAACTACAAAGAACGCTCGTTCCAGTGGGTCCCGTCCCCATCGCCCTTCCCAGAGCCTTTGCTGCACCCCATGGCCTGCTCGTGCTACCCTGCTCATTTCCCAGAATAAGGAAGGCCGGGAGGGGACTCAGGGGAGGCCCATGGGTTGGCTTCTAGGATCCACGGAGTCCCGGAAACCACGGACAAAGTTGTGCGTTTTGGGTATTCTTTGGGAGATGGTCCCCGGGTCTCCCCAGGGCCCTGGCTGAGCACCTGCCACAATCTCCACGGCTTCGTTCATGCCTTCCGCCTCCTCCAGCCCTCGCAACCCTCTCTCCATGTCCTCTCCATCCCCAGAGAGAATGGCATGGACGGGACGGGCGCCTGCAGCCTGGTGGCGCAACGTGCAGCGCACATCGTGGCGGGTTCAGGTAAACCTGGGTGGACGCGCAGCGCGCATCGTGGCGGGTTCAGGTAAACCTGGGTGGACGCGCAGCGCGCATCGTGGCGGGTTCAGGTAAACCTGGGTGGACGTGGGCGGGCAGGGGGCACGTCCCTTACCTCCCCGTGCCTGCTGTGAGCCCACCAGGCCCACAGGGGTGGACCCGAGAGGCGAGTGCGCCCCGGGGTGGGGGGAGGCTTGTGTGCGCGTGGGCCCAGAGCGCAGGCCTGGGGCAGGGGGGAAGGGCCCCGCGTTCCCCAGCGCTGGGCGCCTCCGCCCCGAGCCGGCCAGCACCCTGGAAGCCACAGCCACCCTCCCACCGTCGTGTAGAGTCGGGATGTTGCTTGTTTATCATTTATTTATTTTCGCTTTTGGAAATAAATCCACACTCAGAGCACCGGGAAGCAGGGGAGCAGGGGCAGCCCCGACTTTTGGTGACATCAAAGTGTGTTTCCACTCCTTCAACCTACGTGAGAGTTGGGGGGGGGAGGGCTAAAATGGGTGCGTGCAGAGGGTGAGCTGGAGGGGTTGCATTCGGGGAGGCAGGCGGGAAAGGTGGTTTCGGGGGACATCAAGGAAGCGTTCGGTGCCAGGCTGCAGAATTAGTATTATGTCAGGCAGAAGAGCATGAAACTTGCAGATTCAGCCATAGAGACAGGGGCAGGTCCAACACCTCTTGCCAATATCCAGCACTGCCCAGGAAACAACTGCTAAATACTCCAGGAAAGGAGAACGGGCCCCAAATCTGCGCAATTGCGCTGCAGGGCTCCAGTACGCAGCCTCTTTGCCCTCATTTAATGACCTGTCATAAAACATCTGCGCTTTGGTTCAGGAACCTGCAAGTTACAAGTGTTGCCTGGTGCCCTTGACAGCGCGACTCTCAGAGTTTTGCTAGGCACTCCAGGGGGTCGTGGAAGTGGCTTTCACCACTAGCAACTCTGTTTCCAGCTCACGCGGGGCATGCGCAGGGAGCCCGCTGGTCCTCACTGCCTCGCACACCGCAGCCTCCCCGGGCCTGGAGTTCCTCACCTGGCAAATGGGGACAAGAGAGGGCCCAGTGGCCCCAGTGCCCACGTGAGCCGGCATGACCCTCTCACCACTGGAGGGCAGTTGGATTCTGACGCAGGCCTCGGCTGCTCTGGGCAGAGCCGCGTGGCCCCGGAGCTGCCCCGCGGATCTCGGGGCTGGCAAAACCGTGAGGGGCGGTCTTGTAACCCACTGTTCTCCCTCTGTCTTCATGCCCACGCTGCTCACTCACTGGCAGCCAGAAAATTGGGCAATCCGTGCTGTGAAAAACAAGGACAGTCAACTTTTGGAGGAGGATGACCCTGCAGTGCCTGGCAGCCTCCACTGGGAAGTTGTTTTTCACCCGGGGGAAAACAACAGAAAGAAGTTCTCCCCACGTTCATGGTCAACGGGAGAATGATGCAAACCCCTGCAGAGGCGCCTATCTGCTGAGCAGATCAAAGGCCCCGCTGGGCAAACCGCCTTGGAGGGGGCTCACAGCCGCGCTTCCCGCCAGAGGGGAAAGACGAGTCACTAGACGTGCTGGAGTTGAGGGCTGGTGAAGAGGGGAGGTGGAAATAGAGGGAAGAAAGCAAAAACCCTGGAGGGGGACGATACCAAAGGGAGAGGAAGCAGTTGGTTGAATCAAGACCCTGCCATTTGTTGAGGATTTATCACATCCACCACGCACTGCCTGAAGAATTCCCGCATATCATCACAAAGCCCAGTGAGGTGGCGCTCCGCCCAGGCGCTGGGGGGCCCGTCCAGGGGTCCACACCTTCCGAGTGACAAGAGCCAAGCTCTGGCCCCAGCTCCTCCCAAGCCCAAGCGCTGTGCTTCCAACCGGAACGCATGGTGCAGCGGGGGTGAGCAAGCATGCGGGCAGACGGCCCCAGGTGCGATCCGGGCCTGAGGGTTACCTGGGGCAGGTAACTCCACAGTCTCCAGCACCCAGTGAGGTCGTTAGAGTTCCTGCGGTGTGGAGTTTCTCTGCGGATCAAATGAGTGGAAGGTCACCTGCCTCCGGCAGGGACCCAGCCTTGGAGGGCATGTGGCTGGCCCTGCCCCAGAAGCCTGGGCTCAGTGCACCTGGGTGCAAGCAGTGGGACCCCCTCCCCAGCCTGTGTCCCATCAGGTCAGCAAAGGGCGCTTGTAACCGATGACACTGATGCTTGACATTTAATTTGACTCTCTGGAAACTCACGGAAGGTTTCTCAATCATTTTTTATTTACAAATGCAAACCAAAGAGCCTTACGCAGTGCCCAAAAACAGCGTGCCCGAGTGCCAGAAGGTCAGAGGAACTCTAGAGGCACCTGGCGCAGGGGAGAGAACTTGAGCCAGGAGTCAGGACGGGGACCAGGCGTGGTCCCAGCTATAGTGGGACCTTAGTGGGTTCCTTGACCTCTCCATGCCTCAGTTTCCTTGTTGGCAAAAGCAGGGTACCTATGTCCTAAGAATTTTCTATATAATCCTCGTGATATAAAATAAGCCTCTGAACTCGGGGCCCCTCGCCTGGAAAATGGGGGCAATTCACCGTGGTGGTGTTCATTGCTGCGTTCTTCACTGGACCTTGCTCCGCTGTGGCTTCTTCCTCTGACCCTGGCTCATCCGCTCTTCCTCTCCTGCCCTCCGACCTCGTTCCAGCCACACCAGGCTCTGCTGCTCCCAGACTCACCAGTCATGTCCCCAGTGCCCGTGCTGGACCCCCAGCCTGGGGCACCCTTCCGAGTCTCACACAACTTGTTCCTGACCATCCCCTCTAACGTGGCCCCTGCCCCAGGACCCCGTGCCATCCTCTTTGCCCAAGGACAGAAAGCCCACAGGGCAGGGACTTCTTTGTCTTGTTCAAGGCTGCCAAGAAAGTGCCTAGCCCATTGCCTGGCAGACAGCAGCCATCGCTGCTGAATAAAACACGTCACGTCTTTGAGGACCATGGTTGGGTCCTCACCGACTCTTCTCATCGAGTTTCAGACATCAAGGTTTCTAAGGAAGCCTCATCTCGTGGAGGGAGCAGGGATGCTGGAGCGCCCGCCTGCTGGACTTCTCCGTCCTCCTCACCTAGTGCCAGAGGCCGCGTCCCCTGCCCACAGTCCTGGCTCACAACCACACACTGAGAGGGCAGGTGTCATTGCTCCAACCACACCTGGCCTGGTCCCCGCAGGGAGTCCAAGTGGCCCATCTGGAGATGGGGCTGGAAAACACGAACTCACCGCCCTCCATCAGGCAGGGGCACTATGACCTGGACATGGTGTGAGGGCTTGAAGGGACGCCAGGTGCACTCTTGGTGGAACGAGGGTGGGGGTGCCTCTCGGCTCAGCTGGTGCTCGACTGCTTGTGCCTGTGTCCAGGTCGCCTAGACAAAGAGGGTAGCCTGGAAAGGAGCTCTGCAAACCAGGAGGGGCTCTTGAACCCCCAGCACTGCCCCAGTTCCTTCCCAGGATGTGGCATTCGTTCACTTAGCAGCCAGGCTTGGGTGCTGAGAGAGGCCCCTGTTTCCAGAGGCACCCATGCAGAGGCTGGATTGCCCAAGGGCCACTATCGTTTAATCAACAGTTTCTTCCCCCCGATGGGGACACATTCTGAAGGCCTAGAAATGACCCGATGTTTTCTTTAAAGTGATTCATTTCCAGGTATCCAGCTGCCCTCGCCAAACTCCTCTGTTTCCTCACACTCTTGATCAATGCAACCATGGACCCCGTTGCATCATTGTTCCATGAGTGATTCCTCAGAAATAATTCCTCTGCCTCAGGCTGGAAAACAAGGGCAGGTCCACAAGAGAGGGATGGGGCTGGGGGCAAGTTCTCCAGCCCCCAGTTCAGGAGGGCTGGCTGGGGTCACTGCCTTCCACCTCAGCTTCTAGCAGGACCCACCTCAGGCCTGCTGGTCAAGTCCAGTCCTAAGGCCCATAATGCACTGGTCTTCTCAGGTCTTCTGTGACCACCCAGTTACAAGAATGGATGCTGGCTGGGACGTGGTGCCTTTGCTGAAGGTCAGCCAACAGCAGGAGGTGAGAGCAAGATTGGATGTCAGAGCCTCTCAACATTTCTACCACCATGAGAAAGAGTAAGAGTGCCACATAAGGTGCTCTGTTGATTGAGGCAAACCCGCATTTCTGTTTACTAAGAACTTCTATATGTCCCTGCCACATCTGAAGAAGACTTTGGGCCATGTAGAACTATGTCCCCCATGCATACAGTAAGCAGCATGATGGTTAATTTTATAGGTCACCTTGGCTGAGCTAGACGCCCAGTTGTATGGTCTAGATGTTGCTTTGGAGGTATTTTGTCGGTTAACATCCACAGTCAGTTGACTCTAAGTAACAGTGATGACTCTCAATAACATGTGTGTGTGTTTGGGGTGGGGGGGAACCTCATCCAATCAGATGAAGGCCTTAAGAGCAGAAACTGGTGTTTCCTGGAGAAGAAATTCTGCAGCATCAATTCCTGCCTGCGTTTCCAACCTGCTGCAAAGACTGGACTTGCCAAGCCCCACAATTGTGTGAGCCCATTCCTTAAAATAAATCTTACATATACCCTATCGATTTTGCTCCTCTGTAGAACACTAATGAAGACAGACAGTAAAATAAAATGAAAAAAGAAGATGAACAGGAAGATGTCAGTGAAAATGGCAGAGAAAGGACATCAAAGTCTGGGCCCCCCCCTAAAAATAATGGGAAAATGAGCAAATGCCATCAGAATCAACTTTTTCAGTACTCTGGAAATAACCGAAAAAGGCTGAATCCTGATGAGAATGGCAAACTTTACATGGTTTTAACTTATCCCAATCTCATCTCTCCCTACTCCCCAGCTGTAAAAATAAGAGACTGCACTCCTGGCACAAGAGGGAGCAGAGCAGACTTCTTTCTCAAAGAATTGTGGTTAATTATTTGTCCTGAACTATCTCATGGCTCCCTATAAGATGAGTTCAGAAGGTTTGTCTTTCTCTCACCTAACTGGGAACTAGCCTAGTGTAAAAGCTGCTTCATGATGGGTATTTGTTGAAAACATTTACAGGCTAATATCTTCAGTCTAACCAAAATCTTGGGAGGAAAGGCTAGAGAATGAGATGTCACTAAGGGCTTTGAAAAGCTCTAATATAGTCCTGGAAACTTAGATCACCATGCACATGGCCAGAGCTGTGTACACACTAAAGAAAGCCCAAAAAGGCTCTAAGTTGTCACCTACTGCTGACCTTGAGGCACTACAGAAACAAGAAGTGAAGGCTAAGGCAGAGTTGTAACTGTCTGGCCAAATATTGAAGGCATGCTCCAACACACAGATTCCTTTGCAAATGACTGGAAGACACTTTGGTTCCAGGAATTTAAGGACATTTCGGTCCAAACATTAGCTGACCACTAAGTTTATGAAATTGCAGCATCAGGGGCCACACGACAAGAATACAAGTCATGGGGAAGGGAGAGAATCTGGTTTTCACCACATTTCATATTCAAACTGCCCAGTTCAACCATAACAAAAAAAAAATTATAAGACATGCTAAGAAACAATAAAGTATGGCTCATACACAGGAAAAAAAGAAATAAATAGAAAGTGTATCTGAGGATGCCCAGACACGGACTTTCTAGACAAAAATGTTAAATTAGCTATTTTAAATATGTCCAATGGGCTAAAAGCAACCATGTCTAAAGAACTAAAGGAAAGTTTGAGAAAGATGTCTCACCAAATTGAGAATATCAATAACGAGATGAAAATGATAAAATAAAGAATATAGAAATTTTGGCATTGAAAAGATCAATAACTGAAATGAAAAATTCACTAGAGGGTCTCAACAAGAGATTGGAGTAGGCAACAGAATCAGTGACATTAAAGGTATTAATAAGATACTAAAAATACTAATAATATCTTTTCAGAAAAATGAGAAACAGAATTAAGCGAGATTAAAATTTACCCCATAAGCCTGCATCTGGTTTTTAAGAGGGTGGCCATTTCGGGGAATCTCTTTTGAGATATAGATGTACAACTGTGTGTACAATTTTACTTAAATGGGGACCATACTATCTATTCTAGAGCCTTTTCTCATTTAATGTATGATGTACATCTTGTCTATAAATGTATCTACATAAACCTACATATATGTGTACTTTCATAGCTTAGAGATACTGTGGGTTGGTTCCATATGGTAATAAGGTGACTATTGCAATGAAGTGAGTCACGTGAATTTTTTAGTTTCCTAGTGCATATAAAAGTTATGTCTACACTATACTGTAATCTACTACATGTGCAACAGCACTATATCTAAATGAAAAATCAATGTAAATACTTCAATTAAAATGTGACACAGATACACAGATTTAGCACACTTTTGGAAAAATGGCACTGACCGATGTGTTCAACACAGGATTACCACAAAACTTCAATAGTATCTGCAGAGTGCAATAAAGTGAAGTGCAACAAAATGAAGAATGTCTATATATGTGCCCATGCCTATATATATGCATTTACACACGCGTATAAATTACTGGCAGTAGAATATTCCTTTCCTTAAATGTGCCCTAGATTATATAATCAGTGTCCTTTTTCTGGTTATGTATATTGATTCTCTTTGGGCTCTTAAAGAGAATGCTCAGTGGATATTTGGTCTACAAAATTAGTGACACCTCAGTCTGATTATCTCCTGATACATTCCTTTAAGTTGAAGGGCTGGTTCAAAGGTCATGTATACTTTTCAAGTTTAAAGTCTATGATACTCACTGCCAACTTGCACTCCAGAAAGGTCGCACGGGGGAAAAGTGCAGCTACACCTGGAGCCGATGAGGCACTGTGACGGTTTATCACTGCCCTGGACTGACCAGGATGGGGTGCCACCTGCCCCCTCCCTTCCTGGAACCTGACCGTCCCCTTACAACGCCCACAGCAACGAGGGACTCAGCCTGTTTTGCCACCAATATGTTCTCAAAGTGAAAAGTCAGGAGGGCGAAGGTGAGCGCTGTCACCTCTGCCACGTGGCAGCCGGGCTCTCCCATCTTATCTTTATGTTGCTGCCCCCTTCTTTGGTCCCCTGGAGGTGGAGATGTGCCAGAGCTAGAAGGACCGGCAGAAACCATCTGGTGTGATGGAGAAAGATCAGAACCTGAGAGGAAGGTTGACCCCCCATCTAACCACACAGCGACGTACTGGCAAAGTTCAGTCCAAGAGTAATTTTTTTAGAATCATGGAAAGGGTAGCACCAGCAAAGGGCAGTTATTTAGGGTCTAGGCTCCGCTAAGTGAGCCTGTGCTTGGTTGAGCTTGAGGGACTTCCCCCACCTCTCTCGACTTCATTTAATTGCCATTAAAATGCAGATAACATCACTCCACTCAGCTGCATTTGGAAGCTGTGATTACCAGTGTCTAAACATATGGAGCATGGTCTGTGGGCAGCTGTTATTACTTTCTAAAATTCTCTCTTTAGTACCATCTCCACCCCCCTGCCTAAGGCATTAATCAGTATTAAGTTACCATTACTCCGTGGTAGTCAGACCATTCATTAATGTGGTGCTTCATTAATGCAAACGGTTGTAAATGCAAAATTCCCAGTTCCACCCAGACGTGCCCAATCAGAACCTCGGGGGTTGATTGGGCGCACGCAGCGCTTTAACGAGTCCTCCAGGAGTTCTGATCAGCTTTAAGTTTGGAACCACCGAAGGAAGGAACGGTGAGGAGCACTACGCAGCAGAAGATACTTTGGAGCCCAATCGTTCTGGGCCACGTCGCAGCTTTCCTACTTTCTAACCGTGTCATTCTGGAAAAGTTCGTGCCCTTGACATCCGTGGCCTCACGGATTCAGCTTGGTGATCGCACCCAGTCCTTGGGGTGGCTGTGATGACGCACGCACAGCGTTCATTACAAGCTGTATTTATTGTCATTCGAGCTTCAAAATTGTCCACACAGCTAAGAACTAGGTCAACAGGTTTTCCTTCTTCTAACCCACCATTACTTATTCTCTCCATGAAATGCTGAAAGTTTTCCACTGTGGTGATATTGTAGTTGTGTACTTCAAAAAGAACATCAGGATTAATGTTTCTCAAAGTATGCTCAGCTGCTTGAACTTTACTTAATCCTGCTTGATGAGGTTGGAAGAAAAGTCTATTCATATTGGCCAGTTCCACCTTGTCATAGTCAAAGAGCAGCAACTTACCAATGCCACATCTTGTCAGCATTTCAGCACTCACACTACCAACTCCACCAACACCTACTACTGCTACAGCAAAAGTACGGATTTTCTCATAATCATTCACAATTCCCATTCGCTTCAATGCCATCAGGCGGCTGTAGGGGTTGGAGTCCACCACCTCCGAGCTCAGCGTTTGGCTCAGCCTTGCCAGTAAGTGCATGGCGCCTGCAGTTTGGGAGCCGCCGTGCACCGCAGCCCTGACTTCCTAGCCAGGGACACGCGCTCACGGCCCGCACGAGGACCCCGCAGGTGGGGCCCGCGGGGCGAGGAGGGCGCGCGCCCCGGGCTTGCGCAGCCCCGCGCGGCCAGGGAGGAGGCAGGGCGTAGAAGGGTCCTGCGCACCTGTCGGTTATTCCGCGGCTGCACCTGCCCACGGCCGCCGGGATGGAGCAGGCAGAGCCGGAGGCGCAGGTAGGCCGGCCGGGGTGGTGGGGAGGAGGACGGCTGGGGTGGCGCTCCGGGCCAGGACTTGGGTGGCCCCGGAGCCTCTCCCTGCGGGCGCCCCTCCCTGATCCCTAGCCCTCCATCCCTGCCTCAAGGTCTGCAGGGCCCAGGAGGGAGCCCAGGTGTGGCCTGCGGGGCCCGGACCCCAGACCCGGACCTGCTGTCAAAATCTCAGCCGCTCTTGTTCCCGGGGCCTCTCCTGGAGGCCCGTGGACGTGAGAGAGGACTCCAGGTGCGCGCTGCCGGAGACACCTGGCACAGCGACAGCCCCGGAGCCGCTTAGATCCCCGCGGTGGGACAGTCCCCTTGGGAGCAAAGCCTAGCTGGGTGCTGAGGCTGAGGAGGCCCTGGACCCTGGAGACGGAGTAGGAGCGCAGGCAGCAAGGGCGCTTGTCTACCCTGGCATGGCAGTGTGATCCCCGGCTCCAGAGAAGTCCACAGCGCACGTGCAGGCGCCAGGAGCAGCCCAAGTGCACTTAAAAGGCTCAGGTTTGTCACCCGCCGTGGGTGCGCGCTCCTTGTGCCAACCAGCCCTGAGCCTTGGCAAGGAAATCCCTTTGTCTCCCGTTTCCTCACCCGAAAAGTGTCTTTTTCTTTTACGTTTTCAGATGTGTAATTTACTCTCATGGTTTCAGGATGTTAAAAATATGCAGTTATATAGGGACTCCTGCCACCCTCTGCCCAGTTCTCCTTTTATAAATAAACACTGGGTTTTTTTTTCTTCTAGAGCTTTTTAAAAATCTTTTGCTAGGTTGTACAAAAGGATTCTTGTCGAAAGCATCCAAGTCTTTCTTACCGTTATATAAAAGTAATTTACATTCTTTTCTGTTACAGTTGTAGGGTATCCTTTTAAATGGGTATGTCACCATTTATTCACTGGCCCATAATGATAAATAATTGGATGGTTTCCAGTCTTCTGTTAAAGTGAAGCAGTGAGTAATTGTTCACAGCGGTGTATTACTGTAGAGTAAAGCGCTCGAGGCGGAGGTGCTGTGTCAAATGGTAGATGCACGTGCACGCTGGAAAGCTCCTAAGGTCCTTCCACAGTTCTGGTCTCAAGATGTTGGTGCTGTTGGGTTTCTGTCAATTTGATAAATGGGGAAAAAATGGTACTTTGGTTTTCTTTCTATCTGCATTTCCATTAGGAAGGGTAAAGCTGCACATCTGAATGTTGACGGGCCAGTCCCCCTGAACTGCTAAGGTCGGTGTGCATTGTCCATTAGGTTTCTTTTTTCTCCTAAATGCTAGGAAGATTAGGCCCATGTTTATCTCTGATAGGAATTAGTTTGCCTTTTATCTTTTGATGTAGCATGTGATTTAAAATTTTGGGGGGCTTTGCAGTAGTTTTTTTTTTTTTTTTTTAATTTCTATTTGTTATTGTTTTCTCTTATAACTTCTGTATTTGCTGAAAGGAGATTGTAAAATCATTCTACCGAAAATAGGGACCACAATTTAAAAGTAAAGTGAAGAAACAGGGTAAGGAGAAAGACTCAAACTTTTTTTAAAAAAAGAAACTCCACTAATTAGAAAAACTTTACTTACTACAAATATACAAAAGAATCCACCCCTGTTTCTTTCCAATACTTTTATAGCTTTGCTATTTACATTTAAATCTTTAATCCATTTATAATTTATCCTGGTGAATGGTGTGATGTAAGAATCCAACTTTGTTGCAGATTTCTAAAAATGTTTTCTGTGTTTTACCAGAGTAACGACGGATTTTTAAAAATTAATCTTCAATCCCTAGTTAATTCATTTTAGTGTAAGCAGGATGTAGTGAGCCGGCTTTACATTGTTCTTACTTTCCCAAACGGCCAATAAGTCAGCATGACGACATGGCAGGAAGTAAAGCCATGGCTTTCTTCTTTCCTTCCTCCCAGGAAGTGGTTCTGTTTTCCCCACTTCATGTTCTTTTCCTACTCCTTTTCCTACTCAAAACTCGCTTTGCTCACTTAATAGTCCTGAATGCATTTCTGCCTCCTGCCTTCTGAGGCTATAATTGTAAAACAATACCACATTGTCTTATCTATACCTTTGAATATGTCACAAAAATACTTTATCAGAAAATACATCAACTAAATGATAGTTCCCTTTTTAAATGGGTTAGATAAAAGCAACTTCTGATGATAAGAAAATATGCTTGCATTACCTTTTATAGAAGTCTTTCTCCTCACTTCTATTTCTTTACTCTAAATTTTAGTTCCTCTTGGAAGTGGAGTCACTTGAAGTCTCTTTCTGCAAATGCCGATTATCCTCCAGCCAGGGAGCTATTCTTCCATGCTGGTTGGAGCTTTTTTCCTTCTTCTGGTTGATGTAACCTTCGCTTTGAAAAATGAATTAGTCTCAGTAACCGTTTATTTGTGTCTCCTTATTTCTCCTAGCATTTTGCTTTATGACTGTTGAGGGTATGTCATGTGATATTAAAAAAAAAAAACAACAAAAAAACACAAGTGCTTTCGGGCTTTTATCTTGTATTGCACCAGGTCTGGCCTTGCCTGCCTGCCTGCCTCTTTCTTTCTTACTCGTGAGCAATGTATTTTGCTGTGGATTCTACTTTTTTCTATGTAAACACTCAAGTCCCTGCCTTTTTCCATCTGTTTATCCCTGGGATCCTCTTTGCCCACTTTGAAACTTTCTGAAGCACTTTGTTTTAGAAGCAGCTGGTGTGCAGGGGTTGTAGTGGGATTTTGCTTTCTAATCCGCTCTGAGAGTCCTTTAATAGGTGATCTTACTCTGTTTGCCTTTTACCATGTGACCCCTGTGTTTGATCTTTAGGCCTGTCATCTGCCAGCTGTATTTATTTATGCTTTGTTTTAATGGAGGAGTATATGTTTTTCTTTCAGTAAATGGCCTTTATCTTTGTGTATTTTTTTTCTAGTAATTTGAAGGTTTCACATCTGCTTTCACTTTTCCAGGTGTTATTTTTAAGTTGGAAGTTCAGATAGCATTTGTTCTTCTTTCTTTTAAGCATTTACCTATCTGCATGACCTAATAACAATTAAAACTAGTTTCCTTCCTCTTTTGCCTGCTCTACTTCTTCTGACCCTTCAACCACCCAATTTTGATTGGTTTCACTCCTGGTTTTTGCTTTGTTGCTTTTATCATTTAAAATTAAGGTAGCAAGGCACTCAGATTGAAACATGTTCAGTGTATTTTCTGCTATGAAAAATGAGGAAACCAATTTCACCTTCTGTTTATAGCTCTTGTCTTTTCCATGCCATTACATTTACCTGGTCAAGGTTTCTAATATTTTCATTCTGTTCTTTACTAGAGTTTTAATTCCCCTGACATGTAATTATGGAGCATGCTAAGAAAGAGCAAAGTCCTACAAGCACCTGAAAATACTTGTAAAATCCCCTGGAGGAGTTTTTGTTGTTGTTCATTTAGCTCATTTGACTTGAGCCAGGAGGTTTCCCTCAAGTCCGACCTCCATCGCCAGCTGGCATTCCTTCCTGAATTTCGGGAGCCCCTGCGCCCGGAAAAGGCCTCCCTGCTGGTCTTTACAGATCAGCAGGTAGCAGCTTGGACTTGGCCCCCTGCCCAGGGGATGGGTTGCTATCTTGTCCCCCCTCCCTGCGTGCTCAGTCCTGGCTGGCCCTGGAGTCTGGCCGGTCCTCCCAGGCTCGGCCTTTGACCTCCTCTTCTTGGCCCGCATCCGCTGCACCCACCTTTTGCTGTAGGAGCTGCTTTTCTGTCCCCACACCTAGACCTGGGAGAGCAGGCAGCACCATGCAAATGGCCGTCCTCGTTTTCCTTTCAGCATCATTCTAGGCAGATTCTTAATGGGCAGGGTGGTGTGCTCTGCCCAGAACGCCGCATGCAGCATTAGCTGCATGCACAAGATGACCTTTGCCCTTCAGGAGGCTGCAGACTGTGGACGAGGCACACATTCACACACGACACACTGGACGGACCCCGGCCGGTTCTATGACCACAGCGCTGAGGGTGCTGAGGATCGCCCAGTGCCAAGTTGAGGTGGACTGAGACAGGTCCAGGTGGCCCCATGGGACAGGGACCTGCAGCGGCCATGCCCTCTAGACTTGAAGTGCTTTCCTAGAACCCAGAGACGGGCATTCCCCCTTGGTTTTGGCAGAAACCTATTATTTTATCAGTAAAATCCCATCTAGAGCTCAGTTGTCCTCAAATCAACTTTTTACATGTCCTTGTTTCCTTTCACTCCCTGGCCATATGAAGGTAGGATTGGTACATAATTATAATCATTGCATATCGTGTATTTAAAGTTAGGACAACACTAGCATGTTGTTATAGACTCTTTTAACCATTTAACATCTATATAGTAACTTCAGAATAGGTGCAACAATACCTACTAAACTATAAGCAGCAGGCGAAATAGAAACAGTGTTAAATAGAACCAGTAATTCTGTTCAGCAACTTTAGGTGTAAATATAAGATGCGAGGACTATATCTGCTTCTCTCTGCCTCTTACGATCATGAGCATAGGAGCATCTCTACGTGGGGTTTCGCTGTAGAGAGCATAATGTTGCACGTGGCCTTTCACTGCCAGCCAGCCCCTTAGGCAAATGGTGATTGTTCAGAAGCGACAGGAAGACTGACTCTAAATATATATATTTCTATATCTCTATCCATTTATTTCAGAAGCCATAAATAAGCCACCGCTAAGAATGAATAAGTTAGGGGAGCGGATGTGGCTCAAATGGTTGAGCACAATATTCATGAACTATTTAAGGAAATTTCAGTGCAAATGGAGACTTTTTCTACATGTGATGGTCGTCATGTGTGCTAATTTAAAATTCTAACTTCTAAGGAAAATGAGATCCTTTTCTGTCCCAAACCATGTAATATTGGACATAAAAATAATAAGAATGTTCAGTTAATGTAAAAGAAGGCAGAATGGGAGGAAAAGGAAACAAAGAACAGAAGGAAAAAATAGAAAAGACCTAGAAAGATGGTACATTTTAATTTGAGCATATCAGAAATTATATGTAAATGGTTTAAACAACCTGATTAAAAGCCAGAGATTACCAGATTGGGTAAAAAAGCACGGCCCAACTATATACTGTCTACGTGTAACCCACTACACACTTAAAGACATAGGTAGGTTTAAAGTAAAAGCATGAAAAAAGATATACCATGTGAACACAACTCAAAGCTGATGTTAATATCAGACAGAGTAGATTTCAGACCAAGGACTAGTAACAATGATAAAAAGAGAGTATTACACAATGATCAAAGTGTCAATTCTTCAAGGAGACATAATATTATTAAAGGTATGCATGTAAAAATTTCAAAATATATAAAGCAAATACTGATAGAACTGAAAGGAATAGACATCTTCACAATTATAGTTAGAGGCTTAACATTGCTCTCAATAACTTATGGAACAAGTACAACATCATTAAGTATGTAGATGACCTAATTCACATTTTATTCTTGTTCCACTCAACAGCAAGAATTTAAAAAGTAAGACTAGAAGGGAGTTTCCTTCCCCTGATAAAGGGTATTGAGTCTCATAATGGAAGTCTTAGCCAGTGCAATAAGACAAGAAGAAATAAAATGCATGAAAGTTATATAAGAAATTAAGAAAAACTAACACAATTCACATATGACATGATTAAGGAGAAGACAGAAGAATGTTAAAAAGAATCCATAAGCCACCACTAAGAATGAATAAGTTAGGGGAGCAGATGTGGTTCAAGTGGGTGAGCACCTGCTTCCCACGTGGGAAGTCCCAGGTTTGGTTCCTAGTGCCTCCTAAGAAAAAAACAAAAACAAAAAAAGACAACAAGCAAAATGAATGAAAGAACCAACTCAGGGGAGCTAATGTGGCTCAGCGTGCGCTGGTTTTCCTCATACAAGGTCCCAGATTTAATACCTGGCCCCTAGTACCTAAAAAAAAAATAAAATAAGTTTAGCAAGGTTACAGGTTACAGGATAAAAAGGCAATCTACAAAAATGAATTATGTAACTATATACTATCAATGACTATTTTGGAATTCAAAATTTAAAAAGGGCACTGCTTAAAATAGTGTGAAAAAAATGAAATAAGTGTAAATCTTAAAGTATGTACATGATCTGTATGCTAAAAACTATAAAACAATGATGAAAGAAACCAAAGCAGAAGTAAACAGAGAGCCATGTTCATAGATTAGAAGATTTAATATTGATAAAATGTGAGATCTTCCCAAATTGTTCTATAGCTCAATGCAATCCAGTCAATATCCCAGCAGGATTTTCAGTAGATATAGACAATCTGATTCTTAAATTTATATGGAATGGCAAAAGAACTAGAACAACTAAAACAATTTTGAAAATTACGGAGTTGGATAACTTGTACTATCTGATTTGAAGAATTACTAGAAGGCTGCATTAATCAAGATGCAGTATTGATGACATTATAGACACACACAGTAATAGGATAGAATAGAGTTCATAAATAGACCCACATGGATATAGCCAGCTGTGTTTTCATGAAGGCACAAAGGCAGTTCAATGGAGAAAGGACAGTCTTTTCAACAAATGTGCTGGAGCACCTGGATGTCAAGATACAAACCTCATCCTATATCTCACACCTTGTGTAAAAATTAACTCAAAATGGAACATAGGTCGACTTGTAAAAGTAAATCAGCACATCTTCCAGAAGAAAATGACACACTCTTCCTGACTTTGTTAGGCAAAAAGTACTTGAGAAACAAAACCTGATACGTTATCCACAGAAGAAAGAATGATAAATTGCACATCATCAAAATTAAAAACATTTCCTTTGCAAAAGACACTGAAGAAAATGAACAGACGACTTACAAGTTGGTAGAAATTATTTACAAAGCACATTTCTGACAAAAGAACTCTTAACGACAAGAAACTGTAAGAATACAAATAACCCAATTTTTAAAATGGACCAAAAATTTGAAAAGCTACTTCACCAAAGAACTAGGTAGATGACAAGCATGTGAAAAGCTGCTCAACATCATTACTTATTACAGAAATGCAAATTAGCACCACAATGAGATAAGACTTCAGGCCTGTTCAAAAACAAAAATTAAATAGAAGTTAAAAACCGACAATTGCCAATGCTGGTGAGGGTGCAGAGTCTTTAGAGCTCTTATTCGTTGCTGGTGATGCAGCCACTTTAGAAAACAGTTTGGCATTTTCTGGCCTTGACTTGTTTTCTAGAGTAAATCCTATTTCCTAGGCTATTTGGAGTTGACAATTAATTTCTGAGGATTTTGTTAAAGGAAACAATGCACAAAAAGTACCTCTGCCTTGTAGGGTAGATACTCTGTAAGTGGTCGTCATCAGCTGCCCTCCCCAAAAGGAGAAGCGTCTCAGGCCTCGTTTCCTGCCCAGGCGTCCAGGTGATGGTGTAAATTTCACAAACGCTGGGTTCAGATCTCTGCTGCTTACATGTTTCAGGTCATTCAATCAATCTGGACTGGAATTTCCCCACTGTAATCTCATGGTGATCGTATTTCCTTCATTAGAATGGAATGAGAAATAAATGAGAGTTCTCCCCATACTATTTGAATACATGTTTCCTTGAAAACTCCCTAGGCTATATTTTCAGACCTCTACTGCCCCGTGCTACTTCCAAGGCCCTTGTGGGAAACAGAATATGTAACTCTGTTCTTGTACTAACTCGTTACACCACAGTCACACATTCTACTCTAAATGACCACAAGTTCCAAAAGTGTTCCAAAAAGTCAGTGGTGTGGGAAACCATACGTTGTGAAAATCTATACCACCCTGGAACATGATTCCATTTATTTTAATGTGAACACAGGTTTCCATCTTTGTATATGGAGGGTATATGTAACAAATTGGTTACACAATTGGTCACACAATCTACCTGCATGGGGTAGGATCGGAAAAAGACTGAGGTCGGTCTTTCTACTCTTACTCGTTTCTCTCTGTGTTGTTTGAATTCAAGAACACCGTTAGACAACGAAGGCAATGCTTGAACTCTTTGAAGCGCCTGCCCCTGCACTTCTGAGCACCGCAGGCCAGTGGGAGGAGGCTGATGCAGAAACCATTACCAAGGGCTTGGAAAGCTATGCGGCTCATCTGCGGTGACTTGGAACGCTCCTCGTTCTGTATCCAGTCACCTATACTATGAAGAAGCCAGGGGAGTGCCAGAGGCTTTATAAGGAGAGAGGCACCACCGGGCAGGGGACTTCAGCTTCTCTGCCAGCTTGATAATCGGCGTCCTTCCTAAGGTAACCGGCCGCCAAGGTGGCCTCAGTGGTCCTCGCCTCCTGGCACTCACGCCCTCGTACAGTTCCCCTCCCAGGCTGAATAGGGCTGAACCATGCAACCAGCGGATACTGCAGAAATGCAAGCGTGTAGCTTCTGAGGCCAGGTCATAAAAGATATGTGGCTTCCACGCTGTGCTTTCTTGGGGGAAGCCAGTGGCCATGTGGGAGGACACTCAGCCAGCCACGGAGAAGCCACTGTGGGAAGGAACAGAGGCCTCCTGCCAACAGCCAACACCATCTGGCCAAGGCGTGCGATTGGGGCACTTTGGGGCACGTGCTCAGCCCCAGGCAAGCCTTTGGGCAGTGACCTCATGAGAGCCTCTGAGACAGAACTGCCCAGCAAGCTGATGGCAGAAAGCGAGGCAACAGGTGCTTCGAAATAACCAGCGCTGCTGCTTCTGCACCACTGAGCTTTGAAATGATTTGTTATATGGTCAGTGATAACTAGTCCACTTTCCCAGTGCTTTGGATAAATGCGCCTCTTGCCTAAATCAATCCAAGCATTTGTTTTTGTCATTGTTCTAAGAAAAGTTTAGTTCTCAATCACTTCAGCATTATTCATGTTCTCTTTAGTGCTGTTTCCCAAAAGCTGAACTCTCAGATGCACAAATATGTAACAATTCAAAGGAAACAGAGCTATAATACCCTGGAGCTATTGATAGCACTGTGACATCCCTCCTGTAGCAGAAGGTAGTCCTGGGAAAATAGGCATTTAAACAATGAAGTCATTCTGCTTTTACCTTTGAACGAAGCTACATCTCTGCTTGAAATTTATTCATGTAAATTCTGGGATCTTGTTGAAGACTGGCTCTGTCCTAGCAATCGACGTGCAATTACCAACCCTATAGTAGCAGCAGGCATCAGCAAATGCCCAGATCCTTCCATTTTAGAAGTTTTATTCCTTTCGGGATAGTTCCAGTTCCTCCTCTGTCCTGTGTGACAATGACGTCCCTTAACAGTTTTGGATGTCCCGGCCTGCAACGGACATCTGTCGCTCTGCTACTGAAAGACGAGTGTCTGAATGAGTTGTCCCTACAATCCAGTTATTACTTTTGAAAGTTGTCTCCAATTGGCTACGCTCCCTGCAGCGCTTGTTAGCAGAAGGAATCGCCCTGTCTTTTAGACAGGGACTGTCCGAGGAGCGAGCACTACAGAAAGCAACTGCCTTGCTAAGTCCACGGCCAGATTTCAGGGAGCACCGTAGAGGCACACCCCTTGGGATGAGACAAGTCTGTGTGTCTAATGTGATATAAGATGGTGAGTAGCAGGGCTAGGAGGGGGTTAATCAGGAAGAAAAAAAATCGGCCACAGTTGAAGGGCTGCAATCCATAATTGGGCTCAGGGTTTGCATTTTAAGGCATTTTTCCAGGAAATCCCTCACCACTTCCTGCTAGCCTCAGCATGAGGCTGCCTGCCCATCAACCATTCACTCATTTGGGTACAAAAACTGCAACATTTGTCCGCAGTTCCAAAAAAAAATGTTACGGTCTAATGAATAGTATGTAATTGAAAAATCTTTGCAGTATTTTCCTCGAATTTCTCTAACCTAAACCTCACGTTCTTCAGTCCTTTCTTTAAAACCCTGCACGTTTTCTGACCGATGCTTAGAACCGTGACAGACGGCGGCGGCGCCAAGGCTGGCCCAGCACGAGCACCAGGCTTGGGCTTGGCTGGTGCCACCCCTCGATGTCGCCCACGCCCTCCGCCGGGGGTGGCGGTGCAGGTGACACCGAGGGACCCGCCCAGCCCTCTCACGCAGCTGCTCCCCTGTGCCTTCCCCCCCAGGTCCCCGGGGAGAGCCTGTCTGACGAGGAGGACTCCGCGCTGGCCGTGAGGGGGCCTTCCCCGGGGACGCTCGTCCAGCACAGCACCCCTGCCGGGGGCCGCCTGAGCCACAGCCCGTGGCCCCTGGGGGAGATTTCCTACCTCAGTGACGGGGAGCCCCCTGGGGGGTCCCCGAGGCCTGCCGAGGCTCTTCCGGACCTCCCATGCCGGCTGCGCGGGGCGAGCATCAAGGCCGAATTCAGAGCGAGGAGGCTTTCCACCGTCGCGGCCTCCGGGGAGTCCCAGCTGGAGCCCGACTCGGAGCACGCGGCTCCGGGCCAGGGCCCACCCGTCGCGGCCCCCGAAGCCACACAGCGCCAGGCGGGAGAGGATCCCCCGGCGTGGAGCTGGCCCAGAAATGCCGGGTTGCCCGGGATTCCCAACCCGGCCAGGAGGAGGAGGAGAGACCCGAAGAAGGCGGCAGCTGTGGTAGGCCCCGCTCCCAGCCCCACGAGCCGTTCTCCTCACCCCGGCCCCGGAGGCGGCCTGTTCCGCGAGGGCCACGCCGGTGGGGCTTGGCAGGTGCCGGGCACCCATCCGTGCCCAGTGCCCCGCGGCCCGACGTGCCCCGCGCTTTGCAGATCAGCACCGCGGGGATGGTAGCTGGCCCGTCCAGGGGCACGTGGGCAGGACGCAGGCACGGGCCGTGAGCGCCTCGCCTTAATCCCCACGCCCCCTGCGTGGGGTGGGCTGCCCAGGTGCGGGCCTGGCAAGATGGGCGGTGGGCGCGGGCGGCTCCCCGGCTTTGAGCTGTCACACACGGCTCCAGGGCCTTAGCAGGAGCGTGGGGGTGGCAGGCAAGGTCCCACGTGGCGTCCCGGGCCATAAATAACTGGCGTGGACCTCGGCGGTGGATGCCCGCCTCCCCCAGCCCTGTCTGCTGGCTGCTCCACTGCCCCCTCGAGCTGTCCTGAAGGTTGGAGAGGAGGAGGGTGGTGAAAGGTTCTGCACATCGGAGAGCCGGGTTGGGAATGGCATCCTTGGGATGAGGTTGGCCCCACCCTCACGACCATCCGTGGGGGCTCCTGAACCCTCCCCACGCCAGGGGACCCACAGAGCAGGGCCCGCAGCGGGGACCTCGGCTCCCCCGAGGCTGTGTCCCCTCAAGCTGGCGGGGTTCAGGGAGAACGCCCTGCAGCCTCCGCCGTGGCAGCAGGTTCCCGGGGGGGCTGGGCCGGCCGGGCCTCCCCCTGTCTCCCAGGCCCCACGGTGCTGAGCTCACAATCGCCAGTTGCTCTCTTCGGGCCATTCAAAAAACAGTGTGACTAGGAACGAAGTAGGGGCAGGTGGACGTGCGTCCAAGGCCGACCCGCTTTCCTTGTTTCCTGTTCTCATCTTTCTTTCTTACGGACCTCCAAGAGCCCCACCCTCCTGCCTCGAGTGGCCCTCCTGGCCTCAGGGTGCCTGTCGGGAGACCTTTCCCTCTTCCCTGGGCACCAGCCTCTCTCTTAGTTCCTGGGCTGGTCAAGCAGATACCGTGCAGTGGGTTGGCTTGGCTCACCATTCGGAGGCTACAAGAAAGTCCAAATCAGGGGCTCATCCGACGGTGCTTTTTCCTGGAAGCCCGGCCGTGGGCTCTGCGAGCCGCGCCCGTCTCCTCCGGGCTCCGTGGATTAGCTTCTTGCCTCTGTGGCTTTCTCTCTCTCTCTGATTCCGTTCTCTCGCAGAGGCCTCTGTTAGCAGCAGGGAGACCCCTCCTCGCCCAGCTGGGCCTTCTGGAAGGGGCCTCGTCAGAAGCTCCTCCTCACAGGGGCCACACCCTCGCACACCCGCAGGGCTACATGGAAGGCCGTGTTCCCCTGGGGTCCACACAGCCTCTGAGGCCTTAGGTCAGTTTATTCCCTCATTCAGAAAGATCTTGCCTTCTAGAAGCTTCCTGGAAGGGCGCCTGTCTTCTTTTCCTTTCACACTTGACTGCTAGGTTGGGGAGCTCTCCTCAGACTATTGAGGCATTTTACCACTGTTTTCTCTCTCCCGTCAGTATAACTTATTCCGTCTGAACCCCACTGCACCCCAGCCTCTCACGGGATGCTCTTTTTATTCTTGGAGCTGTCGAGTTCCACGACGACAGTGTTTTGTCCACACAGGCTTGTCTGTGAGCCGGGTGGTCCAGAGGCCCCTTCACTTCTGGGAAGTCGTGCTTGTTTCTTTCTCTCCAGGCTCCGTTTTCCCTCTTCTCTCTGTAGTTTCTGGCAGGTACATGCTGAGCATCCTGGATAAGTCTCCTGGGTTTTTTTGTATCTCCCATCCTACCTTTTTATTTCACTTTTTAGAATTGCTCTACCTTATCTTCCAAGGTCACTGCATGGTGACTTTATCTTCCGGGAATGCTCTCTTCTCCGAAAGTTCCTTCTCGTATCTCTACACCCTTGTGTCCTTGTCCTGTCCTCTCTTTCTGAGAGTACTGATCATGGAGGGGGTTTTTCTGGCGGTTTCTCCTGTACCTGTCGTGCCCTCGGGCTGTGCCATCCTCTCGTATCTGAGCGCAGGGTGCTGCAAAGCCCTCGGAGCCCTGAGGGGCACCTGTAGGGGCTGCCTCTTCACCACGTGACGTCCACGTGGCTGCATGCATCCTCAGGGCTCATCAGTTCCTGCAGCAGGTGGATTTCCCTGCCCACTGCCTGGTTGGAGGATCCTGGGGCCTGGGAAAGAGAAGGGGCCTGCAGGCCTCGCTGTTGGGGACAGATGTTCACAAAGCCCTCCTGCCACTAGGACAGCACCCCACCACCCAGCTGGGCCCGGCCCTCCGGAGACCAGGCGGCCTGGCGGGGGCTGTCCCAGTGGGTGACGGCCCTCCTCCCGAGGCTGTGGCCCACGCACGAACCCGCCGAGGGCTGGGTGGATCTGCACTCCCTGCACGGCCTGCCTGACAGTGGGCCCCGGCCCAGCCACTTCTGAGGCCCAGCCCCTGCCTGTGCTGGAAGGGGCCATAGCCCCTCCCTGGGAGGGCTGCAAGCATTTACTGTTCTTCCTACAAACCGTCCCCCTCAGGTCCCCAGCTGGGGTCCCTGCAGCTCCCAGGTCCCAGGATTCTGGGTTTCAGTCCTCCCTGCTCCCCATTCCAGCCTGCAGGGCTCTGTGGGTCCCCTTCCACTCCTTTTTGCCCCTCGGATGGAGCGTCTATGTTTGCACATCTCAGCGGTGCTTGGGGGGAGCACTGGTGAAGGCTGGGCCCGCGTGAGCTCTGGGGAGCGCTGCTGAAGGCTGGGCCCGCTGGAAGCTTTGGGGAGTGCTGGGGAAGGTTGGGCCTGCTCTCCACCCCCCCCCCCCACTCACCCTGGGGATCCAACCTGGCACCTGCACCATTTGCCAAGCTGCCGCAGTCCCCCAGGGAGCACTTGTCTTGGATCCTGTCCAGACTGCAGGGCCATGGGCAGAGGCTGCCCCGAGGGTCTTCCCAGAGGGGCTGGCTCTGCTGCTCTCCTGGCTCCACCAGGCGGCCCGAGGGCTGCATGTGGGCCCTTCCAAGCCCGCAGAGCTGGCGGGGCCTTCCTTCCCGAGCAGCGCTCCAGCCTGCACGGTGGAGGCCAGCAGGGACAAGGGCCCCCCTGGCCGCCTTACCTGTGCCCTTCCTCTCTGCAGGTGGAACAGGTGCGGCAGTGGGAGTTCCGCCTGCTTCAGGACATCGAGGAGGCCACGCAGCACGAGCTGACAGTGCAAGACGACGACTGAGGGCGCGGCCCCCGGCAGAGGCCAGCCTCCCCTGCAGGCCTTCCTGTCGCCCCAGCTCACGACCGTCGCCAGGCTCTGGAGCAGGGGCCCTCGCTGCACCTTCTGCAGAGACCTGGTCCCTCGGCTGTGAAGGTGGTTCTCGGAGCAGCCACCGAGCAGGGAGGCCGGGGAGGGGGCCGGGGCGCGCCCGCCCATTGCAGTACTTGAGGAAAGGGGTGCTGGCCCCGCTCCGTGCCCTGCAGCCGCCACTGCCCAGCTCCACGGTGGTCTTGGGCAGGTCACTTTGCTTGTCTGAGCCCCATTTCCTCATCTGCTGAGGGACGGGGACCCGTCCTGGGAGACACGTCAGGACACAGAGGCGATGCTCGAGCCAAGAGGCCCCCAGTCCCCTCCCCAGCTGAAGGGCAAGAGGTGGGGCAAGCATGTCCCGGGACTGTCTGGGCCCTTGGTCCTTTAAACCCTCAGAAACGTGGGACTAGAAAGGAGGCCGCTGCCTTAAAAAATATCTACACTGGAAACGCTGACTGGCCCTGGTTTCCCACAGCCCCGGGGCCACCTCAACTAGGGGCAGAAGCTTCCCAGGAGGTCTGTGCCCAAGGCAAAGGGGCGAGGCTGCCACCGGAGTGACCCTAAGCTGCACCCGGCCTTGCCTGGCTGGGAGGGGCCCACGCCCTGGGCTGGGAAGCGCGGGCCTGGGGGAGGGGCAGGGCTGGGGAGGGGCTGCGCCCACGCTTGGACCTGCGCGCCCGCCGAGGCCCATCTCCATCAGGAGGCCAAGCTCGCGGGCCCGCGCCCTCGGCTCCTCGTCCTCAGGAGCCTAAGAGGTGGGTGCTTCTGGCGGGTTCCGGGTCTTGAGGGCAAAGCACCTGGTGGGGTCTGGGGTTGGGGATTTAGTCCCCTCGGGGAAGGAGCTGCTCATGGTTCTGGGGAGCAGGAGGAATCAGAGCCCAAAGCTTGGGGGGAGCAGTGTGGGAGACGAAAAAAAGTACCATCATTGGAATGTCACCCACCGTGTCATCAGCCTACCGTTGACCCACCAAATATGTGGATTTTCCCTTCTGGTCTAAGGGAAAGGAGCAGGTGGAGAGGTGAAGTGAGTTCCCACAGTGCCGCCCCTGGGGCACCCCACCGGTGTAAGACAGCACCCCAGGTATCTAGGGAAGCCAAGGAAGAGCCTGAGCTTGCAGGTAGGGCAGGGTGATGACATTTTGCGGGTGAATTCCAGGATGCTGGGGGAGCTCAGCAGCTGGGGAGCAGCGGGTGGGGCTAGCTGGCAGGTACACCTCGGGCAGGTGAGCTGGCCCAGCCTTGCCCTGAGCCGGAGCCCGCCTGTCCCGGGGCAGGGCAGCTGGTAGAGGCCCTGCCTTGCTGGGGTCCTGGGCCACATGGCAGAGAGATGGGGGATGCACCTGGGCCACCCAAACTGCTGCTCTCTGCTAGCAGGGGCAGAGGGAACAGCCAGGCAGGGAGAACAGGGAGGGGAGTTCTGGGCAAGGAGAAGCCTGGGCAATGGTGCATGAGGCCCTGAGAAGCACGTGGGCTGGAAGCGGCTGGGGGGTGCTGGAGGTCAAGGTGGGGAAGCTTTGGGGAGGGACGACGCCCTTGAACGCCATTCTGGGGGATCAGGCTTCATCCTGAGGGCCGCCAAAGCCATGCTTCTCAGCTGGAGGGCGTTCTTGGAAATTTGTGTGGCGTGGTGGTCTTGCTTATTCAAAGGATGAGGATTCCAACAGCACTTAGATGATTCCTTCCTAACTGGATAACACAAAACTTTTCTCTTAAATTTGATTACAATATATTTAAGTTTCAGTCTGCTGGTATTTGTGTATGTACTGCAGGCCATTTATCTCCACGCAGAATGACAGTCTTCCCAGTACTTCTCGAATAGGCCACTCTTCCCCTCCTGCTGGGCCGTGCCTTCACTCAAGATACGAGGGGCCCAAAAAGCAATGAGCTGGGGTTTGCTTCTGGGCTCTCGTTTGTGCTCTGTGTTAGCTGGGTACAACAAGTGACAAACCCAGCACGGCACAAGCTTTATGCGTCTTAGTCCCCGGAGGGCACACACCACTCCTGTTTTCTTCCTACTTGTCTTGGCTCTGGGGAATTTCACCTCTGAGATTTAGAATCAGGTTTTCAAGTGCCAAGGCAGATCTTCACTGTTGTGCTTTTTCTCCCTTTGTGATGACTCAGTTTATTTTAACATGAAGATACTTGTTTTAGTTTCCTTGGCTGTTCAAGTGACTACCCAAAGGAATGGCTTAAACAAGGGGACTTGATTAGCTTACAGTTTTGAGGCTGGGAAAAGTCCAAGCCATGGTTAAGGCGATGCTTTCTTTGCAAGGACTACCCTCTGGGCTGGCTGCAGCATTCCTTGGCCCTCGGTGCCTGTCACGTGGCTGTGCACATGGCAGCACCTCCTGGCCTCTCCTTTCCATTGACCTTTGGCTTCTTGCTTGCTTTGGCTTTCTGAGTTTCATCCTGCTGTCCAGGACTCCAGTAATAGGACTGAGACCCCTCATGATTGGGCTGGGCCACCCCTTAACTGAAGCAGCTGCATCAAGAGGTCCTATGGGGAAGTGGGCATGGCTCAACTGATAGAGCGTCCACCTACCATATGGAGGGTCCAGGGTCCGGTACCCAGGGCCTCCTGACCTGTGTGGTGAGCTGGCCCACGTGCAGTCCTGCCACATACAAGGAGTGCCATGCCATGCAGGGATGCCTCCGCATAGGGGTATCCCCCCGCACAAGGAATGTGCCCTGCAAGGGGAGCTACCCCGTGCGAAAAAGTGCAGCCTGCCCAGGAATGGCACTGCACACATGGAGAGCTGACACAGCAAGATGACACAACAAAAAGGAAAACAGATTGCCTGTGCCACCTGACAAGAATGAAAGCAGACACAGAAGAACACATGGTGAATGGACACAGCAGATAACAGGGGTTGAGGGTGGGGGAGAGGGGAAATTTTAAAGTCCTATGTACAATGGGTGCACACCCACAGGGTTGGACTGTGTAAGAACATGTTTCTCTGGGGTACATCTTCACAATATGGAAAACACAAAGTGTTACATTTCATTTCTCCCAGCATGCACTTTCTGATCTGTCTGCTCTATGCCTAGCTCTTTGGGAGCAGAGGAGAGAGGAAGTAGTACAAGGACAGAAGATAGAAAGTTTGAGGTCTCCTCTGAGGGAGCCTTAGCTACATGGAGGGACCAGGCAGCAATACAGGGTCATGTGGGAGCAAGTTGAACCAGGAGGCAGGTTCTGGCAACTGTGGTACTTTAGCACAGGCCCTAGCACTGGCATGAGACTGGCAAGGCTGAAGGAAATACTGAAGAAATACTTTCAATCAGGATGTTTCCATCCACGGGGCTAAGGAGGAGGTGAGCCAAGGCAGGTGGTCATGGTGCTTGGTGGGTTGACTTAGTTTTGCAAAGGCTCTTCCATCCACTTGAGCCCTTTCTTCAAATGTCCAGCTCTGGGCAACCGCCTCCAGTTCCTCTGCCTGAATGAGTGACTGGGTGGCCAGGTGAGCCACATTCACTTTTTACAGCCACAGAAATAGTGCATGGGAGAGTGGACGTGGTGAGTTGATTAGGGGGTGCTTGGGAGGTCCGGGGGTGCCCAGCTAGGGAGAGAGGTCTACAGACAGCTGTTGTGACTCTCCAGGCTCCTGGAGGGTTACCTCGAGCTATGAGCAGGGAGACAGGTCCAGCACAGAAAAGACTGAACGCACTTCCTTGAATACAGCTGCCATGAAGGAAGTGAGAAAGACAGGAGTAAGACATGGGACCGCCACTGTGGAAATCAGTTTGGCTGTTCCTCGAAAAGTTCAACATGGAATGACCATATGACCTGGCTGCCCCGTTTCTAAGAACTGAACACAGGGACCAGCAGATACCTGTATACGGCTGTTCACAGCAGCACTCTTCACAAATGGCCGAAAGGTGGCTGTGCAACCCAACCGCCAAGTGTCTAGGAGCAGAGGAGCGGATAAACAAAATGTGGTTGACACAGTGGAATAGACTTGGCCATAGGAGGCAACAGAGATCTGAGCCAGGCTGCAAGATGCACGGACCTGAGTGAAAGAGGGCAAGGGGGTAACTACTAGATGATTGAACTATGCAGACGAAGCAAGTTCATGGAGACAGAGAGTAGACTAGCAGTTACCAGGGGCCGGGGAGAAGTATGGGGTTGTCACTGGGCAGGAATAGAGTGTAAAGTTTGGACATTTGTTAATGAGATTGTTTTTTAAAGAGGGTTAGGAAGGAGGAAGAAGAGAATCTAGACAGAGAGGAGGCAGAGGGAGGGGCAAGCTCTGGGGAAAGCACCCTGGATTTGATATGTAGAGGGGCTGGGGGTCCCCTGGTGCTGGGAAATGGGTCACTAGGGTCAACGTAAGTGGGGCACACAGTCTGCTAAAGGCTCTGAGGTGCTCAAGAAGGCTTCGAAGGGACAGAGCAATGGGACAGTAGCTCCAGAGGTGTTAGGGCTTAGAAAAAGTTCTCTAACTCTTCAGCATAGGGAAACAAGTGGAAAGAGAATGACTGATGAGAGGAGAAAATCAGTCGTGTCACTTATGCCTAAACCCAACGAGGCCTCAGCTCCACACGGGGGTCTCAGAGCTCATGGACGTCCCACAGGCACTACCAAGTTTAATCCGTCCAAACGGAACTCCTCTTCCCAACCGAAATGGAAATCACCCTTGGCTTTTCTCCCCCTCACCCTTTATCCAAGTGGATGAGCACATTTTGAACTTTACCTCCTCAAGCTGCCGGGGCTTTCCGTCCCTCATTCTTTGTCCTGGTGTCCTGGCCATAACCACTGCTGCAGAGTTCCTTATCCTTGCATCTAACTGGCGAGGGCTGACTAGCGGGTCGCCCTGTTTATTCATCTATGTCCGGTAACTTTTCATCCAGTCGGCACGTGAAAAGGACCAAAGCCCTGCTCTGGTGGAACTCATTTTCTAGGGAGGCATCAGTAAGCACTATATAAAAATCAGTGAACTGTCAGTGCACGAGAAGAGAAAGGCCAGGGCAAAAACAAAGCAGGGTGACAGGGCTGTAGGACAGGGACATTCAATCATGGGCACCAGGGCAGCCCCTCAAGGGTTGGCCTTTGCAAAGACTCGAGCCTGGGGGCAGAAAGGAGAGGGTCCAGCACAGGCAAGGGCTGGTCCCCCAGCGGGGGCCCATCTGGCGTTTGGGGAACAGCGAGGGGGCTGGTGTGGATGGAAGGGCTGGGGCAGGGCCGAGATGGGCAGGAGAGGCAGTTAGCACGTCAGCTCACATGGGCCCTGCAGGCCACTGAGCAGACTTGGATTTCATTTTACCTGAGCTGGGGGATGATGGCAGAGTTTGAGCTGAGGAATGGCCTGATCCAATTTGTTTCTTTTTTAAAACTTTTTCATTGTTGTAACATTATAGGCCACTCAAAATTTCCCATTTTAGCCACTTTCAAATGTACAGGGGTATTCATTATAGGCCTGGTATTGTGCTGCCATCTTGTTATTCATTACCCCAACTCTTTACTCACCTCCAACTCGGCACCCATTAAGCAAGAACTCCTCCCTGCAGCCCTGTAGTCTGTCTTTGTCTCTCTGAAATTTGCTTCTTCAACGTACTTCATATAAGCAAGTTTGTATAATATCTGTCTTTCATGACTGGCTTTTTTCAGTCAAAATGATATCTTTAAGTTTCACTCCTGTAGCATGCATCAAAACTTCATTCCTTTTTACAGCTGAATAATATTCTATCATGTGACCACATTTTTATTCATCTATTGATGGACACCTGGGTTGCTTCCACCTTCTGGCTATTGTGAATAATGTACAAATACCCATTAGAGTCCCTACTTCCAATTCTTTGAGGTATAGACCAAGAAGTGGGGTTGCTGGGTCATGTGGTAATTCTATATCTAACTTTCTGAGAAACCATGAAACTGATTTCCACAGTGATTGCACCAGCAAGATATAAGCATTCCAATTTCTCAACATCCTTGTCAACACTTACTACTTGTGGATTTTTAAATTTTTAAAAAATAATAGCCATCTTAATGGGTATGAAGTGGTATCTCATTGTGGTTTTGATTTAGATTTCCCTTATGACCAGTGATTTTAAATATCTTTTCACCTGCAAATAGGTCATTTGTTTAGAAGAAATGTCTACTCAAGTCTTCCAGTTTACAGTTTGAAGGAACTGCTCTAGCAGAGTGGGTGTAGCTCAATGGTTGACTTCCTGCCTTGCATGTACAAGGTCCTGGGTTCACTCAAAAAGAAGACCTAGGGCAGGGAGGGGACGGGATGGAAATAACTAGAGTGCTTCAGAGGCTACGGCTAATCCAGGCAAGAGATGAGTATCCTGGGCCAGGCTGGGCCGATGGACGTGGTGAGGTGTGGATATGGATATGGATTTATTGTAAAGACAGTGCCAATGGGAAAAAGTTGAAGCTACCTCCCAGTTTCTATCCAAGGCATCTGAAACAGTGGATCTGCTATCATTGGCAATGGGGAAAAACATGCTTGAGCAGGTTTGGGGGAGATCCGTGAAGGGCATGTTCATTTTGAGAAGTCTGTGAGACATCCTGGTTGAGATGTTGAGTGGGCAATTAGAAATTCAAGTCTCGCATTGATGAGAGAAGTCTGGCTGGGGACGTCACCAAACTGGGGCCTGCCAATAGAGGAGACCGAGGACTAGGCCTGGCTCTGCCATCTCTCTAGCTCTCCATGCTCAGCCGTCCTCCACATTCCAAGGCAGAGGGATTTCTGAAGCCAGATCAGGTCATTTAAGTCCTGCTTAAAATCCCAGGGGTCTCACAGCTCTACCATATGATGCAGACTCCCTGGGCAAGCTGCGGAGGTTCTTCAGGGCCTGGCCCCATCCTGATGATGCTCCAGTCTCGTCTCTCTCTGCCACACTCAAAATACTCACGGCTCCTTGTACCAGCCCAGATTTCTCTTGCCTCCATAGTCTGGGGGTTGGATGAGGCTCTTCCTGGAGGCGGGGAGAGAGTGCTGGCTGTGTTCTGGTCATGGTGGGCAGCACGACCCAGCATGTGTTTATGCACTGTTGGCCTGGCTATGAAATCAACATATCTGTGCCAGGGATGCTCCGATTCTCCAGGTGGGTGCTGCAGACTCACCATGCTCATGGCTGGCTCTCCTGTGGACAGAGCTTCCTCTCAGGCTGCCATGTGCACGCAGCCTGCAGAGTCAGGTGAGATGCTTCCGTTCCTACCCAGCAGCAACCCTGGGCCCCGTGGACCCCTCCAGTCCTATTACACCCCCCTCTTGGGTTCTTCCTCTGCCCATGGCTTTCCCAGGACTTGTTCCTTGGCCCCTTCCCATTCTCCTCTCCCTCCTAATTACCTGTCTCTTGGCCACTCTTCTACCACCACTTCCAGTCTTCTGTGGACTCAAGATGCTGTGAAACCCAGGTCAGGGAGACCATCTAACCTTCCTTGGAGGACAAAGGGATGGGGCAGCAGGATCCAGGGATGCTGAAGACGGATGAGATTTAGAGTCTGCCATAATTAGACAGGGTGGTACTGCTGGTCATTTCCTTCTGTCCCCAAAGAAATGGAATTATCCAGGCTAGTCCCAGTGTGTCAGGGCTCGTTAGAGGAATATAAATGTCATCTCATCCTTCCTCTCTATTTCTCATAGACTGACAGAGTCTCAGGGTAGAAGGGGGCATTCCTCTCTGAGCTGGAATGTGTTTTGGTCTAAATCACAATGAGGAAAAACAAATGACATGTGAGTTTCAAAGGGTTTTATGTCACTGCTCTTGCTAACTGCTGTTCTGAGCAATCCTGGGTGAACTCTGCTTTGAAGCCGCCCTCCGGCCTGGAGGTGAATCTCACCCCTGACCCAGGGGGACCCTGGCCCCGGGTCCTTGTCCACTAGGTCTTTGGGGGTGAGGGCAGAGTCAGTAGTGAGAATCTCCCCCTTAATACCTCACTTGGGGCAGGCAAGGTGTTTTCCTGCTCTTTTATAAAAGATTGAAATAGCAAGAGAACGTATGTTTTAGTCAGAAGGGGACTAGTCAGGGGAAACTGGGAATAAGGCAAATTATCTTTCCTGGGAGTCTCCCACTTGGGGGTCAACAGGCGAAAACAGGCACCGCCTTCCTGTTACGGGTGATGTCTGGGACCTCAGGCCCAGAAAGGACTCTCTTCTCATAAGGTGAGCTACTCTTGCCGACCCTCTAAGGAAGCATGGGGATGGATAATGTTTTTAAGAAATCTTTTAGTCTCCTGGGCTGCTCAAAGGAATACCACGCCGTGGGTTGCCTCACACAATGGGAATTGATTAGCTCATGGTTTTGAAGCTGGGAAAAAAATCAAGGTTTCATCAAAGCAGTGCTTTTACCCCAAAGGCAGTGGCATTCTGGGACTGGCTGCTGGCGACCCTTGTCCTCAGCTCATCACGTGGCAAGTCACATGGCAGCCTGTACCTTCTCTTCCAGGTTCCACTGACCCCCAGCTCCTTGCTTCCTGTAGCTTCCTCTCCATCAGTCTGAATTTCACTCTGCTCATAAAGGACTCCCGTCTTAGGATTAAGACCCATCCTGACTGAATCGGGCCACATCTTAACTGAAGTCACCTTTTTCTGGGGTACATACAGCTCCAACCTACCACAAGAAATTACAGAACATTTCTCCCTAAAGGATCAGTGCAACAGGCAGGAATAGTTTTTAAGGTATCCACACAACCATTTATTTTTCAATTAAAATGGACAGGGAGTTTAGTCAAGCAGATTTTTCCTTTATTTTTTTGTTAAATAAGATTCCAGAAAGTATAGTGCAAACACTTAGTAGAAAAGTTGCAATTAAGAAATGTACATTCACATTTAACATTTCAGTCCATTCACGTCTGTAAAATAAAAATAGGACAAATTATCAATTACTTGTCTCAATTTAACAATCTTGAAAAAGGCTGGAAGATACTCTACAGTGTTCAGTTTACATAAAAATAGACCCGTATTGTTTATACAAATCTATCATGAGAAGTTACCTAGTGATGTCGTTATTGTAATTCTGAATGTAGTATTGTTTTGTTTTCACATCTACAGAAACATCCTCAATGAGTTATATTATTTGGGAAAAAATGACACCTTTGCCTGCAACACTCTCCATTCCATCATGGGAAACAACTGCCTTGAGCCAGACGCAGGAAGGAGCCAGAAGTTACGCAACTTTTCTCATTGAGTAAAGAGAGTCCAAGAGAGGATGTGGGGCTTATCTAAATTGAGTGTGGAATGTATCTCTAAGAGATGGTCATCAGAATGACATAACTTTCATTGGTGCAAGATGGCATGCAGTCATTAAATGAGAAGCTGATGGGAGTGTGGGTTGATGGGTAATGCTGCATAAAAACTGCCTACTAATGACCAACGCCCAGCCCAGAGCCACTGACTTCAGTGTCTCCTGGGATGCTCTGAGGCCAGCCTGGAGGGGATCCAAGGAAGGGGCCCAGGACTGGCGTTTGTAAATGCTACAGGGTTTTGAGTTCAAACTCGGTTCCACGCAATTGGAAATTTCATGGCATGCAATTCCACAGGGCAGGAAGGTTTGCATATACAGAGTCTTAACAAGGATGAAGGCAAAATTAAGCGCACACCTCTCCAGCACTGGGTGTTTGTGTTATTGATGTGCATATATCGACACTCCTGACAGATGCAAGAGGTGGTGTGGGCTTCCTTGGGATTCCCAGCACGTGGGAGTGGTCTCCTGAGACTTGTGCTTCATGGACCTGGGACCCAGGGTGGAGTGGTGGATGCTGGTGGCAAACTCCCTCACTGCACGGACCCCTGGCTGCGGCCTCCCAATGACCGTCCTTACAGACGATCCTGCACGGTTGATTAAGGTGGGACCAACCTCTTGAGAGTTAGTTGGGGACATAATTCTCCATAAGCGAGTGAAAACCATGTTGGAAATCAACCCGTTTGAAAGTTTGAGCCACCTGCAATGGTCAGGAACCCCCTGCCAAGGGAAGATCGAGGACACTGTCTACTCGGGATATTGTCCACGTTGTCGCCATCCCTCGTGATCCCCTCTTGCCTTCTGAAAGCTCCCGTGGACACGTGCTCCTCAGAGCAACTCCAGCTACCTGGGCCACACCAGCGTGTGTGTCGACAACACGGGTCAGGCCTAGGGAGAGGAGGACACGCTTAGAGACGCCCGACACGACCGGCCGCCATCAAGGAGCTCACATGAATTCCCGACCAGGAATGGGCACTAGCTCGGTAGAGGAACATTTGGGGGAGTTTGGGGGTAAAGGAACCATAGCACATTTCTGTCTCTATTTGATACCAGAGAGGCCTGTCCTCATTTAAGACACAGTGAGAGGCTGTGCTTCAGAAGTAGTTTTAGAGTATACACGATGATAAGGCAAATGAAAGACTTTTCATGACAAACATTTTGTTTCCTTGCCGGGGATCAGTTGTTCTTCTGGGGACACTGTTTAAGAAGAAATAGGGCTAGGCATTTTTCTAATTTATCAACGTGAGGTCAAGCATCGCAGCATGATTGTTGTAGCCCAGTAGAGCATGATACCTGAAACCTGAGCCCGTATTCAAGCACAGGTTAGCCCACACCTTGCCCGCCCAGGACCAAGGCCCACACCTGCCACCACCATGCATTTGTGCATCCAGGAACTAGAGAGCCCCATCAAATCCAATGCAATATTGGCAGATCTTATCACTTACAAGAGCAATAAAATATAATGGAGAAAAAGGAGGGCTTAGAATTGGACAGAACTGGTGGCCCCCCACAGGCTATGTGACTTGCTAAAGTCTGTGACCTCTCTGAACCTTAGAGTCTTCATCTACAAAACAAGGACATAGGATTACCAACCTCAGCCAGCTGCTTGAAAGTGAGATAAAGCCTTAAAAGGTACTGTGTTCGTTGTAAAGCTACATTTGGATATAAGCAATTATTCTTTCCTTCATTTGTGGCCACACAAATCAATTGGAAACATACTTTAGAGAAGAGAGTGATTATCCCCCATTTCCCCTGAATTATTAGCACAGAACAGTTTGGATCTGAGGATATGGAGAGAGGAACTCACTAATTCCAGAAATGGATTAACTCTAACACCACTAAGACTTATCAAGTGTTGAAGATATGAATGGTGGATATTTGCAGCTAGCTTTAGGCCATGTGGTTGCCATTGGGGTTGGTTTTCTGATTTCCAAGATGTTTTCTTTTTCCAAGTTGATTGTGAACACAACCCAAGAAGCCCACTTTTTATCGTTTCCTTTTCTGTACCCTAGAATGGCACAGGCAAGATTTAAGCTGATGGGTAAATAAAGAGATCAAGATGGAAGTTCCTCAAGGGGGAGGAATTGGCCAGCTTGGCTTCCGAGGTAACTGGGATGGATGAGTGGTACGAAGATAGATTTGATACCACCATCCTGCCTTCCTGTGGCTGAAACCCCCGTGGGGATCTCCCTATAGGCCTCATGTTCAGCCAAAAAACCCCACAAGGACCAAATCAAAACCCAAACCACCTACCAAACAACAGGAAAGAAGGTCACTTTAGTATACTTTCATACTGATATTTTAGAGGGGGCCTCACAAAAATTAAAACTGACTTGTTCTTATTCTCGTTCCTGGCGACAGAGGCCAAGGAACCATGCTGAGACCACATTCGGGATGGTTGTCACGCAGCTGGGGTGCTGCTGCCGCTGCTCACCGCTGCAACACGTTATTCCTCAGACCAGTATTTGCCAAGTGACATCAAGCCAGGAGCATGTCCAAGCTGGTCTGCCAGATGTCTTTGGTGTGGGGTAGGGAGTGTCATCTGTCTGTCTTTAGAAATTTTTGTTCCTTATGTGAATCAGTGTAATCCCAGGAACAAATAATGGTTTTTTAAATTTTGCTTGTGCTATGTAATGCATGCAAAATGACTTCATCGATGCCTCTAGCTGTTATTTTTTTAAGGTAGAGTACATGACATGGGACATAATGCCTCATATTTTCATGGAAATTAGAGAAATACAAGTGTCTGAGTCATCACTATAAAGTCAATGTGTTTCAGAAAGTCTAGTCCTCATACGTGGCACCTGAAATCAGGGTTTGTAGTTTTATGGAATGGACAAAGGGTGACAAACGTTCACATACCACAGTACGTGGTCTGCCAAAAAAAGGGTGAAAAAGTAGGGGTCAAATGTTGAAACACCACTAGAACATTTTCCAGTGGCCAGTGGGGCTGCCAGGTGTCACCTGCATGTGGATGGGTTGGGGTTCAACTCTTTGGGCTAATCTTACCCTTTGAGAAAGAAGTGCAGACATGGACATCAGTGAACGGGCGACACATTCCAAGGGACAGACCAGCAGGGCCGGGGCTCCCAGTGAGGTGCTGAACTGGGTGCTGCTGGCCTCCTGGCCTCCGTGTCCACTCTGAGGATTCCCACTACGGCTGCCCCAGGGCCCTGTCCTCAGGGACACAGCGCCGCCTTGGTGGGCAGCTTCCTGGGCAGCAAGCCCTGCGTGGGTCTAAGCCATGGCCCTTCCTGCCCGGCTAGCTCCTCTTTAGAAGACACGGCTTCTCTTGGCTGAGCCCACCTCGGCTGTCCCAAGCTTCCCCCCACGGCTCCCTGCCCACCCTCTGGCATGGCATTCATCTGACGGCCTTCCAGAAGCAGAAGGTAGTTCTCACACCGCTCGTGGGCCCAGGCAGGGTAGAGGGGTCCTGCCCGCTGGCCTCTGTGCTGGCATCCTGGTGAGCAGGGGGAGCTGGCATTGGGAGAGGCCGCCTGGAGCCAAGCTCCCCATCAGTCACTTGGCCAGCTGTGGTCTGTGGCTGTCACCCCTTCTCTCTTTGTGCCCAGGAAGATGAAATGGCGAGTGTGCCCAGGGTTGTGATTGGGCGCAACAAGGGTGGGTGGGCTCATGAGCCTGCCTGCGGGTCTCTCTCTGGACTCCTCCTGAATCTAATTTAGATTCATCCCTTCAGCTGCTCCCTGCTCTGAGGCCAGGAGTCACGAATGCAAAGCCCGGGGGGCTTTACAGAGAAAGATTGCATTTGTCGTCCACCACACACTATCTAACCTGGAGTTTTAAATGAAAATGAGGAGCTGTTGGCTCCAAAGTCAGACATGAACTTCCAAAGCAAAGTATATAGGGGAGACTGGGGGTTCCCAAGCCCAGAGCAAAACTCCTACTCGTTCACCTCTGAGTCTGCCTACAGCTTGTCCTTTATTAAGGTATTTTAGCAAATTAATTTGAAATCAAATAGCCTGTTTTAAGGTGGTTTTTAATTTTTTAAATCAAAGCCATTTACTAAATATCTTGACAGCGAGCAAGTCAGCTTCGTGGGTGAGCTGTGTGTGTGCCGATTTTTATGTCGCTAATAGATCTGCGTATTTTCACAATTGAAAAGAATTACCAGCAACCCAATTAACCAGTCTTGGTACATGTGCAAGATACCTAAGTATGCAGTTTCCTTCCCTGACTCTAAGGTATGCGGCAAAAGATGTGGCGCTATGCCTCAGGTACTCTACAGGCTGTGTACGCCCATGCCGGAAGCAAGCCGCCTTCCAGACCAGATGATATTCCAGGAAATGCGTTATGCTCAGGGGCAGGCACCACCTCGCCTGAAACGTGGAAGGGCCTGGGGTTCCCAAACGACGTGGAAGCACAGGGCTTGCCATGCCACCCCACACCCTCCCCTGGACAGTGGCAGCTGGCGTCGAGGTGGCTCTCAGGACAGCCCAGCCCTGCGCTGACGGTGAGTTGCAATGAAATAGCTCCCTCTGAAGGCTGGCTGCCTGCTCGAGGCCCAGGCCCCAAGCCCTCCAGACCAGGGGTTCTCCAACTTTACCTACCGCTCCCTTAAATCTGCCCTGCAGGGCAAGCATCTGTCTGGAGGCTGCTTCTCTCCACCAGGGAAACGCAGGGAAGGTGAGCCGAGCGTGTGGCTCACTCAGGGCTGGCCTTCGGGGCACACCAGTGCTCTCAGGGCCTCTCATCTGTAGCCTTGGGGTTAGTCCTTTAGCCCTTGGCCATGCCAGCCTTAATTTCCGATCACCCCCCACTCACGGATCTGAGCAGACCTCAGGAGGAGGGTAAGGCCATGGCCATGCCTTCCCTCCATCCTCCTCCCGAGCCTGGTGCCAGAGTGACCTGACAAGGTGCGTGCAATGGCTCGCCTGCTCCCCTCGCCTCAGCCACATGGACATCGAATCCACAGGTGTGCCCAGAGCTGGGTCTTCACAAAGGGGGGCGGGGAGGCTTGCCGAGGGTCGGTCCCCCAGAAAGATTTAAATTCGGGCAAACTTAAAGCATGGCTTGTCTCTGAAATACAAATGTCCTTTGGACCAGGCTTGCCTCTACAGTATAGAGTTAAGAGTTATTGCTTCTCATGACAGAAGGTCAGAAGGACAGGGTGGCTTTGGGGTCTGATACAGGCTGACTGGCCACGTGGGCTGCAGGGCGCGCAGGTGCAGCCCATGGGCCCTCGGCTTCCTTCTGTTCTCCCGACGCCAGGCATAAGAGACGTGCAAGGCTGCGAAGGGCACGGAGGCTCATTTCCACAGCCAAGCCCTCGGCGGCGCCAATCGCCACACCTGTGCAGGTATGCCCTCTGCCCTGGTGTCAGGGGGAGTCTTCCTTTTTTGGTACAGGTGAACAGGCAACACCTGCGAGTGGGACCCTATTTACAGAACGCCTTAGGACACAGAATTTAGAGAATCACCCTAGAAAGGCTCTAGCGTCTGGATGGGAATGCTGTACAAGGTTTAAAATAAATAAGGCAACGTAACACAAGGCTCATCACCAATAAAGAGGAAGTTGTTCTTTCACCAAACCCCAGAGAACATTATGGCTGACGGCTCCTGTGCTAGCAGGAAATCAGTGGGATCTGGAACTGCTGATGACGGAGGAAGTAACTTGCTCCTGGAGCAGCCCTGCCCAGGGTGCTGCCGGGCCTCGGCCTTGCCCGCAGCCAGGTGAGTGGAGACACGGCATCTCCCGGGGGAGCCTCCGGGGCCGCGGGAACACAAGGCCACAAGTTAGTGGCTCTGAGAGATGCAGGCTCTGGCCAGAGGCCTGGGGACAGCGTGGCCAGCGTTCTCCGAGAGGTGCCGGGCTGGCCTCCCACGGGCTCCGGCTCGCGGCTCCGGCTTACAGACGAGGCCCTTCCGAGCCCGGCGTCTCCTCTGCTCTCCGCCCCCCTTCCACTGCCCGGGCCCACGATGGCCGTGCGCCCCCAGAACGCCCCAGCTGGTCTCCCTTCCTAAAGCCTGTGCTCTGAATTCCGTCTCTGCCACCGGGGAGGCCCATCCGCAGTTGCAGGATTAGGGCGTGGACAGTGCCGGGGGCTACCAAAAGTCCCTGGGGTGGGCTGTGGCGGGGTCTCCAGAAGCCCTGCAGCGGGGGGCTCCCGGCGCGGCCCAGCTCGCTGCCCCTCTCATCCCACCTGCACCGGCGGAGGGTGGCGCCGACCCCTGCAGAGCCCAGGGTGCGCCCCCTCACCCCAGCCCCCCCTCCGGGTGCGAGGGCCCGCATGGCCTCTTCTGGGCATCCTGTTTCCAGTCTGGTGACGCGCCCTTGTAGGAAGGGGGAGGTGACGAGCACACGGGCGTAGGGATCTGGCCACGGCAGCAGGGGCGCCCTCCACCCCCGGTTCCCGGGCTGAGCACTGAGGCTCAGCGTCCGTCAGGGCACGGGGTCTCCAAGGAGGGCAGGGCCAGGCCCTGAGGGGCTCCAGCCCAGGTACCTCCAGCCCGGGTGTCCCTCGGTGCCTCCGCCTCACCCCACAGGGGGACTTCTGTCACCGCCGTGGAAGGGGTTGGTGAGAGCTGCCCTCGCGGGGGAACGGGGAGGTGGAGGGGCAGAGGGGAGGGCCCCGGTCCCGAGTCTTGAGTCCTGGGCCCCCATGCCCGCCTGGCGCTCAGTGCCAAGGAGGCGGTGCTGGGAAGGCCTGTCCAGGGGCGCGCGCAGTGCTGATGAGGACGCACCCGAGAGTGGCTGATCTTCAGGAAGGGGAGTGTGCCCCTGCCTCCCGGGTGTCCTGACCATGAGGGGGCTGGGAGGAGCCTGTGAACCCAACCCCACAAGGCTGGGGTGCCGGGTGCTCCCCTGCTCCCCGCCGACCTGCCTTGCCAGAGCTGGCCCTGCTCGGGAAGAGGAAGGCTGGCCTGTCCTGAGAGCCCCTGCCCTGGGGACCCCGACACATGGTGCTCCTGCGGACAAGCCCAGCCTGGGGGGCCCCACGGGCCGGCAGGCCCCCGCCTGCATCCCGGCCTCCCCGTGTCCTCACACACGCAGGAGGCTGTGCTCACAGCGCACGCATCCCCGTGAGCGTGGACGGGGCCGGGAGGAGCGGCCTGGCCTGCCCTCAGCTGGACCCGCAGCGGGGAGGGGGTGAGGGCAGCAACAGTGGGCGTGGGAGTCCCCAGGGCGTCCTTGCTCACCAGCCGCCGTGACCCTGGCCGCGCGCACGGCCCGCTCCGTCCAATGCCACACAGTCCTCCCGCCCCGCCTGGGGCGTCCCTCACAGGTCACCTCGAAGCCTCGGCTTGGGGGGCCGCTGCCCCCGGCCACTGGAGACTACCCTGCAGAGCCGCCTCCCCTGGCCGCCCCTCCTCGGCGACGCCTTGTCCCTGCAGGCTGGGCGCCGCGTCTCCCCCGCCCCAGGCCTGTTCCGGGCACATAGATCTGAGGCCCAGCAGCCCTTCCCAGGAGGAGAGGCCCCCCTGACCTCCTTGGTGGCCGGCAGCTCCAGCACAGCTGTGTCCTCGGGAGATGGGCCTGCGTGCTCCTCTCCTTTTCTGGAGAGGTGCGTCCCCAGGAGGAACGTGGAGACCTGCCTTGAGCAGCAGGTGCCAAGAGGCCCAGGGAGTGGTGGGCACAGGGGCTCAGCTCCAGGCCACCCAGATCCTGGGGGCCCTCAGAGCTGGGAGCACCCACTGCCGGCTGGGGCCTTTACCCAGACCCCTGCCCACCTCTGCCCACAGCCTCCCAGCTCCTCTGGGTGCTGCCCATCGCTGTCCATTCAGAAGCCCGAGCTAGGGAGGTGCCTGTCTGCACAGGACCCTGCCGTCGCCGGCCTGTGAAGGAAGACAGCCACGTTTTGGCCTCGCATGGGAACTGGGGTCTGGGGTCTCACGGCACAAGCCCAAGTCTGAGGTGCCAAGTCCAGAGAAACGGCAGAGCCCATCACCTAAACCTGGTCTCAGAGCACATGAAGCCGTGCTGCTCAGCTTGGAGGACCCCAGGTACCCCTCGCTGGAAAGACCAGAAATGGCGCAGACCTCTGACCCCTCCGCCAAGGCATGCGGGCATGGGAGGGGGCTGCCGGTGATGCAAAGTGGGGTGGGGGGAGCGCGTCCAGGCAGAGGAATGGCCCAACACGTACGGACGGGGGCAACACGCCAGCCCCTGGCGCGAGACCCCAGCCCTGCCTGTTTCCTCGAGCAGTGCCATCTGCAACGGCCTGCGAGCCTGAGCCCTGCTCCCCTGGCCAGGGCCCCACGATGCAGGCGCGCCCCTCCTGGGGTGGCGTGGGCCTCCAGACCCGTGCAGGATCAGCACGCCCCCACGGCAGGGACCTCACCGGCTCAGGCGCCTCAAGCTGACCAGCCGCACCTCTGCCGCCCTCGCCACCGCCCTGGAGAAGGTTCCCAAGGTCCCGACGCCTGTGGCTGCGTGGCCGAACACCTGCCCCACGCCGGGAGGGAAAAGGTGGAGCTGAAGGGTTCACGGCCTGCAGACCATCGAGGTCAGCGCAGAGGCTTGGAGGGTGCGTGCTGGTCTCAAGAGCTTAGAGCAATGCTTGTCCAAGCCGCTGCCAACTTGTTCTGCAGATACCACGGGACTTCGGGCAGTGCCGGGCAGACACCGGCTCCGAGCTCTAGCTATCGAGATGACTCTCCCCCCACTGGCCGCCACCCGTAGCCTCCGCCACCCGTGGCCTCTGCCTCGTTGGCTCTGGAGAGGGCCCTCGGTGGCCGGCGTGGGGCTCTGCTAGGCCTCCTCCCCTGAGGCTCCGGGGGGGAGGTACTGGCGGGCGGGGTGCGGGGGGAGCCCCGTGCTCTGCAGAGCCCCAAGCCCGGCTCTGACCGTGAAACCGGCCACGGAGGACACAGGGGGACAGCCCGTGGCCAGCCTGGTCTGGAGATTGGCTCGCCCGAAAGGGTACATTTTCCGCTCGAGGTTCAGAGCCCGGGTTTGGGAAGCGTTCCCATCCATCCTTCCTTCCAGGAAGTAGGTCAGCATCTCGCCCTTGCCCTTGACGCTGACTTTCCCTCGGCACTCAAATCGGTAGCTGCACCTTTTCAGCAGCCGGTGAACCTCCTCCGTCACCTGCCACAGAGGAAACGGGGGTTACCGTCAGCGCGCCTCGAGGGGGAGGCGGCTCCTCTGCTCCTGGGCCTGTGGGCCTGAGCCCAAGCTCGTGGTTCCAGGCAGCGGCGGGACCCCAGGGGCAGCCAGGCAGGCCCGAGCCCTGGACGGTGTGGCGAGCGCGGCCTGAGGGCCTGGTGGAGCCACAGAGGCCATGCTGACGGGGGTGGGCCCCGGGCGGCGGGGGTCCAGGAGGGCGGGCCCAGGCAAGTGAGACCCGCAGCTCGCCCAGGTGCTGGCTGAGGGAAGCAGGCGCGGCTCTGGGGCGGGCACTCGGCACCCGGCATTGGAGGAGCTGGATGCCCGTGGAGAGCTGGGGGCGGCCGGGACCACCGCAGCTGGAGTGCAGGGAGGGGCTCTGGAAGGGGCTCTGGAGCAGCCGCGGCCCCAGCTCGCGCTTGGTGGGGTGGGAGTCGAGTGGGCACACGTGTGCGCCGGCTCCCAGAGTGGGCAAGGCTCTCCGGGAGCTCTCGGAGCCTGCTTCCCGGCAAGCACTTCAGCCAGAAGAGGAAGCACTTGGCGATGGAGCACCAAAGGTGAAGGGCCACCAGCGTGGAGCCTCCGCCCTCCACCCTTCCTCCCTCTCGCCCCGGGCCACCCCTCTGAAGAGCCGCTCCTCCTGAATGCCCGTTACCCCACAGACGCCCTTGCCCCACAGCTGCCCATTCCCCATGCAAATGCCCCTTCCCCACACAGATGCTCCTTCCCCCTCAGAGATGTCCCTTCCCCCTGTAGATGCTCCTTCCCCCATCAGATGCCCCTTCCCCCGCAGATGCTCCTTCCCCCGCAGAGATGTCCCTTCCCCCTATAGATGCTCCTTCCCCCATCAGATGCCCCTTCCCCCGAAGATGCCCCTTCCTCCACAGTTGCCATTCCCCATGCAGATGTCCCTTCCCCCTACAGCTGCTCCTTGCCCCTACAGATGCCCCTTCCCCCGCAGATGCCCCTTCCCCCACAGAGATGTCCCTTCCCCCTATAGATGCCCCTTCCCCCACAGATGCCCCTTCCCCCGCAGAGATGTCCCTTCCCCCGCAGAGATGCCCCTTCCCCCACAGATGCTCCTTCCCCCATCAGATGCCTCTTCTCCCACAGATACCCTTTCCCCACATAGATGTCCCCACCCCACATACCCCTTTCCCCACAGAAGCATCCCTCCAGATTCTCCTCCTCCTCCCCCCACATCGATGCCCCTGACCCCACAGGCACCTCACCCACCCAGATGCCCCCTTGCTAGTTTCCAAGGCAGTTTTCTAACTGACTTCTCTAGTTACAACCACTCATCCCGTCCCGACCTCCCCACGGGGGCGGCAGAGACCGTGCCTTTCTGAGGGCGGCTGTGCCTGGGCCTTGCTGGGCCTTCTTTGAAGCTCCAATCACTAAGCATCGGCGCCGTTGCTCCCTGTCTACTCCTTCCCAGGACGCAGACGCCGCAATGGCAGGGCCTGTCTACGCCGCCCCCATCACAGTGCCAACTCCTAAAACACACAGCAGGCGCTTCACTCGTTGAACGAAGAGATGAATGAGGGCAACTGCTGCCTGCTGGAAGAGTCCAGGGTGGTACAAAAATTATAAACCAGCAACAAAACAGAAGCGCCTGCTCCACTCCCTGTACCAATGTCTACCAGCGCAGGGCGCGGCGTGAGCTGTGGGCTGAGCTGGTGGGCAAGTGGGAGGGTGCAGGTCCCACTTCCTGCATGAGGGATGGAGAGGACCAGCATGGGAAACGGAAAGGGGGCCCTGAGATTCCCCACTGGTACATCCCCTTGCTGCACCGCCAAAGCGACCGTGTGATACTGTCCTGCGAGCTTTCTGGTTCTTTCTGTGGCACCAAGTGAGGGAGGAGACCTGCCGAGATGGGCTGTCCCTGCCATCGATCTAAGGGCGCTGCCCGCAGAGCCCAGTATGTGACCTCCAGGGAGGCACCTTGATGTGGGAAGGCTACGCAGAGGCCATCGTGGTCAGCCGCCCCTCGGCTGCCTCCCTCACGGGAAAGCAGGCTGACCAGGGGGTCCCTGGGACTTTGCCATGGACAGACCCTCCTGCCCAGGTTTGGAATTTGGACGCAAAAGAAAGCAACATCCCCAGCAGAGAGCTGAGGCATCAGCGCAGGTGATACCACTTAGTTATCTTGAGAAAAAAATGAGAGCGCTCTTTGGAGGCCTTTCTGATGTGATGTTTGTTTCTCTCATTTACTTCTTTAAAAACAAAGCACAAGTGAATATTTAATTTGGGTCCAGCAAAGGGAGAGAAACCGCTCTTGGGCCTTGCTCAAGAATTCCAAAAAGAACCATCAACAAGGGAACATCTAGGATGGCTTGTGGGAGAAAGCGAGTGACCGGCTGGTCAGGGAGCCGAGCAAAGAAGAGGGAGCGGGCAGCCGAGTGGTGAGGGCACCGGCTTTGGTCCCGAGAGGAAGCTTCCCGGCTGCACAGGTAGCTGGGCCTGAGAAGCGGAGCCTCGGGTCTCAAGTCCAAGCTGATGAGCCCAAGACGCCTCTCCTGTTAGCAAACTCCAGCCCCCGCCCAGCCCAAACCCACGGGCTCACCTCTCTGGGCCTGAGACGGAGGAGGGGCGTGGGTTACCTGGGCAGGGCAGTCCTCCCAGGCTGCGGCACCCTCCGGGTGGCCCGTGAGGGAGTGGGATGCTCGCGCCCACAGGAGGTGCAGCCACACGGGGCAGGGACGGGAGAGCAAACCCTGGCTGGCAGCATGGCGTGAGGGCGACGCAGGGCGTGGCAGAGGCCCGGTGTCCCGACTCTGCCCCCACCACACTGAGAGGCCTAGAAAGTCTCTCCAGCCCCCGAAAGGCTTCCGGAGCTGGCTGTGTCCCTGGGGCTGGGTGCGGAACCGGGACCCTAGCAAGGTGGTGACTGAGTGAGGCTGTCTGAGGGTGCTGGGGAGCCAGGGTGCCCGCGGCCCACGGGCCGATTGCTCTGCAGGTCCACCTGACAGCACTGCCTCTCCTCTGTGCCCAGCAGGGCAGCACCCACATCTGGCTAGCCCCCGGGAAGGTGAATGAGCAGCAGCGCCCGACATCAGGGTTCACGGTCAGGTGGAGAGCGGGCCCCATGGGAGAGGGCCCGGCCACATCCGGGGCTGCTGCAGGGCTCGAGGGGAGGGCTGGCGCCACTGGGGGTGCCATGTAGCCACGGCCTAAGGAGAAGGCCCCTATGGCAGTGTGGTGGTGTCAATGAGCTCCGAAAGGAGATCTGATTACGTTTGTAACCTGGTCAGTTCCTCTGGGCATGACACCCTTTGTATGAGATTCAAAGTTTTTGTTTGCTTGATCAAATTAAGATCAGGGCTTTGACTTGGCCACTGTCACTAGGGGGTTGAGTCCCTGCCCCCTTGGTGGGCGGACACTCATGCAGAAAAAGACATGGCAGAGGAAGAGAGGCAGCTCATAAGACCCAGCACGGGACGAGGGATATGATCAAGGACAGCCTGCAGCTGACCTTGTGAAGGGAACAGGGCAGCTGAGCCCGGAGAGGAACGAGCCCCGGGAGAGAGACGAGCCTCATCCCGGCCTGCAGCTGAGATGGGAAGAAGCTGGGACCATGGAGCCTCGAGAGGAAGAAGGCTGAGCCCTCACAGAAATCGCCTGCCATCTTGCTTCAACACATAGCTCAAGACTTTGGATGAGAAAGTACCTCGTATGGTGCCTTGAGTTGGACTCTTTAGAGCCTTGTGACTGCAAGCTTCTACCCCAGATAAACACCCTTTATAAAACCAAGAGTCCTGGTACTTTGTATCACACCCCTTTGGTTAATACAGCCGTGGTGAGGAAGGCCTGGGCGTACAAGGGGACAGAGCTGGGCCGTCCAGCACCTTGGGGAGGGGGGGTGGCAGGGAAGGGTGGCCCATGTACTCAGATCTGATTAGAAATGTCACTATACCAGCTGGCCGCTGTGCTTGGCTGGAGAAAGGAAAGGCACCTCTGCCACATCCTTTCCTGAAGAGTCACCAGCTTTAGGGGAAGGCTGCAGAGTAGCACGAGGGGTAGGATCATCTTACAGAACGTATGAAGAGATGCTGTGTGGGAACCTCTGTCTGTGTTCTCCATAGCAGAACGAAAGCTCCTGGGCGATTTGACCTCTGGTTAAATCTGTTGGATCCTAGGCACTGTCCAAAGTACTTGACCTAGAGTTAGTGTCTAATAGACACTTGAGGGATGGATGGATGGATGGATGGAGTAAGATGTGGAATCCCTGCCCTATGGTTGGTGCTCAGAAGATGCTTGGCAGATGGACAATGGACTGAATGAGACAGGGGACAGATGCCTTCTAAATCTCCAGAGAGCTTGCAGAGGGCATTGTGGCCATAGGCTCTCATTCCCCCTGGGAGGCCCAGAAATCCCTTGAATAAAGTGTGTGCCCAGCTCCCCGCCATGCCGACACTGCTCCTGCATGCAGGGGTAGGCAAGAAAGAAAGAGCCAGATCTGAAAGTGAGGGGCTTCTCGGGAGGGGGGGGGGGAGAAATCCTGAGAGCCCCAGCAGAGTGTGGGCAAGGGCAGTGGGCAGAGAGGGGTTCCAGTGCCTCCCAGCTCACGGTCACGGCTCCCACGCCCTCCTGCCATCCCCCATTCTGAGGTGGCCCTGAGTCAACCAGTGCCTGGAGCTGCTGCTGTGCTGCTCACTGCCCTTGGCATTGGGCCGGTCATTTACCTCTGCTGGACCCCACTCCCCCATCTGTGATCTGGGGGATAAGAACTGGGGATGCTGGGGGGAAAGCACTTGGACGGCCTGCGTTAAGAGCCGATGGTCAATTTTGGCCGCTTTCGTGGTACAGCTCTTGTAGGCAGCCGCTCATCAGCATTCACAATTTCATAACGGTTCTTCCTAAATCTACAACTGTGGAGTCTGGACTCCATGCCAGCCCCATGTCAGGCACCGGGAAGCTTGAGTGAGCCCGAGTAAGACTGAGATGGCATCCAGGGGCCTTGGGGGCAGGCAGGTGAGAAGGGGGAGTTATTGCTTAAAGAATGCAGAGTTTTTGTGGTGAAAAAATGTGGGTAACGGACCTGGGTGATGGTAGATAGTAATTATCACTAAATTCTACACCTAAAAGTGGTTAAAATGGGAAATTTTGAGTTGCATGTGTGTTACTACAATAACAAGTAAAAAACCAAACCAAAACACAGAAACAGTAAAACCAGAGTTACTGAGGCGAGTGGCTAGGGAACTGTCAGTACCATGCGGGTACACAGCGTGGCAGAGGGAAGAGCTCTGGGATTCCAGGGCAGAAGCTGAGGTGGGGTGGCCTGTGAGGAGAGCTGGGGAAGGAGCTGGAAGGTTGCCTGTGAGCGAAGAGCCTTGAGCCCCCAGTAGGGGATCCACTGCTTTCAGGATGGGGCCCAGGCAGCCTTCAGGGTGGGAATGACACCCTGCAGCCCCTGGCCGCTGGGAGAGTCCTGGAGGAGAGCCTGTGACCTGCCTCCTGTCCACGAGGGAACTGAGCTCAGGGGATGCCTTGGTCCCAGTCTCACAGCCAGAAGGGGTGGGCTCAGGCTGGCCCCATCCCCGCTTAGTGCGGCCTTCCCAGCATGCGGCCCTCAGCCTGAGCAGGTGGGTCAGCAAGGACCCAGCTCCTTCCCTCCTGGCCCCACCCTAGGACAGGCCTGTCGCTGCTCACGCAGTTCTGCTAGGACCAGGCTGGCCCAGTCCCCCCGGGCGGGAGCCAGTGCAACTGCAGAGCAAGCCCCTTCTCGGTGGGGGTGCCGCACAGCGGGCGGGGTGCTGGGGGATGCCGGAGGTGCCGCCCACCGCCCACCAACATGGGAAGCCCCGGCCAGTGCTGCACTGCAGCCACCTGCTGGGTGAGCAGCCAAGCCGCACGGTGAACGGTGAGGACGCTAACGAGCCCAGGCAGACTCGCTGGGACACACGTGGAGCATATCCCGCACGTGCGCGGGCCGTGGGATCTGACGGGACGCGCACGGCTCTGGCGCCAGACATGCTCCAGGCTCTGCTTGGCCACGTCCCTCTGGCTATCGTCTGCCAGCCGGGCCTCTCCGCCTGGGGGTTCTGCTGGCACTGACCTGAATTTTCCCCTGGACCCCGGTGCTGTCCATCCGGCTGGCTACATTGACCGTGTTGCCCCAGATGTCGTACTGCGGCCTTCGGGCCCCGATCACGCCGGCCACCACGGGGCCGACGTTGATGCCTGTGAAAGGGCAGTGCGGGCAGTTAGCAGCAAGGAAAACTGACCCGGGCTGGACCGCTCGCTGCTTCCCATCTGGAAGGCTGCTCCTTCCAGGGTCTCGGACCTGGGGAAAGCCAGGAGCTCCACGTCTCAGAGCAGGTAGGCCTACTGGCCCCAGCTGCCCATAGCTTGGAATCCCCCCCAGTGCTGGCCCAGCCACTCAATCCCTCGTCCCCAGACAGGGCCTCGCTCCTAGAACATCAGCCTCTGAGCTGGGACCTGTCCCTGGAGCCAGAGCCCTCTAACATCTGATACACAGGGTCCCTGCCATGCAACCTCCCCCCGTGCAGCGCCTCATTTCTAACTTTCCCTCCTGATGCCAGGATCTCTTCTAGGGCAGGGGGTCCAGACTGCTCACAGTGTTTTAGGAACTCTGAGGGAAGGAACAAAAGCCCCTCCTCTTGACCTGGCTTGGGGTCCACCTTGGCAAGGGACCCCACTACTCTAGCCTCGTCGCCTTATATTTCAACTGGGGGAGAAGGAGCTGCACTCCCGGAGCTGTTGCACAGGTCAGTGCCGGGGGCTGCTGCCGGGACGCTGCGCCTGCAGCCACCTGCTGCGGATGCTTCCAAGCTGGCCAAAGGGTTCTGGCAAGATTCTGGCCGGTGGCCCGGGAAGTCCCTTTGGAAAGAGGGCAGCAGAGTGCTGGCATGGCGCAGGGGAGAGCAGGGGCGGCGGACACAGCCACTTGAGCAGGGGAGGGCCCAGCCCATCCGCCAGGGGCGGGTGGATGCTGGGGGTCCCAGGGAGGCACGGCAAGATGGGCAGAAGCACGGCGAGTCCAGGGTCTGGCCCCATGCGAAAGCCTGAGCCCAAGCCAGCCTGATAGGCACAGGGGACCCAGGGGCCCTCCACGCAGCCCCCACCTGGGACCAGCCTCTGTGGCGGAGAAAGGACCCAGGCGCCCTGCATCAGGGGGTTGCGCTCTCCTCACTGAGGGGTCGACCTCAGAGCCCAGGGCCTGGAGCGGGGTCAGCCAGCATCCCCCGAACTACAGCCAATCGAGGGGGCTGCAGGGGAGCTGGGCCAATACCCCACTGGAACCAGCGCTTGCTCTTAAGTACGTCAGAACCAGAACACGCCGAGATGGGCCCAGAGCTACCAGCACCTGGGACAACCGGAGGTCTCCGGTGTGTCTCCCGAGCTGGACAATCCTCTTCCAGGGCCTGCTCCGCCGTTCTGAACGGCTCGGGGGGCCCCCTGCCCGCCCGAGGCACGGGGCCTGCTGCTAACACCGCCCGTGAGGGGTGGGAAGCATCCTGCGGGCCCCACGCCCGGGGGAGCCTGTGGGAAGCCAGGACCAGGCTGCCCGGCCCAAGCAGGGCGGCTGCGGCAGGACACACTCGGAGCAGCCTTACCCACGCGGAGGACGAAGTCGTTGTAAGACTGATAGTTGATCTCATCGAGGACGTCGAACATCTCCATGGCAAAGTCCGCAAGGGCGCTGAGGTGGGAGGAGATGGACTTCTTGGCCTGGGCGTGAAGAGACGGGGGCAGTTAGACCTGGGCCGGGAAGGGCGGAGGGTAGGGCGGTTCCCCTAAGGGGCGGGGCTTTGAATTCCGGAGTCACATCCCAATAGCCCCTGGGCTCTGTGCCCAGTGGGGGCCACCCTGGGGTGATTTTCACCGGGTGGCTTTTGGTGCCCCAGGGGTCCTGAGGTCCCTTTATGAGCCTGGGCTCCAGGTGAGCGGGCTCGCCGCGCTGGGGCAGACAGGACAGCCCTGCCCAGGCTGGCCCTCTCCTTCCTCCCACTGCACAGACCGGAGCAGCTCGTTGAACTTCCTGCTCAGGGACAACGTCCTCCCGGGCCCCCCTAAGGGGTCAGCGCGGGGGACACATGCAGACACGTGGGGAAGCTCCCACCGCCCTGTCCTGGGCAGCAGGCCCTGCTGTGGAGACCCTGCCTTGTCTTTTTTTCCTGAAGGGTGGGGTTTTACGAGGCCCTTTCTTTTGTGAAGGACAGCTCTGGATGTTTTCTTTTCTCAGTCTTGGTTTTTAAGGAAATGTTACTTGGCCTTGAAGTGGGGAACTAGTGCTTTTACCCACCACTGTTTCTTAAACTGGACTCTAGGGAGGGGTCCCACGGGGACACTCTGAGAAGCTGCTGGGTAGGCGGCCTGGGTGGGAGCCGGAGGTGGAGAGAGCCCCCCGAGGCTGCTCCTCACCGAATACATGGTTCCGTTCTGCCTGCTTGGGAAGTGAAAGGAAAGATCACCGACTAAGAGGGACGAGAAGGCTGTGAGCCCAGCCGTGGCGGAGGCCGCTGCTCCGTCTCAGCTGCCCCTGGTGCGGGCTGTGGCAGTGAGGGGGGCAGTGCGAGACCACTCACGGACCCCAAAAAGAGAAAGACGCTGTGTGTAAGCCAACTAATCTTTGACTGAACTGGATTAGCTGAGGGGCCCTCGATTAAACTGCCTATTGAGATTAGGGCTTTGGCTGGACCACGGCAGTAGGTGTGACTCAGGGTCAGTCCCGCCCCCTCGCTGGTCTGATACGAAGGGACACGTGCTCAAGGAGACACAGGGGGAAAGAGAGAGCCCCACAGACCCCAGAGGAGAGAACTCAGAGAGAAGGCTCAAAGAGCACAGGCCCGGGAAGAGAGGCGCATCGCCTGATAGCCTGCAGCTAAGGAGAAGAGCCGCTGAGCCGCTGAGGGCGCCGAGGCCAGGCAGAGGGCAGGCCGTCTTGCTCCCACATGGCAAGGGACTGTAGTAAGAAAGCAGCCTTGCCGTGCCCTCTTCAGGGCCCTGTGACGGTGAGCTTCTGCCCCAAATAAACGCCTTTATTGAAGCCAACAGAGTTCTGGCACTCTGTGTCGGCACCTGTTTGGCTAACAGAGCAGGGCCTGCAGACCCGAGCCTGAGCTTGAGCGCAGATTACAGAGGCCCCTGTGCATATGAACAGATGAACCTCAGAAAGGAAAAAAGCCGGCCACTGGTGTCCAGATGCCTTTATTTTTCAGGTCGGTGACGCCCGTGCGTGTCCTGGCTGGTCGGCCACCCCCTCCCAGCATGGCCCACTGCTCCTGGCAAGCGGGGCATGCAGGTGGTGTCCACCCCACATGCACGGTGATGGCCTGGGCAGTGCGGGCCCAGCCGGGGCGTCGCGGAGGCGGGAATGTCACGCTTGCAGGCAGGGTGCGCGCAGCCACCAGATTCCTGCACCAGGCAGGTGGCGGGCAGGTGACATGCGAGTGCAGCCCACCTGGAAGTTGTGCTCCCCGCAGGCCGGGCCAGCCTGGGGACCACAGGGCAGGAGGCTGCAGCCTGTGCGCTCAGGCTGCCCCTGGACACACAGAGCCCCTGCGGCTGTCCAGGACCCCATACGGGCCCTGCCTGCTGCGCGCCCTCTCTGCCCTGCACCCCGAGGTGGGGGCGCGTTGCTGCGACTGAGCCAGCGCTAGCAAGGGGCTGGATACGAAAGGATCCCACGCGTCGTCCTATGAGGTTAGAAACGGCCTCGACTCCAGAAGGAATCATTCGTGCCTTGAACGGCAGCCGGGGGACAAAAGATGAGGCGGGGTGGGTGAGGCGGCCCTGCTGGGGGGCTGTGACCCAGGAAGGGTCCGCGGAGGTGGCCGTGAACCCTGCCCCCACTAATCCCCGTCCTGCGGGGTGGACTCATCTGTAAAGGGAATCTTCTAGGGCCCCGTTAGTTTCGGTGAGGCCAGAGTGGACCAGGAGGCCTCCATCCTGGTCACCAGTCATGGGGAGCCGAGGACTTTAGGGCCCAGCAGGAACAGTGGAGGAGCCAGGATGAGCCTGTGATGGGCAGAGACGGGGCCTGGGAGAAAGCGGGACGCGACCCCGTGGTGTCCTGTGAGACCCTCACTTCCTGTCATCTGCGCCCACGGGCAGGGTGTCTGTCACAGTGGCCCTGGGGGCCTGAGCGGCCCCCTGCCCAGCATGCACCAGCCTCTGCCCAGGGCAGAAGACAGGCTGGGCTCCAAGGCCGTGCCAGTCCAGGCGGTGGACAGGCGGTGCGAGTTGGCCCCGTCCTCAGACGTGTTCTGGCTCCACCTCCTCGAGGACGGGAAGGGAAACCGAGGCCACGGCAGGGGCCCCTCTGCCCCAGGCAGCCGAGGATCTGTGCCCAGGCCCCTGGAGGCCCCGACCCCTGGCCTGCTGGGCCCTGTGCACCGTGGCTCTTGGTGCTCATGGCAGGGCCCCTCCATGTGGCGGCGCATGCCTGTACTGGCAGTGGCCCCGCTGCCCTGAGGATGCAGAGGGAGCTGACGTCGGAGGACCACGAGGTGGTGGGCAGCCGGCTCAGTTACCCGTTCTCGAGGGAATGGAGCAAACGAAAAGGAGCTGCTGGCAGGAGGGCTGTGGGTCGCACGTGACAACGCTCTCCTCCTGCACGGCCTGGTCCAGCTGGCGCGGGTGGTGAGGCGGTCCCTGGAGAAGCTGTTGGCCACTGCCCTCTCTCTTTCCCTTTTTCATCAAAACCAACTGCACTGTGCTTTTTAGGCAGGCCCTGCCAAGTCCTCTCCTCTGGGTGCTCCCGGGGCCGGCTGATGCCATGAAGGGGTTTTGTGGGTAGAGTTCCACTGGCTGTCATTCAGTCAAAGGGCATTTCTTCAGGTGGCAGCTGGGCTAGGTACCCCAGAAAGAGGGGTCCTTCTTCTTAGCCTGTGACTGGGGGTGACCCCAGGGAAGCAGGGCCTCTGGAAACGTCCACTTACCGGGACCTTGCCTCCTTCCTGCCCCTGCCCCCCAGCTCCTGTCCCGAGGTCTTGACTCTGGTCCCCCCAGCCTCGACTCCTGGGCTCTCCCCCGGCCTCGGTCCTGCTCACGCTCGGTCCCTGCCAGGCTCCACGGACCACGCTGGGCCCTTGGGATCTGGAGTGGGGCTGAAGTTGTCATGCCAGGGCCTGGACGGTTGCCCTCTCCCTCCCTGCCACACCCCTGCTGCCTTCCCATCAACACTTTCATCCTTCCCTAAGGGCTCACTCCATCGAGCTTAATTTTCCTAAGTGAAGCTCTCTCAGGGTCGCGTTTTCCGGAGCGCTCAGGGGTCGTCACCAGCTCCCCAGCGACGTGTATACAGCTGCCCGTCTTGGGGTGGGGAGCTCACCGCCCCAGAGCCTGTGACCCACGCTGTGCTCGGCACATGTCCTGGCTGTACCTGGGAGGCAGGTTGGAGGACGTACTGCTGTCCTCTACATGGCCATTCACCCAGGAGGCGCTCCAAGTGCTTCTAGAAGGTAAACTGTGCGAACAGGTCCGCTCTTTGTTTTGTGAGCCTTGCACGATGCCTGATGCAGGAGGCCTCCGTCCAGGTTTGCTGAAGGGATCCTGGTGCTCTACGGCCGGCATGGTAAGGACTGGGGGGAGAAAGGGGCTCCCCTCGGGACGGACCAGCCATTGCCACCTGCCTGCTCAGAGCGGCCCGGACCCCTGGGCAAGAGGAGCTGAACAACCTACTGTCTCCAGCAGGGCTGAGTAGGGGAGCCAGAAGCTGGGGTGAAGCCTGCCCAGGGAGTGCAGGCAAGGCCGGGTCCAGCTGCGCCGGGGACTCGGGGAGCCTGGCGGGCCAATGCGGCTCTGCTGATCCCTCTGCTGCACCCCACTCATTGTCACCCGCCTTTACTAAGCCCCACGTGCCTGTTTCCAACTGCCTGGTTTGGGACACATTAGAGGAAGCCAATACCGAGCTGAGACTGCTCCCCCTTGGGAGGCACGGGGGTGTGGGATGCCCCAGTGGGGGAGAGTGAGGGTGGAACAGAGGGTAGCTCCATGTAACCTGGATTGAGGTTCCGGAAGAGATTTTCCAGAAAGAGAGCTGCGCTGGTAAAATCACCCGCAAGCTGCTCTCCTGGCCAATGTGAGGGGCAGAATCCGGCCCGAGAGGCGGGGGGAGCTTCTCAGGCCCCAGGATGCCTCGACGCCACTCACCTTGGCCCCCGCGGTGGGCGTCAGCCCCACAGCCGCCATGTAGGTGCTGCCAATGGTCTTGATCTTCTCCAGGTCCGTGTACAGGTCTCTGTCCATGAGCTTGGCAAAGACACAGGACCGTTAGAAGGCACGCAGCACTAGAGAGCAGAGGGCAGCCTCGGCCACGAGCCACGCACAGCGGGCGCTTTCGCCACGGCGGGCCTCCTTGCTTTGGGAACGGGCTGGAATATGCAGCCCGAGACACTTAGACAGGGGAGCCGAGGCGGGAAGTTATGAACACACAGCCCTCCCCTGCCAAGAGCCGAGGAGGCTCCCCGCGGCTCTAATTCCCAAGTGGGATGGCCCAGACCCCAGCGGCACGTGGTGAGGGACCTCTGAGGGACCCACTGCGGTGGACAGAGCCGCTTGGCCCAGATCGGGTCACCAGACGTCCCCCATCCAGGCATCTCCGCGTGGAGGACAGCAGTGCGCCGGGCCGCCAGCTCCCCCACCCGGCAGGGCCGCATCTCTTCCTCCGTCGGTGACCTCGGACCTCCAGGGGACATACAATCTGCCGGATGGGCATGCTTCCCCGGGCGTGTGCACCGCTCGGTCCCACCGCGGAGCCTCCCGAGTGAGGGAAAGGCCCCCGGCAGCCCGGGGCAGGGTCTCGGAGGCGCGGGCCTCACCTCGTCGAAGTCGGCGATGATCTCGTTGAGGAGGCGCAGGCACTCCACGCCCATGTTGTTGCCGTCCAGCTCGATGTAGAAGTCGTTGAAGTTGGGGATGGAGGCGAACATGACGCCCACCTGCGCGTACGACTGGTAGTAGAGGTCCTGCGGGCCAGACGGCACGGCGCTCAGTGAGGCCAGCAGGACGGGCGGGCTGGCCCCCGGCGTGAGCCGTGGGGGAGCGCCTATTTGGTCAGCCCACGGTAGACCCCGCGGACTCGATCCTCTAGGTCAGTGGTGTCCTTCCCACTCTACAGCTAGGGAGGCTAGGGCTCAGAGCGGGCCGGCAACTTCCTCAAGGCCACACAGCCGATGCGGGGCAGGCTGGGATCTGACTCGGGGTGAGACCAGAGCCCACCCCCGCCCCACGGTACCACCTGGTACTTGGCGAGGGGAGGAGGGGGCAGCAGGGTAAGAGGGCAGGTGCGCTTGAGAAAATCAGTGCGCTCTGGACAGTTCCAAAGCACTGCAGGATTAAACATCCGCACCGAAAAAATGTCTACGGCCAAATCCGGCCCAGTTCAACTTCAGGGTCTCATTTATGCCTTGGGTAATTAAAAAAAAAAAAAAAGGATCCAAATCTTTTCAGTGTTGAATTGGCGCTTCTGGCATCCGCCCTGGACAATCCTGGTACTTACTGCTCTTGATTGCAGTAGCTGACAGTTATAAAAACACGACGACAGACACAACCCGTGGTGCGCAGAGGGAGGGAGAAAATGGAGACAGATTCTGTGCATGGACGGGCAAAGCTGACACCCGCAGCCTGGCCCGTTCTGATTTTGATGGAGCTTGTTGGGCAATGATTATGGGTAAGGGAAGGAAAACTCCAATCCAAATTCTCAGGCCTTGAAAGAAAGCACTACCCCCCCCCAATGTAGTTATGAACCCCGTTTCCCTCTCTCTGGGGGTAACATGCTATTTTCTCTCCCTCCTTCAAAAGGGAGATGAGCCCAGGCCACTGCCCCGCCCCCTGCGCGCGGGGGGTTAACGGGGCCCCACGGCGCCCCCAGGCCCGGGCACGCGGGGGCTCACCATGTTCCTGGGGTTGGACATGAGGAAGTGCTGGGCCACGTGGGCAGGCAGGAGGTTGAAAAGGATCCTCTTGTTGTCCAGCTTCACCCTCTCCATGTCGTCGCGCTCCTCCTCTGCCTGAGGAAGGGGTGGAGAAGGCCGCCTATGAGTCCCTGTCGCCGGCTATGTGGCGGGCTGCTCCGCTCAGAGTGCTTGCGGCGGGTCTGCTGCGCGGAGCCCCCAGGTGCCTCCCTCAACTCCCCACCGGGCAGAGGGTACCACGAATAAGGGGCGGGGTTCTGGAGAGCCCACCCCCTTGGCTGAACCTCCAGAGGACAGACCATGGCTCCTCCCACGTCCCGGCCAGGGTGCGCCCACAGCCGCCTTCTGGAGACCTCAGAGGCTTGGCCTCCCTCAGCCTGCTCAGGGCCTTCTGCCTCTCGGGCAGGGCGGACCCTGCCTCAGGCCAGAATCCAGGTCCTTCTAGAATCTCTCCCCGCCTCCACTGGACGCTCGCGTCCCCGTGGGTGCTGAGACAGTAGGCAGTTCCAGGACCTCGGAGGGTGCAGATCCAGGGCCAGCTGTGGTGAGCAGAGCAGGTGACCGCCAGCACCCTGGGCAAAGGGGCTGGGGGAAGGCGAGCGGCATCAGGCAGGGAGGGGATGGAGTAGAAGTGGGGGGGGGTTGGATCCCACCTTGTCCCCGTTTAGCTGCAGGACCCCACAGAGACCAGTTAAACCAAACAGCAAGGGGGCAGTGCGGGAGAGTGATGCCTGCAGCCTCCTGGCAGGCACCAATGCTCAGAAATGGGCCGCCAGCAGGGCTGTTTGTTACCTACACTCCCTGCCCAGAGCCCACGCACGGAACGCAGTGTCCGTGTGCCAACGCACTGCTCTTGGCAGATGTGGCTAAGCACGTTCTAGCAGCTGCTGAGGGACCTGACTCTTGAATGTAGTATAACAAGTGCACACGGAACGTCCCTGTGGCATGGCTTGGAGCCAGCAGGCCGGGGGCGTCCCGGCTCTGCCGCTGAGTGCCAGCTGGCGTGAGCAGCGCACGCTCAGCCCTCGGTGCTTCAGTCCCCTCGTCGCGAGACAGGTGGGCATGCAAACCCCCATGTTTAGACGCGCCCTTCACTGGGTACTGCTCAGGTGGCGAGGGAGGGGTCATGCGCCTAGGACACCCGTTTTGGGTATGGTGGTGGTTAGATGAGCTGGCCGGCTTCCATGCTGCCACATTGCATGTGGTGGCTCTAACTGCTTAAAAGCAAGAGGTCGAGGTGTCCAGAGAAAGACGAAGGAGGCCTGGCTCAGTGAGAGCGCCTCTGGCCACAAAAGGCAGCGGCAGATGCAGCGGGGCAGGCCTGGCCATCGGCGGGGCAGGCCTGGCCATCGGCGTGCCAACCTGGGAGCGTGCCGACACCAGCCAGTGGACCGAGGAGCCTGCCTGCCGCCGGGCCTTTTTCCCTTTTAGCCTGCTCTTCACATGAGGATCTGCCATCAGGCGAGGACGAGGAGACCCCGGAGCCGGGACGCACATCGCCCTGGCCTCCTGGGCCGTCTGGGCAGGCCTTTGTGGCCAGGAGGCCGGGCCTACAGGGAGGGCCCCAAGTCAGTAACGGATGGCGACCAGCGCCAGGAAGGGAGGTCCTAGAACAGGGTGCGGGGCCCGGGGCGGGGACAGGGGCGGCGGCGGGCGCTGGCAGCGAGCCTCGCTCTCAAGCCAATTTCTTCTCGGGGTCAGGGTCCGCAGGTCTGGAAGCCAGTGGTCCCAGCCCAGCTCCCCAAAGGTTTTCCCTCACACCCTGCTGTCAGCAACGACCCCCTGAACACGTGCTCTCAACAGCAAGTGTCATTTAACATGGTCACTATACTCGTCATTTGTTCATTTGTGATTATTTGTCAAATATATGAATAATTTACCAATACATTGGTTATAGTGATCATGTGTTAATTCATGTTGACTATTTGGTAAATTTCTCAATAATTTGTGATAATTAATGATTTGCCAATATGTTAATTAAATATTAACTTATCAAAATATTGATTATATTAGGTGTTCGGTCAAGAATTGATTGATATTTTAACTATATGTTATTATGGGTTTTTTTGGTATAACTCATTCTTTTGGTTCACTGAATTTCAGTTTTTACAATACTCTTAGAACAATGCAGGTTAACTCTGGTTTTGGGGGATAACAGTTCTTACATGAAGAACTCTATTACATGCTCATTTTTCTGCAAATACCTCTATTGACTGGGTTAACAAACATTGTCACAGGAACAAAGTGTTGACAAAGTATTGTTTTCTTAAGCCATAAATCACTGCATTTATATTTACAAAAAGTCATGAATAAACATGCATTTCTCATTTATTAGGACTTAAATAAATGTTTAAACATTAAGGCAGTGATGATTCTAAAACATAATGAAATTCTAAGTTAAGGCTTTGTTTTGAAACTTAATTATATATTAATACACAAACCATTTTAAAGGATGAACTAGAGAAAGCAAATACTAATTTTAAAATAATAGCCTTATCTACTAATGGCACAACATTTTTTGCTCTCAAAAATACTATCATCTGGGAAGCAGACTTGGCCCAGTGGTTAGAGCGTCCACCTACCACATGGGAGGTCTGCGGTTCAAACCCTGGGCCTCCTTGACCCGTGTGGAGCTGGCCCATGCGCAGTGCTGATGCACGCAAGGATTGCCCTGCCATGCAGGGGTGTCCCCTGCGTAGGGGAGCCCCACGCGCAAGGAGTGCGCCCTGTAAGGAGAGCGCCCCAGCGTGAAAGAAAGTGCAGCCTGCCCAGGAATGGCGCCACACACATGGAGAGCTGACACAACAAGAAGACGCAACAAAAGAGACACCGATTCCCAGTGCCACTGACAACAACAGAAGTGGACAAAGAAGACACAGCAAATAGACACAGAACAGACAACTGGGGCGGGGGAGAGGGGAAGAAAAAAAAATACTATCATCGATGTCAATAATTTTTTAATAGAATCAATGTGATTGGCTAGGCTTCGTTTTAAAAAAGGCCTTGGTTTATCACTTTGTGTTGAAAAAAGGTTCTAAGTTGAGTTCTTTCAACATTTGGATTTAATGTCCACCAGAATTAGATGTTCTTGTCAAATCATCATGTATTTTTTTCATCCATCCACAAATACAAAGGTATTTGTTGAAATTTGACTATTAAACGTCCATCCTTCCCATGTCAGTTATTCTTACAGACTAAATGGAAGAAGTGGTATTGTTTCATTTTTAACAAATGAGATGAAATTCCCTGAAATTCTGGTTATAAGATTTTTTTTTACCTAGCCAGGAAATTTTTATGTTTTTAAGAGAAATTGTTGTGGTTGCTACAGGCTGTGACTGCCAGCAAAATTCGATGCTTGACACACACCAAACATCCATCTTCAAAATGTTTTGCCTCTAGCAAAACGATCCTTCTATTGCCTAATGTCTATTATCAAAAGGCACTCCCTTTCCCATGTGAGAAACCCCTCTTTTGACTTTAAGGGACAAACACCATGTGCGTGTGTTTTAGAAATCATTTACAAGGAGGCATCTGTTGACAGCCGCTTGGCATGACAGAAAAGCCACTCCTTTGGAACACTTGCCTGGTGGTCAACAGAACGAAGGAGATCAAAACAAAACAAAAAGCAGCCCCACCTGACAACGCTCCTGCCTAAAAGCTGAGCGGCTCTGAACGCCTCTCCAGTCACCCTAAGAGCAGGGCAGGACATCGGATGGAGTCACATGGACCCAGCCAGCTCACCTTCCAGTACCAGGGGAGCCTATTTCCAGAAGTGAGTCACCGCCAGAGGTGCCCCGGTCTTCCTAAACGCTGCTGGGTTGTCTCCTGGGCCTTCGGGGTACCTGCACCCCTCTTTGGTGGGCACCAACTGCTCTGAGAACTACCTCCATTTGTGGAAGGGCAGAGAGAAGAGGCTTTACCAAGGACACGGAGCGACTCAGCCCTGCAGCCCATGTGTCAACAGGACTGAATTCCTAACTTGGGGGCTGAATGCTGTCGTGTGCTGTCATTGAGAAGAAGGCATTCTCTAGAGCATCCAGAACAGCCTTCAAGAGTGCTGAATCCTCTGTGGGGTCTGGGGGGACAGGGTCTACCTCCTGGGGTGCTCTGGCTCACAGAATGCACCAGAACAAGAGCTCGTGGCTGTCCGGCCTCTCTTAGAGGCTCTGCAGTAGACATCCCTAATGGCCATGCTTCCTCCCTGTAGCAGTTTGATAAGGTTATGAATTCCAAAACTAGATATTGGATTATGTTTGCAATCCGGTCTGTACCTGGGCATGATTAAGTTATGATTAGGGCTTTGATTGGGCCACATGATTAGGACATTGAGTCCCCACCCCTTGATTGGTGGTGACTCACAGATAAAAGGCATGGCAAAGGACAGAGTTGAGGGTTTTTGATGTTGGAGTTTTGATGTTGGAGTTTGATGCTGAAGCTAGAGCCCCGGGAAGTAAGCTCACAGAGGAAACAGAAGCCAGCCCCAGGAAGAGAGGAACCCTGAGTCCAGGAATAAGCAAGCCCTGGGAAGAGAGGAACCCTGAACCCAGAGAGAAGCAAGACCCTGGAAGGGAGGAACCCAGGAAGCCTGAGCCCTGGCAGACGTTGGCAGCCATCTTGGCCCAACACATGGAAAGAGACTTTGGTGAGGGAAGTAAAATATTCTTTATGGCCTGGTATCTGTAAGCTCCTACCCCAAGCAAATACCCTTTATAATAACCAACCAATTTCTAGTATTTTGCATCAGTACCCCTTTGGCTGACTAATATACTCCCCTTTCAGTGACAACAGGGCAAAAATCCAAGCCCACTCTCCTGAAGACCATGTGACTGACACGGCCACTGCCACATGAACTGAAGCAATGCATGCCACTTCTGGGCTAGAGTCTTCCCCTGCTGAGGCAACCAAAGAAGCCCCCGTGTCCACCAGCCTGGCCCCTGCAGTTCTACAATGCCAGGGTACCTCCTTGATCATCTGCAATGGAAATGGAGAGAAAGGAGGAACAAACCTTTGCTATTCAGACCACTGATACTCGATGGCTGCTTGTCACTGCAGCACAACATAGCTTACACCCTCCAATGGCAGGACTTTGAAAATATTCCCCACTTTTCTCTTGCCGCCCCCTCCCATGCATGGTAGACTCCTTGTGTGCACCTGACTCCACCACCTCCAGCTTCTCATCCACTTTGGCACACACCAATGCCATCTGGGTGTCCATTGCATGTCCCTTCTGGATGGATGTGACTCTCTGTGCATTTCCCCACACCTTTTCAGGGTCAGACCTGACCACTCATCCCTCTACTCTCCCCTTGATACTGAGGATTCCCCCCAAATACTGACAAGCAGCAGATCTGGAAGATCATCTTGCCTCCAAGGTAATGAATGACCCTAATCTACAGCATTTCCTTAAGCAGTTATCCTACTTTGACCTGAAACTTCACAGGGATGGCACACTCACTACAAGTCCATCTCACCCAAACTACAAATCTTCACGGTGTCGAAAACCTCCCTTTCATTCAATCAAAATTTTCCACTGCCCCTAGTTCTCTGTCTTCTCTGTAGGCCAGCTAGGAGAGGGAAGGCTGGAATCCCATCTCTCTGGAACCTTCCCTTCCCTGAGCTCAACACCCTAACTTGCTAATTTCTGGTGATCTCTAAGATCCCTCAGTGTCCTGGAACCCAGCCAACTAGACTGAGTTCAGCTTTCCTCAGGAAGGACACCCATCTACATCAGGGGTCAAACGCACCATGCGGTCAGCAGCAGCTCACTCCCCAGGCCTCTTTCCATGAGCTGCTGCTGCACAGCCAGCTGCCCTGGCCCTGGATTCACAAAGAACTTTAAAAATGGACAGATGCTTTTCAGGTTTTTTTCATGGTACAAAAAATCTCTTTTATGAGTTAAGTGCCCAGATGTGCTTCTGTTTCATGCTCTAGGTCACAGCTGTTTCTAGGACCCAGCCCAGGCTCCTGGCCGAGTTACCAGATTAGCAAACAGGAAAACTGTTCTGCCACCCAGCAACTGTCAGCCTAAGTAAGGCATTATTATCGAGGTTAGTGGGGACATTTGGGACAGCCTGGGATGATGACTTCTAGAAAGAGGAAACTTTCTGAAGGGCCAGCCCCTGCGGCCATCTGGCTGGGGAGAAGACCCCCTAGGCACCGAGATGATGGGTCACTCCTGCAGGCTCATTAACAGTCTCACAGACAAAACACATGCCTTTCACCTTGAGAGCTAAGTTCTCAATCAGCACTCTGTCCCAGGAGCCCAGCCACGTCTGTGGGCTTCAGAGGGCTGCATCCATCCTTCCTGGGTGGACAGGACGATGGAGATGTGTGGAAGGCTGGCCAGGCTTAGTTTGAAAACTGGAATCATGACTGGAAATAGGGAGCGAGGGGCAGAGAGCCCTGCTGCCACCGTGTCCTCCCAGAGTGCGGGCTCCTAGGGTCTTCAAGTTCACTGAGGAGTGCTCAGAGCAGGGCTGGCCATGCCGTGTGCTGAGCCACTGCTCCTGGGCAGCCAGCGGGGCTGCCTCCCTGCCACTGCCCCCCAGGGCCCCCTGCCCACTCCCTTCCATGCTGTCCAGCGCTCCTCCTGAGTGGCATCTTTGGCACTGTCCTTCTCCATCTACTGCCTCTCCTCTAGCGACTTCTGGTCACTGGGGTGTGCTGTAGTTTCCTAGGTTTCTCGAGCAAATACCATGGCATGGTTTGGCTTAAACAATGGAGTTAATTCACTCATGGCTTGAGGCTTTGGAAATGTCCAAGTCAAGGCACCATCGAGGCAATGCTTTCTCCCTGAAAACTGTGGCCTTCTGGGGTTGTCTGCTGACCATCCTGGGCTCCTTCGCCACATGGCAAGGTACCTGGTGGTGCCTCCTGGGCCCTTCCTTGTCTTCTGAGTTCCTCTTTCTGCTTCTGGCTGTTCCCTCTGTGGCTTTCTCTGTGTGTCTGAAGTTCATTCTGCTTTACAGGACTCTGGTAAGAGGATGAAGACCCCTCCTGACTGAGCTGGGCCACACCTCGGCTGAAGCAGCCTCATCACCAGGTCCCACTTACAATAGGTTCATACCCGCAGGGATGGACTAAGTTTAAGAACATGTTTCAGCTTCAGTCCCCACAGGGTCCAAACATAGCGCTGTATTATACTGGCCCCACTGACTGCCACGTGGAAATCTCCTAGGATCCAATGTAAGACACAGTTATCTGATTAGCTAATGTGCTCCTCTGCAAAGCGACTCCACCCTGGTAAGTCTGTCCTCTGCCAAGGAGTTCTGCTTTTTTCACCACAGCCTTGATGTCAGCTGGCCTTTGGGTCAGGACTTTATCTAATAAAGTTTTGGCTTCTACCTGTGTGGCTGAGGCTTCAAGACAAATAGTGGGCAGAAAGGTAAGGATTTGTGGTTTGTAAAACTGAGAGGTTTGTAAAAGTCGTTGGCCAGTACCATAGCTTCACCAGCTCTGTCAGGGACTAGGTGACATTCTGTGACAGCTTCCCAACAGTCTAAGCCAGAGGCCCTTAACCAGGGGTCCATGAACTTGAATTAAAAAAACAACAACACACATTCCTGTGGGGACGTGTTGGACGTGTTGGTGCAGATGTGATCTATTTATTAAATAATATACAATACAGTGTGGACTTAGTGAGGGGTATGTGGATTTCACCTGCCTGGCACAGGGGTCCGGGAACACAAAAGGTTAAGACCCCCTGAATGGCACGGTGCAAACCCTGTGGTCTCCCACAAGTGGATGATTGTGTCTTGGACAATGCCTGTGATGGTTTGAAGCTGTCTGGACCCCAGAAAACTATGTTCTTAAAACGAATCCATTTCCAAGCAGGACCTTATGGTGAGTAGGATCTTAATGTAAGTTGTGGCCCACCTCATCCAGTGTGAGTCATTTATAAGAGATTAAAACTCAGACAAAGGAAGAAAGCCATGGAAGCAAGAAGCTGAAGCAACAAAACCTGGAAGAGAAGGGAGAGAGCAGCAGACACTGCCAAGTGCCTTGCCATGTGACAGGAGTCCAGGATTGCCAGCAGCTGGTCTTTGGTACAAAGGTATTGCCTTGATTTAGACATTTTCATGTCCTCAGAACCCTAAGCTTGTAAGCAAATATATATTCCTGTTGTAAAAACCAACCACTTTCTGGTAGAGTGTCTTTGGCAGCCAAGCCAACTGGAACACTGCCCACATTCCTTAGTAGGAAAGCTTGAATCGTATACTGCTTAGCTGAACAGTGTTGGCTCCTAAACAGAGTGCCCTGAAGTAGCATTTGCTATAGAAGCTATGACACCCAGAGACCAGCCAGGGTTCTGTGTGCAGGGCAGAAATATTTAAAGGTGGCAGCCAAGCTTTTCCATGTCCTCCAGCTACCCTTCTTGGGCCAGGAAATAGGCTTATACATCCATTCCTTTCATCAGATAAGGACCCAACATCTGCTCCTGTTCATACTTGAAGACAGATCTTTTATGGTCTCCAGCTCTGAAGGCCAGAAGTGCTAAGTTTCTCAGAGGGTCCACGTGATCTCTCAATAATGATTTTTTTCTTTAGTGAACACATGGTATTGACTGCTCTTGAGTTGTCACCTGTGTGCACAAATGCATATGCTTTTGATCTGCATAGAGAGCCAGTCTGAGTTAGGCATCAGGTTTTGAGTTAGTCTGGACCATATTCATTGGCATCGAGGCCACCTCGGCTCCTTTTACAAACAGGGACAGCAAACCTAGAATAAGGATCAAGAGATAATGGGCACTGCTTCAGCACTTCCTTATAGCTGGTAACAGAAGGGTGCTTCTGTCCAGCTTTCTTGTTGAGGTCTGCCAGCATCCTGTTTATTTCAGAAGTTCTTTGTCTTGAAAGCATCCCATGATATATAGCCATGGAACCTTTATCTTATTTTAGCATTGTCTAACATTCAGCCATTTTGTATTTCACTTCAGTTGCAGATTGAAGACAGCAGATACAGCCAGCCAAAGGTCTCACCTCTGAAGGCTTACTCAGGACTTTGGTCTACTATAAAGCCATGGCATTTCCATCTTCCTTATCATGGAAGCGAGACTCCACAGGATTCCTCAGAAGCTGGTACTTCTGAGGTGGGGAGAATAACTCAGGGTTGTTGTTACTCATCGTAAGGATCAGTGTGCTGAGGAGCAGCACGGTGGCATGCCGTCCACGGCTTACCACGTCCCACATGTGGTCCATCACATTCATCCTGGCCCACAAGGCCAGGCAGTGGCAGCAGAGAAGCTTTTTCAGTTCTATCCTTTTCAATTCGTTACAGCAATTCAGCTCAACAAAGTCATTTCGGATCCCGAGGCTGACACTGATCACTTGGTGCCCTTGCCCAGCTTCATGCCGCATTGGCATGGTCAGGGGCCCCATCGCCAGCAGATGATGAGGCAAGATGGAGCTGCAGACAGGTTTTCGGTCCTGATTGGAGACTTCCAGCTTGTTGCAAACACTCTGAGGGCTAGTATGTTGGCATTTTCACGTAAATATTTCTTCAAATTGTATGCAGAAATGTAATGAGTGGCTTTTCAAAGCATGTGACAGTTTGACTATGGTGCAGAAGCTGAGCATCAACTGCTCTGTTTCCCTTACTCCCCTGTGTGATGGCTTGAAGCTGGACAGACCCCAGAAAAGTATGTTCCTAAAGCTAATCCATTCCTATGGGTGTAGACCTATTTTAAGTAGGTCCTTCTGATTAAGTTACTTCAGTTAAGGTTTAGCCCACAGTAGGTCTTAATCCTTTTACTGGAGCCCTTTATAAATGGGATGAGAAAGAGAGAGTGTGTGCCACAGAAGCAAGAACGTGAAAGCAAGGGAACTCAGAAGAGAAGAGAGCTCAGCACAGGCCACCATGTGCTTTGCCATGTGACAGTGGAGTCTAGGATCATCGGCAGCCAGTCTTCAAGAGAAGGTATTGCCTTGATGATACCTTGATTTGGACATTTTTCTCAGTCTCGAAACTGTAAGCTTGTAAGTTAATAAATCCCCATTGTAAAAGCCAACCTGTTTCTGGTAGATCGCTTTCAGCAGCTTTAGCAGACTAGAACACCCTTATCTAACTTGGTACTCTGAAACCTCAAGGGCCTTCAACTGGCCACTCACAGGCTTCCCCCCTGGTCCCCAGGTCACCACTGCCCCTGTCTCATTTACCTCCACTTCCTCTTTATCAGAGAATGAATTTTAGAAGTTCTGATACTTTGTAAAATTGAAAGTGTATTCCAGATAGGGCCTGCTTTTGACATACAGTTTTCATATACCTCTGCTACCATAAGGCAAAATCTTCATTTTAAATTCAAAGAATTCAGCAAACTAAAACAATTATCCCTGGAAATAGGGAGTGAGAATTCAAAGCAGTAACTAGAATATATGCATGCAGGTATATGTATGTATTTATTTCTTCTATCCTTCACTGGAGAGCTCCTTTGTGTGTGCTTCTATAAAATAGTCACTTATTGCACCCCTCCTTTCTAAAATTAAAAATTCAGAATAAGACACTTCTGGCATTTGTTTTGCTTCCAGTTTGTTGTACCACAGTTGGAATTGTTCTTGGGAAGGTCTGTGATTTGCTATGGTGATGTCACAGCTGGGGCAGCAGCTCCAAATCACAGGATCCAGGGTCAATGAACTAGAGAGCAAACGTGGAAGGGCAAATACACGGGGTTTTTCCAGCATCCATAAGCAAGGGCAGAAACACTGATGTAAACAACAGTGGACTGGGGAGGGCAGCTTGGTTTCCAGATACCAGAGATTCTGTTTATGAGGGGCTTCTCCAGGGGAAAGTGTCATCCTGTGTAACTGCTGGGCAATTCTTTGTGTCTTAGGCCAAGTGTCTAATGCAAAAATTTGAAGGCAAGGATTTGCTTTTATAGGCAGAAAGCAAAATGTGGATCCTGTTTTAAAAGGCAACAAGCCTGCTTTTGTAGAAATGGTGAAGCCAGGATGCCACGAGGGGCAGGCCACCCTCCCCCTGCAGGGTCTGCAATCTCCTCCTCTGCAGGGTCATGTGGGACACGGAAGCCGGAAGGAAAGGACCTCAGCCCCCCTGTCAGAGCCCCACCTCTCTGCCTAAGGCCTCCCAAGCAGGGTTGAGTCCTCAGGAGAGTTTCACTTCCCAAGCTTGAGTTAACACTCACATTTACCTATACATCTATGAATATTTACACCAACACAAAAGAAGGGAAGGTGGCCTTTGGAGTTGCTTGAACTCAGCTTTGTAGTTTGGACTTTCAGTCTAGGCTAAAATGCCAGAAGACTGGACCCCAAAATGACCACGTCACAATATTTTCCTGTGAGGGTGGAAAGACGTCCCCTGGTCCCTCCCTTCTCTTCCAGGTCAGCTGACATTCAGCTTTTCACTTTGGTGGCTTTCTCTTTCTCTGTCCTGGGTTTCATATAGGACTCCAGCAATGGGATTTAGACCCATCCTGAAGAAGCCTCATCCAATGGACTGGGTTTGAGAACCTGCTTTTCTGGGGAACAGACAGCTCCAACCCCCCACAGGGCCGCACAGGACCGGTCTCACATTCTCTGTTCCTACAGAGGGTCTTCTCTCCTCCTCCCTCAACCAGAAGTGGCTTGTGAGCAGGGTCCTAGCTGGACTCATCTCTGAGAGGCAGTGGAGTCCAGGAACAGGAGAAGGCCATGGCTGGGCCTCATCCATGTGGGCGAACCACTTTACCATGCTGGAAGTACAGAGGCTGGTTCCTCCCTGGGGAGGTTCGTGAGGATGAAATGTCTCAGGGGTTGCTGAGTGCCCAGTGGGCGTGCAACAAATATGAGCACCTTTGTTTCTAGAAACAACCAAGAATAAGGGTGGGCTAAGCCATTCCACGCAGTCATGAACTGTGTGTTTTTACCAAACTACCTTTTCTGTGTGATTATAAATGTCACAGAAGCCCAAAGCAGGTAATCTGGATTTTTCAGTGCATAGACACTGAGAAGAAAATGGAAAGCACTTTGTAGTAGTTTGAGACTAAATGTACCCCAGAAGATTATGTTCTGAAAGTTCATCCATTCCTGTGGGGATGGACTATTGTAGGTGGAGCCTTCTGATTAGGTTACTTCAATAGGGTATGACCCAGGGTGGATCTTAATCCTATTACTAGAGTCCTTTATAAATGGGACTAATATGGAGAGACAGAGAAAAAAGCCACAGGAACAGAGAGAAAGCAGAAGCTGAAGGCAATGAAATCCAGAGGAGAAGGGAGAAACCAGCAGATGCTGCCATGTGCCTTGTCAGCACGACAGAGGAGTCCAGAATTGCTGGCAGCCAGACTTCAGGGAGAAAGCATTGCCTGCTGATGCCTTAATTTGGACATTTTTCTCAGCTTTGAAACTGTAAGCTTGTAAACTAATAAACCACCATTGTAAAAGCCAACCCATCTCTGGTATATTGCAATTTTGCAGCCTAGCAAACTGAAACACCCACTCCACAATAAAGAGAAAACCAAGGTGGTATTTGGGGAGTCTGCTCTTTCAAGTGCTCTGCCAGTGGCCTCAAAAGAGAAGACTTCCTTTTTCCATTATAAAATCTAAATGTATCAAAGTTTTTATAGTAGCTTTTTCCTTTTCTTTTCAAGGTCATTATTTCCATGCTTTGGAGAAAAAGAGAGGAGGTATCTTAGTCTGGTCAAAGACGAGCGAGACCCAGAAATCCCATCTCCTTGCTCTCTTCTCACACTGCCTTACATTACTCCACAACACCAGGTTTGAGTCGTTCAGGTCCAAAGCCATGACTCTGAGTTCTCTAAGAGCCCGCAGGTGCTAAGGCCCCCATACAATAGCTGAGGGGAAACCACAACACCTTCTCCAAGAGGGTCTCTTTCCATCAAGGTCACTTGCTTTCTCAAGTTGTTCCCTCTCTAAAGGTCCATCTCATGGCCAGAAAGTGCCTAGGAGCATTGTAAGTGTTCTCATTCTTTATTGAAATCATCCCAGATCCTTTCTACTCCAGATCCAATCCTGCAGAAAAGTTCTTTGTGTTTTCATTTGAAATCTTAACTATTTCAGAGTGAGATAGATTCTTGACTGTGTGTCAAGCACCCTGTAGGAAAAGAACTCTCCTGGCAGGTTGCCCTTCTCTTGACATTCCTTATCTGGCAAGAGCAGGGTCACGGGGATGGCCTGCTGTGGCAATGACAGTGTGCTGATGGAGAAGACAGATTTTGGTTTGAGGGCCAGTTTTGATCTTAGCCATTTATTTTACCCTCTGAGCATCAGAGTCCTTGCATGTGACATGGGGATAATAACCCCCTCACAGGATTGAAGAAATTTAAATAAGCATGTGGAGTTTGGCTTCTGGCCAAGACAGAGTAATAAGGATTGAAGTTACCCTCCTAGGAAAAACAAGAAAAGCACACAAATATATAAAAGAACAAATTTCAAAACATGGACATGAAGCCATAAAAGACAATGATCCATGAGGAATGGATGATAGACAAGAGAGAAGAGCCCTACTACTGCCCCAGCTTACTGCCCAGAGAGAATTTCCAGGCCACAGCATAGGAAGTAGGGGTGGGGGCTCATATAGTGCCTGGTGGCCCTTCAGAACTGAGGGGTCAAAGATCGGAGACTAAGGAAGCCAAAGCAGCTGTAGTTTTGAGGCAGATACTACAGGTGAGAGAGGGATCTAGAGATTTGCAGAGGGTCCCCTCCAACTCAGTTGAGCATCTAACAGGACATGTGCCTGAGACAACTACCAGGGAGAGAATCACCCCATAGGACTGCAAACAACCCCCAAAGTGCACATAGGGCTTACATGGGTTCATGCATCTATTGACAGGAAAAGGAAACCTTATCATTCACTGCGCAACAGGTAGAGAACTGAAAAGGGTTTTACTTAACTAGTGGGCAAAATGAGTCCTGGAATAAATGTTCTTCCTGGTTCATTCTAACACAACTTAAAGGAAAGACCCCAAAGACTCAAGGTGTTTCCAAGTCACTTATCTGAGTCCTAGAAGAAGGATCAAGAATATTTAGAATACAACAATATGGAGCATCCAAGAATGTAGAATTAAAAATGTCTGGCATCCACTGAAAAATGAACAGATGCAAAGATGCAGAAAATTACAACCCATAAGGAGGAGAAAAACTCATAAACCAAGACTGACCCAGGAGAAGGAATTTTATAGGGTTAGAAGTCAAGAACCTCCTCACAGTTACTGTACATGTATTACATATGTTTAAGAAGCAAGGAAGAAACATTGGCTATGTAAGAAACAAGGAAGATATAAAAATAACACAAATCTACCTTCTAGAAATGAAAACTAACCTCTGGGATGAAAATGAACTGGGTAAGATTCAAAGCAGATTAGGCACTTCAAAAGAAAAGATTAGTAGGTTTGGAGACATAGCAATAAAACAATAAAAAATGAAACAGAAAAAAAAAGAATGACAACAACAAACACGAACAGAGCGTTAGTTATTTGTGAGCCAACTTCAAAGGGCCTACTACATGTGTAACTGGGGTCCCCAAGAAAGGAAGGGAGAAGGAGTGATAGAAAAAGAAACTGGAGGAAATAATAAAGGTCAAAGTGGAAATCAATGAAATAGAAAATGATATGTCATCAAGTAAGGTTTATACCGAGAATAGGAGATTAATTTGATTTAATTATCAAAGGTTAAACCAATGTAATCTGCCATATTAACAGACTAAAACCACCACCACTGCTACTGCCATTACATCAGGAGATGCTGGAACTTCCCCCCCCCCCCACCTTCCCTTGACTAATCCCTATGTGTTCTTCAAGACCCAGTTCAGGTACTCTCTTTAGAGGCCACATGGGCTGGCTCAGGGTCCCGGGCTAAGTTTTCCCTCACTGTCCTGACCAGCTGGGTTCCCTGAAGGCTCTGTGAGCTCGGAGGGCAAGGACTACACCCCGCGAGCCTCCCTAGCACAGGTCTTGGTACATCACACAGCTCCCTAAGCACCTGCTGGGTGGAGACACGTGGTAACACCACTGAGTGGCAGCCCACCAAAGGCTGTGCATTTCCTGGATGACCAAGGGGTCTTGCTTCTTGTGTATGAGTTGGTCCTAAGATCCAGCATTGATGTTTGGTTCCTTGGGAGCTTCCAGGGTAGCGTGCGGCAGAATATAGCTGTGGAAAGTCTGAAATCATTTGTCCCCCATAAAAGCTGTTTTTGAAGATGTCCCAGAGTTGAAACTCAGGGCCAGTAACAAGAGAACAAAATGATGACTCACAAGCATATAGCATTTTCAAGTCTGCAAAGCCTTCTTGCAGCTTGTGTTACATGTCAACTTTCCAACACCTCTTGTGAGACGAGTGTTATTATTGTAATGTGGGGAAACTGAGGCTTGGAGAAAGTCAGGGACTGAAGGCCACATCCTGGTAAGGGTGGGATTGGGTCTCTAAGTCAGCTTTGGTGACTGGAGATTCCATGCTTGCTTCACCACCCCGGGCAGCTTCTCTAAATATTAGTGACAGCAGCTGCACAAGCGGCCTAGCCCTCGGGTTAGACATCCATCAACACAGAAACTGTTTTAACTGCAATCAGTACTGGATAGCATAAACACAAAAACTGTAACTGCCATTACGATTAGCTACTCAGATCAAAGGAAAAATTACATGGGAACAAAAGCATTTAAATAGTTAAAGCTTAAGCGGTTGAGAATGGCATCACAAGGAAAACAGTCTGTCTATTCAAGCAGATTTTATTTCCAGTCAGGACTCAGGAACTGATTAACCCACCTGGTATTTGACCTAGTAATTTTGCAACAGTTGGAGGCCCTCTGATGTCTGCGTGACATGCCTAAATGTCCAGGGGACAACTGGGCAAAGTCTAGAAAGTTCCTTGTTTTCCTGAGGTTACAGGAAAGTGAGGTGGCGTTATTTGTTATGTATCTATGGAAATATGTCAGTGTGTTCCACTGAAGATCCCCTTACCTCACGACACACTCGGCACACACTGGTCCAAACTTCACCTGGTTGCTGTGAAGCTAGGGAACACAATCTCACTCTCCAGAAACTTGTACTCAACTCATTCAGATCCTGGGGGCAGGAGTATAGCTAGGTGGTGACACTGAATGGGGAGTCCCATGGCAAGGTCAGATGTTACACTGGAGGACATTTAAAGAAAAGTCCTGGCCAACCAAGATGAAAGAGAATGCCTCACCTCGGAGGTTTCCATCAGCTGGGAGGAGGCTCCAAAGCTTCCACATTGCCTTATAAACATAAGGAGCCACATACGTGTCCTCGTACATAATTTAGAATTCCCAGGTACATAATATAGAAACCCAGCCCGGATACGTAATTTAGAAACCCAGCCTTGTTCATCCCCGAGGCTGTTCTGAAGCTCTGAGGAGGTACACTTATCTAAAAAGAGCTCAGACCAGAGGGGCCAGCTGAGGGCTGGGTCAGCACCTTACAAGGACAAATCTCACTTAAGGACCAGTGGCTGACCCTGAGAGCCAGCCGCAGTCAAAGACCAAGTTGGGTGGCCTGGCCGGTCAGAGAGAGGCTCCCTCCCATTCTGCGGGGCGGCTGTTGCCAACAGCGGCTGGCCAGTGCTCCCTGCCAGGAACTCAAATGTGCCGGCCATCTTCCTTTGGCGCCTGATACCCACTCCCCACGCTCTCTGTCCCTGGGAGGCTGGCTGGAGGATCCCCTGCCCACTTCCTGGCCCTCCTGCTCCAGGTTGGGTTCAGCCAATGGGGCCACCAAAGGAGCTGATTGTAAGGAGAGCACTGGCTTCCTCTGGATGTGGTTACTGTGCTTGACCATGTCCCCTGGTCCCTTGCACCCTGTCAGGTGGACCCACTGTCCCTTGGTTCCAGACCCACCCCCCTTTGCCTTAGGCCTGGGGTGAGAACCTTTCCACTCTAACTGCCCGCCTTTGTGGGTTCCCTCCACCCTGCCGCCATCTTTGCAAATAAGCAACTGGTACCAAACTCTCCTGATCTCCCCCGACGTGAGGGTGCGTTGTCCTCTGCCGAGACCTGAGTGACCCAGGATGCACTCCTCGCCCGACGGCACTGATGAGGTGGGCTCCTCCTGAGACAGCCCTCCTGGCCTCCCTGCGGCCATGCAAGATGGGCTCCCATGTCTCCTGGGGCTACCATGGGGTGCCGGCCTGCCCCTTGGCTCACCAGGTCACCTTCCTGAGACAAGCACCAGGGCTTGTCACCTCCCACCCTGAGGCCCTGGCCAGCCTTTACCGTCCAGAAAGGAGGGGAGGCCCGGGCCTGTCATCCAGGCCTCTGTGACACCTCGGACCCCTTCCCGGGGTCTGCCTGTTCCTCTGAAACTTCACCAGGTGGGCCTCACCTCCACACACCTGCTACCTTTCCCACCTAGAGCCTTGGCTGAACTTATCCCAAATAACCCAGCCTGTTCCCAGCAACTCCAGTCTACCGTCCTTTGGCCATGATTCTTACGCATCCTACAAGCCCAGGGAAAACCCGGCTCTTCCCCAGCGCTATCTCTGACCCTGGCTGAGCTTTGCGGGGACCTGCTCTTGTGACCCCGGTCAGTCTCTCTCACATGATGTCAACTGCCAGACTCTTCATTCCCTGCTGCAGGCTGGGCATCCTTCAAGGGGAGGACCAAGCCAGGCTCAAACGTGCCCCATGGCAGGGGCACCAAAGGCCCAGCGCATTCCGCAGAGGGAATCCGGAGAGTGAAAACCCACCAGCCCTGCTGCTGTGGGGCCCTGACTGAGCCCCAAGGAGAGGGGACAGGACTCGGCGAGCTCCAGAATGCCAGGCGAGGTGTGAGGACAGCACCGAACCACAGGCTCCGGAGAACCAGGGAGGGCCTGGGCCCCACAAGGCCCAGCTCCGGCCTCTGCCTGGCAGCTCCCAGGAGGTGTCTTTGCCCAGAACAGCACTAAATTGCTCCGCAGGTTGAGGATTAAGTGAAACAGTACAGAGACAGGAAGTAGCAGGGAGCAAGTTGAGGAATAGTGAAACAGCACGGAGACAGGAAGTAGCAGGGAAATGGGAAGTGATGGCTAATGGGTACAGGGTCTCTTTCTGGAGTGATGATGATGTTCTAAGATGCGGCAAAGAATGCATGAATTTGTGAATATGTTAAAACCCACTTCAAATGGGTGAATCGTACAGGAAGTGGATTCTATCTCAACAAAGCTGTTATAACAGAGGGATAAAGAGTAAGTGGATGATATATTCCCCCTAGCATCAAAAGACAGAGATCCAGGCAGGTAGACTCTATCCACCCATAATCTTCCCTTGGTTTACCCAGAGACACAAAACAATGCTTTAGGTTACATATGCAGCCTGCCCTGATGTGCTGGGAAAGCCTGCCTAGTTGGCTTGTTCTTTCCAGACTGCGCAGCCAAGCGTTTCCCAGGGTTCTCACCTGCACACAGGCCTGCCTTTCTGCCCACGAAGTGCAGGTGGGGGCCCTGCAGGTGCAGCCCACCCTCTGCCACCTCCCCATTTCTCCCCTAGCGGCCGCTGGAGCCCTCCCAGGGCTCCGGGGCTGGGAGAAGGAGTCAGATAGTAGGAGTTCCTAAAAGGGCAGCTCAGCCTCACAGGTAGGAACAGAATCCCAATTACCCCTCCTACCTGGCCTAGGGTTGTTGCCCCCACTTTCCTGCTGATGGAGGAGAGATCGCTGCCTGGTGACGGGCACAAAGGTCCTACGTGGCGTTGCTGGGATGGGGCAGGGACTGCCTAACTGCAGGCCCCAGCCCCGTCCCCCAGCGCTGCTGCCTCCCACTCCTGAGCCTGCCCGACCCCTTGCTGAGCCTCAGGGTAGGCAGCTGTACAGCCTGGGGGCGCCAGCCAGCCCCTCCAGGGAAGAACGCCCAGGATGGGTGGAACATGAGCAGCTTCTGGAAGCTTCTATAAGGGACTGAGGTTGACCGGGCTGATTTCCGGGGCATCTAGAACCTCCACGATAAGCCCAAGGGGTTCCCACCAACCCAGTTATTCCTTCCCAACCTGACATCCTCACGTTCCCTGTGCTCCGAACCCTAGGCTGGGTGCCCCCTTCAATGTGGGGTGCAGAGGGCAGCCCTGCTGCGAGGATCTACCACCTGACCGAAAGCACTGCTTGGATGAGGTGCTAAGCATCCGGGAGTCGGCCAGCTCCCCACCCTGGGTAAGGCATGGACCCTCTACAGGCCACTGCACTTGGCACTGCACCTCCCGGGTCAGGCTGCTGCACGGAATGAAGGCATCAGACACCGGGGACAGTGACACACTCCTTCTCAAGGCATCAAAATATGTCTGCTCTATGGCTAATTGTGTGTGTCAACTTGGACAGGGACTGGTGTCCAGCTGTTTGGCCAAATACCAGCCAAGTTGAGGGAGGCTGTGCAGGCACTTTAACAACCAGTCTACCTTAGGCAAAGGAGGTGCCCTCCAGCTTGGGCACGAGCCTCACCAGACCAGATGGTGGTCTAAATGTACAGAACAAGGGGCTCTGGGAGCAGAAGTGATTCTGCCTTGGCACTGCTCCCTCCACGCCTCCACAAGTTTCCAGCCTGGTGGCCTCTCTACAGGTTCAGACTCGAGAACCCAACACCAGGGGTTTGCAGCCTCGGGCCTGCCCTGTGGAATCGAGGCTTGCCAGCCCCACAAATCGCACGAGATTTACAATAAATCTCTTTGTGTATATGTACAGGTATATATGCTGCTGCTTCTGATTATCTGGAGAAATCTGACTAACGCAAGGATCTCTTGCTAAAGTGAGTATTTACCCACTTCGGTCTGTGCCCTGCCCCCCCATTTTTCGATGCGGGAACCAAGGTGAAGAAGGTTGCCCAAGGGCAGCACGTGTGGAAGTTCAGCAGGTGGCGTGTGAGGCCCTGGGAGCGCAGGGCAGGGCACCTGGGGTGGCATGGGGACACCACCTGACCCCCAGCCCTGGGCTCCACCATGAAAGGGGCTTCGGCCAGGCCCACGTGTCCATATGTCTGGCTATGTAGCTAGAGCCACACCTAGGCGTGAGGCCACCAAAACACATCAAGGAACCCCGAGCCACCCCTGGCTCCCCAGATGTTCGAGGCTCAAAGACAGCTCACGCATTCTCTGACCCACGGGTCCTCAAATCTGGCATCCCCAGGTCTCTCGCCCCAGAATCCCCCAGGGGACTTGTTTAAACTCCTGGGTGCCTGATCTCCACCTAGAGACCTACAAAATCTGGGGTGGGTAGGGCAAGAACGTGCATTTCCCATGTGCTCCCCAAAGCCCCTGACGAAGCCCACAGCACCTCCCGACACCACTCAGCACTGTCACGGCAGCATCTCCCCAGGACGCCTGCCCCCCCGTAGGGTGGGACACGCGCTGCATCACAAAACAGCCTGTCGTCCGACTCCCCATGCAGTGTCTTCCAGGACATTGGTCCTACTTTTTGCGGCCCCCCTGCACGTTACTGCATCCCCTACCCTCAGCAGTGCCCGCCCTCCAGCTCCAGGGTTCCCAGCCCTGCAGCTGAGACGGGACCTCAGCGTGCGGCCCCTCTCCCACCTCCACCCCTGCAAGGACATGGACGGGGCCCGCCTTGCCTGCACGGCCCAGAGGTAGTCCAGCCGCAGCGTGAGGTCCACCTGCCTGGAGTGCAGGGCGAGCGTGCAGGCGAACAGCAGGGCAGCCAGCACGGGCTCGTAGCTGCGCAGGGACACGGCGCCGCCCCTGGGAGTGAGCGAGGAAAGCCCGGGTGAGCGCTGGGTGTGCCGGCCCGAGCCCAGCAGCATTCGATGCCCGCCCACAGGTCCCGAGCCCTTTCACCCCAAGGCCCAGGGAATGCTAACCCTGGCCAGAATCCCGGCCCGTGGGGGAAATGGAGAAGCTGCCCGACGAAACCCATTTTTCCCTAGGCTGCGTGCTTGGCAGGTGTCGAATCAGAAAACGGTAACACGGGGCTTCACAACGACAAGGAGAAACTTCGGAAGAAAACCACCTGCCCCTGCACATCTCGGGCAGGGGAGCAGGGCATGCGTACCTGCTGGCTCGCGTGTACCCGCTGAGCTCCAGGACAAGGATGGAGGACGCGGTGAGCACCGCCAGGAGGATCATTTTCGGCAAGGAGGGCACGCGCAGGAAGATGGCGAGCGTGAGGGTGCCCACGAGGCAGCAGAGCAGGGCATGGGGCGCGGATTCGCAGGGCAGGGCGGGCAGCGGTGGGCGCCGGCCCCCGGCGGACAGGGCCAGCAGGGAGCCGTTGGGGCTGGCGCTCCAGGTCCAGGGCATGCAGCACACCTGGTGGGAGGAGGCCGGGGCTGCGTGCTCACCCACTGCCCCACCGCCCCTGCCCAGCCTGCCTGTGCCCTCCACTGCCCCCACCGCTGCGGGAGAGGGCCCTCCCGCCTGCACGCCCTGGCCCAGCCCACCGCCCGCTCCATCCCTCCCAGCGGGTCTCTCTCCTAACTCGGGGCCACTGCCCACTCACCCCTGGAGGGGCTTGCTGTGTCCTCTGCCGGGTGAGCCTCCTCTCCCGGGCACCTCTTTGGGCTCCTTCCCCTGGCCCCACCCCTCCACCCCCCAGCCCACACCCCCACCATTCTCACCCCTGCCCTCTCACGTCACTCCCCCACCCTCACCTCCCACCCTCCCACTCCATCCACCTTATATCCCACCCCCCTCCCCTCCTCCCCACTCACTCTCCATACACCCACCCCATCCACCTCACCCCATCCTGTACCTCACCCCACACCCTTCATCCCCAACCTCCCATCACCCTCACCCTACAGCCCCACCCATATACCTCACCCCCAACTCCACCTCCACCCCAACTTTGCCCCGTGCCCATCCACCTCACATCCCACTTCACCCAACCTCACCCCCATCTACATCAACCCCCACTCACCTCACACCCACCCCGCCCACCTCACATCCACTTCGTCTCCTTACCCCCACCTCACTTCCCACCCTTCACCCTCACCCTACCCCCTGTTCCCCCACCTGGCGGCCCCCGGCCCTGGCACATTTGCAAGGCCATCGCCAGCTGTGACCCTTGCTAAGCTAAGAATACTTACCACACAGCCTTGGGCCACTGAGTAGATTAAAACCACAATGAAAATACACAAAACAGTGCGAATCTGAATCGTCAGGCACCCTGGAAAACACTGGACAAGAAAGTATTGTGTTTTAAATACAAAATGCTACTTTTTACCTTTAAGAATATACTTTCTTACAAAGTTGATTCCTACCCAAAGACCCTAATTCCCACAATAAGGCAATGTCCAAAGGTAATCTGAATAAGGCTAGATTCTTGTCCTTCATTATTCTACTTCTGCAAAAATGTCTTGGTTGTTTTCATAAATTTAGTCTCCCAGGCAAAGAACTTGCAAAGTTACACATGCAAAAAAAAACAGTGAGAAAAGAAAAACTTCCCTCTGTCTCCCTTGCACTGTGATTCTGATAGGCAGTGGAATTAACTAGATAGGCAAACATGGGGATATTTTTAAAATATGGAGCCCTCTATCTCAGAAATAGTAAGAATTCCCACTTATTTGTGTCTCCGTCTTATACTACATGCTTTAGATGACCTTTATATAGGTCATCTATATAAATTGTATCAACCATAGGATTGATACAATTCTTGTTACATGATTCTGAGAAACTTAATTTTAAACCTATTTGTGTTGGGTACAGTTTAGAATATTCTAGAAAGGATTCCCTGGATAAATTAAGATGCCCTTAGCTTCCGGCACTGACTGGCTTTCACCGCAGGAATTCACTCCCCTGGTCCAGCACGGAAGGCCGGTCCGGCTGCTGCGTCCAGCACCCTTGCCACACGGCACTCTCCTCGTGCCCACGCCTCGGGCTCCCGCTGACGCTGGCTGCTCTGCGTAGGCGGGCATCAGCCGTACTGGCCCAGGCCTGGCCTCGCCCAGTCTGGCCACCTGAAGGATAATGTCCTCAAAGGCCCTCTTTACAGGTGGGTTCATGCCCACGGCGCCAGGGGCGAGGGCTTGAGCTTGCCAGTCCCTAAGAAGCCCCTGTGCACCTCTCACTCCTGACATCAAAACCCAACCGGGATCAATCGTGGGGGCCCGTGCAGACGAGCGCGGCACTGAGAGCTGCCGTGGAGCCGCTGTCACGGCTCTGTCGTTCTGGTCCGCCCCTCCTCTGGGTGGGATCACGGTGTGCTGGTGTTTCAGCTGAGGAACGGGCGGGTGGTGGCGGGCAGGCGTCACGTGGTCCTCCAGGGGGACAAGCAAGGCGGCGGCCTGCTGGAGACCACGCGACGCCCTCCCACCCACGGCTCCCAGCAGCACCCTTCTCCTGGCCCAGCCGAGTGCCAGCAGGGGAGGGCTGGTCATCGCAGGCTGAGGCCTAAGCAGGCCCTAATGCGCTCGATTCCATGGAAACCCCGGTGTCAGGGGTTGAACTGAGTCTCCCTAAAAGATACGCCGAGTCCTAACCCTCGCATGACTTGATTTGGAAATAGGGTCAAAACAGGTGGAACTAGGCATGTTCAAATGAGGCCACCGCAGCGATCCAGTACATCTGGTGTCACAGGAGGAGGACAGGCAGACACAGAGAGCGAGACGGAGCGAGGCGCTGACTGCCGGCAAGCCACTGGGGAGGCAAGGGGCCAACTCTTCCTCCAGCTTCGCAGAAGCCGCCCAGCTGACACACCAGCTTCCAGACGCGCGAGACGACAGCTTCCTGCTGTTTCCACGCTCCCTGCGTGTGGTATTTGGTTATGGGAGCTCCATGACTAAGACAAGCGCCACCCCAAAACCTCTCAGAAAGAAGAGTTATTCTGCCGTGCTGGTACGCCCCACCTTGGAGTGACAGCTTAAAACAGTTCTGTCCAGTCACATCGACGACACTGCCCGTGGGCAGGATCACAGAGTAGAAGCCGTGTGGTCCCAACTCCCAGTTACAGAAGGTGTGATGGTGGCTCCGGCTCACTCACTCATTCCTCGGCCGGGCCCCGTACCTGCGAGGAGACGAAGGCCCCCTGAGGAGGTGGGGAGGGCTGGTGGATGCCGCCTGCCAGGGCGGGGAGTGCTCAGAGGAGGCGGGGAGCTGGGCCTGCACGGCTGCTGGGGCCGCCAGGAGCAGAGGGTGAGCTGCAGCACGGACCAGTGCACACTGAGAGCAAAGACACGGCGTCAGGCTGGACCACGGGAGACTGAAGCACGTGAACCACCGTCAGGCTGAGCCAGGTGATGTGGCCTTGGTGGTTCCAACCTCATGAATACCATCGTGATGGTCAGGTTCTGGGGTCCAGTTGTTTGGTCAAGCAAGTAATGGCCTAATCGTTACTGTGAGGACATTCTGTGAACTTAAGTCATCGGTCAGTTCCTGATATCTGTAGTCAACTGAGGAGGTGGCCTTTAGCAACGAGAGGCGTCCCATCCAATCAGCTGAAGGCTTTAAAAGGAGAAGTGAAGACCTGAGTGGTCAGAGGACTCCCACCTCTACTTCAGCTCCTCCTGGGAGCTCATGGAGGACCTGCATCGAGTCCCTGGCTTGCAGCCTGCCCTGTGGAATTTGGACTCATGCATTCCCCAGTCACATAAGGTGATTTTATAAAATCTCTTACTATTTACAGTATCACCTGTCAATTCTGTTTCCCTAGAGAACGCTGACTAACACAACAACCAAGCAGGGTGAATTCTTGGGCATTGTTCTTTTTTTTGTGTGGGTCCCACTGCTTGGATATCAAACAAGCAAATTTTAAGGATTTGCTTCTCTGTGGATTCATCCATGCAGTGACTGTTTATCACAAGCTGTGAGCCAGGACCGTGCGCTCTTTCCTGACAATAAAAGGTACCAGGGAGCCACCGGCAGCCAAGGGGTAGTGTCATCTCGTTCCTTTAGCAGTATTTCATTTCACTGTTACATCAACCATACTGCTGGCGCAGGAGGAAATATTATTTTTGCCCCAATGTCGAGGGCACTTATGGGCTGCCTCCCCAGGACTTCCACCTCTTCTGTTCTGCCAGCTTGGAAGTTCCTTCAGGTATCCAGTCTTCCCATGAGACCAGTGCTGCAGGGGCCGCTGTCCCCACCCCAGCCCACTAGGGGTCTGTGTAGCTTAAGACAACAACCCATCGCAGGGGACACACCTGGGAATGCCACAGCTCGGATGGGACAGCTTGGCCAGACCAGACTGCATGTCCTAGAAACCCCTGCTCTGCATGCTTCCAGTTAGGGTGGGTGCAGAGGGGTCCTGGAGGGTCATTTGGAGGAGAAGCAGGTCTGCGGCCCTTTCTTTTCTCCCTAAATGCTCACAAGGTCTGCCAAGTGCTTTTGTGGCTCACGGACACCGCTGCCCACCTGTGGGTTCACCCCAGCTCCTAACGGCTCCCACGGCCCAGACGCTGCTGCAGCCTCTGGAACCTCCCACCCCAGGCAAGCGTGTGCACAGTTCCACTGTGAGGGGCGCCAGCTCTTCCTTCAGGAACGCACCTCGTCACGGTGGGGGGTGCGCACGGACCCCGGCTTCGGCCCAGCTTGCCTGTGCCCTCCGCTCAGTATGCCGTCCCCTGGCCACCAGGAGGCCGTTTGCCTCAGCACCTGCATGAGGTCAGGGGCAGCTAGGCATGCCTGGGGGCCAGGAAGCCCTTGGCAGGGGATCACAGCAGCACCCGGCCACAGCACTGGGGCGCAAAGCTGAGCCCCCTTCTGCGGGTTCCCAGGCTCCTTTGAGAAACAGCTTTGGCCTGCTCTGGGCCTTAGTGAGAGCGAGCACTTAACCCAGGGCCACCAGGTCACCATGAGACCTGACTTGCCCGCATGACCCGGGTGCTGACTGACCCGCCGGCCATGCTGTTGGGTGGGCACAGCAGCAAGTCACAGCTGGAAGGTTAAAAAAAAAAAAAAAGACCGACTCAGTCCATAGCACGGGCTAAATAAATGGAAGTCCACCCCATCAGACACACTCTGGCAGCCCCTGCTGGACTGACCGGGGAATGAAACGGAACGGCTGTACTCCTTCCTGTCTCTGTGTGGGCGAGGCCCTCCACTGCCACCCGAGCCCCCCTGCGGATGCCTGCGGCGTCCGCGGAGCTGCCCATTCCCATCCAGGTCTCCCAAGTGCACACGGTTCAGAACTCTCCCCGCAAGCCTGAGGGGACCTCTCCCCGGGCCGCCCCTGCAGATGGCCTGGGGGACGCCCTGAGTGGCACAGCCAAGGAAGACCAGCGAGCGCCTCCCCTGCCCGCCTGATCTTCTTCTGCTCTGGCTTAGGAAACACCCCAGCACGAGGCTCCCAACAGCCCTGATTCCAGCTCCAGAGGGGAACGGTGGAAACAAGCCCCCAGGCAGGTCCTTCCACTCCAGGCAGGGTGCCAAGCTCACGGGGTGTGGCCCCATGTCAAGTGCCGCCAGCCTCTGGACTGGGCCACAGCTTAGTCCACAGATCAGCGAGCTCTGGAGCCAAGAGCACCCCAAGATGTACAATGCCTTCCTCTACGGTGACCCCCTACCCCCCATCTGCTCCCCATCTCCCAGCCCCAACTGGGGGTCTGGTGCAGCGCCCACTGCCCTCCCTGGCCCCCTCCCCTTCCTCGCCACTGCTCCCCCTCTCTGCCTAGCCACGCAGACCTCGGCCCTGCACCGGCCCAGCAGCCGCCCCTTGCCACTCCCACTGGGGACGGGCATGGCCACAGAAAGACCCCTCGTGCGGAAACGCTCAGTCCAAGCCTGGACGTTGTCCCATCTGCCAGGCTGCTGAAGCGCTGGTGCCATAAAGGGGGAGGCTTCTAGCAGCGGGAACTGATTTGCTTCCAGTTTTGAGGCTGAGAAAAAAAGTCCAAGTCAAGGCCTTACCAGGCAGTGCCCTCACCCTGAAGACCGGCTGCCGGCGACCCGGCCCCTCTGCCACACGGCAAGGCATGTGGCGGCGTCTGCTGGGCTCTTCTTTCTGGGTTTCTTTGCTCTAGCTTCTTGCTTCCTGTGGCTCTCTTTCTCTGAATTTCATCCTCTTATAAAGGCCTCCAGTAAGAGGATTAATACCCTTCCAGAATGAGGTGGGTCACATCTTAAGATCCTGCTCACCAAAAGATCCTACTTCCAATGGGCGCACATGCACAGGATTGGGTGAACTTTAAGAACATTCTTTTCTGGTATCCAGACAGCTTGAAACGATCATCCTGGGGCCCCTATATCGCAGCAAGTCCAGCCCTGTCCCTGGTTCACATCCTTACCACCACCCTCGAGCCTGCCCCTCAAGACTAGCCTCACTTAGGAAAGAGGTGGGACTCGATTTATTCAATAAGGGGATACTAATTCAACACGAGAGGCCCGCGGCTGGTGGGAACCAGCTCGCCATGCTCCAGACCCACGCCCACCCCTGCTGGCGCCCAGGCTCAGATGCTCGTGGATGCGGCCCCACTGGCCTGCCCCTGCTCTCCCCAGCCTTCTCCCTCCTCTTGGATTTTAAGACACTTACCTTGCGATGACTACATGCCAGACCCTGCTCCAAGTCCTTGATAGAAAGGAGCTCCTTCAGCCCTGGTATCCAGCCACTGAGGTCAGCACTGGTGTTACCCCACTTAACAGCAAGAGGCTGAGCCCTGGGGTCAGACAGCGCCACCCCCAGGGATGGTGGCACCGAAAGCTGGATGAGCAAAGGTCCCAGGTGAGCATGGAGCAACCAAACTGGGCTGGCTGTCCATGCCTGAGCCTCTTCTGTGTCACAGGAAAACACACCCATCTTGCTTAAGCCACCATCTTCTCCAGGCCTGTGTCACTGGCATGTGACTGTTAGGCAAGCCACACCCAATCATGTCTCCTTTCCTCCCCGGTCCCTCCACCAGGAAGACTCTGATTTCCTGCCTCCCTAACACTGTCCAAATCTAAAATATGCTGTCCATTCCCGCTGTCTGTTCCCATGGTCTTTTGCACAAGTTTCTCCTATTGCCTTAATCACCACCATGTATGGAAACTCAGTCCATTGTGGTGCCAGGCAATCAGTGAGCCTAACATAGACTTATTAAGTCAAAACTTGAATGAGTGCATGTGGGTTGAATAAGCCAGCCCCCACGTCCTTGCATAAGGGAGCTCAGTCTGCATTTCATGCTCTGGATGCCATCTTTATTTCCCAAATATTGCTGGTGTTGGGAACTGACGACAGTTCTCAGGAATGCCAAACGTCCCAAGTTTTACAAGCTTGACACTTTGCTAATATATAACGAAAAACAAGCAAACAAACAAAATGACATTTCATGCTTATGGGGCAAGGGTGAGAAGGGGAAAATGAATATTTAGAAAGACATAAAGCTAATGGCACCAGGGCTGACTCTACCAAGAAAGCAAATCATCAGAGAAGGGAGGTGCTAGGTAGGATAATTGAGTTGATCTTATGTCTAAGGTAATCACCCAAGGATTATCCTGACCAAAGTCTGGAGCTAGCAAGAGAGGCTGCCTTTGCAATTAAGTGAGGCTGGTCAAGTCAAAGAGCCACAGCTACAGACTGCTCACAGGACCCAGATGTATTATGGAACCGACTGGTTTGTAAGGTTCATCGTGCTTTTATGGACAGAAGGTCTGGTCCAGGGCTCTGCTTCTGGGTCCCATGAGTAAATCACTGAGACAGTCTGAGCCCTGCTTTCCTCCATGTGGAAAGAGGGAACCTGAGTTTCCCTGCCCAGTGTGGGAAGTCACACTGAAGGAATGCTACTCAAGTAAACCATTATTTCTAGAATAAAACCTGCTGGGTAGGTCTTCTGAGCTAGTGCATTTCTGAACTATTTGCTTTAGGGTATGGAGCTGTATGTACCCCAGAAAAACATGTTCTTAAATTTAATCTATTCCTTGCATGTGAACCCCATGTAAGTAGGAACTTTTGATGAGGTGACCTCAGTTACGGCAGGGGCTCTTAACGTTTTTTGATTCACAGACCCCTTTACCAGTCAGGTGAAATGAAAGTTACCGTAATTTATTTATTGTATGCATTCATAACTGAAGGGAATGCTAGATTTTAGTTAGAGATCAGAGAAAATAAAAGTAATAAGTTGTTTTTTTTTCAATTCAAGTTCATGGGTCCCCAGTTAAGAATGCCCGAGTTAAGGTGTGGTCCAATTCAATCAGGATGGGTCTTAATCCTGTTACTTATAAAGGAATCCTAAAAGCAGAACGAAAATCAGAGAGAGAGAGAGAAAGCCTAGGAAGCAAGAAGCTGAGAGTCAATGGAATCAGGAAGAAAAAAGAGAGGCTACCATGTGACAGAGGCGCCCAGGACCAAGGATCACCATCAGCCAACCCCAGAGGGCCAGTCTTTGGGAAGAAGGCATCACCTTGATGATGCCTTGATTTGGATGTTTTCCTAGTCTCAAAACTGTGAGCTGATAAATTCCCACTGTTTAAGTCAAACCATTGCATGGAATTTGCTTGAGCAGACTAGGAAACTAAAACAGTTACAACTGCAGTTTTGTAGTCCCCCAATAAATATTCCTGTTTTCTGCATATCTTATGCTATCTGTAAATACTGGGAACACAGGTATCCAGCAGTGGGGACAAATGTGCTAGGCTTTAAGAAATCATCACCGGTTTGTCATGCTCTCACTTGAAATTAAATGAGCAAAGCAATGTCATTTGAAGATTTGCCATACCATATATCACTTGATCTATAAAAGTAAAGAAGCTGAGACTTTGGGTTTAAGATACGGTACTTTTTTCATTTGAAAGAATCAAGAGATTATCTATGAATCATTAAGAAGTTAAGCAGATAAAACTAGATTTGATCTCTTAAAGAAATTTCCACTTCTAATGTCATGCAAAAATAATACTGGGTCTGCCAGATGGAATAACTGCGGACACACTAGGAAAAATGGGACATTTGGAAATGGAGGTTAAGGAAGGGGTACAAAGGAATGCCGGACTAGGAAGAATCAGAGAAGCCCTTCTAATGAACCATGGCTGCACAGCCCTCTGCTCCAAAACCCCATGAGCGCAAAGGCGAATGAAGAGCTAGTACCATGATCTGGGTCATCTGATCAACGAGGACAGCCCACCGAGAAATGTGTCATCTTCCCACCCACCCCACTGAAAGCCTCTTCTCTCCTCTCCAGCTGCCAGATTCACCATCATTCCTGCACAGGATCGGAATCGTGAGCCATCCATTGACTGTTGACTACCTGGCACCCACCAGTGGGCGCAGCAGCAAGGGCCCTGAGCCCTGCACAGCATGGGCACCGACAGGGGCCAAACGGGCACTTGCTCTGTGAACGGGCCAGCCTACCTGCCATGGAGGGCCGGGCGGCCGGCAGAGAGGGCAGGCCGAGGCCGCGCACATACCTGGACCCGTGCGATGTGCAGGTACATGATACAGGCCACCAGGAAGCAGATGCAGGACACGAGCAGGACCAGCACGACCGTGCTCCTGGGGGGGCAGGAAGACACGTGTGGTCACTGGTGGGGGTGGCCGGGGGAGGGGGGGGTTCCTGAGGCTCTCCAGGTGTGCCTGGGGAACAAGCTATCCTCTTCTCCCTTACCTCACTCCCAGAGACCCCTCCCTAAGGAGAAACCATGGGCTGTGAATCCACACGCACTGGGACGCGGGACTTCCAGACACCCTGGGTGAGGGGCCCCTCCTCGCATGCACTGCCCCCTCCCCAAATCTACCACCCACCCCTTCCACCACGGTCTCAGCCCTGGCCTGAGGGGCACGTGGCTCTTCTTGAGGCTTTTTCTACTGCCCAAGGAAGGCCTGGAGCTGCCCAGGCTCCAGGTCTCTGAGGCTGACCGCTGTTCTTTTCCTGTGCTCCTTCTGGAAAGGGCTTTTCTAGAAAGAGCTGCCTATGCTGAAGCCATGGGGGACAACCCAGCCAGTGGGTGTCACCTCTGCATGGGTTGGGGGAGGGAGTGTGAGCAGGACACCCTGTGATGTCCTCTTTCCTCAGAGGCACGGGTGAGGGGCTTCTGTTGTTTTCAGAAAACTCAAAGGAGATAGTATCCCACTAGGTAGGTTCTGTTAAGGAAGTGACGAATCTGGGAGAAAACTGACAAGTGCAGATCTTCTGGTCTCTTCCATGACAAAAAGTAAATTGCCACTCACTTTGATGTATACGATGACTAAACATTATTAAGGTGACTACAATTCCTTCCCTTTAAGAGGCACTTTTCTCATTTTAAGATTTCTGATAATGACATGTACCTAGAACTCAAGGTGTCCATTTGGTGCACTGTTTCTTTTCTCAGGAAAACAGTCTCATTAGATCAATGGTGTTGCAGCAGTTTGAGATTATTTTATGAATCCCAACAAGAGAAAGATGATGTTTGTAAACTAATCTATTCCTCTAGGTATGATACCCTCTGATTGTATTAAACTCAGCTAAGGTGTCTTTCATTATACTACCTGCTAAGATTAGGGCTTTTGATTAGACTATGTCAATAAGGCGTGACTCAGGTTGAGTCCTCCTCCCCTTGCTGGGTCTGAGATAAACAGACTCACACAGAGAGACAGACATAAGAAGAGAGTGCTCTGTCATTTTTGATCCTGCCATGTGACAAAAAGGAGAAGGCTCAAACCACTGAGGCCCCAGGCAGAGATGAGCCATTTGCCTGGTAGCTCACAGCAGAGATTAGGAAGAGAGTGGAACAGCCTAGACTGATACAGGAGGCCCTAAGAGACAAGCCCCATGCCAGCCAGCAGCTGAGCCAGAGAGGAAGCCTGCAGGGGAAGGAGACCAGGCAGAGGGTGCCCGCTATCTTGCTTCAACATGTGGCAGCTGACTTTGGGGAGAAAGCACCTTTTATGGTACCGTCAGCTGGGCTTTTCACAACCTCAGAACTGTAAGCTTTCATTCCAAGTAAATCCCCTTTATAAAAGCCAACACGTCTTCTGTTACTTTGCATTGGCAGCCCTTTGGCAGACTAAGACAGGTGTATCTTGCATTGATGGAGAAACTAAATATTTGGAACCTGAGAAATGATTAAAAATGAGCTTATGCATTTGCAGTGAGAGCTTGCTAACTATTTACTTGAGCAAGTGGAGACATTGGGCACTATTAATGTCTTCCCCAAATGTGGGGGTACAAAGGGCAAGTCAGGGCAGCGACTGGGGAGGTTGGATGTTGAACACAAGAAATCAAAGCATACTGTTCTTGATGACCTTCTCATCTAATTGATCAAAGGAAAAGCACTCACTGTGGGATTATCAGAAGGTAGACAAGGCCGAATAAGGCAGCTAGAAGCAGGGAGAGAACCACAGCGCTGGTGAAACATTCATCTTGGAGCTGGTGATACTACAAGAAAGAGAAATCATCCTCAGTGGCTGCAAATGTCTACAAGATGTGTAGAGTCTTCACGAAGGGCACAGGATGTTTAAGAAACCTCTGCAATGTCCAGAGGAGATCCTCCATTTGCCAAACACAGGCATGGTCTTGGATGGACACCCCCATATCCAACGGGCCTTGGGGACTTACCACTGACACTGGAGCCCAGGGTCACTTACTTTTTGTTCTCGTTCAACGTGTTTGTACTTCAGAGTAAAGAAATTCAAGTCGGCCATCTCCAACTCTGTTTGGCGGGCTTCCAAGAGGCGGCTGATGTACCTGTTGACCCGAGTGCCTGGTGTGGTGTAGACAATGTTCGTAGAGAAAGACGAGCGGTTTCTGAGTTTTTCTGAGGCCGTCCTCAATGCCCTCCGCTGCAGCCACCAGGGAAATAAAGGAATAAGGTAGAATTCTCCACTGATTCCAGAAAAGACCTTTAGTCTCCCTACAGCCTGTATCCTCATCCTCTGCAGCAGCATGGGATCTGCTTTGGAATCTGGGATGCAAAGTTCTGTCAATTTCCAGCAGCATGATCCCAAGCAATTGATGGGTCCATCATGTGATTCTGCTTTTGTGGAATGGGGATTAAAATAACCTACCTGAGAACACTGTGCTGAAGCTTTCAGGATCAAATATCTGTGCGTGCCCAGCACAGAGTAGTCACCTGCTTTCACATAAAAGCCCCTTCCACAGGGAAAGAGATGCCCTGCAGTTCTAAAAGAAGGAAGTCTGTGACAATTTGATATTATTTATGAACTTCAAAAAGAGATATTGGTTATGTTTGTAAATTGGTATGTTCCTCTGGACGTGATACCCTTTGACTGTATTAGATTCAGCTGAGAGACCATTCGTTAAATTATGTTAAGATTACGGCTTTGATTTGACCATATCATTAGGATCCCACTTGGCAGAATATATAAATGGATGCTCAATCAAGAACACACAGAAGTAGATACACAGAGAATCCTGCAGCCGGGAAAGAGAGATGAGCCCAGTAGTCTACAGCTGACCTTGTGAAGAAAACAGAGTTGCTGAGCCTGAAAAGAAATGAGCCCTGGGAAGAGAGACAAGCCTTATGCCAGCCTACAGCTGAGATCCGAAGAAGCTGGGACCACCAAGCCTTAAGAAGAAGAAAGAAGGCTGGAGCCTCACGGACTAAAATGACTTTGGGTGAGAAAGTACCTCTTATGGTACCTTGAGTTGGGACTCTTTAGGGCCTGGTAACTGTTAGCTTCTACCCCAAATAAATAACCTTTATAAAAGCCAACAGATTACTGGTCCTTCATATCAGCACCCTTTTTGGCTTAATACAGAGTACAATCCACAACTTTTACAGAAGGAGAAATGGTGGTGAGAGAAGAGACTTAGCCAAACTCTGCCTTCTGCTCAGGGACTTAGGGGATCAGAACCTGAGCCCCTGCTTCTACTGCCTCTGTTAAGTCATGTGAGGGATAAAAGAAAACACATGTTGGGGACTGAATCATGCTCCCCATAAATGCAAATTCACGTCCCAAGCCCCTGTTCTGTGGCTGTGAACCCATTTTTTAAAAGGATCTCTGTAGAAATTAAGATGAGGTCAAGTTGAATCAAGGTGGGCCTTTTTCTAATATGACTTAGTTCTTATAAGCAGAGGAAATTTGGAAAGTCAATTAGTAGAAACCACAGGAGGGGAGAGGGACAGATGACCATGTGACATAGAATTGCTAGAAAGCTACCACTGGTATGCTACAGATTTCTGAAAAAGCATGGTCTGCTGATACTTGGCATTGAACTTCTAGCTTCCAAACTGAGACAATAAATTCCCATTGTGTAAACCAACCATTTTGCAGTTTCTGTCATAGCAGCTCTGGCAAACTTATCCAGAAACTTGTCAAAAGTTAGTTGCCATGATTTGTCAAAACTACCTGCTATGATCTGATTACCTGCCATGATCTGATTAACTAGCTGCTATGTAAGTAGGCCTTTTGATAGTTACTAAACTGGAGGTGAAAACAAGAATATTAAGAATATGCTAACTGTCTGGTCCCACAAAAGTGGGATAAAGGTATTCTTCCCTTCTATTCTTACTGAGTATACCTACAGACTCTTCAACTATATATAAAACAAGCATATGACTCTGTAAGGTATAAAGAAGGAGGAGGCTCCAATGGGATCTTGAAGGAAAACAGGTGGTGAATTCCCTGGGTTTCCTTTTTGCCTCATATATCCCAGACAAGGAACTGGAGAAGCTGATACCTGCAAATGCCAATGGGTAGACAGAAAACCAAAGAACCAAACAAGAAATGCTCAAAGGAAGTCTTGTTCCCCCTAGCCAAAGGGCTAGGAAAGAAAAAATGGAACAAGACAGAAAACTTTAGCTACCCTACTCCAGGCAACTACCAGAGGAAAAAACTGTGAGCCCAAACCCACCCATGATGAACCAAATGCCAACCAAGGCCAAGTCAGGAGCCTAGACTTCTCCCCTCATCAGGCTTTAAGGTGGCACCCCCACGCTCCTACTGGTGTGATAGTAGAGAAAGCCAAATAGGGCGTTAGGATTTCCATCTCCACCAGGAGGTGAAGAGCTCCCCACTCAAGTTGTCAGTGGAGGCCCAATGCGGAACCTGAACATTCATATCTTCCTAGCAGTAACAAGGTACTCCTTAACATATTGGGGAGTGACTAAAGGCAAAGTGGGGAACTGAGGCCTCTACCCCACTGGCCATAACAAAGTAGTGCCCCCTCAGTCCCATTCAACTCAGAGGAAGTCTACTGAAAAAGAAGATTTAAAGACAATTCAGAGTCTCATAACATAATACCCACAACATGAAGGATACAATTTTTTAAAAAACACTCATCATACCAAGTCCCTAAAAAAAATCTCAATTTGAGTGAAAAAAAAAAATCAATAGATGTTAACACTAAGGGGACACTATTGATACAATTATATGACAAGGATCTTAAAGTGGCTATCAAAAAAATGCTTCACTAAGTAATTACAAGCTCCCTTGAAACAAATGAAAATGAGACACAACCATTCCAGGGTCCACAGGATGAACAGAGTATGGATTAGAGTGGACTTACTGATATTCTATTCATGAACTACTGTGATTAGTAATCGAAGGAAATGTGGCATTGGTGTGGAGAAAGTGGCCATGGTGGCTGCTGGGGGTAGGGAGTGGGAGGAAGAGAGGTGATGTAGGGGTATTTTCGGGACTTGGGATTGTCCTGGGTGGTGCCATGGGGACAGTTACTGGACATTGTATGTCCTCCCATGGCCCACTGGGTAGACTGTGGGAGAGTGTGGGCTATGGTGTGGACCACTGACCATGAGGTGCAGCGGTGCTCAGAGATGTATTCACCAAGTGCAATGAATGTCTCATGATGATGGAGGAGGTTGTTGTTATAGGAGGAGGAGTGGGGTGAGGGGGGTGAGGGGTATATGGGGACCTCATATTTTTTTAATGTAACATTAAAAAAATAGACAAAAAAAAAGAAAAATAAATAAATAAATGCTTAAAAAAAAGGATGAAAACTAGAAAGTCTCAGCAAAGAAAGAAGATATAACAAAGAACCAAACAGAAACTATCAGGCTGAAAAATTAAAAACTCAATGAATGGGTTCAAGATAAGACTGGAGAGGAAAGAGGAAAGAATTAGTGAACTTAAAGACAGAAAAATGGAATAAAGCCAGTCTGAACAACAAAGAAAACAGGTTTTTAAAAAATTAATAGGCCCTTAGGGACTATGGGACAAAAATGAAAATGCTAATATTTATGTCCTCAGAGACCCAGAAGGGGAGGAGAAAAAACATGGAACTTACCAAGAATTTGAAGAAATTAACAGTAGAACATCTTCCAAATATCCCAAATATGCCAAAAGATATAAACCTACAGATTCATACAGAGTAAGTATCAAACATGATGAACCCAAACAAATACATGCTGAGATATATCATGACTAAATTTCTGAAAACTAAAAAAAAAAAAAGTCTTGAAAACAACAAGAGAGAATAGACATTTGTAAGGAAAACGCTATACAAATAGCAGTAAATTTCTGTTTGGAAACCACTGAGTCCAGAAGGAAATGGGAAAACATTTTCCCAGTGCTAAAAGAAAAGAACTGTCAGCCTAAAATTCTATATCCAGCAGAAATATTCTTCAGGGATAAAGGTAAAATGAAGGTATTTCTAGGTGAAGGAAAATGAAGAGAATTTGCAACCAGGTCTCCCTAGAAGAATGGAAAAAAGGAAGTTTTTGTTTATAAAAAGAAAATGGCAAAAGAAGGAACCTTAGGATATAGGGAAGGAAGAAGGAACAATGGTAATAATAAATCTATGGATAAACAGAGTAGACTTTCCTTCTACTCTTGAGTTTTCTATATGATGTTCAAAGGTTGAACCATTACTTAAAACTTCCTCTGATGAGGTTCTAAATGTATGTAGAGGTAATATTTAAGACAATTATATTATAAATTGGTGGAGGATAAGGCAACTTAAAGGGAGATAAGGACTCTACACTTCACTGAAGGTGGTAAAAATGCTTATATCAGTAGATGGTGCTAAGTTATTGAGGATATTTTTTATCTAGAGTTAACAATGAAAAAGTTATATAAAAAGATATACTCAAAAACTCTAGAGGGGAGCAGATATAGCACAAGTGGTTGAGTGCCTACTTCCCATGTACGAGGTCCCAGGTTCAATCCCCAGTACCTCCTAATAAAACAAATGAAAAAGCCAACTCTCAATGGGGAGTGGATATAGCTCAGTGGGTTGAGTGCCTGCTTCCCATGGTCCTTGGTTCAATCCCTCAGACTTCCTAAACAAAGAAAAACAAAAACAACTCTAGAGATAAATCAAAATGTAATTCTAAAAAAATGGCTAAGTAACCCAAAGGATGTCAGGAAACACAAAATAGAAAAATAAGAAATGGTAACAAATGGAAAAGGGAAAAAAAAATTCAGGCTTTAAGCCCAACATATCAATACATACACCAAGTAAAACAGATACTGGCAAAATTGATTTAAAGATATGATCCAACTATATGCTGTCTAAAGAAAACTCATGTCAAATATAATGATATGGGTAGGCTCAAAGGAATAGGAAGGCACAAAAATACCATGCAGATGTTACTCAGAAGAAATCAGAAGTGGATATATTAATATAAGATTTAGTAGATTTCAGAGCAAAGTACATGCTTGGAGCAGAGAGGGACATTACATAATGATCAAAAGGTCAATATAATAGCAAGGCATAGCAATCCTGAATGTATATGCCCTAAACAACAGGATTTTAAAATACATAAAGTAAAAATGGAGCGAACTGAAGGACAGTCAAATCCACAATTAGAGTTGGAGATTTGTACACAACTCTCTCAACAACTGATAGGACAACAGGCAGATATTTAGCAAGGACATAATAGCACCACTGACTTACAGGTCTAACTGATATTTACTCTACATTCCATGCAGAAATAGACGAACACACCTTCTTTTCAATCGTACTCCAAATAGAACTAAGGTAAACAAACCTCAACCAATTTAAAATCACACAGAATGTGTAGTTTTGAACCAAAATGGAATAAAACAAAAATCAATAAGAGAAAGATGAAGGGAAAATCTCTAAGCATTACTGAATAATCCATGGGTCAAAAAGGAAATCTCAAGGGAAATTAAAAGCTACTTTGAACAGCACGAAAATGAAAAAACTATATATAAAAATTTGTGTGATGTGATGCTGAAAGAGAAATTTATAGTCCTAAATGCATACACACATAAACTTGACAACCTAAGCTAAATGCACTAATTCCTCAAAACACACAAACTACCACAACTCGCCCATGAAAGATGACTTAAATAGCACTATAATTATTAAAGAAATTGAATTAATAGCTTAAAAACTCCCCCAAATGACCATCTGCCCCATGGGATCTAAGCCCCCTCTCAATTAGAGGTGGAATGGGCATCACCATCCCAGAATCCTTAGGCCCGGGGAATGAATGTTGGACTAGAGTAGACACACTGAGATTCCACTATAGACTCACTGTGATTCTAGCAATGGAAGAACTTTTATCATTGATGTGGAGGCAGTGGCCACTGGAGGTTCTGAGGGATAGGAGAGGGACAAACAGGTGTAATATGGGGGCTTTTTCAGGACTTGGGAATTGTCCTGAATGACATTGCAATGATAGATATAGGCCATTATATAACTTTTCATAATTTACAAGATTGTGCAGGAGAGAGTGTAAACTACAATGTAAACTATAATCCATGCTTAGTGGCAATGCTCCAAAATGTGCTTATCAATTGTAACAAAGGTATCACACTAATGAAGGATGTTGTTAATGTAGGAAAGTATGGGAGGGGTAGGGAGTGGGACATATGGGAATCCCCTATATTATTTATGTAAAATTCATGTAATCTAAGTATCTTTAAAAAAAGAAAAAAGTATTTAAAAAAACCTCCCCAAAATGAAATCTCCCATGCCCAAATGGCTTCACAAGAATTCTACCAAGCATTTAAAGAATTAACAATTCTGCACAATGTCCTCAAGAAATCAGAAGAGAACACTTTCCAACTTACTTTATGAAGTCGGTATTATTTTAATACTAACACCAGGCAAAGGCAATACAAAAAAGGAAAATTAAAGCCCAATACCCTTCATGAATAGACTTGCAAAAATCTTTAACAAAATATTAGTAAATATAATTCAGAAATACGTAAAGAGAATTATACGCCATGACTACGTAGGGTTTATTCTAGTGATGCAAGACTGGTTCCTTATTCAAGCAGCAATGTAACCCAACATATTAACACGCTAAAGAAGAAAAAAAATGGTCATATCAATTGATGCAGAAAAAGCATTTGAGAAAATTCAATACTCATTCACACAAATTCTCAGAAATTAGAAATGGAGGGGAAATTCTCAATGTGATAACAAACATCTACCAAAAAAACAACTAGAGCTAAATCACGCTTTATGTGAGAAAAAAAATTCTTTCCCATTTCAGGAGCAAGGCAAGGATGTCTGCTTTCACCATTTCTTTTCAATGTGATGCAAGAAATCCTAGCCAGTGCAAAGGGAAGAAAAGGAAATAAAATGCACAAAGATCAGAAAGAAAAAAAAAACTGTCTCTATTTGTAGATGGCATGATGGTCTAAACAGAAAACCCTAAAGAGGAAAACAAAAAAACGAAAACCAAAAAGACCTTCCTAGAAAATATAAGAGAGTTTAGCAAGGTCATAGGAGATAAAATAAACCCAAAAAATGGTATTTCCTTATACCTGATGAACACATGAAGACCAAAATTAAGGTACAATACTGTTTACAACTGCTCAACAACAACAAAAAGAAATACTTAACGTGTAGATCTAACAAAATATGTGCATGGTTTGTATTGAATACTACACAAGGCTGATGAAAGAAATCTGAGAAAGTCAAAATAAATGGCGAGACACACTATGTTCATGGATCATAAGACTCAATAGAGTAAAGAGGTCAATTCTCCCTGCATTGATATACAGGCTTGATGTAATTCCTATCAAAATTCCAACAAGGTTTTCACAGCTTGATAAGCTTATTCTAAAATTTATATGGAAAGGAGAATAGTATATCTTAAAAAAAAAAAGGAAAGAAAAAGAACAAAATGGGAGAAATAACTCTACCTGATCTTAAGACATTATTTGGTCTTCATCAAGACTTTGTGGTGTTGGCAAAAGGATAGATATATGGGTGTATGGAACAAGAAAGGAGAACAGAGAAATAGCCCCACACAAGTACGGTCAACTGACTTTAGACAACAGTGCAAAAGTAATTCAAGGGAGGAAGGACTATCTTTTCAACAAATGGTGCTGGCGCCTTTGGATATCTATAAGCAAAGAAATGAACCCTGACCTAAACCTCACACCTTTTAAAAAAATGTATTGCGATATTTGGCTTCATTTGTTAAGAAGTTTTGATTCATAGAGGGGTTCAACTATGGCAGGGGAGGGGCACTGGTGTGGGGTGTCATTGATGGGTGATGCATGGGTGGGAGGGAGTTCTCCAGGGCATGCATATAGGGTTTAAATATGTTTGTATGTTCATTGGGTATTGTCATAGTGGACAGAGTTACACATGACAACTGAGGGAGTGCTGAGTTCCCATCCAGAGGAGTTCTGTCAATGGAACAACAATGGAACAACAATGACCCAAGTGCAAGAACAAAGACCAGTGAAGAACGATGGCCTAATGATGGGCCATTGATACTGATGACTATGCTTATGAGCCTGTGTGCTTGAAATTCTAACTAGGCCTAGAACTACAGGGTTCCTTAGAGTTACCTTCTGAGAGCCTCCATGTTGCTCAAATGTGGTCACTCTCTAAGCCAAACTCAGCATGTAAATGCATTACCTTCTCCCCAGTGTGGGACATGACTCCTGGGGATGAGCCTCCCTGGTGCCAAGGGATTACTACCATAACCAACTGGTGATACAACTAGAAAAAGATCTGGAATAAAAGGGGGAAATGTTAAAGACAAATGAGTTTATAGGGCTAAGAGACTTCAAAATGAGTTGGGAAGTCATTAGAGAGGTCACGCTTATGCATGTCTCAGAAGGACCCTAGAGATAGCCTAAGTAGATACAACCCCAGGTACTGGTGCTCCTGAGGGCTACAGAGAAACACAGGTTCTAGTCATGACTGTTGGCTCTGGAGTTCAGTGCCTTTCCAGTGGGTCCTCCTTTGGAATCTGTGCTCCTGAATGTGACGGAGTTGGACTCAGATGTGACCTCTCTACACATGCCTCTTCTGTCACTTTTACTGAAACTATGGTTGGTGCTGGGGTTTGTGTATGCTCAGGAGACTTGAATCTCTGCACTGTCCATGTGCCAGCTGGGCCCTGAGTCTCAGCAGAGTTGCAACATCTACTTTCTGGATCACTGGACTTACCCCAGTCAGCTGATGGGGAAGTGAGGATGGTCAACCACCACACCAGGGAACCGAGAGTGTCTACAACTGCAAGCAGAAGAATCACATCCATCAGTCATGCAGGATCTAAGCCCCAATTGATTTAGAGGTTGAGGAGACATCACCATCCCAGCATCCACAGGATAGAGGAATATAATATGGATTGCAATAGACTTGCTGGTATTCTACTATAGAACTGTTGTGACTCTAGCAATGGAAGTAGTTGTATCTTTGATGTGGAGACAGTGGCCACAGGAGTTGCTGAGGGCAGGAAGAGGGAGAAAGAGGTGTGATATGGGACATTTTCGGGACTTGGAGTTGTCCTCAATGATACTGCAAGGACTGATGCAGGACATTGTATATCCTGCCATAACTCACTGGATGGACTGGGGGAGAGTGTGTACTACAATGTAAACTATGGTCCATACGGTATGGCAGTGCTCCAGGGTGCATTCACCATATGCAATCAATGTGCCTTAATGATGAAAGGGGATGTTTATGTGGGAGGAGTGGGGCAATGGGGAGTGGGGTATATGGGAACCACTTACGTTTTTTAATATAACGTTTTGTGTGATCTATTTATCTTTTTTAAAAAAAGACAATAATAAAAATAAAAAATAAAAAATGCACTGTGGATTTAAATATAAACCATAAAACTAACACTTTTCGAGGAAAACAATGCAAAACTCTGGACTTGAGGCTAGATAAAAGAGTTCTTAGTCATGACACCCAAGTCACAACTCAGAAAAGAAAAAAATTAGTGAACTCGACTTTATAAAAATTTAAACTTTTGCTCTGCCAAAGACCTTATTGCATGAAAAGACAAGCTAGAGACTAGGAGAAGATATTTGCAAAACCACATATCTAAAAAAATGAACTGCATCAAGAATATATTAAAAACTCTCAAAACTCCACACTGAAGTAATCAAATAATTCAATTAGAAAGCAGACAAAAGATACAAAGGGACATTTCGACAAACAGATAGAGAACATACTGATGGAAAGTTAGCACATGAGAAAATGTTCAACATCACTGGCCATTCAGGAAATGTAAACCAAAATAACAATGAGATATCACTACACACTTCTTACAACAGCGAAGGTGAAAAATAGTGACATGACCAAATGCCAACGAGGGTGCAAAGCAAACAGATGGTTTGTTCATTGTTGGTGGGAATGTAAAATGGCACGGCCGCTCTGGCAAACCGTTAGCCAGTTTTCTGAAAAACTAAACATGACCCCTTGATCACACTTCTGGGCATCTCTCCCAGAAACTGAAAATTTATGTCCACACAAAATCTGTACATGAATGTTTATGGCAGCTTTATTTGTAATAGTCAAAAGCTGCAAACAACTGAAATTTCCTTCAATAGATGAGTAAATAAACTGTCGCCCATTCATACCATGGAATATTACTCAGCAATAAAAAAGGTATGAACTGTTGATACAACCCACATTTCCATCTGGGTGATTCTCAAGAGCATAAAGCTAATCTTAAAAGATGACTTGGGGCATTTTGGGGACATTAGAATTGTGCTGCATGACACTGCAATGATGGACACAGGACATTGTGTATTTTGTCAGAACCTATAAAATTATGCAGGGCAGAGTGTAAACCACAATGTAAACTATAGTCCTTGGCTAGTACAATGCTTCAATGTGTTCATCAGTTGTAACAAATGTACCACACTAATGAAATATGTTGTTAATGTGGGAAAGTATGGGAGGGGAAGGGGAATCCCCTATATATTTTTTTAAAGATTTATTTTTATTTATTTCTCTCCCCTCCCCCTCCCCAACCCCGTTGTCTGCTCTCCTGTGTCCATTCACTGTGTGTTCTTCTGTGTCTGCTTGCATTCTCAGCTGCATTGGGAATCTGTGTCTCTTCTTGTTGCGTCATCTTGCTGCATCAGCTCTCTGTGTGTGCGGCGCCACTCCTGGGCAGGCTGTGCTTTTCTCGTGCAGGGCGGCTCTGCTTGTGGGGAACACTCCTCGTGCGTGGGGCTCCCCTACATGGCACTCCTTGTGCATATCAGCACTGAGTGTGGGCCAGCTCACCACATGGGCCAGGAGGCCCTGAGTTCGAACTCTGGACCCCCTATATGGTAGGTGGACACTCTATCAGTTGAGCCACATCCACTTCCCACCCTATATTTTTTATGTAATCTAAAGCTTCTTTAAAAACAAAAGGAGTATTTTTAAATAAGGTGACATATTGTATGATTCCATTTATAACATTCTCAAAATGACAAACTTAGAGACAGAGCAGAGGTGAGTAGCTGCAGGACCAGGGGTGGGGAGGTGTGGTGGGTGAGTGTGCCAAGGAAGGAAGCAGAGCTCTGTGGATGGAACCTGTGTCGTGACTACAGTGGCCACAGGACGCTAGGCATGCGGCAAGCTGACCCAGAACAACGCACGCACTGTACGGCAGTGCCACCCTTCTGGCTTTTGATGCCGTTATTTGGCACTGTACCGCTTAGGAAGTAACCGTGGAGGAACCCGATGGCAGGGTGAGGTCCTCTATTCGACCTGCTTGACTCCACTTACACACAAGCACATACACATGTACAATCTGCCACGTGGCAGTCTTACCTCAACCGAGTTGTAAAACAAATCCTAACTAAATAAACCAATACATGAAGCGTAAGCCATAACCTCTGCTGGGAAGCAGTGACTATTTAGTCGTGGATCCTTCCAGACTTTTCCCAAAGCAAGCACTGGTTTCTGAGCATGGCCTTGCCCCGTCAGGGAACCACGCCCCACGGCTGACCAGGACACCACTCAGCAAGTCCGATTCCAGGGGCGCGTTTGCCCTCCCCACGGCCTGAGAGCAGGGCCGCTAAGGACTGCAGGCGTGAGCTGAGAAGCTGAGTGAGGGAAGCTGCTCCACTCCCATGTCCCGGGGTCTAGGCTTCCACAAGTCCTTTCCGTCCAGGACACCAGCCCACCCCTCCTGTGCTGCGTGGGGCTACAAGGCTGGCAGAACCCCTGCGACGATGTGAGGCGGCAGAGACCCGGGCTGGAGCGAGGCTTCGGGCAGGAAAGGCCGAGGCTGGGCTCGGTGCAGCGAGGCAGGGCTGGGCTGGATGCCACCTCGGCGCCTTGCTGCCCCAGAGCCTCAGCTGCAGAAGCGGGGGGCGCCCACAGACCCTCCTAGACACCTCAAATGACTCACGCACGCCGCCTGCACTGTCACCAGATGTCACAGCGGGTGCCTCGGCCTGGGGGATCCCAGAGTCTTTCCCTCTTTTCATGCTTTCCTCGACTCTCCCAGAAGAAATATTTCCTTGAAAGATGAAATGAAGCTAATGGCTCAAAGCAAGCTTCTTGTGCACCGCGAAGGAGCTGGGGCAGTGCCTGGTGCAGGAAAACACCCTCCATGCCCACCCGTCCCGGCTTTGTCCCTGTTAGTGCAGGAGAGGATCCCGCCATCACTGCCCAGAGGCCGCTGCCGGGGGAGGAGCCGAGCCCACACCCGCCTCCAAGACTTTCCCGTCACACAGCCCAAGAACAGCCAAACCCGCTTCCTGCTGTGATTAGAAAGTGCGCGCTGGGGAGACCGGAGGACAGGGCTTGTGATGCGGGCAGGTGGGGCCACGTGTGTCCAATCTGGCTTCCCCTCCGGCTGCAGTGGGGGCCTCCGGCCGGCCGTGCATTGTCTTAGGCTGGGCGTTTTTGCCTCCTTGCACTGCGACAGCACCTTTCGTGCGCCCAAATCCTCCCGCCAGCGGTTCCAAGCATGGGCTCTGGGCTGGTTAGAAAGGCAAGCCAGCGGAAGGGGGGCCCGCGAAGGAGCAGGGGCCGGGGCCCGCTCGGGCTCGTGACACCCGGCCTTGCTGCTGTCCTCTGTACAGCCTAATCTGCCCAAGCTGGGCTCGCCACTGAGGCGGCAGGACACTCTCCGCCACAAGGGCTGTTCCTGCGAACTGAGCACGCAGGGTGCTTTGACGTGGACGTGGCAGAGCCTGCTGAGACCTCCCACATCCGTGCCCAGGAGGCTTTCTCCTGGGGAACAGGGCCTGAGCTGTCAGAGGCAGCGCTCTCAGCCCAGACACCGCATTTCTCTCCGCCCCCTCGCAAGTGGGTGTAGATGCGTGGCAGAGTTCTGACCTACCGGCACTTGTTTGCTAACGCTAAGAAGCATCCTCAAGGGGAAGGTGAGGTGGTTTTCCCCTGCCATACTTCCTTCCTGCTGCCTGGAAGGTGGGTGCAGTGGCTGGAGCCCCAGCATGTACCTTGGGGCAGGAGAGCAACACAGAAGGACTCTGCCCTGCTGAGAGTGAACGTGGAGGAAGCAGACTTCTGGGGACTGGGCTTGGGACACCTCACTGCCTGCCCCCTGATGCAGACGAGCAGCCAGAGGGCAAAGACCCCTCCCCAATCCCTGTGGAGGCCGCAGGGAGCCCTGGCTTTCCCCTCCTCGTGACACCTGGAGAAGGCTGTGCTGAGCAGCTCCCTCAGGGAGCCCCTGCCCCGGGGGGCCTGCCTCCTGGAGGGTAACACCCCAGGTTCCAGCTCACACCCACCCCTCTCCAGACGGCGGACCCTTGACATGGTTCTGAAGAGAGAGCCACCGGGCCCGGTGAGCCCCCGGCTGCCTGACACGCTTGCAGATCGCTTCTAAGGACGACCCAGCTGCACAGCACCAGTTGGTTTTCTCCATTTCTTTCCCCAAAGCAGCCATTGTTGAAATAGTCCCCAGAAGTCAGCGCCTTCCCAAAAAGGAGCAGGCTGGGGGCGGCGGCCGGGCTTGCCCAGGCCCCAGGCTCACCCTGGGGAGGCTTTGAGGCCCGAGTGACCTGGCATCACGCAAACCCGGCCACGCGCACCTCCCTCATTCTCTGAAAGGGTTTGTGTAGCAGCCTGGAATCACTTCTTCCTGACACGACTGGAAGATTCGCCCGGCAGAGCCATCTGGGCTTGGGGTTTTCTCTGTGGGGAGGATTTTAATAACAGATTCGTGTTCCTAACAGATAAAGGATCATTCAGAGTTTCTACCTCTTCCCGTGTCTTGATGCTATGTCTAGTGCTACAAGGAATTTGTCCATTTCAGTCTACATTGCTAAACATATTGTTGCCAAGTTGTCTGGGCCACCTTCTGCTATCTTTTAGTCTCTTCCTGGCTTCAGGATCTTGCACGAGGTCCCCTTCTTCCTCCTGGACATGGGTGAGTGTGAATTTTGCCGAGTGACCGTCTCCAGGGAGCCTGGAGGCAGAACAAGGCTGAGTCAGAGGTGACCAGGGAGAGGAGGGAGAGGAAGGGCTGAGGGCACCGGCCCCAGGAGCAGCCTGGCAGGGACACTGCGGGGAAGCGCAGCTCCAGGCAAGGTCAGTCCCGTGAGGAAGACAATGTCCTTTCCGAGGCCGGCAGGCCCGGCCTGCCCCAGCCCTGCTCGGCCTCAGTGCGGACTCAGGACCCCAGGCTGGCCCGTACTGGCTGAGTCCTGTTCCCAGCGTCACTGCGCACCCGCTCCAGGCCGGTGGTGTCCCGGAGACCAAGTCAGCTGTGGAGACGATTCCCTGGCCTGACCCTGGAGAACCAACGGGAGATGCCTCAGGCAAGGAGAGGATGGAGACGCAGCAGCCCCTTCAGATGAGATCGTTTAGAGACAGGAAGCCCCTCAGGTCAGGGCTGGGAGACGCAGACACTGGGTCAGGCTGGGAGGCATCTACTCCGAGGCCTCAGCAGGAGGCAGAGGCCCACCCAAGGCCAGCCCCTCAGGCCCTGCAGCTCAGGCCATGCTGGGTCTCCACTCCCCCTCGGGAGCCCTCCAGGGTCCTGTCCCCTCCTCTGACATCGCCCGCCCCTGCTGGCTCCCCCAACAGTCCGTCTCACAGCCCCCAGTCTCAGACTACAAGCCACAGTGAGGCACCCTCGTGGTTCCAGTGATGGGACCGAGAGGGGTGACGTCCCTTGTAGTGCATGAATTAAGGACATTGCCAACGGCATACGCAGAGCAGCCAAGGCTGTTGACTATATTGATGCTAAAGGGCAAAAAGACAGAAGATGCAGTTTAGCTCTGAGAGGAATACGATTAAGCAATTTCTCCTCTTCATTTTCTTCACTGATGAGGAGACCCTGATGATGTCGTTTGGCTACTCTGTGCACCCCTGGGTATCTTTCTGTATACTAGAGGAACAACTGAGTTAGCAATTGGAATTAGATGAGTTAAAAGTCCCTGACAGAACTTTTTAGAAGTAATGCTTCCATAACTCGTTGAGCTGTATTGGTATTTTACTTTTTGAATTTGAAATAACATTATTTAAAAAAAAAAAAGAAATCTGGCACTATAAGGTTATAAAAATATTTCCTTATATTACTTTCCTTCAGGTTTATAGTTTTGTCTTTAATATCTGGATCTCTGATTGACTTGTTTTTTACTTCAAAACTGGGGTGGGGTCCAGTTTCATTTTTCCCCCTTTATAGGTAATGAATTATCCCCACTCCATTTATAAAGTCCATTTTTTTCCTCACTGACTTGTAATGCTTTTTCTGCCATTTATCAAGAGTCCCTGCACTGAGTCTCTTTATGGCTTCAAGAAGTGCACCAAATTCTACACCACCTAAATTACAGTAGTTTATAACCATTATGATTATTCTTGGAATACTGCACATACACATAAATTTTAATGTTTTCCCAAGTTCCACAAAATAAATTATTGGGATTTTGGTTGAAATTGCATTGAATCTGTGGATCTATTTGGGAAGAACTCACATCTTGATGATGTTCAGTTTCCAATTTGTGAAATGAGATAGTGCATCTCCTTTTTATTTGGATTTTCTTCAGTGTATTTCAACAAAATTTACCCTTCTCTCTTCAAAGGACTAACACTTCTTTGCTCAGTTATTCCTAAGCAATTTAATTTTTTATTCTTTTTATTTTTGGTAATTTTAATTTTAATAAGTTTATAGGTATCATTTTTAAAAGTTCCTAACTATAGTAGAATAGAAATACCATGGACGTTTAACTGCTTAAGAAAAATTTTCTTTCTTCTTTTACATCCTATTATCATTACTAAGAACCATTAAACTTGCTCTTTCTCTTTTTTGTCTTAACTGCCCTAGTTTGGTTCTCCAGCAAAATGCTGAAAGGACACTGAGGTAGCTGATATTCTTGTACTGGTTCCAATTTTTAAAGGAACATTTCCAACACTTCACCATTAAAGTATTGCATTTGCTGTAGGTTTTATCAAGTTAAGAAAATAGCTTTCTATTGTTAGGTTGCTACATTTTTAGAAATCATGAATAAATACTGAATGTTTGAAAAAAAACAACTGAAATGTGAAAGAAATATCAGAGGACCCATTAATATCATTTACCATATTAACAAGTCAGATGAGAAAAACCACCAGATCAATCACCTTAATAGATGCTGAAAAATATTTTATAAAATTTGCCTTCCAACTCCTACTTCAAACAAAACAAAAACCTTTACTAACATGGGGCTAATTTTTCAAATATATTAGTGATACATTATTACTTCTAACCTAGAGCATCATGCTTATGTTTTTACTCATTAAAGCTATTTATTATAACTTAACAAAGCTGGAAATAAAAAGAATGTTTTCCATTATTACTATCATTTAATGAAGAATGGGAAGGAGGAAGTGAAAGTATCACTGTTTGTGGTAGTTTGAGGCTATTGTGGACCCCAGAAAATCCTGTTCTTAAATTAATCCACTCCTGGGAGTGTGAACCTATTGCAGGAGGGACCCCTTGATTAGATTAATTCAGTAGGGCATGGCCCAGGGTGGGTCTGAATCCTTTTAAGGGAATCCTTCATAAATGGGACGAATAGAGAAAGAGAGGGAGCCACAGAGGCAGAGAGAAAGTCACAGGAGCAGAGAGAGAAAGCCGTGAGAGCAAGGAGCTGAAACCACCAGAACCCAGGGGAGAGGCCAGAAGCTGAAGGCACAAAGCCGGGAGGAGAGGGGAGAGCCAGCAGACACCTCCACGAGCCAGCACGGCAGCCAGGGAGAAAAGCATCTGCTGAGGAAGCCTTGACGTGGACGCTTTCACGGTCTCAGCACAGAAGCCTGGAAGCTAATATGTCCCCTTGGAAAAGCCAGGCCATTTCTGGTCATTGCCTTGGCTGCCTCCAGCAAACTGAGACACCATGTTCAAGCCAAGACCAGAGGAAGGGTCTCCAGAGGCCCTGAGGCAGGGGACGGGGGAAGCCCGGGCTCCAGCAGGTCAGCCCAATTTCTTAAACGCGACACGATCTGCTATGGGCGCAGGCTGAGGAGCAGGCTCTCACACCACCAGTGGGAGTGAGCGTGGCACACGCTTGGGAGGGAACAATTTGGCAATGAAACTATACGCGTCACTGCACCCAGCAAGTTCACTAAAGGGAATGACCTTAGTCTATCTCGGGAAAGTTCACAAAGGCACACATAAAAGGACTGTCAGCTGTACCCTGGCCATGAGAACAAAAATCTAGAAATAAAGTATCACCAAGTGGCTGGCTCACTAATTACTGCGCCTACGGCAGAAAGCCACAGTAAACACAGTATACACACATGACTGAGTTGTATATGATGGTTAGGAAATACCTCCAAGGCCTATTATATTATTGAGATAAGAACAGAATGGTAAACTACTCCTACTGCAATGGCCCTCTGATATGCAAGTGAGTTACTTCCTGGAAGGAAAAAAACCTGTAAACAGTTTGGGAGATTAGATTCTTGAATCATATGTACATAATACTTTTTATTAAACAAACATTGTCAGCTATTTCCAAGTGTGAAGAGAAGGGTGAAAGCAGCGTTTTCAAAAAAGAACTGGTAGGCTCCTGGATACACATCAGGGACAAATCTATCATTAGCTCTTAGGAAGTTGCGACCCTGCTAGCGGGGCCCCGAGGTCTCCTGCCTTCTGGGCTCCGACTGGATCCAATCTGGTACATGCATTAACCTCACTAACCAGGTGGCAGTTGCCTGAGAAATTAAAGACCAAGCTGCAGGGCTAAAGACGTGTTTATTGGGTGTCTGAGAAGAGCAACCCGGAGAGCACAGATTCAGGTGGGAGCTCAAGCTGGGTCTTGCCTGGGGGTTTGGTACCCAGGGTTTTTAAAGAAGAAGACGACTGTATACATTAAAGAATTGTGACTGGGGGATGTTCCGGGTGTTGCGAATGTCCTGTGTGTGACACGGGTGACTGAGCTCTCTTGGGGCTGGTTCATGCTCATTGCTTTAGGCTTCCCTACTGCAGTTTGTGATATCTGGCCCAGACAGGCCTACGAGTAGCTTCTCGAATGGTCTCCACCTCCATTTTAAATCTCACAGCCACAGTAACTTCACCTTGTTTTACCTTTCTCAGTACGTATCCACTATGCTAGTTAACAACTCAGTTTTAAACATCATCAGGTAAATAAATGCATTTTCATCAATAAAAAATGCTGTGAATTATTTACCTTGATTTTTAAAAAAATGAAGAAATAACCTAAGTACCAGTGGAGATTGATTTTCATAAGAGGTCTATCATTAGGCTGGAATATTGTGCAACAATTTAACAAAATCCTATTTTTGAGGAATATTTAATAATATAAGGAAAGGTTGATGATAGACTGAAAGTGAAAACAGCAAGAAACTAAACTGCTTGTCTATCATCTGACCAATTTTTATTTAAAAAGAATTATATACACACATACACCTAAAAAACTGGGAGGAGCAAAGTTGACAATAGGTTTTTGTGGGGTGGTAGGATTACAGACTAGTATTGTTCATTTTCTCTTTTGTGCATTTTTGTATTTTTCCATATCTCCATGATAAGTTACTTTATAATCGGAAAAGAAAGACTGAAAAGAGAAAGGGCTCAAGCGTGACCACTCGTGGGGAGGGTTCAGGTCTCCCTCGGTGCTCACTCCCAGTAAGGTCGGTCACGTGAACGGCCCTGCGGCCCAGCGTGCCCAGGCCGAGGCTGTGCCCCATGAACGAGCCCAAATCTCCATCCAGCACACTCGGAAGGCCGGCTGGACCCCGCTCACTACTTAACACGGCCAGACAGCCAGCTCTTCTCTCCCGCACACCCCTGAACGCTGAGCGCCCGAAGACACCGTGACATCGGCGAGAACCTGTCAGGAGCCGCCCAGGACCCCACGCTGCTCTTCGCACAAACCCAGCGCTGGGTCAGGCAGAACGGCAGGCTGGACTCCAGCCCGAGCCCTCCCGGCGTCCCCCAATGCCACGGCGAGGCCCCATTTGACAGAATGTTCCGGTGCGCCTGAGACACGAATAAGCAGGAGGCCCTAGACAACTCAGTTAGCCGTTGCGGGAGTTGGGCTGGCGAAGAAGAGCCTCCTCGTGAAGCAGAACCCAGCTCTGGGGACGTCCTATGGTAGGGGGCTGAGGGCCAGTCTGCACAGGCCCCTTAAGGAACGTTTCCACGTGCTTCTCCCACCGTGGTCCTCCAGACACAGCTGGGGGCTAGCCCTGCCTCCCCCGTGGCCCAGGCGTGGCCACCAACAACCCCCAGACACATCCGTCTCGAAGGCCACCATCACGCCACCGCTCTGCCTTAAACACTCTGGGACTTGATCTAATTTCCCGCAAAGCAGAAGTGAGGGCCCCGGGGTGGGCCAGATGGAGATGAAGGGGCCCAGCTCCCTAACAAGGCTCCCACCCAGGTCCGCAGCCAAGCTCCAATGTCCATCTTCTTTCCAAGCGGGAGGGTAAGGGGCAGGATATCGAGACCCTGAGACCCGGGCCGGAGGGCCGGAGCGAGACGGTGCTGCGGGCAAGCAGGAGGAGAAGAGGCTGCCCGTCCGGGCGGGGGAGGCTGTCCTGGTTTGCCAGGGCTACAGGGACAAATGCCAATGGGACATATTGTCTCCTGGTCTCAGAAGGCCAAAACTAAGGCCCGAGAGGCCTGTGCCCCGCCACCCCCGTCCTCATGCAGTGAGCACTCGGGTGCTCCTCCGCCACGTGCTCCTCCTCCTCCCCACAGTCCCATGTCTCTGCGTGGATTTCCCCTCCTCCTCAGAACCCAGATGGAGGAAGGCCCACCGCCCTGATGCTCTCTGCAGGTCCTCTTCACCAATGAGTCCATGCCTCACCTTGTAATATCTCCCGAGGCCCTGCTTACAAATGGGCTCACATCCAGGCAAGGCAGTTTAGGATTCAAACCGTCTTCATGGGGCACGAGTCAACCCCACAAAGACCCACACTGCAAAGGCAGGGACTTGCAGCAGCACAAGGGGCCTGGGATACAGCTGGTGGCACTGAACACCTGGAACGAAGGGCACGGGGTGACAGGGTGGTAGGAGCGGGCAGAGGGAGCTGGTGGGGTGGGCAGGGGACAGAGCAGAAAGCTCCCCGGCTGCCATCACGTCTGCAGGCGCAAAGCCACTGGAGGCACTATAGGCTTGGAAGGTCAAGCACTGGCGAGGCCCTCCCTGGTGGTCAACACAAGTGGGCCAGCGGGCAGCTAGGGCAAGGCCAGGCCCTGTCTCCAAGAAAGAGGCAGCAGCTAAAGGGGGTGCGACGGGGCAGAAGGGACGAGGGCAGCCACTCCCGTAACGACCTGGGCGCCGAGGGGAAGGGCGTCTGGAAGCAGCGGGCAGGTGTTTCGTGGGGATGTTCCATCTGGCCCAGGAACCCAGGTAAGGCCAGGATGTGGGCGGGTGTCCCCAAGGGAGCCTGTGAGAGGAAAAAGGCAGCCAAGGGCAAAACCGGGGAGCAGGGCCATGGGGGATCCCGTCGAGGGAGCGAGCCACGTCTTCACCATGAGTTCAGGGGCACCGTGGCGGCAGAAGGCAGGTGGTGGCGAGGTGAGGAGCAGGGCAAGTGGCCTTTGGCGGCGAGCCAAGGAAGCACAGCTGCCCTGAGCACGGGGCTGGCAGGGTGGGTGGGAGCCAAGGGGCAGGATGCAGACAGGGGGCTGAGGAAGAGGGCTGGGCCTCACAGGGTCCCCGGAGGGCGGTGGGAACACCACCGGGGACGGGGAAGGGGCTGCGGCCCAGGGTCTGCCCCCAGGCCTCAGGGGAGCAGGGTCCCTTCCCATCTATGGGCTCGAAGGCTGAATAGGGAATTGGCTTGGGCTTCCTGGAACCCCTGCAGACTCGTGCGTCCCCTCCCTGGAGAGTTGTCCTCCTACACATTGGGGGACATCAAGCACAGTCTGAAAGCACGAGTCGGAGGTATCCGTCTGCGGTTCACCAGGATCTGCCCAGAAGCACGTGTGAAATCCTAAATCTTATTAAAGTCCATTCCCAGAGCCATTTAAAATCATAATGATGAAATGATACTCCTTGCAGGCTCCCCACCCAAATTCTCACAGGAAGTGAGCCCTGGCTTCCAAATTTTCCTTCGGCCTCAGGCTCTGCACTCGCCTGACTCTATTTTAAATTTTGATATTTTTTTCACCATGAATTGTTTTGCATTAAACTTGACTGAAAGGGAATATTCTTTATCTTGATTCACCAGTTTCGGGCGCCTATAGCGAGCACCCGGCTGTCGTCATCCCCGCCCCTGCCATGTGCTGGGGTGCAGAGTTTGAGGGGCTGCTGGGCACTATGGGAAGAGGACAACGATTAAATCAGTAGTTCTGCTTCTGGCAAGCACGGCAGCCTGGAAGATTCCCCTGTTACAAGTTCTGGATAAATGCAATTTTTTACAATACCATATGCATATTTTAAAATGCATGTCTCAAGCAGCAAGAAAGTAAGGGAACTTTCCAGAGGCCAAAGAGCCAAAAAGGAAGCCAGAGAGGAAAGAGAGGGCAGAAGCCAGGAGAGGCCCGCAGGGCTGCTAAGGAGCCCCGTTTTACTAGGTCGCTCAGGGAAAATCCTAGAAAAACCCCAGTCTAAGTCAGGTGGGCCATCATACCCAAGACCTCCAAATTACTCCATGAGCTGCGAGAGACTCGTCCTCAGGAGATGATGACCTGGGGGATGTGGGGGGCGGGGGACCCACAGTGGGAAAGTTTACCTGTCTCTGTCTCTGAGGGAATAACTCATACCACACGGGACATCTGAAAACAAGCTGAGTATTTCTTTTATAAAGGCCTCAGAAGGAAGCACTGGCAGATGCCTGGTGGAAGTAAAGGCTGATCTACATTAGTGGAATAGGCCAGAAACAGAATTCATAGAGGACTTCTAGGTAAAGGTCTAGCAAAGGTGAGCTCACAACCCAAGGACACAAAACCCTGAACTAATAATGAGTGAGAGTGAGCAGAATTCTGCTTCTTCCTGAAAATCACCTCCAACTGCAGTCATGAAATTTCTTTCAAAGGCATAAAACCCATTAAAGGAGAAATAAATAAATAATAAATCAAGAGTGGAGGGAGCGGCAATGGTTTTAGAAAACTGACAACTGGTAACTGACCACGCAGGCTTAAGGAATTTGAATCTGAAGCTGGCAATAGAGAAAGCCAAGCACTTTCAAAAGGTTCCCACGCTGCTGGCAACAGCCACCTATGGCAGGGGCTGGAGAGGTGATAAAACAAGGAGGCCTGCTTGGACGATGTTTAAAGAATGTTAGTGCCCTAGAGCTGTACTCCAGGCTCCTGGGAGACTGCCATCCTTAACTCTGAAGGCCACAGGACAGTTCAGTGGAGGGGAAGTCCGTGTCCCTGGCCAAGGTCATAGGCCATGTGGTTGAAGTGCATTCCTAAAATTGCATGCCAAGTCCCATCTCCACCCCCACTACACACTCCCCCAGAGCTTCCCCCACTCAATTTCAGCTCTTGCTCCAAGGCACCCACCTCCACTCTTCCGCAGGTCAGAAGAAGATTCACAGGTGAATCTGTCCAACCCAAGAGCAAGACTGAGAATCCCAAGGCCACAGGCCCGCTCAGCACCAAAGTCCAAAGAGGAAAATCTCCACTCACAGGGCAGGAATTCCAATTACCTTTTTAGAGCCCTGCAACACTTTGATATGGTTATGAATTCCAAAAATAGATACTGGATTATGTTTGTAATCTAGCCTGTACCTGGGCATGATCAAATTATGATTTGGGCTTTGACTGGGCCATACCATTAGGGCGTTGACTCCCCGCCTCCCCCCTCGGTGGGGGGGGGGACTCACAGATAAAAGGCATGGCAAAGGACAGAGTCGAGGGTTTTTGATGTTGGAGTTTTGATGTTGGCGTTTGATGCTGAAGCCTTAAGCTGGAGCCCCAGGATGTAAGCTCACAGAGGAAAGAGAAGCTAGCCCCAGGAAGAGAGAAAGACTGAGTCCGGGATTAAGCAAGCCCTGGGAAGAAAGGAACCCTGAACCCAGAGAGAAGCAAGACCCTGGAAGGGAGGAACCCAGGAAGCCTGAACCCTGGCAGACCTCGGCAGCCATCTTGCCCCAACATGTGGAAAGAGACTTCAGTGAGGGAAGTAATTTATGCTTTATGTGGCCTGGTATCTGTAAGCTCCAACCCCACGTAAATACCCTTTATAAAAACCAACCAATTTCTGGTACTTTGCATCAGCTCCCCTTTGGCTGACATCAGTCAAGCCCCATTCCTAATCAAGAGCAGAAAACCAGGGCTCTTAGACAACCAAGGAAGACCGATCGGCCCAGATGCCCTACCTTGTCGTCATCCTCGCAGGTCATGACGTTGGAAAATGGGATCTCAGCCTTGAACATCTTCCTGCAGTGCATGAGCTGAACCAGCAGGTAACAGACAGTTTTGAACTTCATCCTCTTGGCCGGCTTGATGTCAGAGAGAATCAGTCCTGGAAATATCTGTGCAAACACACACCAGACAAAGAGACACTGTAAAGTCCATGTGCCTTGACCCTGGCTGGCTCTGTCAGGGTGGCGTGGAGGTGGATGGGCAGCTGGCGAGGGACTGTGGGGCCCCAGGGGCCAGCCCCTCACAGGCCTCAGCCACCCCCACCTCGACAGAGCTTTGTTGAGCCTCGGCTCCAGGCCAGCGTGGAGTATGTGCTAGAAACGCAGCAGTCAGTGAAGCCAGGAGCCCAGCTGGAATATGCGGTTCTTACTACACCGAGGGCCTCTAAAACCTGCGTGATGTGCCCAATCCTAAGGTGCAGCAGAGGGCAGGTGGGACGGCTCCAGTTAAGGGAAGATCACCTGAGCCTGAAGTAAAAATGCATTTCAAGCCAACCGCAATTCTGTTTAATTCTTTAACATGCTTTCCAGCCCCCGAACGAGGAAACAAGGCTGCAGACCAGGGCAGGGAGGATGTCACTGAGGCAGTGGAGGGGACCAGTGCAGCGGGGGGCTGGCCTAGGACTCTCACCACTGCCACCGACCGACTTGAGCAAGTGAGGTCCTTAGCAGGGGGCCCTGGATGCTCTGGGGTCAAGAGCGAATAGAAAGCTCCAGGCTTGGCCTCTCAAATCCCAAGTCCCGACCTGCAAGGGCTCTCCATGGACCCCCGCCTTGGCTCCCGTCTCCAGAAGGGCAGTGCTGCCCCACCAACTCATGGCAGCCCCCCTCAGCCGCCTTTTTCCTGCCCCTTGGCATGGGCTCTTACTTCGCAGTCTATCTCTGGCCTTCGCGGCTCCTCGTTCTTTAACACACACAAATAAGAAGGACGCCCCCTCCAGCTTCTGCTGTGCTCTCCCTTCCCTCCTCCTCTTCTCGTCCAGCCTGCAAGAGGAGCTCATCACCCCCCTGAGCCCCAAAACCTGGCCCACATTCACCACCATGATGACCTTGACCATGACCTTGCATGCCACACCCAGGCCATTACCCAGCCTTATCCTTCTGAAATCCTACAGGAGGGGCACTGCGGCTTGCCACCGTCACCTCGTCGTCTTCCCAGTACCCATGAAGCCCACGCTCTGTGCCCTTGGGGCTCTCTCCGAGCACCGGTCTCCTTGGCAGCCCCTGCACTGGGCCCATGTTCTGGAATGTTCTGCCCAGCTTTGCTCTTCAGCATCTGCTCACCGGCTCTCCCTGGGAGCTGCCCCTAGCCTGTGGTTCAACCACTATGACCCCTAGCTCTTTCTCTCTAACAAGCTCACCTGTTCTACCTTGGGCTTGTGTCGAACCTTCTCCCTCATTCTCACACCCGTTCCAAAGTGCATTCACTGCTGCTCTCCCCCAGTCCCGCTCCCCAATTCTCTCCTTCGGCTGTTGCTGCTCCTACCTGTCTGGCCACTGAGTTAGGGGAGACCTTCGGTGACCATCCTGCAGGCCCCAGGCACAGGACCCAGCCCCTCGGTTCTGTCCTGGGAGTAGGCCTGGCCTGGGTCGGGGGCTCACTGCCCACTTTGCTAATAAATCGATCAATGGGCCACTGCTCCCCCACCGCCCACCTCCGAAAGCCACAGCCCAGCTCTCCCCACTGCTCCATGCTCATCTCTCACCCAGACCCACATGGCGAGCCCCTGACCAGGCGCGCCACGACCGCCGTCTTTACTCTTCCAGCCTGCCTCCGACCCTGGCTGGGGCATCTGCAGGGCAGGGCTCTTCCCCACGACGGCACCCCCCATGTCCCAGCCCTGCCCCCTCACTCCCGCTCCCTCAGCTCATCCCCCAACCCCAGCAGGCTGCAGGCAGTTGGGCCCCAGCTGCTTCCAAGGTGCCGGGGCAGCAGCCTGTCCTCTGGGCTGGAGTCTGGGAGCCCACCCTCTCGCAGGAGCCCTTCCTGCCCCGGCTGTGTGAGAAGACTTGGGGGGCGGCCCCTCCCTGCTGAACAATGGGACCAAAATGATTGTGGAAAAGGGAGGTCAGGCCTGCCGCCAGGAGAAGAAACTGAAAAGCTGAGAGGAGGCCCATACACGTGCCCCTGCTTGTTCCTCATTCCCAGGGCACTGTATGCGCATGTGTGTGCACTCACACGAACCACACACACTCCTACACACGTGCACTCACAATCATGCTCACATATGCGTGTGCACAAATACATGCACGCCTTCAAACTCACTCATATGGACTCACACATACACGCAAGACACACGTACACACCCTTGCACACACACTCCCCCCCCCACATCAGGCACACTGTCCAGGCAGACCCCCCGTGGCTGGCGCTTGACCCTTCTCTCCAGGAGGGGGCTGATGCCCATCTCGGCCCTAGGTTGTGTCTCCCTGCTGCCCTGGGCCAGGGCATAGTCTGCCAGGGAGCATCTAGAAGCTCACACTCTCTGCTCATGCCCTGAAGAAACACCCAGTGAATGCCCTAGAGGCACAGAAAGGCCTTGAGAAGAGGCAGGAAGGCCTGGGCAGTCGAATGCCCCTCTCTGGGCCAGGCTGGGGAGGAGGCTCAGTTCTCAGGCCATAGCCTCAGAACTGTTACCACATGCCCGGCTAGTCTCAGCTTTGCCCACCAGGTGAGGAGAGACTCTCAGATCACCTGTGGGTTTCAATTCCTGTAAGGAGACTATAGCTCAGCCCCCATCTTCCCCACACCTCCCCTGCAGGCTGCCTTCCATCCCGCATGGGGCTGCATGGGCCCAGAGGTGGGGGAACGGCCAGGAAGCAGTGGCCATCACCAAGCAGCTGTGGCCATCGCCGGGCAGCTGTGGCCATCGCCGGGCAGCTGTGGCCACCTCCAGGCTGGTCAACCATGGCCATCGATGGGCAGCCGTGGCCATCGCCAAGCAGCTGTGGCCATCACTGAGCAGCCCTGGCCATCACTGAACCATCATGGCTGCCTCCAGGCCGGGCAGCCATGGTCCTCGCTGGGCTGTCTGTGCCACGCCAAGAGCACTGTGGCGTGGGTCCCCTGGGCGACCTACTGAGGGAGCCCTGGCACTGCCTAAGAGGCTGCCAGACATCGACAGCCCCAAGCTGAGCTCTGAGCCGAGGGGTCTGGCCTCTTCTCCGCTCAGCCTGCCTGACCCCCACCCCAGACGCGTCCCCAGGTTCTGCTCATCCTCAACTCCAGGAGGCTCCCCTCCTGGGGCCAGTGGGTGGGTGCCTGCTGCCGCAGGGCGGGCACACAGAGCGCACCCACCCCCTCACGTCCCTCGAACCCAAAAACTCCGTGCACATCGAGCTCCTGCTGCCATCATAACAAGCCGCGTGGGTGCAACTGACACCATCCCTTTCATGGGCGATAAAGCGGAGGTGGGTTCTGTGACGGGTGGTCTGGCCACTCCTGGCCAGTGCCTGCCCGCGCTGTCTGTCCCAGCAGGAGCCCCGGCTCGCCCCACACAGCCTCTCCCAGAGCAACCCCCAGCTGGTACTGGCGTCACTCAGCTGCTCTGACAGCAAACAGGAAGGGGTTGGAAAGTACATCTTTTTCTCTTTTTGAGCACGAGGCCACTCAGGAACAGTGAAGAGCCTGTCTGAACTGGATGTCCACCTTGGCAACGGAGGCTCCTGTGGATTCGAGAACCAGGGCCGGCCCTCCCGCTGGGGCCGGCTGAGCCCACCCCAAGGCATCTCGAGCCCGGCCGGCCTGTCCACCGCCCACTTCTCCACCTCCAGAGCTGCCCCAGTGACCCTGGTGCCCCGGGCCCTGCCACACGCTTCCCTCGTCTGCACCTGCGCTGCCCATGCAGTGTGTCTGCCGAGGAGACATGCGTGACCCACTAGCGCCTGCAGTGGTGACTGCGCTGGACTTCCCCAAGGGCCTCTGTTCAGAGGGTACAATGGAAAAGACACCACGATGTTCACCTGCCCTCGTTAAAAGACCAGAGTCTGGCATCGAGGTACGGCTGCTTGTGCATGCCTCAGAGCACCCTTCGTGTGCCCAGGAGCCCGGTGCCCTCCGGGAGACAGCGTGGCGGTACAATCGGAGGCAGGGGAGTCTCTGGCGTCAAGGTTCCCGCTGCCTGTTCATAAACTGGGGGGCAGGTGTGCTGTGTTGGCGGCTGCAAGCCTGCAAGCTGCCTTCTAAGAGTGCTGGAGAAAAGCCCTGCCCAAGGCGACTTGCACCCTCTCTCTCTAGGCCTCCGTTTCCTGCTCTTCCATGTCCGTGGCCGTGGGACGGCTCAGAGGGTGGGAGGCCGAGGGGCCGCTCTCGATTCTTTGGGCCCCTCTGCATTCACCTGCTGCCCTTCTGCACACTTTGAGCTGCGGAGGAAGGCCCCCTGATTCCCCTGCCAACAGGACGCCACCGCTCCCTGTCCAGGCACCAGCTTTTTCTTTCAGTCTTAGGAAGACGGCCACATGTCCCTTGGTTCCTGTCCTTCTGTCACAGGATCGTGAGCTGCCTTGAGGGCAGGAGCCAGCCCAGCTCGGGTCAGATCTGCTTCCCCAGCTTCCAGCCTTGGTGCAGGGCAAGGGTTGAAGAAATATTTACAAGAAAGCACAGGAAAAAGCAAACAGACGCAGAAGAGCATCTGTCTCCATGAAATGAAGCAGCGGGGGTCTCAGGGCAAGCGCAGTTCACCAAGGTTCTGGGACCGGCTCCCAGGGGAAATGGCACAGCCATCCTTGATCATCTTCATCCATCTAGATCCCTTTTCTCTGACTCCCGGTAGTTGCTGGGTGCCGTCCAAGCCCTCAGGTGTGCCTGGCACCGCACATTTTACAGAGCACTCCCTATTTTCCCCAGAGGCCATCAGATCCCAAAAAATGAGGGAACAAGGCAAGCTGGCCAGCTGGAAGCTGTCACCCCTGACCCCAGATCCCCCTACCAGGAGTCCAGGGCTCCATCCCCTTCCCTTGTTCCTGGACAAAGCCAAAGCCAGGGTCACACCGTGAAGGGTGAGCAGCCCTCCCCTCCTTGAACGGAGCTCGAGCCCTTGAAAGGCAGGGGCTTACAGAGGAAGCACGAGCAATTCTGCTCCCAGAGTGCTCTGCACAGCTTGGGGTTAGAAGAGGACGATGAAGTAAGGGAGGAGTTCTGGGGCCTACCTTTCGCCGGTGGGATGGCACGATAAAAAACGTTTCGATTTTATGAGTTTTCAAGAAATCGTTCCTCTCAGGTCCATAGCCGGGTTCTACCTCGTAGTCTCCGTTCAAGCATTCTAGGGTCGCCTTTGTGATATGAACCTTCCTATAAAAAAGGAGGCAGACATTGAGAAGTCAAGGCAGGGGCTCTCCTGGGCGGAGCCCCGGGCTGAGGCCCACGGTGGGTCCAGCTGGCATCCAAGGCCCTGCGGGGTGCAAGGGTGGGGTGCCACCTCCCCAAGGGAAGGGCTTTTAGTGGGCGGGCGACAGCCGCGCTGCATCCCCACAGCACCAGGGAGCAGACACCCCTGGCCACCTGGGGAGGAAGGTGCAGGAAGGGCCAGCCACAGGCAGGCAGAGCAGAGGCAGAGGCAGAGGGGGACAGCAGGGTGGCAGAGGGCAGGATGCACCAAGGGCAGAGGAAGGAGGGGGCATCCAAAGAGAGGAAGACAGGCAAACCAGCAGGATGCACTTGGGGACAAGGGACAAGGAAAGGTGGGTGTGAGGCGAGGAGGAGAAACAGAAGAGAAGAGAGAGCACCACCCCAGGGGGCCTGACTTCTGGCCCCAGAAGGCCCCGGGGGAAGGGCTCTGGCCCCTGAAGTTCCACCCCAGCCGGCAGAGGCTAGCAGTCAGCCCCAGCCGCCGGCCACCCTCTAACAGGTCTTAGGGGTTCTGCTGCTCCCCCGGGCAACAGGCAGGTGGAACCAGAATGGGTACTCATCCACTGGGCTGTTCCAGTGAGGGCAGGAGAGTGCCTCATGGTCGGCACACCCAGAGCTAACAGGTCCAAGCAGAGAAACCCCCAGGAAAATCCACACATGGCCCCTCATAGGAAATGAACAGGGGCTTTTGCTCAAGGCCAAAGCACTCAGGCTCCTGGGGCAACTATCAGACTCCCCAGCTTTCAACTCCACTCCTTGAGACTCCGAGCCTCCTGCGAGCCAGGCCCAATCTTCTGACCTCCTGGCAGAACTAAGCCTCGGTTTCAAAGACCAACCTTCAGCTGACGATGTCACTAGAAAAAGATCTTGAATAAAGGGGTCAACTCAGGCCAGCAGACTATCTCAGCCTACATGTAATACCAGGTGTTAAAAACTGCTTTTTGACTTTGGATAAAAGGGGGAAATGGAAAGGACAAGTGAGTTTATATGGCTATGAGTCTACAAAAAAGAGTCGGGAGGTCATCAGAGGGGCGATGCTTATGCACGCCTCAGCAGGGTACCAGAGACAGCCAAGATAGATGGAAACCCAGGTGCTGGTTCTCCTGAGGGCTGCAGAGACCCACATGATCTATGGTCATGTCAGTTGGCCCTACTTTGGAGTTTGTGCTCCTGAGTGTGATGGAGTTGGATTCAGCTATGACCTTTCTACACATGCCTCTTCTGTTACTTTTACTGGACCTGTGGTTGGCGTTTGGGTTGGTGTATACTCAGGAGACCTGAATCTCTGAACTGTCCATGTAACAGCCAGGCCCTGGGCCTCAGCAGACTTGCAGCAGCTACCCTCTAGTTTGTTGGACTTACCCCGACCAGCTAACAGGAAGTGAAGAAGGTCAACCACCACACCAGGGAGCCAAGAGTGCCTACAGCTGCAAACAGGAGAATTGCATCCATCATCCATGTGGAATCTAAGGCCCCTCTTGACGTAGAGGGGGACTGGACATAACCATCCCAGGTCCACAAGATGGAGGAATAGAGTATGGATTAGAGTGGACTTATTGGTGTTCTGCTGGGGAACTATTGTGATTAGTAAGGGAAGAAATTGTAGTAGTGATGTGGAGAGGGTGGCTGTTGATGGTCGGGAGAGGGAAGAAGAGATATGGTGTGGGGGCATTTTCAGGATTTGGAGTTGTCCTGAGTGGTGCTGCAGAGATGGATGCTGGACGCTGTGTGTCCTGCCGTGGCCCACTGGGTGGACTGGGGAGAGTGTGGACTACAATGTGGACCACTGTTCACATGGTGCAGCGGAGCGCCAGAAGGTATTCTCCAGGTGCAGTGGATGTGCCGCGATGATGGAAGAGGTTGTTGATGTGGGAGCGGTAGGGTGGGTGGGGTGGGGATATATGGGGACCTCATATTTTTTTAACGTAACATTTAAAAGAAAATAAAGATGGAAAAAATAAAATAAAATAAATAAATAGAAAGACCAACCCTCAGGATGCTTGGAGATGGAAGAAAGGAGAGCTCAAAGCCCAGATGCAAGCCTGGGGCATGGAGCGCCGGCTCAGGGCTAGGCCGGGCAGCTGCCTTGCTCTTCCCAGCCTGCATGAGTCAGCAGCCCCCAGGGAGGAGGGATGCGGCGGAGGAGGGCGGGTCACCAAGACCAGCGCCCTGAGCCCAGGAAGGATGCCCTCTGCGCACTGCCCCTGCCCAGGAGTCTCTCAGCTCCTGGGGGCCTCCGAGATGGCCGCAAGCTAAGCCACCAGGGCTCTCCCGTGGGGGTCTTCCTTGCAGATGCCCACTGGCCCTGGCATGGGCGGCTCTCGCCACCACTGCAGGCCAGTCTCTTCCCAAGGTGCCCTCCCGAACACCCAGGGGACCTACCATCTCCCTCCCTGGCCTCAGAGCAATGGGAATAGCGAACAGTCTGAAAGCTCTCAGGACCTCTCGTCCACTCATGCGTTCACTTGGTCCTTTGTCCTACAGAGCCTGGGCCAGAGCAGGCAGGCCGTGGAGATGGGAGCCACAGCAACGTCAGAGCTCTCCACACCCGGAGGAGTGGAGGCCCTGACACGGGCCTCCTGGAAGCAAGTGGCAGGACCCGCCGGGCATAGGCACCATGGAAGCAAGAGGGAAGACCCACTGGACACGGGGCATCCTGGAAGCAAGTGGCAGGACCTGCTGGGCATGGGCATTGGGCACGAGCACCCTGGAAGCGTGAGGCAGGACCCACCAGGCACGAGACACCTGGGAAGGGTGAGGCAGGACCCGTCGGGCATGGCGCACCCTGGAAGGAAGAGGCAGGACCTGCCAGGCATGGGGTATCCTGGAAACATGAGGCAGGATCCACCAGGCAGGGGGCATCCTGAAAGCATGAGACAGGACTCGCCAGGTGTGACGCACCCTGGAAGCAAGTGGTAAGACCCTCTGAGCATGGGACATCCTGGAAGCGTAAGACAGGAGCCACTGGGCATGGGTACCCTAGAAGCAAATGGCAGGACCCATGGCTGGTGAGTATCAGGGAGGACCCTCCCCAGTGCCCCAGCTGAGGTGAGGGCTGGACCAAGAGTGCAGATGCAGGAGTGGCCTTGGCCTGCCAAGGGGGCAAGCTCGAGGCCCTCCCTGGGCATGCTGGCTCTGCCACCCAGTCGCATGGCCAGGAGGTCTGGGGCAAGCAAGGTAAGTCCGCATGACGCAGTACGTCTAAGACAACCAGGGACAGGACTGCGGAGTGTGCCCACTCTGCCCTCAGAGAGGCCTGCCAGCTGTGGCCAGGCAGCCCGTGCCCCCAACCCCTCTGCATCCGAGGCCCCCACGGCCTTCCGCCCTCGCCTTCTGGGCTTCTCTGCAGGCTGCCGTGCAGGCAGGGTGGCAGGGCCCTGCAGCGAGTGGCTGGGCATCTTCCCCAGATATAGGGCAGTGCTGGCATCACCCAGAAGCTTGTCAACAACTGCCGAGCACAGCCCATGTGGGAGGGCACCCAGGCAGGCCGGCCCAGGCCCCCAGGGCAGGGGCTCATGCTCAGGACTCCCTTCCGGTGCTTCACAGTAACTGGAAATGGTATGCGGTCCATCGACTCCGGGACACGACTCCCACACGGGCAACACCCAAACAAGAGCCACTTCTGCAGAAGGGCTGGCAGGCTGTGGGCAGTGCACGGACCCGCAGCTTGCCAGCGCAGCAGGGCATGCTGGCCCCACGGGCCCCCGGGAGGCCGAGCGCATCAGTGGCAAGGGGCCACAGGCCTCCTCCCCTCTCGCCTCGGTGTCTCCAGAACAACTTCCTGGGGCCCAGCGCCTCAGAGAAGGAGCCGGCTCGCCAGGCCACAGGCCAGCCCACCTGTCCGTCCGTCTGCCTGTCCTTACTGAAGGACAGGGCCCGAGGCACCTGCTGGAGGATGGAGGCTGTGGTTTGTCCAGTGCCCCCAGCCTAGCTGGGGCGCTCCGTGAACACCTGTTTGTTGAATGAATACATGAATGGATGAACAAAGCAAAAGCAAGGGTCAAATTTAAAAATTGTGCAGAAAAGAGGAACAGGAAAGAAAGGCCAGGCAGGGGAAGGATGTGCCAGCACCCCATTAGTCCCCTCCCACCAAGGGTGCTTCTGTCTCTCTTGGGGGGCTCGGAAGGTTCCCAAAGACAGAGCGGAACCCGAAAGCACGGTGAGCATGGGGCCCCTGGAGGCAGGAGAGATGAACCTCCCAGGCTAGCTCGGGCGAGGGCAGGGTTGGCAGCCCCCCACCCTGCTGGGAAGGCAGTTGCAGGTTCAGGCCTCTCTGCCGCTTGCTCTGCCTCCCGCTCGCCAACACCCATGTAGAGGCGCCGGCACTCGCCCCTGCCGCCTCCCCCAGGTCCACCTCAGGAGCTGCCGCCACGCCTCCCCACTGCCTGGGCCCCTTCTTGGCTGCGGTCACCACCAGGTCGCCCGCCTCGGCCCTGGACATGGCGACACAGGACGCCCCACCCCGCTCCAGGACGCCCTGCTTCTCCCCGGCTCGCCGTCACAGGGCCACGGGCTCCCACCGCCTCCTTCCTCCTCGGTGATCACCCCGGGCACTAAAACGCCATCTCCCACCGATGAACCCCCAGTTCACCTCTCCAGCGAAGAGAACCCCCGGCCTGTACCTCCCAGACGCCACATCCCCCACCCAAGGGGACCAGCCTGGCCCGGAGCCCTCGCTCTCCCAGCCCCCGGCTTACCAACCCCGCAGCCCACAGCTGCACACGCCACCCTGAGTCTGGGTGTCCTAGCGCTGCCTCCCAAAGTGGAGGCCAGAATCCCGAAACAAGGTGCTGGGCAGGCACGGTCCTCGCAGAGGCCCTGGAAGACACATTGTGGCCTGGCTCAGCTCTGCAGCTCCGGGCCCCCTTGCTTGTGGCTGCACCCCACCACCCCGTCTGCACCTTGCCATCTCCCCTCTGGGCCCCTTGATGACCCTGCCCTCATAAGGACCCCCGTCATGGCCTGATGCCCCGCCCAATCCAGCATGACCCCCCTGCGACACCCTATTTCCAAATAAGGTCCCGCCCTGCAGTTCCAGAGACAGGCTCTGGAGGAGGGGTCTCAGCCCAGCACAGCGTCGCCCATCATACCCTGCTCGCAGGTGCCGGCACTGCTCATCCTGGTGCACCCCGCCCCGTCCCGCAGAGAATGCAAGCTCACGAGGCCTGGGGCTTTGTCCTGGTGACGACACCCAAGTACCAGCGCAGGGCCTGTACGCAGCAGTGTTCTAATGCTATGGTAGAGGCTGACGAGATTTTGGAGGGTTGCTCAGAAAAGCAGCAGGAAAAGAGGATGCAAAGGAAGGCAGGGGGAAGGGAGGGTGTGATCAGGCAGGGGCTTCCCACAGCAAGCTGGAGGAGGCAGCAATGGCACCGGCCAGCCAGGAGATCCACGCTGAAGGGCCACGCGTGCTAAAGCATCTCAGTGCCAGGCGGCTCACACTACAGGAGGCGGCGGGCGTCAGGCCGAGGGTTGGGGTTTCTCTCGAGGGTCGTCTGGCTGCTGGCAGGGGTGAGGCTGGAAGCGGGCAGGGGCAGCAGCTGGGATCTCTGTGCAGACTCCCTGCCGGCCATGAAACAGGGGGCCCACGGGGTGGATGCCCAGGATGGAGAAAAGCAGGGAAGTGGGGAGACTGGAATGGGGCATGGGGCTGTGGGGACGGGGTGGGGGAACCATTTGGTTGGGTAGAGGAGAAAGGACTTGCTCAGCCAGACGCATGGAGCAGGCACGCAGCCGGCGGCGGACGCCCGGGGCGGGGCCAGGGTGGCTGCATGGGCTGGAGCGGCCACGGCTGCCGGCTGTGCTCGGGCAGTGCGACGGGCTGCTGTGACAGGCTTCCCCCTCCCTTGTAGGCCAGCCCTGGGTGGTGAAGGGTCTGCAGCCCCCACACCTGGCTCCCACCCACTTCTTGTTATTTGCTTCTAATTTATATGCATACTGCTTCCATACATGTTTTTTTTTTTTTTTTGGTGACTGCAGCCCCGATGCAGAGCTGGCAACTTCTCTGCATGCTGCTGCTGCTCTGATATGCCCTTGCTGGTCCCAGGTCCTGCTCGGGGGCTTGGCATAAAGAATGGAGGCGTCTGTCTCCACTGACCCCCCCCTCAACCTGGAGGAGAGGGAAAGGGGCCAGGGACCAGGAGATCCTTCCCGTCAGGGTAAGAAAGGACCACGTGGGGGCAGGCAGAAGGCAGCGTGGGGCCACACAGTGAGCGGAGGCCAGAGCGTGTTGGTGGGCAGCCGTCCACTGGGCACAATGCCCAGCGGCCCTGTAGGAACAGCACCAGGGCACAGACTGGGGCTCGGCAGTGCACTTGGGGACCATGGCCAGGCCTGGATGCCCCCCGGCCAGGTATGTCCTATGACCCCCCTGGGAAAGAGGAAACCTGGAGATGAAAAGGATGATGCTACAAAATCAGAGTCAGAAATCAGAATTCGGGTTACGAGGGGCTGGGCTGGGGTGGGGAGCTCAGGCTTGAAGGGTACGCGGTTCCTGTCTGGCGTGATGGCAGGGATGGAGGCCCCACACCACGCCTGTAACTGACGGCACTGAGCTGCCTACTGGGAAAAGGTCAAGGTGGGAAGTGCTAGGGTATCTGTGTGTTACCACAATAAAACTTAAAGAAGACAGCACACCACTGTACAACACAGTGAGCCCTGATGGCACTGTCGCTGCCGTTTCATCAGGCGCCACACTGATGCCAAATATTAAGGGAGACTCTGGGTGTATACGGGAACTCTGCACTTTCTGCGTGATTTTCTGTAAACCTACAACTGCTCTAATAAAAAATAACAAAACCACAAAGGTGAAGTAACTCGTGCACAAGGCAACAGCTGAGTGGTCCAGCCCAGCCCCCTTTTTCCTGTTCTCTGCTTTGCACAGGAAGGGACTCTTTCACGCTGTCCTCAAGTAAACATCTCTACAGGACTTGACGGAAGGGCTTGGAGATGCGGCACCACGCGCGGAATGGGGGCCAGGAAGCCTTTTGAGTGAGCTCGCCCAGGAGAATCTATCCCTGGGCTAGGAGGAAATCATAACTTCTCTAGGGCAAAGCTTAGCCCCTATCAGGCCTTCCTACTTGCACTTTTAGCTGTGAGAAAATAAAACAAAGGAAAGCAGAGCACAAAAGTGGCTGTACCTCAGAGCCACAGCCCCGGGACCCTGGCAGCTTTCCACTGTGGGCCCTGCCCAGTGAACGCTGCATCTCTGCAGACAGTGGGCCGAGGCCCTGAGGGTGGGCAACGAGGCCGGGCCCCAGTAGGGCAGCCACAGGGCTGGCGGGGCACCGCAGCCAGGCTTCAGGGCCCCACACTTCTTCCACCCCTCCGGGTGCACCTTGGCAGGTGAGGCTACAGCGGGGCAGTCTCCTTGATGGGCTCCTGCCGAAGGGTCACTGAGCCCCTTGGGAGCCCAAGCTCCCCAGAACCCTGAGCCCGCCAGAACCCCGAGCCCGCCAGAACCCCAAGCCCCCTGGAAGCCCGGCCCCCAGCAGCCCGGCCCCCAGCAGGCGTCCCCTGGAGCCCAGGCCCCACACTCACCCCGGCAGGCCCGCGGCCTCCATGACGTTGGCCAGGCTCACGTCGTTGGACCAGACGTCGTACTGCCACTTGCGCAGGCCCAGGACCCCGCAGAGGACCCTGCCCGTGTGCAGCCCCACACGCATGTTCAGGTCCACCTCGGTGGCCTCGGCCACTGACCTGAAACGACACAGGCACAGGCTGGGCCGCGCCGGGACCTTCCGGCTCAGCTGCCCCTCCTCCCAGCAGGCGTGTGCCGCAGGAGAGCGGGCACTGCCCCGCAAGCACCTGGACATCACCCTCCGTGGCCAGAGGCCCTGGGCGCTCGGCTGACATCGGCCCTCGGCTGGGTGCTTGGCACCAGGTACTCCAGCCACTAAGGAGGGCGTGCGCCCACCACTGGAGCCAACTATGCACCCACGTGCTCGTGGAGGCAGCATCCCACCTTGAGAAATGACACCCCGGAGCCCCAACGGCGTGATGTACACCCCCAAGCTCAGGTTAACCCAGTACACTGAGCGGGGGAGATAAACTGTATAGAGAAGCTCTCAGGGCCCCGCTGCAGTTTCCTCTTCAGCTCCTGAAATCTGAAATCCCCTCCAGGGCGGGTGAGCAGACAGCCAATAAGCCCTGGGTTTGTCGCCCTTGGCCCAGGGCACCACAAAGTCCACCTGCCTCCGCCCAGCCCGCTCAGTGGACAAGCGCTCGTCCAAGCAGTAGGCGTCAACCAAGTTTCCTTTCTTTTTTTTTTTTCTTTTTTAATCTATTTCTCTCCCCTTTCTCACCCCCAGTTGTCTGCTCTCTATGTCCATTCGCTGTGTGTTCTTCTGTGTCCGCTTGCATTCCTGTCAGCGGGCACTGGGAATCTGTGTTTCTTTTTGTTACGTCATCTTGTGTCAGCTCCCCGTGTGTGCAGTGCCCTCCTGGGTAGGCTGTGCTTTTTTTGCACAGGGCGGCTCTCCTTACGGGGTGCACTCCTTGCGTGTGGGGCTCCTCTACACAGGGGACACCTCCGCGTGGCAGGCACTCCCTGCGCGCATCAGCACTGCGCATGGGCCAGCTCACCACCACACCGGTCAGGATGCCCTGGCTTTGAACCTTGGACCCTCCATATGGCAGGTGGACGGCCTATCCGTTGGGCCAAATCTGCTTCCCCAAGTTTCCTTTTGAGGTCTGTAAAAGCCCTTTGCCATCCCTAGACCTCGAAGCCACTTCTTTGGCTTCCTTTGCTGTGGCAAAACGCTGGCATCCTGGATAAAATGCCATGGTCTGCCCTCGGCTCCCATGTGTCTTTCTCAGGAGTCTGCTTGAAGGCCAGGCCTGGGTGGGGGCCTCAGAACTCCACCCATCTGTGCTCTCCGGATGGGTGAATGGTGTAACCATGAATTACACCTCAATACACTCTTGGGGAAAAATAATATGTTTGTGCTCTCAAGTCAGACTGGTGGTTTGAAGTCCAGCTCCACTCTCCTGCTGTGTGACTTTGGGCAGGTCGCCCAGCTTCTCTGTGCGCAGTGTTCTCCTCAGGAAAATGGGGCTACCCCAAGTTCCTCAGGGGCAACTGGGTGAGGGGTATCAGCCCAGCACCCTGGGAAGGCCAGTAGGGGGGTCACTGTGGTGGGAGGCAGGAAGAAGCTCATCTGAAACAGTTTTTAAAAGCTCCATGGATATTTATGTAACATTTTAGGTAATCTACGTATCTTCTAAAAATAAGTAAAAAACATATTTTAAAAAATAGTGCAATTTTTAAAAAGTACTACCACCAATTGTAAGGAATGTTCCATATCAATGCAACAGGGTTGGTGGTGGGGTTTTGTCTGGGAATCCCGTGTTTTATGCATGAATGTTTTGTAAATTCACAATTTCCCTAATAAAAAATTAGAATAGAAAAAAAAAAAGCTCCACAGATAAAGACAAGTCACTGCAGAATCACTGAAGGTAGAAGCATTTGGAAATCTTTTTGGAGTGAGGACTCTGAGCCCAATGTCCCCAAATCCACAGCCTTCACGTTAAAAGTAAAACGCAGGATACAAAGTGATAAACAGCTGCGCTCGCCCCGTGTGAAGGCGCCGGGACGGAGAAACTATAGGGAAGCGGTGCTGCTGCAGCCCTGCGGTTTTATTTCTCCCTGTTTTCCTCTTAATCCACAAAGAGCAGGAGCTATTTTATTTTTTAAGCCAAAATTGTCCGTGGGCTGTGTGGTTGGTTCAGTTACGCTCCCCAGAAAGAAAGCGACACGCGTTCTCAGACTTCACCCCGGTGGGGGGCCCCTGGGAAGAGCACAGAGGGCGCTGCTGTTCAGGAGAGGGGCGGCCACCAGAGGAGGGCGGGCTGCCCCGGGCCTTGCCACAGGGCAAGTTCAGACAGCGGGAGCGGCGCGAAGAGAGGGCGCCCCGCCGGAGTCGGCGGGAGAGGGGAGGCCATTGCCGTGAGATGGGGCGCCGGGAACGACGACGCCGGTCAGGAGGGCGCCACCCACCCAGCGCCGGCCTCCGCCTCTGCCACCGCGCGCTCCCACTGCCGCGACAGCCCACCATCTGCCGGAACAACCCACTGGGGGATGTCTGTCGAAACAACCTACTGCGCGGTGTGTCACAGCACCCCACGGGGAGTGTCTGTTTAACGACCCACCGTGCAGTGGCTGCCCAAACAACCCACCATGCGGTGTCTGCCGAAAAGACCCACCGTGCAGTGGCGCTGAAACAACCAATTGTGCGGTGGCACTGAAATGACCCACCGTGTGCTATTCATCAGAGCAGCAGGAACCAGCCTAGGCGGCTGTCTCGGAGGGAGGAAGTAAAACCAGGCACGAGAGTGGTGCAGCTGCTGGGGCTCAATGGCAGCCCCCCCCCAACTTCCTTCAGGGCACTTTTCAGACCTTCATGTGGACACCTTCCCACATGCTCCTGAGGACACAACCCCACTGGAACCCCCATCTCCTGTCAACTTGGCGGAAGACAATGATAAATGCTGTGATGTGGTATATGACACGGTGACACATAATGTGACATGGCATATGTGTTAGTCAGCCAAAGGGGTGCTGATGCAAAAGACCAGAACTCTGCTGGCTTTTTATAAAGGGTATTTACTTGGGGTAGAAGCTTACAGTCACAAGGTCATAGAGCATAAGTTACTTCCCTCCCCAAAGTCTCTCGCCACGTGTTGGGACAAGATGGCTGCCGGGCTCTGGGAGGGCTCAGGCTTCCTCTTCCTCCTAAGGCCCCATGGTCCCAGCTCCTTCCATTCTCAGCTGTAGGCTGGGATAAGGTTCATCTCTCTCCCCAGGGCTCATATCTTTCTGGGCCTTTTCAGCTGTTCAGGGCTCTGGTCTCTTCAGCTGCAAACTATCAGGTAAATGGCTCGGCTCTCCCCCCAGGACTCCAGCATCCAAAACTAAACTCTGTTTCTCCTTCTCCATGTGTTTACTTCCCACTGACTGAGCATTCATTTACACGGCCCACAAACTGGGGGGCTGGGGAGTAGGGGCTCAAACTGAGTTGTCCTAATGATGTGGTCAAATAAAAGCCCTAATTTGATTTAATCAAGTAAAAGTAGAACCTCTGAACCTAATACAATCTAATATGCCCAGAGAAACAGACCAGTTTACAAACACAATCCAGTATCTATTTTTGGAATTCATAACAGTATCAAACTTGCACAGCTTATGATCTGATAAGATAGAGCTTGATATAGGGTGTGATATGAAACGTGACACAACACGATATCCTTTGAGGGAACAGAAGAGCCTCATCCCCCTTCCCGTTTGTCTCAAGTCTTCTCCAAGCCAGACACCTCAGCCTCCTTCACCCACTTCTGACCAGGCTGTAAGTGTCCCTGGCTGCCCTCCTTGATGGCAGTGGGTGTCATAGTCTGCTGTACTTGGAATCTCCTGGGAGCTTTCTCAGCTCGAGTCCGAGCTCCAGCGACATCAAGCTCCAGTGGGAGGCCCAACAGCAGGCTGAGAACCAAGGCTCCGAGGGTCCTTCCGACCATGTCCCCACCTCACCCTGAGGTATGTCCCCAGCATGGAGTTGCCACACTCTTCATCTCTGCTCCCCGTCTAGGAGCACAGTCTACAAGCGCATTCCTTTCCTCTTGTCCACACCACCATGAGGCCGCACCCCGAGCTCTGTTTAACTCTACCTTTAAAGCTCTGCTTCACTTGGCCACTCTGCTTGCTCCTCCTTTCAGCCTGGAGCAGCCAGCACATACTCCTTGTGCCCTCCCCGTCGACTTCCTGGCTGTTAACTTTCAGCTCTGCAGCGCACATCTATCCCAGACCCCGCTGAACTCCATCTCATCGGACTGGACCCACTGCATTTGCTTTTGAGATTTTTGAATTGAAATCCATACTCTGTTGCATTAGCTCAAGTTCCCAGCTTCCCATCATTCCCTGAGGATACAAGGTTTTCAGGTCCTCACCCAATTTCTGATAAACCCCGGAAGAGGAGGCTGGATAGGAAGAGAGGCCGGCTGGACCTCAGGGTGTCCCGCTCATTCCACCGCTCACCTGCTCTGACCCCGCCCCTCTCCACTGAGGACCTGAGATTTTCGGTACCCACCTTGCTGAAGAGCAGCCATATGACTTACTGCCCATTTTAGACGGCTGCTGGGAGCAACCCACCAGTAATGGGCTGGCCTTTACAACCGGGATTTACTGGTCTACAAGCGTACGTTCTGAGGCTGAGGAAAATTCCAAATTGGGGCATTGTCAAGGCGATGTTTTCTCCCCAAAGACTGGCTGCCGGCGATCTCGGGCTCCTCTGCCACATGGCAAGGCACATGGCAGCGCCTGCCGGTCTCCCTTCTCCTCTGGGTTTTGTCACTTTCAGCTTCCTGCTTCTATGGCCTTCCCTCTACTTCATGTCTGCATTTGTCCCATTGACAAAGGACTCTAGTGAAGAGGATTAAGACCTGAAGGCACCTAATCTGATGGTCCTCCTTTCGGCAGGCTCACACCCACACGAACGGGCGTGCTTTACCAAAGTGATTTTGGGTCCATCCAGCTTTAAACCATCACGGGGCACTCAGCTGGACGGGAGCCACCCGCTGCCCATCTGCCCCAAATGCCGTGCCTGGCTAAGCTGTACTGGTCACGGCACAGGACTCATGAGGGCAGAGAACGTTTGCACCAACCAATAAAGCAGGGGATGGACAGCAAACCATCACAGTGCAGGCGGCCTGCGCCACTGGCACAGGCTCTCGAGGGCTGCGGGAAGCGAGCCACCTGTAGACGGACTCACGACAGCAGGGCCTTGCGAGGGTGGACCCACAGCCCTGGTGGCCTGGGCCCACGGGCACTCACGTGATGGTGTCGATCATGTCCAGCCCCATCTCCACGCAGCAGTGGGCATGGTCAGCCTTGGGCTGCGTGAGGCCTGACACGCAGTAGTAGCAGTCCCCCAGGATCTTGATGCGCCGGCAGTGGTTCTCCTTGGGGAGAGAGGGCAAGGTGCGCAGTTAAACCCCAGGCGTGCCCGCCCTGGCCCCACGCCCTCTCCCCAGATGTGACCTCCCCGCGTCCCTACTTCCTTCGCCAGCTCTAGATGACAGAGAGAGTTACCATCTCCCGCCTCTGCTGCCTTCCAACGCCTGACAGGCCGGTGAGGAAACAGCCAGCCCCACTGCCTTCAGGCAGGGTTCACGCTGATGTGGCCGCACTTGCCTTCCTCTAGGCCTTCGCCTCCGTCCCCAGGATACATCCATCCCTCCTGCGCTTTCCTGCCTTGGCCTCATCTACACTTCCTTCAAGGTCCCAGGGGTCTACCCCAGCCCCGGAAGTGGGAGCGGTCTCTCTCTGAATTGGCACCAAGCTGGTCAAGTCGAGGCAGCCCTTCTAGAACAGGCCACGCCCCCTGCAGGCAGCCGCTCCAGGGTCTGACTGGGTGGCTCCGCCTCAGTATCCCCATGGTGCTGGCCCAGTACCTGGCCCAAAGTGGGCCTCGGGCCTCGGAAGGAAGCCCTCCCGTGGCTCTCAGGAAGGGATTTCCATCCTGCACCACCACGCCCTTGTCTGTAAAGTGCTAGAACGACCACACCTGCCTCCCGGGGCTTCAGAACACAGAGACGACAATGTAAAGTTAGCTGGTATGCGTGGCTGGGATTACTACTGGGATTGTTAGTTTTATTACAAGGAAGGCATTGCAAAAGCAGCTCTAAAACACTGCAGTTGCAGGATCCTTTTACTCTTAAAATTACTGAGGAACACATAAAAAAAATTTTTGTCTAAGTGGGTTAGGTCTATTACTGTTTAGCACATCAGGACTTACAACTGAAAAATGTTAAGTATGTTGATTGATTCATTTAAAAATAGCAATGGAAATCCATTGCATGCTAGCACAACACATTTTCATTAGAAATTATGACATTTTGCAAAACAACAAAAAAATTAGTGAGAAAAGTGGCATCAGGGGAAATTTTTGGAAATCTCTTACAGTACACCTGGATTCCTACTGCAAAGTTGCATCTGTTCTGCCATGGAGTATCAGGTGAAGCGTGTGAAGGAAACAGGCAGATGTGTCATTGGATGATAGAGCAGCTTAATATTATTGATGAATTTCAAAAAGAAATACTGGATTATGCTTGTAATCTGATCTGTACCTGGGCATGATTGAGTTATGATTAGGGCATTGAGTCCCCACCCCGTGTGTGGGGAAAAACAGATAAAAGTCATGGCAAAGAACAGAGTTGAGGGTTTCTGATGTTGGAGTTTTGATGTTGGAGTTTGGTACTGAAGACTTAGCTGGAGTCCTGGGAAGTAAGCTCACAGAGGAAAGAGAAGCAAATCCCCAGGAAAGAAACCTTGAACCCAGAGTAAAGCAAGCCCCAGGAACATAGGAACCCAGGAAGCCTGAACCCTCACAGACATCGGCAGCCATCTTGCTCCAGATAGACTTTGGTGTATAAAGTAAGTTATGCTTTATTACCTGGTACCTGTAAGCTCCTACCCCAAATAAATGCCCTTTATAATGCCCAGCAGGTTGCTGGTATTTCACATCAGCACCCCTTTGGCTGACTAATACAGATGAGTGGGTGATACAGCTCACGTGTCAACCTGACCAGGTACTGGCGTCCAGCTGTTGGGTCAGGCAAGCACTGGCCTGCTTGTTACTGTGATGGACTTGTGGGTAGAGTCAGTGGATTGCATCTACAGCTGATCACATCTTCAAGCAACAAAGGAGACTGTGCTCAGTAATGTGGAGTCTCCTGACCTAATCGGCTGGAGGTCTTAAAAGTGAGAACTGAGGATTTTCAGAATCAGAATGAAGAATGTTCACATCTCCTTCGGCCAGTCAGTGTTCCCTGGGGAACAAGGACCTGCCAGACTTTAAAACCACCTTACCAGTTTCCAGCCTGCAGCCTGCCCTGTGGAATCTGGACCTGCTGGCCACGCGGTGACGGGAGCCAGTGCCTCCTGAGAAATCCCTTACACACAGACTGTATGTGTGTGAGAGAGAAAGAAAATAGATCCCATGGGCTCTGTTTCTCAGGAGAACTCTGACTGACAGGCCCAGCAGGGGCTCCACAGAGCCCTGGAACTTCCTGTGGCATTAAAGGAAACAGCACATCCTACAGCTCACAGTTAATCTACGCTTTGTTTTCCCAGTGTTCCAAAGGCTGTAAATTAACAGGCATGCATTTGGGCAACAGCGGCCAGCTCTCGCCATCCACGTGCTCAGGCATGCACTCCATGCCACACGGTGCTCGCTTGCAGGGGCTGCTGGGAGGGGGATGGCAGAGCCACGAGGGCCCCCTACTGACCTCTTGAGGACCGAGTCCTGGCCATAAGGCTGGTCCTTGTGGCTGTGGTCCAGAGCCAGGCAAACGACAGTCCCACTGCTCTTGGGCCAGGGCTGCGGAGAGCCAGGGATGACCCCGTCCATGTCAAGCACGAGGAGGGTGTGGGGCTGGCCGTGCAGACAGGCTCTGTGCTCACTCCCTGCACCCTGCCCTCCCTAGTCGATGGCCACTGAGGTCCACTTGAGTTACGGAAGCCATGCCACGTTCTTCGTCTCAACCTCCTTCCTGCGGTGTGAACTCATGGGTGTGCAGGGCCTTCTGCAGGTGCTATGTGAGTCAAGGGGCAGCCAAGGGAATCCCGTTACAGAGGCCTTATAGAGAGAGGAAACTGGAAGCCGGAAGTCAAGAGTAGGCCACGGAAAAAGCTGAACGTCAGTGGGAACCAGAAGAGCAGGGACACGGGATGGGGCAGGGATCGAGCTGGGAGCCTGAAGGTGACGCCAAGCCAGCACCAGGGCACAGAGACTGGGAGAAAGTAAGCCTCGCACACAGCTTGACGGTGGACTTCTCCCCTCAAAGCTGCGAGCCAGTAAGTTCCTGCTGTTTTAGTTGACCCTTTGGGTGGCATTTGTTGTAGCAGCTCAGACAACTAAGCAGCCACAGGCACACAGGTGACGGGGTGGGGGCCCTGAAGCCGGCTCAGGAAGGCCAGTGGAGGGGGCTGCTCTGTCCAGGGCCCCACAGGCTCCTTACAGGTGAGAGCTGACCAGAAAGAGGCTGACAGAGCCCGCAGCTGCTCCTCACAGCACGCACCTAGGGCCTCCCCTCAGTCCCCGTCACCGTGGGCAAGCTGCTCCACCTCTCCAACGCCAGTGTCCTTGTCAGCAGAATGCGGGTAACCCCACATGCAGCACCTGCAGAGCTGTGCCAGGCTGCACAGAGCTGCCGAGCCAGCCAGATAGATGGCAGAGCTTAGGTGTGCCCTCTACCTGGGACACGTGACTCACCTGTGGGGCTGCCATGTTGTCCTCTACACCGTGGGAGGATGGTATGGGGCTCACCCAACCTAATCTGGCCCAAGGCGGTCAATAAGAGGGGCCCTGCCCTGTTTCCCTGGCAGATGGTCAGTGACTGGGACCACTGTTGTGCTTCTGTCAGGAGACTGGGCTCAGGTGGCCGGCCACGGGGCCTCCAAGAGGCCAGTACAGGTGACCTGGTGCTAGCCATGTGAGGGCCCCTCAACCAGGGACCTGGGCCAGCAAAGGCAGCCCCTCCCCACCCTGCTGTGACACCCGTGCATCAAGTAGCTCGGCGAGAGGTGGGGCCCTCCGCCAATGCACTGGTGGGCTTGCTGACGGCAGCCGGCCTCCCCAAGCCCCGCGCCCATGCCTGAGGAGCAGTGGGGGCCCGGAGCTTTCTTCTGGAGCACCTGGAATGCCTGTTGCCCCCGCCCCGGCCTGTCGCCACTGCCCGGCAGGAGGGAGGTCCGAAGTTCCTGCCAGCAGAAGCAGGCCAGGACCCCCGAGTGGGCGCAGGGGCAACACCCCTTCCCTCCTCACCCATCTCCGACGCGAGGCCCCTCTCCCCCAGCTGTGAGACAAAGGAGAGGACAAGGCCCTCCCAGCCCAGTGTCCCCTGAAAACGCCAGGTTTCTCCCATGGGCCTCTGTGGGTGACATCCACCCAGCAGCTGTGGGCACATGGCACCCTTCTCACACCCAGCTTAAGGGGGTCGCCAAGCCCCGGTCCTGGGAACCCTGCTTCAGACCACGAGGCCCTCAGGGACACTGTGTCCTTGGGCATCTCTATGTCCAGCACCAAAGCGAATGCCCGCATGACGTGGGTGTCCCAGGGCTGCTGTGCTGTGGGGTGACTCCATCCTCATCCCCGACCCCTGCCCATGGGGTGCTCCCAGCCCATCTCCCCAAGACCCCACGGGGGGGGCTGGGCCCTCTGGCAGACTGTTCCGGGCCAGGGCAGGTGTGCACGAATGGACTCATGGTGGAGAGAAGCACACATTAACAAGCCAGTCAAACAGACAGCAGACACGTAAAGGTGGTAGTGCCGGGGATCTGAGATGCCAGTGAGGGGCCCTTCTGGAGCCCTGGACTCAATGACCCTGCTCTGCAACCCTGACCTTCAAGACAAAGGAGCACCGAACCCTGAGACACAGCCTGACACCTGCACGGGAAAGGAACCCGGCCCTGGGTGGGCCCGTGAGCGGGGCCTGGTCAAGCCCCAGGATGTGTGAGGAGGAACGGGAGGTAAGCAGGCTGCCGTGACAGAGGGCAAGTGGCGGAGCACATGGCCATGGGGTCCACAAGTGCAGCCCAAGGTGGGTGGAGCGGTGCGGGGCGAACGGCCGCCCAAATGAGACAAGGGCATGGCCACCTTATACTTGGCACACAGCCATTCCCTCATGCTGTATGCGGTCGCCACGTATTCTGGAGAAAAGTTCCAATAAAACTATAATCCTCAGCTAGAATTCCAGCATGTGATACCCGTTTGGGTGCGTTAATGCAGCTTCCTTATATGTGTGCTTTAGTTTGCTAAAGGCTGCCAAGGAATCTGCCATAAACAGATTGGTTTTCACAGTGGGGATTTATTAGTTCAAAAGCTGACAGTTCTGAGGCATGAGTGTCCAAATCAAAGCATCATCAGGCGATGCTTTCTTCCCACAAACTGGCTGCAGGTCCTCCTGGGCTCCTCTGTTACATGATGAGGCACGTGGCAGCTCCTGCTGGTCTCTCTCTTTCTCTTCTGGATTTGATGGTGCCAGCTTCTTGCTTCCATGGCTGTCTCTCTCTGTATTCATTCCTTTTACAAAGGACTCCAGGAAGGGGATTAAGACCCACCCTGGGTCACGCCTGAGCCAACATAACCTCATCAAAGGCCTACTTACAGCAGGTTCCCACCCACGGGAATGGACTAGCTTTAAGATTTTTCTGGGGTACATCACAGCTTCAAACCTTCACAGGACATGACAGTAGAAACCCGTGGCCAGCTCACGGACCCTAGACCCATCTGAGCAGCAGGGCAGGGGAGAAGCACCCAGGATGTCAGCGAGCCCCAAACAGCAAAGTCGAACTCTTTCCAGCCTAAACCAACCCCACATGACCACGGGTGGGCTCAGAAGACTATCTGGAGATACGTCAGGAGAAGCAGGGATTCAGCACTCTCATGAAGATCCCTGGCACACTCCAGAACCTGCAGGCAGCCCAGGCCCCTCTATGGCCAGCTCTAAACCAGTCGAGTCCAGAGAGGCCAGGGGAGGGCCCAAGGACCACCTGATGCTGGGGAGGCAGGTGAGCTCCCCAAAAGCTGGAAGCATCCCCAAGGGAGAGAGAGCTTGAACAAATCCAGTTTATACCCCAAAGTGACTAGATTCAAAAGCCAAACTCACCAAGTTATATAACGTGGTAAGATTATGATTTTGGCTTTTGGTGGAAAAGGGGACTGAGTGCCGGCAAATTCAGTGATCAGAAACTTTAGAAATTTGTGTTTCTATACACCAGAATCTTGATGATGGCTAGGACTATAAATTTTTAACCTGCCAGAGCCATATAAAGATGGAAAGAAATACGCCAAAATATTAGCAGCGGCTCTCTCTGCAAGGTAAGAAAAATGAGCATTGCAACTTCAATTTTCATAATTCATGCTGTCACATCTCCTTTTAAGCAGGGGGAGGGTATCAAATTACTTCATTCGAAGGAATGGTACAAATGAAAGTACTTGGTGGATGTTACTACAACTTGTAGAAAAGGCAGAGGGAAATGTGACACACTTGTACCTCCGTGGAGACCCCAGAGGTCACCCTCATGGCTCTGGGGAAGCAACCAAGGCTAACGTCTCGTCATCCTCGTTTCCCAGGGTGTGTGTCAAAGGGATACCCTGCCAGGCCAGATTCTGGCGCCGCATCTCGTGCAAGTTGGTGGCGTGGCCACCAAGTCTTTAATGAAGATTTTCTTCAGGTCACGGGTCTGGATGGAATCATTCAAGAGAGCAGCGTTTCTGCCACTGGCCAGTCCATACAGTTCCAGCAGTGACCGAGGCAGGTTTTGTTCCCGTGTCGTGCACATGGCACCGCAGTCCGCGCACATTCCCAGATCCACATCGCATTCTGGTTTCTGACATCCTGAAGGCAGACTCAGCCCACCTGCTGGGTCCACAGCTTCCACACATTCCCTCTCCTCGTGAGAGAGGTGAAGGAAATATCTGGCTAAGCTCGTCAAAGCCACATCATCATGGTCAACGTGGGGAGACCCAGTAGAGCTGGGAGGCGCAGGGCCCTGGGCTGAACTGGCGGTGGGCAGCAGCCTCCGAGTCCTGCTTGTCTTATGGTTGCCCTGTGACAGGGACGTGCTCGCCATGCAAGTGGCTGAGGAGAGGCGGCAGCGGCTAGAGGCGCTGGGGCTGCAGTGGGGACTTGGAGGGGTCCAAAGGTGCTGTGAGGAGAAGGGGAGGGCTGACAGCATGCCCAGCCACTGGGGAGGTGAGCTCTGGGCTCCGCTCAAGCACTATAAAAGCAGGAAACTGCAGTGACTTTCTGTGAAGGCATCTGACCCTGTCACATGTCCTTTGACTGAGCTCCATTTATGTGCCAGCCACTGAGTTAATTAAGCACGGCAAACACAAAAGTGACCAAAGGAGAGCAGGTTTCTGTCCTCATGGAGCTTACCCCCAACAAGGGGGAGAGGTGAGACACAAGCAAAAGACCCAAAAAACCAGAGAAGGATGGACATCCACCTACCAAGAGTGACCAGAGGCATCAACTCGGGTGCACAGAAAGGTTGAGAAGCATCAGCCTGCCCTGTCAGGGAGTGCCCTCTGGAAAATACTGAGGCTTGAAGAAAGAAAAGCACAGCACATTGTTCAGAGGATGCTGCCTCTGTGTCATGGCGAGGAGGGGATGGATACACAAGCACAAAGATTTGCATCTGGTGTCAGGAAGAAACAACAGGAGAACAACCCAACAAATGGTGTGTGTTCCATGGGGTCAGAGGAAGGACCTCTCTCAGGCAGCTTGTCTCACAGATTTAACTTTGGAGCTCAAACATGCAAATATTTTATGTACTTAGAAAAACAAAATTTTAAATAGATTCCTAAAAATAAAAAATAAAGTAATGTAATTATACCTGTGACCATGTTGGTAGCATAACCCCCAGAAAAGAATTAGTCCGAGTAATGTGAACACACACATTTTGACTATATATATCTAGGAAAATATAATCCAAGAACAAAAATGTCCACAAAGAAATCTTAAATTTCAGTAGTCCTACTGTTGATAATACCAGCAATTTTGAAACTTATATATATTGAAGGATGAAACAAATAAAATTTTATCACTGTCAATAGGATATTCAGCATCAAAGAAAAGAGATAAAAATATAAAAATCAAAGAAGTGAAATTAAATGTAAATTAGAAATATTGATATGAATTCAAAAATTATTTTTCTTTTTCTGAAAAAACAACAAATATTCCCTATCTCTGTCTCCTGAAAAGTTGCAGAAGCAAGAACAAAGCAGATGATGGACTTGAGATATCATTTCCTATAGAAAGAAACAAGGGATTCTTGGAAAAAGGTTGAGTCTGTGTCTGGGGCAGGAACATCTCATGTAGGGGACAGGAGTCACATCAAAAGGAAAAAGGAGGGGAGCAGGTGTAGGTCAGTGGTTGAACACCTGTTTCACATGTACAAGGTCCCAGGTTCAATCCCTGGTACCTCCTGGAAAAAAAAAATGGAGGAAACAGAAACCAATGGAATTGAATTGAGGGCTTAGAAATAAATCCTCACATCTATAGCCAACTGATTTTTGACAAGGGTGTTAAGTACATTCATTGGGAAAAAGATAATCTCTTCAGCATTTGGTGCTGGGAAAACTGGGTATCCACTTGCAACAGAATGGAAACGGACCCCTACCTCACACCATATGCAAAAATTAACTCTAAATGGATCAAGGACCTAAACATCAGAACTAAAACCATAAAATTCCTACAAGAAAATATAAAGGGAACCTTTATAACCTTGGATTTGGTAATGATTTCTTAGATATGATGCCAAAAGCAAGTACAACAAAAGAAAAATAAGATAAAATGGATTATACCAAAATTTAAAACTTTTGTTCACCAAAAGACTATCAAGAAAGTGAAAAGACAACCTAGAGAAAAGACAAACTAGAGAATAGGAGAAAATGATTGCTAACAATATATCTGCTGAGGGCTTAATATACAGGTACATAAAAACCTGCAAAAAATCAACAACAAAAAGGCAAATAACTCAACAGAAAAATGAGTCAAGGACTTAAAAAGATATTTTTCACAGAAGATAGTCAAATGGCCAGTAAGTACATGAAAAGATACTCAACCTCATTGGTCATTAGGGAAATACAAATAAAACCACAACAGATACCATTTCATACACACCAAAATGGCTATTACTTTTTTTTTTTAAGCAGAAAATATTAAGTATTGATGAGGATGTAGAAAATAGGAACCCTTATACATTGCTGACGGCATTGTAAGATGGTACAGCTACTGTGGAAATCAATTTGGTGGTTCCTCAGAGAGTTGAAAACAGAATTACCAGGGCCTGGCTATCCCACTTCTTGGTATATACCCAAAATAACTGAAAGCAGGACATGAATGGGTATTTGAACACCAAGGTTTATAGCAGTTTTATTCACAAGAGCCAAAAAGCGGAAGCAACCCAAGCGTCCACCAACAGATGAATGGATAAACAAAATGTGGTATCTACATACAACAGAGTATTATTCAGCCTCAAAAAGGGATGAAGTTCTGATACATGGAACCACATGGATGATCCCTGAAGACATCATGCTGAGTGAAGACAGACAGACACAAAAGACAATATCGTATGATCTTGCTTACATGAAATATGTAGAATAAGTGAATTTCATAGAGGTAGATACCAGGGGTTGAGACCCAGAGAAGAAAGGAGGGAATTACTGCCTAAAGGGCATGGAGTTTCTGTTGCAGGTGATGAAAAAGTTGGGGTAATGGATGTTGAGAATGGTAGCATAATATTGTGAATGAAGTTAATCCACTTGAGGGAGGTTAAAATGGGAATATGTGAGTTGTATATATGTTACCACAATAAAAAGTTTAAGAAAAAGAAAACTTTTTTAAAAAATAAAATTAAAAAAGAAACAAGAGTGAACTTGAAGGGCTCCCACCTGACAAAAACAGGAAATTTGAGCATCAAAAAGAAAAAAAATTGCAATGCATAAGAACACACCAAAAAAGTCTAAAAACCCAGAAGTTCAATAATATTAAAAAATAAAACAAAACAGAAAAAAACAATAGTAGGAACAATCTAATCACCTTAGGAGAGGTCCAGGGCACCAATTCATTATTTTGAAAACTAGAGAAATAAAGGAAAAGATTTAAGCACCTATTGTTTGTAAGAATAATGCAATAGCTGATGAGTAGAAGTCTTTCTTTTTTAAAGATTCAAGAAGAAATAAACACGGAGAGAAATGACATAATTAGAAAACCACCACTTGGCAAACCCAAATCAAACACCCGATCTTGGCAGCAATTGCTAGGCACCAGCGGTAAACCTGTCAGCGTCAGCGCTGATGAAGACACTGGTAATGGCGGGGTCGAGGTGAGAATCCCTGAACCAGCCAGCAGCCTCGATCTGGCAAGAAGGCAGCAGCTGCCATGTGCCTGCTGGCCAGAGCAATGGCAAGTGCATGGCACCTCCAAAGAAGTGTCTTCACTAAAACAAAACAGAACAAAACTAAAACAGCAAACCAGCCCAAGGACCAAACCCAGGCCTCCAGAAGTTCCACCAGTTTACAGGAGAGCATGAAAGGGCAGGAGACGAGTGTAATTCCACAGACACTGTCAGCCAAATCCAGACGATAAACATTAAACAAGCAGAAAGGGGAGGGGGACCATTAAAGACCAAAACAAACACAAAAGCACTTTCAGTCACCGAGTGCAACACGCAGACTGCATTCGCATCCTCATTGGAACAAGCCAACTGTGAAAAGACATTTCTGAGACAATGGGAATAGACTGAACCCTCACTCTGCATTTCACATTACATAGTTATCCTCAGACCCGATAACAGTGTGGCAGTGACGTTTTTGAAATGTTCTTCTATGGAAGAGTTAGAAACAGAAGAATTGATGGACGGAATGAGGTGATGTCTGGGATTTGTGATGGGAGAGAGTGTACAGATCAAACAAGAATGGCTGGAGAGTAACAACTGTTGAAGCCAGTTTATAGGAAACACAGGGGTTTATTACAATTTTCTCTCGGCTTCTGTGCATGCTTAAAATTTCCCATAATAAAGTTTTCAAGCATCAGCTGCACGAATCAGGGGTTTGTGCCTGACTAGCTCATGTAGCATCCCTGCTCTCTAGAACAATGGGTGGCAGGCAGCAGGGACCTGTGATCATTTAACGGAATGCACACACAGCCCCCCTTTGCTGTACTATGTCCAGGCCCTGATGTGCCTCTCCTCCATCCTCTGCCCATCATTTTCCAACAAGCTCCCATCCCCACCCCACCTCTTCGCTCTGCTGGAGAACTGCCTCCCCATGCAGCTTTCCTGTTTGCCTGGTCTACCCCTCCACATCCTTCCTTGGGAGCCTGCCCTGACACCGGCATGCCTGCCCACCTTCCCTCCTCTCACCTTCTGCTCTAAGGTGCATCTTGCTGCCACAGTCCTGCACAAAACAGTCCCTTCTCCCCGGGTGCATTGGAGGCAAAGAGGAGTAGGAGAGGTACTGTCTTCACATGGGAGCTACCGCTATGAGCCACTGCCACTGCTGAATAAACGGTTCAACAATGAGCAACAGGAGCTCATCAGGCAGTGTCCAAGGTAAAGAAAAGCACTGCATATCATATGTAGCAATCTGACATTATTTTATGAATCCAAAAAGAGAAGTTACGTTTTTGAACTATCTATTCCTTTGGGTGTGATACTCTTTGATTGCATTAAATTCCGTTGAGGGTCCTTGATTAGATTACTTGATAAGATGAATTTATGCTTTTGATTGGACAGCATTAGTGAGGGGTGACTCAGGCTGAGTCTCCATCCCTTGCTGGGTCTGATATAAGCCCAGAGACAGAGAGAGGGACACAGGGAAAGGAGGCCACCACGTTTGATCCTGCCCTGGGAGAGAAAGGTTTCACCCACAGCTGAGCTGCAAGTAGAGAAGCCCGGAGACTCAAGGAGCTGAGGCCGAGAGAGAAATGAGCCTCACGCCTAATAGCGTGCAGCTGACAGGAGAAGAAAGCAGAGCCACTGATACTGAGAGAGGAGGCCCAATGATAAACAAGCCATAGGCCCGGTTTGCCTACAGCTGCTGAGAGGTGCAGACCTTAGCAGAGCTCGGCGGTCATCTTGCTTCCCCATGTGCTGCTGACTTGGGTGAGAAAGCGCCTCTTATGGTGCCTTGAACTGGACTTTTCATAGCCTTGGAACTGCAACCTTTAAACCTGCATAAATCTCCCTTCTAAAAGCCAACACACTTCTGGTACTTTTTGCATCGGCAGCCCTTTGGCAAAGTACTTTGCAAACTGCAAGCAGGTGGAGCGTGGAAAGCAATGTGAGAAACACCTGTGAGCAGATCACAGGCCCACAGAAACATGTGTGGGCCCGGCCCTGAACGATCGCAATCCTGATATAACACCGGGATCGTCTTCAAAACAGGACAGAATCGTTACTGCAAAACTCTCCCCAGACAGATCCGAGGCATGTGCCCCCGCGTCCCCGTGTCCAGGATGGGACCGTGCTGAGCACCCTCGGGACTGGGGCTTCCTTCCCTGCCTTCTCCCAGATGCAGCTCAACGCCTGTTGAAATGGTGTTCTCAGAAACTGCCATGGTCTTGTGCTTTGTAAATAATTTTTGACATCACGTGCCTCTAAGTAGCAGAGTTCAAGGCCACCCAGAGAAGGTCGCTGCTAAGCACCCGAAAGTGCAGCTCAGTGCCACCCTGGCTTGTGTAGGGTAGGAAATAGATTATCTAAAGGCAGTCTGTAGACAAGGAAGAAGCACACCAGAGTCCCAAACATGCATTGTTTCTAGAGAAACAACATCTATTTCCTGATAATGAAGGGATTTAAAAGAAATCCACATCCAAAGAAATGAGGAAGGTCAGAAAACGAAAAATAATCTATAATTCACTACTCAGCAAAAAACCCGAGTATGATGGCTTGAAGCCCAGAAGCACATGTTCCTAAGTTAACCCATTCCTGTGGGTGTGGCCCCATTTTAAGTAGGATCTTTTGGTGAGTAGGATCTTAAGATGTGACCTACTCCACTCAGGGTCAGTCTTAATCTTCACTAAAACAGTAAATTCAGACAAAGAGCAAGAAAGCCAAAGCAGCAAGAAGCTGAAAACAATAAAACCTGGAAGAGAAGGAAGAGATGAGCAGATGCTGCCACGTGCCTTGCCATGTGATAGAGGTGTCCAGAATCACCGGCTGCTGGTCTCTGGGGAGAAAGCAACGCTTTGATGGTGCCTGGATGTGGACACTGTCAGGGCTCAGAACTGTAAGCTTGTAAACTAGTAAATCCCATTGTAAAAGCCAACCCATTTCTTGTACATTGCTTTCAGCTGCCTGGCAAACTAGACCACATGGCTATTCTGGAGAATTTCATTCCAGCCTTTTCTCTATGTATCTATATACATACACATCCACGTATATTCCTAAAATTGTGATTCTACTCTCTGTACCAGGGCCTCTTAACCTTTTTGTTCCATGTACCTTTCTGCCAATCTGGTGACAACGATGGCCCCCTTACTAAGCCCACACTCTACTGTGTATTATTTAATAAACAGATCACATCCGCACCAACACGTCCCCACAGGAATAATGCTTTTCTGATTTTCAATTAAAGCTCACGGACCCCTGGTTAAGAACCAATGCTTTTTACTTTTGATTTACTAGTTTTATAACTTAAAATTATACTCAGGTATCCCTTGTTTTCAAGCTGAGCATGGATTATAAACCTCTCTTTCTTCTACCTCTGGGCACACTTCTGCACTCCTTGCTTTTACATCCTGACCATACTTGGTCAAACTGCTTTTCCAGCAAAATCATGGATTAGCAGGTGTTTGCTCCTGGGTGTCCCGCTTCAGTCATTTTTTACCCCCAGTCTGCCCCATGCTCGACAGTAAGTGTGACATACAAGTTTACTAAAAACAACCACCACCACCAACATGCAACATGAATTAAAACTAGCCAACAAACATGTCAGACCTAAAATGGGTCAGGTTTTGAGTGCCTCACAGAACAAGGAGGGGTGGGAAACAAGTTTACAGGCAGGGTAACTGAGGCATAAGGAGGTGATGACATAACCGAGTTCTTGCAGCTGCCAGATGGAATGGCCGGAACCTAATTCCAGGCCCGAGTCGATCCTGATGCTCTCCTCGGTGGCCACAGCCCTCACGTCCCCCACAAGAAGGAGAGAGGACGGGGGTGCAGGAAGGACAGAGGCAAACATGGCCTGAGCAAGCTCAGAACGCAGGGTGGGTTGCATGCGGCCTCCTGCACCAGCTCCCATATGTCACTTTTGGAAATATCCAGAATAAACAAAAGAAACTAAAAGAATGGCTTTTCAGGTCCTGACAACATCATCTACCAGCAATTAAAAAGTTGAACGAAATGGCCAGATGACATCACAAAGCCACGCATGTGGCCTTGTCCTCTGTGAGCAAGAGGTTTGGTAATGATGTCAGCCTGCAGGGGGCTCATCAACTCAACAGTAGGAGTGTCCTATTTTTCCCTTACACCAAAAGTGCATTAGTGCAAGTGACCCTGATTTAAACACTCACTGGATCCTTGTTCCACTACGCCAGCATGTTGGGTCCTTGTGGGTTGGACGGGCCCACAGTTTGTGCACAAATTGCTCAAAGTCAGGCATGCCCACAGGTGAGAGATCATCAGCAGAGGTCAGTAAGCCCAGAGGATTACTCAGACGCAGCGAGGCCCAGTGCCCAGTCCAGAGAGCAGGACCATCTCCCGTGTCTTCCCACCTTATTACACTGCACACTGAGTTGCACAAATAGACCGCTTTCCATCAGTGCAGCAGCCTCTACCATCTTAAATCAAAGCATATCTTCTGACATGTGCTCAGCAACATTCACGTTGAGACAACACACTTACAACAAATGTGATGTGCTCTTATTGGACAGAAACATCCCTGGAAGGACTCATGCAGTTACAGCCATCATGAAGGAGCTGTTTCATTGTTCACCTTCTCTGCCTGGGGAATAGGTACAGGGCCAGCCCAGATACCCCAGGTGCTGAGAGGCCAAGGTGAGATTCAGGTTCACCTCTGCAGCTAGAAAAGCCTGTTAGCTTAGCACGGTGCTTCACGGCCTCCTGAAATTGGCTTAAGTGACTGTCTGCTTAGTCCAGCCAGTTCATTTTCCCATAAAGAAACTGACATCCAATAAAGAGAACCAGTCACTGTACATGGAGGTGATGAAGTAAGATTGAGCTCCAGGCTCCAGGCTCCCAGGTCTTTCTCCATCATTTCCCCATCACCAGGGGCCAATTTCCCTAATATCCCTAGGCATCAGAGCAAATCCATAATCTCAAAAGTGTCTGTAAATGGGGGAAAGGTCAAAAACACTGTTCACATCTGTGTCCACCAACCATGGCTAAGGAGGTAAACACACTATCAGCTACTCTTGAGACTAAGGCAAACAAGCTCTGTGTTTGCTTAACTAAGAGGCTATGCCATTGGGTTCCATGGCTCATGGTTAACACACTTGGGACCAGGAGTCCCAAGATCAAGTCTTGGGAAGCAGATGTGGTTCAACAGATAGAGCATCTGCCTACCATATAGGAGATCCAAGGGTTTGATACCCAGGGCCTCCTGGCTCGTGTGGTGAGCTGGTCCATGCACAGTGCTGCTACGTGTAAGGAGTGCTGGCCCACACAGGTATGCCCCCGCATAAGGGTGCCCCCACACAAGAAGTGGCTCCTGCACAAGGAGAGCTGCCCCACGTGAAACCGCAGCCCCCCCCCCAGGAATGGTGTCACACACACGGAGAGCTGATGCATCAAGATGACACAACAAAAAGAGACACAGATCCCCACTGCCACCTGATGAGAATACAAGTGGACACAGAAGAACACACAGTGAACAGACACAGAGAGCAGACAACGGGGGCGGTGGGGTATGGAATACATTTAAAAAAACAAAAACAAGAGGCTATGCCTTCCTGGAAAACCCCTTCATAAAATGTGTGTGTGTGTGTATTTGACTGACGCTGTAAGTAATCTTCCAAGACCACATGTCATCAGGTTCTCCCCGCATCCTCAACAACTGGGTCTTGGTTACAAGACAAGCAAATATGATGAAAACACATACCATGTGCTCCCCAAAAAAGGACTCAGGCAGAATTTAGTACAAAATATATAAAATAATACAAGATATAATATCATAAATGTGCAAACTAAAAAAGAATAAATAAGAAGGAAAAGATAATGAGTCCATTCTAATTTTAAGCTTCCTAGTAGTAACCTCAACAAGATGAAAAAAATAGATACACAATTTGAACTTCTAGAGATGGAAACTACAATGTCGGAGATGGAGAATACAATGGATAAGACTAATGGCAGATTAGACATTGAATAAGAAAATGTTACTGAACTTGAAGACAAAGCAAAACCATCCAGAATGGTTTCTATTTCCATAATGAAACAGAAAACATGAATTCAAAAAGAAAATAAAAGATTACCAGTGAACTGTGGGACAACTTCAAGAAGCCCAACATATTGTATAACTAGAGTTCCTAAAGAGTTGAGGGAGGAAACATGAAAGGTATTTGAAGAAAGGACCAAAAGGACAAAAGTTTTCCCCAACTTTGATTAACTATAAACCCACAGACAGAAGAAGCACAAGAAACACAAAAACAGCATCGAGGCCTATCATAATCAAATTCTTTAGACCAGTGATAAAGGGAACGTCTTAACAGTTGATCAAGAAAAAAGACATGTTTCATGGAAAGAAACAAAACGTTGGTGGCAGACATCTCATCAGAAACAATACTTCAAAGACAGAAGATAATGGAACATCTTTTGAATTCAAACAAAAAAATGCAGTGAAAATACATTCTAAAAATTGAAGGCATAAAGAGTTCTTCAGACACACAAAAACTGAAAGGATTCATTACCAGCAGATGCACACTACAAGAAATTTTAAAGGAAGTTCTTATGGCAGAAAAAAACCCACATTGTAATATGGACTATATAAATGAATGAAGAGTCACAGGAATGGTAAAAAATCAAATGAGAATATAAAATATTTTACTTATTACTTGAATCTCTTTAAAAGGATAATTGAGTCTGTAATAAAAATAAATGTAGAATGGAAGATATAATGCAAGTAAAAGTAAAATATATGACAACTTCATAAAGGCTAAGAAAAAAGAGAAACATGGAAGTACACTATTGTAAGCTTTTTATACTGTAGGTAATGTGGTATAATATCAAATGACAGACTGTTGTAGATTAAAGATATTTGCTATTAGCTCAAAAGCGAATACTGAAAAATTTATAACTAATATGCCAACAAAAGAGATAACAGAAATGCAGTCTAAATATCCTAATTGAAAGCAAAGATGGTCAGATTATATATAACAGTAAATGCAAAAAGAAACACACTTCAAGTAAAAAGATGTAAACATTGGAAATAAAAGGAAAAAGACATATATTGAGAAGAATAAACAAAAGAAAGTCAAGACAGCTGTATTAATATTAGACAAATCAGATTACAAAGCAAAGATTTTTACTAGAGCTAAGAGTGCCACTTCAGCAAGAGGACTTGGCCCTAAGAATCTAGGAGCCTGCCTTGACTTGTCAGGGCTGCCCTATCAAATCCCACAGCCTGGCTGGCCTAAACAACAGGCTATTGCCTCCTGGCTTGGAGGATACAGGCCAAGGTCAAGGAGTCGCCAGGGCCATGCTGTCCCTGAGGGGCTCTGGTAGCAGCTTACCAGCAGCCTGGAGCTCAGTCTCTGCTGACCCCATGGATGTCTCTCTCCCTGCAGGTCTCCTACGGCATCTGAGCTTCCTTGCTTGTACAGACGCTTGTCACATTGGGTTAGGGTCCACCCTTTCCAATCTGGCCTCATCTTAGCTAAATCCTCTTCCAAGTTCCTATTTACATATGCGCACACACCCATGGGGCCAGGGGCTAGGACTCGCACATCCCCTTGTGGGGGACATGATCCGCTCCATATCAGAACCTAATAACAGACCTTCAAAATACATGAACCAAAAACTGATTGACCTGAAAGGAGGTACAGAATCCTAAAACACCCATTTCTCAAATAATTAAGAAAATACATAGCCAGGAAATTAGTAAGTATATACAAGCTATCCTTACTAATTGACTTGATTAATATTTATAGATAACTTTATAACAATACGAATGCACATGACTTTTTACGTATACACAGATCCCTTACCAAAGTATACCATATTCTGAGGTATACACTTAGAAGGATTTCAATAATAAAATATATGTTCTATGACTACAATAGAATGAAATTGGAAATAAAAAACATAAGGACCTTTAAAAAAAAAAATCCCCAACTAGCACACTTCCAGATATTCCATGGGTTTAATCAAAAGGGAAAGTGAAAGTATTTTGAACTGAGTAAAAACTACAAACAGAACATATTAAAAATTTTAGGATGCTGCTAAAGCAATACTCCCAGGACAGTTTATAGTACTTAAATGCTTCTATTAAAAGAGAAAATTATCTCAAATCAGTAACGTCAGCTTCTAGCATAAGAAACAACAAAAGAGAAGAGCAAAGTAAGCAGAAAAAAACATTTAAAAAAAATAAAGATCAGAGTGGAACTTAATAAAAATATAAAATAGAATAACAGAGAAAATCAATGAAAACAAAAGCAGGTTTCTTAAGAAAATGAATCAACTTTAATTCACTTATGGTCTGAAGGAACAGGAAATAAAGAGAGAAGACCAAATGACCAAAATCAAAAATGAGAGAGTTGCCATCACTGCAGAGTCTACAGCCGGTAAAACAATAAAAATGAAATAGTATGAACTCCTTTGTCACAAAATATTTGACAGCATAGATGAAATGGACAAATTCCTTGAAAGTCAAGCTCATGAAAAAAGAATAGATAATCCAACTAGCCCTATTTCTATTAAAGAAATTTAATTAGTAGTTAAGACTTTTCCACAAAGAAAACTTCAGACCAGATGGCTTCACTTGTGAATTCTACCAAATAGTTAACATATTATTCAGCCAAAAGGGTGCTGATGCAAAGTCCCAGAACTCTGTTGATTTTTAGAAAGGGTACTTATTTGGGGTAAAAGCTTACAGATACAGGCAGTAAAGAGGCCACCAGCTCAAGCTGCTTTCTCACCAGTCAGGTGCCACGTGCTGAGGCATGATGGCCGCCAACCTCTGCCTGGTCTCTTCCCTTTTAGGCTTCCTCTTCCTCTTGGGCTCTGGGGGCCCAGCCTCCTGGTGCTTCCTGCTTAAGTGAAGGCCTGTCTCTGTTGGCACAGGGCTCATTGTTCCTGGACTTTCTCTATCCATCTCGGCTCTCTTCCCAAGGTCAGCTGAGCTATCAGCCAATGGCTCATCTCTCCCCAGGGCCTCAGCTGTTGAGCCTCCTTTCTGTCCCATGGCAGGATCAAAAAGGACAGACAGAGCTCCCTCTTCCTGTTTGTCTTCCTGAGTGAGTGTCCACTTAAAGCAGACCCATCAAGGGGACAGGGACTCAACCTGAGTCACGCCTTACTGACATGGCCGAATCAAAGCCTTAATCTTAACAGGTAATTTAATCAACGACACTGCAGCTAAACTTAATGCAAATCAAAGGGCATCACACCCAGAGGAACAGACTAGTTTATAAACATAATCATTCCTTTTGGGATTCATAAATAGTCTCAAACTGCTGCAGAAAGAAAGAATACCAATAAATACAGAAACACTTCGAGAAAATTGAGCAGGAGAAAATACTCAACTCAACTTTGAAATTCCCCCAGACACCTTGACACTTCACAAAGATATTATGAGAAAAGAAACCCACACCAATATCCTTCAGGCACACAGATGGAAAAAAATCTAAACAAAATTTTAGCAAACAACATCATCGGCTCACCTGTGCCCACGTCACCACCTGTGCCCATTGTTCTGCCCACCAGCTGCTCATGCTGCGCTCGAGGATGGAAACCACCTCCTCAATTGCCCTCTCCTCTGCTCTCACATGCCACGGACCCACAGGCTGCCAAGTCAAACTAATGGACAACCACTTGCTACTAGAGAGCAGGGAAACTTCCCGCCAACTCAAACTCAAAATAAATTTTCCCCCGAGAAAAAGCCAGCACTTTCCACCAGAGGTTCAAAGCCTCTGGGACCAACCTTCCTATACCTCTGATGAGTTAGAGGTTTGTCCGGTTCTGTTCACTGTTCCATTTGGGCACCTAGCGTCCAGCTGGCAGAATCCAAGGGCAAGGGCACTTTGCAGCTGTATTATAGACCTGGCCTCGCATTAAGCCATCCAGAATCAGCACCCCATGAGCAAGGAGCAGCTAGCAACCTAGCCTGCTGGACTCTGCATTAGGAAGGGCTCAGCCTTCCAGAACCCAGCAGAGTAGAGTAGGCACATGGCAAGGACAGGGCAAAGGCATTTTTTTTCCAAGCGCACTTAACACTATTAGGACATCGTAGTTTAAAGCAGGGGTGAGCAAACCACAGCCCACGGGCCAGCTTCCTCTTTTTGTTACTGGAACACAGCCATACCCACTCATTTACTCACTGCCTGCAGCTGCTTCCATGCTCCAGGCAGAGGTGAATTGCTGGGACAGACTGGCCTACAAAGCCTAAAGCAGTCCCCCACATGGCCCTTTACAGACCAAGTTTGCTGACACCGGACCCTGGTGAGTTAGGAGATCTGTAGTAGCCAAAGGTCCTGGAATGTAAAGGATCCTCTCTGACCCTCAGGCACTTCATCTAGGAGGCAGGGGTAATACAATTGTCCTGCAGGATTGCTGTGAGGAGTGGAGGGAAGAGCGAGGTTCCTTCTGTTTCAGTTTGTGTCTATGATACACACGTATGCCCATCTGCCCATATGTGGGGTGTAAACAGGGGACCAGAATCCCCAAACACAGCTCCTCAGTTTTTCATAAGATAGCTATGCTCTGCGGTACCAAATAAGGCCACAACACTGGGGAAACGCCCCCAGTTGAGCGTGGGCACCTGCAGGGAGCGCTCACATGCACATGTGCACACCCCCACGTGCTCACACACGCGCCCACCTCTACCTCACTCCATCTTACCCACCATGTGTTTTCCAAGGCATGCATGGCACTTCTCTGGAGTGTACACATTTCTTGATAACAGTATTGAATAGAGCATCCCAGCCAAACAGTGAATACACAGTGGAAAGTCTAAAGTATTAAGAAAAGTTTGAAGTGCTAAAACATCGTAGAAGAGATGAGGAAAGCCACAGTAGCCCCAGGACAGGCCTGGAGAGCCCGCGCCATGTGTCTAGGCATCCGCAGGTGTAAGGAAACAGAGCTGAGGCCACGGCAGCCACAGGGCCTGAACGACACCCTCCCTGGATGGCAGGTTGCCAAGCACAGCATGACGGCCCCTTCTGTGAGCCCACCAGCAAGGAAGAAACAGGTGAAGCCGCGAAGCTGGGTGTCTATTTGAAGAAAGAGAAGCAGGGCGAGCTGCAGGCCTCCACCCTGGCTCGCGGCTCTCCACCTACGGAGGACGATGCAGGTTGTGACTTCCAAGGAGGCCAGACAACAGCTCCGCCCCGTTCCCCCAGCTCCCTCTCCCTGTCAGAGGGAACTGCCCCCTCCAACCTTGGGACCTGGAGGGTCCTGGGCAAAGCTGAAGTGTGGCTGTGTCAGTGCAGGGAGCCTCTGCTGCCTGCTTCTTGGACCCAAGCTGCCATACTCGGAGAAGTCCCAGCACAGGGAGGTCCACGGGAGCCAACCCCAGCTGACATCCCTGCCAGGGCCACGTCTAGCCCACCCTGTGTGTGAGCATCGAGGTCCTCCAGCCAGGCAGCCCTCACATGAGGGCCACGAGGGACCCACAGGAGGACCACCCAGCTGAGCCCGGTCAACCCACTGGGCCACCGGAAAGAGCAGACGGCGCTAAGCCACGGTCTTCCAGGGCCCGCCCAGCTTCCAGCCGCCACCCGAGGCTGCATGCCCAGGCTGCCAAGGTCTGGGCTGGCCGCCCTCGAAGGGGCTCCTTGGTGCCTGTAGCCATTAGATATGGTTATGAATTCCAAAAACAGATATTAGATTATGTTTGTAACCTGGTCCGCACCTGTTGTGATCAGGACTTTGATTGGGCCTCATCAGTAGGGTACTGAGCCTGCACTCTCTGGTCGGGGGGGGACTCCCAGATGAAAGGCATGGCAAAGGACAGAGTTCAAGGTTTTTGATGTTGGAGTTTTGATGTTGGAGTTTGATGCTGGTGCCTTAAGCTGGAGCCCCGGGCAGTAAGCTCACAGAGGAAAGAGAAGCAAGCTCCAGGAAGAGAGGAACCCTGAACCCAGGAAGAAGCAAGGCCCTGGAAGGGAGGAACCCAGGAAGCCTGGACCCTCACAGCTGTTGGCAGCCATCTTGCTCCAACATGTGAAAATAGACTTTGGTGAGGGAAGTAACTTATGCTTATGGCCTGGTATCTGTAAGCTCCTACCCCAAGTAAATACCCTTTATAAAAACCAACCAGTTTCTGGTATTTTGCATCAGCACCCCCTTGACTGACTGATACAGCTCCCATCCACTACCTGCTCTCCCCTTCTGTCTGCTCTTCCAGGTGCATCTCTGGGCCCAAGGTGGAGAAAGGTGTGGGGGCCAGGGTAGAGGGCAGGGAGCCAGAGGGCCCCAAGGTCCACTCTCCCAGGGTCAGTTCCCAGAACACACACTGTGACAGCTGGAGGCTTTCGGGGACCCTGGAAGACCATGTCCTCAGAGCCAATCATCCCTGGGTGCGACCCTACTGCAGGTGAGCCCTTTCAATGAAGTGACTTCAGGTGAGGGCCGCTGATCAGACTGCGTGCCAGGGAGGGCCTCAAACCTCTTACTGGAGTGCTTCATCAATGGGAGAAAAACTAGAAGCTGAGAGGGACACCCTGGAAGCCAGAAGCTGAAATCGACAAACTTGGCAGAGGGCAACGGTGCCTGGAGGAGAAGGCAGAGACAGAGCCGCCACCGTGCACCCGATCGCCCTCTGCTTAGCTCGGGAGGAAGCACCTCCTGGTGAAACCTTGAGTAGGACGTTTTGACAGCCCCAGGACTCTAAGTGTCCAGGTTACTAAACCTGCACTGCAGCCAACCCGCTCTGGTCTGCTGCCTCGGCAGCCCTGCAGACTACAACACACGGCCCTGCTGACAATATACTCCCGTTGCTAAGCCAGCCCACTGTGTGGGGTCTGTATTCACAGCGCCAGCGGCCCGAGACCCCCACCTTCTCCACATCCTGTTGCCCCGTGCAGACGATGGTCTCCCTGGAGCCCATGTGACGCGCATCCAAGGCCCTGGGGCAGCAAGTGCTGCGGGGTGCTGGTGCCATTGCAGTGTGGCGGCCGGTACCCACTGTCATGGCCCTGCGCATGCCCCTTCCCCGCGATGGACTTCCCTGGGCCGCCTCCCCTCCAGAGCGGCTTCCACACCGGCCGGGAGAGCCACACATGTGCAAGGCCTTGTCGGTCTCGGGCGTGCGGCCAGGCCTCGGTGCAGCCACCCTCCTGGTGGTGCGTGCCAGAAGTTCCTGCAGCAGAAGGGGTTCCAGAACCCACCACCTCCCCCACCCCTGAGGATAAGTGCGGGGATTTCTCCTGTCTAGGCCTGAGTGCACTTGAAAACAAGCTGCTATTTGAGAGTCGGGGAGTACAAGAAATCGAAGGAGAGCAATTCACAGAAAGCGAGTGATTTTGCTCCGGGCAGGGGTCTGCCCAGGATGGGCCGCGGCCAGACCCCGCTTGGAGCAGGCCGCAGGGGCCTGCCATGGAAGAAGTTGTGAGCAACCCGAGTGGGTCTGCTTTTCAGCCTAACCCTGTGCAGTGCAGGGCTTGGTGGGTGCACACACACTGCACACATATAGCTGCTATGCAACATGCACACACGCATGCATCATGCACACGACTGCACGATGGGTCTTGCACTGACATGCCCAGGCACACATGTGTTGCATGTGTGCTGCACATGTTACAAATGAAATACACACACATCAGGCGTGCACAACGCATGCTTACGTACCTGTGCTCCATGTGCTCCACATGTGCTGCACTACACAATGTGCATGCTTGCACGTGCATCCTCGCACACATACCCACAGCACACACTCATGCTGCCCACATGCATGTGCATGCACACAGCAGCCCCACGTCCTCAGGCTCAGCACCCTGGCAGCCAGAGCAGGGACGCCCCTGCTGCTGTGCGCTCTCGGAACCTGCTGGCTCGGATGCCTTCTCCGCTTCCCCATAAGCATCTGTGCTTCCTTGGTAGCTGGCTCCTCTTGCCTCCCTTCAAACCCCGTGGGGCAGGGCGCTTCTTATGCAAAGTGCACCTGGCACCCCCTGGAGGTTCCCTCGGGTCCAGCCCATCTCTTCCTTTCGTCCATCCAAACATCCAGCAACAGTGGAGGGCTTTCCCTGTGCCAGCTCTGTGTTCCAAACGCTGAACACTATGGTGACTGTCAGCAAAGACCCCGCTCTCCAGGCGAGAGGCCCAAGGAGCGTGTGCTGACAAGTGGGCGCATGTCCACAGGAAAGGTGCCAGGGCTGGAGAGAAGAGCCCCACGGGGATGCCTAGGGCAGTGCCAGGACCCACACCTCTTCACAGAGCCATGTGAATGGAGCCCTGGGAATTGCGCACAGTGGCCTTGGTGTGCTGGTTTGCTGTCGCTGCGTAACAAACGGCACAGGCTTAGCAGCTTGTTTGTGAATCCATCTCCTTGCAGGTGCAGGAGCGAAGTCCAATCCCTTGCTGACTATCAGCCAGGGCTCACCTGACACCCCCAGCTGGGCTCGAGCTCCAGTAGGGCACCTGCCTCAGTGGAACCCCCTGCGAGGAAGGACGAAGTCAGGTGGGTCAGCAGGCAGGAGTGGGAGTGAGGTGAAGGGAGGTACGGGCAACCTGAGCCCGTTATCCTGGACCTTGCCAGAGGCCATAACAAGCAAGACAGTCAGTGACTGGTGGAGAAACTCATGCTCCAGAAATCCTCCGGGGACAGCTGAGTGGGCTGTAGGGGGAATCTTGAGCCTCTTCCATTCTGATCCACTTAAAGTCCACAGACGTTGGAGGGAAACACAGAACTGGGCCCCTGGGAAGCTCAGAGTCCAATGTGGGAGAGAGGCACACGCAGCGTGGTCGGGGGGCGCGTGGCCTTGCTGGAGCCAGGGAGCAGGTGGTCCTGGGGGTCAGTAGGGTGGTCTGTTTCCCAGTGCTGGCCACGGCCTGGTGCCCAGCAGGCATCAGGGAGAGAATGGGGAAGGGGTAAGACAGACCCCAGATGGGACTGCACAAGTAGAAGGGACGAGGGGGGTCGTGAGGAGTGAGGCACGCCTTGGGGAGGGGCCCCCATGCTCCTGTCAGGGTGGGAGGACCCTGGTAAAGAGGGGAACAGAAGGATGGGAAGGGGAGGGACTGCGAGCGCAAGCAAGACCCTCTGTCAGCCGTGACCACACCAGGGAGGTTCTTAGGAGGCCCCAAGGGGTCCAGTCAGTGACTTGGTACAGCTGCGAGTCCAAAAAACAATGGGGAGTCCATTCTTCCCATTTGGAAAGGAAGCAGTGTCTTCACAGCAGACTCTTCAGGGCCTTTAAAATCCCACCAGGGATCTCCCAAAGGGATTCTGGGGCCTTTGAAAGGAGGCCAGCGCTCCCAGCCCCTCCGTCCCGCTTTCCTCCGCATCCTACCTTAATCCCGCTTTATGATCCGAAGCTTCTGCAACAGGCTCCCAAAGGTCCCCCCTCGCCCCTCAGTCTCCGAGCACTCCCTCTTTGGCCCTGGCCCTGGCCCCCGCCTGGGGCCTAGTGCTCTGTGCCTTCCCGCCGCTGGCCCACCGGAGCTGCAGCCCGCCCGCCCTGGCCCACAGGGCCCTGACTGCCCTTGCTCAGGCCCAGCCCTGGCTGGCGGGCTCCTCTCCTCCCCTCAACCACTCTCATTTCCAAGATGCCGGTGCCTCTTCCGGGAAGGGTTCCCAGACCCTCTAGTGCTCCCAGCCTCCCCCACCAACCCCCTCGAGGTGGACAAGTCCTTGACCTTGGCCGATCAAGTCCCTCCCTGAATCCAGGTAAGGCAGCGAGGGGCAGGTGGGCCCCAGGACCCAGGTGAGTGCGCGGCCTGGAGCAACTCGGAGCTTGGTCCCCGTCCAGCACCCAGGCTCCCGTCCCTAAGGAGTGGTCCCCACAGCCCTTGGAGGAGGTGCTGCACCAGGCACCCTGGATCTGTCCCACCTTCCTGGCACCAAGTCACAGGCAGGGCTTGCAAAGAGCTCTGCCTGGGTCAGGCAGCACAGGCTGTCTCCATCTGCAGCCCTGGCCCAGCCCCACACTTCCCGATTCTGGCGTGTAAATGCCAGCCAGTTTCAGGGGCAGGGGAGGCAGCAGCCCCTCAGGCCTTGTGGCCAGTGGCGCTTAATTCTAGGGGTGCACACCCCTCCAGAAAAGGCTCTCTTCAAAGGACCCCAGGACTCAAGCCAGGCTTCCCGCACGGGGAAAGCTCAGCAGCCGGGGGAGGCCTGCTGCCAACAGAGGCTTAGCTTGCTTGCTGGTCTCGGCAAGCTGTGGCTGGCAAAGGACTCGGTGCTAGACGTGTTATGTCCCAGGCAGGTCTTGAAAAATCCAGGGGTTCATCCACCCGGGAGGGGGCCACTGCCCACGGCTGCACTCAGCTGGGCTCGGCCACTGGGGCCTCCTGCGGCCAAGGTTTGATTCCAGGGTGCAGTGGCTCGGGGGAGGGCAAAAGGCTGGTGTCTGCTGTCCCGTGGCCTGGGGTGCCTTTGTCCTTCACCTCTGCCCGGAAGCTTCCACCCGTCCTTCAAGACCTGGTCCAACATCTCTTCCTCCATAAAACTCTGGAGATGCCCTGGTGGGAGGCCTGCCTCCAGGGATGCCTTTGGCCTAGTGGGGATCTGTGTTCAGACCCCCAACCAAGCCGGTGCAGATGCACCTCCAGGTCACCACAGCTGTGAACGTCAGCTCTCCCCGTGACCCCAAATGACTCTTTACGGCTGTCCAAATAAGTGAGTTCCCCGGGTCTCCAACTTCCCATATGTGCAATGGGGCGACCGAGAGGACTGCACGAGAAAAGGTCTACCATCCCCGATCTGCAATCACAGAGCCGACGCACAATGGAATTAAGATTTAGATTCTAGATACAAAGCACAGCAGGCTATATGCCATGTGCCACCCGCTCTGAGGCTGGAGGCAGTACCACCCCCACGGCCCAATCCCACATGGGAAGATATCCACCAGAAAACACCTGCATCTTCACACCAAGTGAAACCAAGACTCTAAAAAGTTCATTGAAAAAACTTTCAGTTGTCAGAGCTACTTGGAGATGGGGATGGCAGATATGGGGATGGGTTTCTAAGTCTCATAAAGAGTTGAAGAAGGGCAGAACTGGGGCTGGCCCATTTTAAGCAGGCAATTATTCCTGTTTGTTGGCTTCATGATAAGACAAGAAGTGTTTAGCAGATGTTTACTGAAGGGACAAGAGCTCTAGGAATCCAGGGAAGCCCTGTTCTTATGCAAATGTTCTAGAATAACAGAAAAGCAGCTGGCAGGGAGCTAAGATGATGGACTGGGTTCCCTGCCCAGGACCTAAGAGGTGCCAGGACTGGCACCCCACTCGCTCCCAGGCCACCTGCCTTGAACCGGTCGAGGGTGAGCCAGAAAGCAAGGGGCTCTTTCCATGAAAAGCTTTTGCCACCTCACTGTCCTGGAGAAGCCCTGGAGCTCGCCCGGAACAGGCAGAGCTGCTTTGGGGCTCAGCAAGGAGAGGGGTGAGAGCAATGGCGCCCCTTTCAACAAGAGGTGCTGAGGCCCGCGGGACAAGATGGCAGCCCACGGAGAGGCTCAGAAGCTGAGGCCAGGCCCAAGAAGGGCAGAGAGCTACCAGCAGAAGGGGAAGGAAAGAGGGGAGCGCTGCTCTGTCTTGTCTTTGCGTTCTGGTAAGGACACACTTTGGGGGACCACCCCGTGTCAGGGAGAGGGTGAGCAGTGGATGGTGCCGCGGTGAAAACAAGGGTCCACTGACACCTGCACCCGAACACTCAGGCTTTCTCCTCAGCCATGTGCAGCAGAGAGCATTCTGAGCCTGCGCTGCTGAGGTCCACGGGAGAAGTCTGGAGGACCCGGGGCTGAGCCTGGCCAGGGATGCTGTCCGTGGGGTGGAGGGGCAGGGCGGGTTCGTGTGCCCCTGGTATCCAGGGGCACAGCTGAGCCAGGAGCTCTCTGCACCCGAAGCCCTTTATTCAACAGCTCTGGTCTCTGCTCGTGCAAGCACGTTCTTACCTAGCCAGTGCCGTGCTCGGCCCAGGCAAGGAAGCGAGGACCAGTTAGCTAAAACCAAGGGTGACTCAGAGACCTCGCTGGGTGAAAAGCTTGGCCATCGGTCGAGTTCACATTCCAAAGACGCGGCACCCACTGGGCCGACCCCGTTACTCCGGGAGCAAGTCAAACTGAGTCTGCGCGAAGGAGAACGCTGTGCTTACCGTGGCTAGCTCGTCAAACTTGCCGAAGAGCTCGTTCAGGAGTTTCACCAGCTCCTGGGCCGTGCACTGCGAGGCCAAACCAGTGAAACCCACGATGTCTGCAAACAGGATGCTGCCGAGAGAAAGAGGGGTGCGCCGTCTGCAGATGCCGCCTCAAGTCGTCTCAGTAGAGGGCAACCCTGAGCTGTCCAGAAATTTACAGGGGCAGACCACTTTAATAAAGAACTCATCTCCTTTACTCCTCGAAGCAGGCTCAACATTAACACTGCATCGCCCCCATTTTACAGGTGAGGAGACTGAGGCTCAGAGCAGCTGGAGGACCTCGTCTTGGTCACAGAGGGGTGACGGTGGAACCACAGAGAACCCTGCCAACGTGTTCCACAGTCTCACTGACCACCAAGCCCTGGGTGCCCCCCTAATTCCTAAGGGTTGACTGGGGTGCGGCACTTGGTTTGTGTAATGGGGAGGGGGGGGGACCAGGTGCTGCCATGAACCCACTTTGGGGAAGGTCAGTGGGCCTCACGTGCTGAGCTGTCAGCAGTGCCCAGAGACGCCGGGACCCTCCAGGCCTCTTGACCCACCAGGAGAGCAAGCCCCATGCTCCGGAAGCTGCTGCAAGGACCACTCTGTGCCACCTTGTGGCCCAGAACATTCTTGTTACAGACACAAAGGGGGTCAGAGTGCACATGGAGTACGCTTACGAAATTTTAATACTTAAAACTGCATATGTTGAGAAGCAGACGTGGCTCAACTGATAGAGTATCTGCCTACCATGTGGAGCGTCCAGGGTATGGTACCCAGGGCTTCCTGGCCCGTGAGGTAAGCTGGCCCACACACAGTGCTGCTGCGTGCAAGGAGTGCCATGCTACGCAGGGATGCCCCTGAGTAGAGGTGCCCCACGCGCAAGGAGTGCACCCCACAAGGAGAGCTGCCCCGCATGATGAAAAAAGTGCAGCCCACCCAGGAGGGGCGCTGCACACATGGAGAGCTGATGTAGCAAGATGATGCAACAAAAAAAAGAGACACAGATTCCCGGTGCCGCCTGACAATGAAGCAGATGCAGACGAACACACAGCAAATGGACACAGAGAGCAGGCAACAGCGGGGAGGGGAGAGAAATAAATAAATCTTAAAAAAAAAAAACTGCATGTGGAATCAATAAATAATGAGATGTGGGATCACAGCGGTTGGCTGTGTGTCACATTCTTGCTCATGTCTTCATTCCTGACACCACATCTTGACACAGGTCAATAATCTACTGTGCCAGAAGCAGGGACACTGTCCACATCCCTAGGCAGGCTTCTCGTCCCACACGCATTGACCACCCCTTCCTCATACACGGAGAGGGGCTGGGATTTTCCCGTTGACAACTCTTAGCCCCATGAGACTGTGAGATGTTGGAGGGACAGACGTCCATGTCTAAGAGAGAAGGGGCTGGGCGAGTGCAAGGGCCCTGAGCAAACGAGTTAGCGATGAAATGAAGAAAAACCCGGCGTCTTCCCCGTGTGTCTACCTGATCCTGGGGCACCAAGAAGGGGAACTGCAGGGGGGCATGGGGAGATGGACGGCACTGAGGGTGTTCCTTCTGTTTTGGTATAAAATTCAGGCTTATTTACATCTCTGAGAACACATTCTTTCTTTCTTTCTTTCTTCTAGTCTAAGAATATCAATTCATCCACATGTCTACCCGCTGGTTTCCTAGCCTCTGATCATTCGCTGAGTTCTACAAAAACTGGCCGAGCTTTGCTAAGGCCCCACTAGGGAAGCTCCCAGCAAGTGTTCAACCTTGATTTACAGCAGAAAACTCTGCGGAAGGAGCCTGACACTCTCCTTTGCACATGCAGACACTTGGTGAGTGCCTCTTACCCCGAGGTACCTACCCTCAGGGGGCTCAAAGCCCAGGAGGAGGAAGCTTGGGGCAGGGAGGGGCAGAGACCTCAACAGCACGACAGAGTGCAGTGGAGCAAGGCCACCAGGAGCCCAGAAATCTGCTTGAAGGCACGGCACCGGCTCCGAAGGCCAAAGACAGCTGTGCAGATGGAGCCAGGCCTTCAAGCAGAGGGTGAAGCCAATGCAGGAATTAAACAGATCAAGGAAAAGGAAAAGCAGCAGCAGGATTCAGAAGGGCAACTAGCACGTACGAAACTAAGGTGGGTGATAAACAGGACAGGGGCTCACCATGCAAACAGAGCTCCAGAAGGGATGGAACGTGATGTATGAGCAGAGAGCAGTGGAGCACGAGGTTCCCAAGATGAAAGGTTCCCTGGGGCCAGCCAGGAAAGTTGCTGAGGAGAGCTGGGGGACGAGCCTGGACATGAAGGAGCTGCCTAGCTCCACCATGGAAAACAGTGGCGTTCTGGGCAACTTACCTGACCCTTCCACGTGTCAGTCCTACCATCTGTAAAATGGGAAGAAGGCTAGGGCCTATCTCATGGGGTTGTGGGATTAAATGAAGCATTTAGAACAATATCTTACACCTAATGAAGGTTCAATAGTTGCTTATAATTATTCATAATGGTTTATAAGTATAATAACTCACTTATTAACTCAATCACTCAACAGATATTTAGGGAGGCCTGTGTGCTCTAGGCATTCTTCTAGATGCAAGTGTCAACAATCCTCACCCTCAGAGAGCTTCCATTCTAGCAGAGGGAGGAGGAGGAGACAGTACACACGGCAAAATATGCAATATGGCAAAGAGGTGTTACCGTGAAGAAAGCTAGAGCAGGGAGATGAGGTGGCCTGCGTTGTCATGCTAGCTAAGACCGTGCAGGGGACATCTGAGCTGAGTCTTGAAGGAGGGAAGGGAGAGGGCCGGGGAGACACAGGACAGCAAGCACTGCTGCTGAGACTTTTGCTCGATACAGAATTCTTGCTTGATAGCCCTTCTACTTTAGCACTCTGAATACGTCCTCCCACTGCTCTCTGCCCTCCATGGCTTTGAGGGGGAAGCCTCTTATTGAGGCTGTTGTGCTAGAGACACTTTTCTCTGGCTCAAGGTTCTCTTTTGTCTTAGGCTAGTGGTAGTCTGATTACAATGCATCTAGTGTAGACCTCTTTGAATTTATCCTACCTGGAGTTTGTTAAGTTTCTTGGATGTCTAAGTTGTTATCAAATTTGGGACTTTGGGCCTTTTTATTTTTTTCAAATATTATTTCTGCCTCTTTTCCTCTTTGCTTTCCTCTTGTACAGGGTTCTGAGCCTCTGTTAGTTTTCCTTCATTCTTTTTCCTTTTATCCCTCTGAAGAGACCATCTCAATCAGCCTACCTTCAAATTTGCTGATCCTTTCTTCTGCCTGTTGAACTGCTCTAGTAGAATTTTTCATGTCAGTTAACTATATTTTTCAACTTCAGAATTTCTAACTTGGCTTTTTATCTCTTTATCTTTTATCTCTTTATTGATATTCTCTATTTAGTGATATATCATCCTAATACTTTCCTTTAGTTACTACACATTTCCTTTAATTCCTTGAATATATTTAAAAATAGCTGTTTTAAAGCTTTTGTCTAATGCTGGTTTAAAGTTCTCCCTCATGGGCACTGTCAATTGGCCACTCTATCTCCTGTGTATGGGCCATACTTTATTTTCCTGTAATTTTTTGTTGGAAACTGGACATTTTCAATATAATATGCCAACTCTGGAAAATCAGATTCTTCCCCCACCCAGAGCCTGTTGTGCTGTTGCTGCTGTGTGTTCTCCTAATGACTTTCCTGAACTAATTCTGTAGAGTCTGTACTCTTTGTCCACGAAAGCCTCAGGTTGTCTTCATGGTCAGTAATGGATGGACATAGATTTCCTTCAACGCCCAGAACCAGTAAGTCTCTCAGTCTTTGCAGATGGGCTCTGCATGCACGTCGGGGTGTGCCTTCGACCCTCAGCCAGGGAGGTTACAAGGCTGCCTTGTCTTCATTTCCTGCTTGAGCTAAGCCTCACGGTCAGCCAGAGTGAGCTCAGGGCCTTCTCAAGTCCTTCCTGAGTATGTGCACAGCCCTCCACACGTGCCTTCTGGAGTCCCGGAAGGACCCCTGAGCTTTGCAGCGCACCCTCTGGACGTGTCATTCCACAGCTTCTCCTCTGAAGGCTTTTGGTGGGCTTGATGCGTGCCTGGCCTGTATTACCACCCATGGCAGCTGCGATGTCCAACAATCCCCACCGGCTGCTTCTGACCAACGCACGGAGGAAAGGCTGTTCGCCCTGGTGAGCTCTGAATCAGGTCTAATGGAGACAGGCCTTCAGAGTGGGATTTCCAGGGAGCTTCCAGACCAGTCAAATAACGACACTTCCCTGTGAATGGGGCTTTGAAGGGGCTCCAGCCTCCTTCTGACCCTCCCAGGGCCTGCTGGGTTTTCACCGTGATTGCAGCTATACATTGTTAAGGCTCCCACAGAGCTGAGCAGAGGGGTTTGGGAACAGGGCGTGTTAAAACACCAAAAAGCTCACTGTGCTGACTGAGATTTAGCCATCACCCGTGATAAACACTACTTAGATTGTTGCAAGCCTTTGCTTAATTTCTGGAGGCCTGAACACTTGGTGTTGACCATTTTGCCAGTGTTCCCACTGCTTTTAAGGAGGCGTAAGGGGGGCTTCAGAGGCCCTTACTACACCATTCCTGAGCAGCCGAGTTTGGACTTTAACCTGGAGTTATGTGGAACCGCTGGAGTATTCCTACACGGAGAGTGGAGGGGCAGTGAGGTACTGGTACCTGGGAGGTAGAAGGACATCCCTGACGGCTGCTGGAGGCGACCAGAGCAGGCAGGGGTGGCACTGCTGCCAGGGGCGGCAGGTAGGCTTGGCCTCCTTTCTACTCTGGGCTGTCGTATCTGTGCCCAGCAGAACCAGCCAAGGGGCCCACCGGGGAGGCAGGTGGAGGCTTTCCAGCAGTGAAGAAAAGCAACTACTCTCCAACCTGTGTTTGTTCCATCCAGGTCAGAGCCGAGGGCAAGCCTTCAGGCATCCATCCGACGTTGCCCGCCTCCACCTGCAGCCCCAGGAGGCCCGGGCCAGGTGACGTCTTCCCTGCTTCCCTGCTGGGAGGAGAGGCTCTGCCGTCCCCTCGAGGGCGGCCTGGCTGGTTCCGTGGTCTGGCCTCCTCAGCAAGGGCTTCTCCTCAGCCCTTAGAGAGGAGCAGTGAGGTGGAGCGGGAAAAGCCCAGCAGATGTGCAGATGGGCTCAGCCCAGCCTGCGCTCCCCTGGGTCGGGTCTAATTTCCTCGCCTTAAAATAGAGGGGATGGTGCTCCAGGTGATGGGGTGAGACGACATCAGACAGAACCGAATATTGAGCAGTGAGGACCTGAGCCCGCCTCAGGCTGCTTTCCACGCACCTTGAGCCTCACTCCCTCACCTGGAGATCCAGGAGAGGCTGTCCCTGCCTCGCGGGATGCGCGAGGCGGGTACGCGGTCAGCACGGAAGGCACTCAGGCCTGCCCAGCACGCCACACCGGCTCGACACACAAGGAGCCTGGGTGGGGACAGAGCAGCCCCTCCTCAGCTGGGCTTCCTGGAGGCATTTGGGGGGCACGAGTATCAGTGTCTGCCCTAGCAAAGAGTGGGGGATGTGTGCTGGGGCCCTTCAAAGTGCCCATGGACAAAAAACATTCATCCAGCATGGGCAGCCCCCATTCGTCCAGGTATGACTCACCTCGAGGGAAAGTTTTGGGAAAGGAAAGCACAATTTAATTCAATGAGATGCTTTCTAACCGCACTGCAGGAAAGAAAGAAACGAACAGACCTCAGAGCGCCCTGGGCCTGCTGCTGCACTCTGGGGACTCGGTCTTCTCATCTGTACAATGGGAGCAAGACCCCTTCCCAGGGCTGTGAGGAGACTGAGCGAGTGGGGCGACCTATCCCAGAGCCCGGTGCCCATCAGAATCATGCCCAGATAATAACCTGACCCGGGCAAATCCCCAACCCCAAGATGTCACTGCTCAAGCCCTGTTTCAGGGAGAGAGCTCTGAGTGTAAGCGTCAAGGCAAGCTCCAGGGTGCTGGAAGGAGAAACGGGAAAGAGCAAGGGTCACCTGCACCACCCACGAAACCAAAAGCCTCCTCCCCGAAGCAGGCCCCCACTGCCCTGCCGGCAGGGCACACGCCAAGCAGCGGCCACCCCAGCCCTACCTCACATTGTCGTGCCTCTGGATGTAAATCTTGTGGAAAATCCTCTCGGGGGGCTTCAGGAAGTCCTCCTTCATCTCCATGGCAACGTTCCGTGGCAGGAGGCTCATGAGGAGGCGCTCCTGGGCAAGGAGGGATGACGACGTTAGACAGCGGGCCCCCTGCTCTGCCCCGGCGCGCCCCTCGCACAGCTCCGGGTGAGGAGCGGGCCCCCCACCCCGGCAGGGGCGTGCAGAGCCCTCGGGCGCACGTGGCCCCCAGCCTCAGCCTGGTTGTGCCCCCAGGCTCGCAGGCCCACCCCGCCGTCTCCCCGCCCCCACCTGAGCACCCAGCCTGGCCCCGGGCTGGACCTGCCTCCGCCTGACTGCTGAGTTCTCAAGCTCAGCAGGGAGCACCATCTCACTCCCGGGCCCTCCAGAAAACACCAGCGTCCCCAGGCCAGGGTCACCGCCCATCCTCACCCCACCTGCCCGCCTCACCCCCCACCACTTCAACCCAGCCCCCAAAGAGACGTCCACGCCGAGACTTCAAGGTTAGCTACGAAAAGCAGTGGTCCTTCCACGGAGGGCAAAGGATTCCTGGAAAGAGGAGTGGCTCTGGCAGCACGTGGCCCCTGCTCTTAATCTTTGTCATGTCTTTCTTATCTAAGTAGGCCAGCCTTTTTTATTCTGTGAAAGAAGAGAATAAGAGTTGGGACTGGTGTTTTTCCAGAGGAGACATGCCGCCCTGGGTAGCCATCCTCGGCAGTCCTCGGTTTCCTCTTGGGACCAGGGGATATGAACAAGCCCTAGCTCTCACATTCCGGAGGGGTCCTTTCTGGCCCTGGGCGGCCTGGGAACCGCCCCCCCCCCGGCTCAACGCACATGGGCTCACAGCCCCCCACCTCCCCCGGTGCCCTCCATGCTCCTCCCTGCTCCCTGGAAGGGAGAGAGCAGAGCAGTGTGGAATGCCACGGGAGCGTGAAACTGCACCTCCCACCCCGCCCGGGGGCACAGGGCAATGAGGTCAGGAGGTGGCGTGGAGAAGGGGCCCTGCCGCTCCTGCTCTCCGGGTGGCTCAAGGCAGCCTGGCTCTGGTCAGCCCAGGTGTGCCAGGCTCCCAGGGGCACCGGCCACGTGGCGGGCAGGCCTGTCCCCGCCGGCAGGGAGCTGCAACTGGACCCTTGGGCTCAGGGCCTCCCGCAGCCACTCTTCTGTGACCTTCTAGAAGGAGCTGATGCAGTCAATGACCTAAGGTCTGCCCAGGGCAGTCAAATGCCTGTGGGTGCAGAGAGGAGCAGAGCCGCAGAGGAAGGGCCCAGGGATTCCCCGACGCCCACGGGTGACTGTGGAATGGGATGTAGGGGGGCTCCACAGGCTTACACAACCCTCCTTTCCCCAAATCACAAATGGCACTTAAGATGGCTATTTTTTTATAATGGGAAAATAGATGTGATACCCTTGGAAAGCTCCCCAAGGTCATCTATCTCCATGCTTGAGGAAGAGGGGCCGGAGCCCGGCCCTCGTCCCGGAGCCTGTGGTCTCGCTGGGTGACCTGAGAGGGCTCCTAGGTGCTCAAGTTTCCTGGGCTGGTCAAGAAAATATCAGGCAAGGGCTCGATTAAACAATGGGAATTTATCTGCTCAGTTTTGAGGCTAAGGCGAAGTCCGCATCGGGCGTCCTCAAGGCGGTGCTTTCTCCCGGCTGACCGTGGCGGCCTGGGGCTGGCTGCAGCCTGGGCTGCCACACCAGGGCCCGTGGCGGAGTGTCCCGGGCCCACCCTTGCCCTCTGGGCCCCGATGCTCCCTTCTGGCTGCTCCTCGTGCCTCTCCCCCTGACTGTCTAACTCTCACCCTTTACAAAGGACTTCAAAGAGGATAAAGACCCCCCTGAATGTGGGGCGGCTGCAGCACCAGGTCCTGCACACCCTGGGCTCCCAGCCGCGGGGATGGGTTAGGGTTAAGAGCATGCTTTCCTGGGGCCCACAGCTCCAAGCCCCCATGCTAATCCAGGCCGAGCCCCCCCGCCCCACGCAGCTCCTGGCTGGGTGGAGCAGGCCTGTCAGACCCCACCAGGGAGAGATACTGCCGAGGCTGGCAAGTCCTCGGCTCCTCTCTAAATTAGACCAGACAGGAAGCAGGACCCTGAGGCGCAACTGCAGGACGGCCACACTGGGCACATGGCCCCCGGGCCTGACGCCCAGCTAGCTCTGGCCTTCCCGTTGCAGGCCACGCTGTGCGGAGGGCCTCTCAGGGATGGAGGGGCCACACACACAAGGGGCAGGGCTACTGCCCAGCCAGGCAGTTGTCACTTCCTGCCTTAACCCAGAGGTTTCCATGGGAGAAGGCCTGAGATTTCTGCCAGCGGCCAAGTGGAGGGAGCTGGGACAGGGCTCACCTGCAGCCAGCAGAGAAGGAACAGGAAGCAGGCTGGCAATGCCAAGGGATCTGGGAGCGTCTAGAGGCTGCCCCTGCCCCAGGCCCAAAGGCGCTGACAAGGTGCACAAACAGGGAAGGTCCCTGATCCAAAGACACTAGGACAACGAAGTACAGGTCCTGTGCATCCTCTGGGAAGCAACAAAGTCACCGGGAGAGAAGACAGTCCGTGGCTCACTCTGGCTGGTGAGCCAGGGCAGGTGGTCCCCAGAGGAGTCAGCTCCTCAGGCACTATGGATGCAAGGCTGGATCCCTCAGCCCAGAGGCCCCCAGGTCCATACTGGAAATCCCCAGAGGGTTTCCACAGGGATCTGGAAGCCCCACGGTGTGGCAGCAAAAGGTCCATGTGCTGGTGGGGACCAGCTCTGGCTCAGTTTCAGCCCCTCTGCAATGGCGATGCTAAGCCAACATCCTTAAAAGACGTAAACAAGACAAACCCTGTAGAGCCCCCAGCCCACACCCAGAAAGAGCCCCAGCGACCAGCAAGCTGGGACGCCCCACCCACCACCACGGAATTCATTTCTTCAACACGCTACTTTTTGCCTCCTCCATCTTTACATCTCTCCCTTTGTTTTGGTTTGCCAAAGGGCTACTAATGCAAAGTACCAGAAATTGGTTGGCTGTTATAAAGTGGATGTATTTGGGGTAAAAGCTGACAGTTCCATGGCCATGAAAAGTGCAAACCGAGGCACCCTCAGAGGTGTCTTCTCACCAGCCAGCTGCTGACAGGCGAGAAGCCGCAACGTCTGCCCAGTCTGCTCAGCTGAGGGCAGCCGGGCACGGAAAGCAGGACTCTCTCCTTGAGCTGCCCCGTAGGCCCAGCCTCTCAAGGCTCTCAGGGGCGTCTGTTTCCCTGCAGTCCTCTCTCTCTCACACTGCAGAATCTAATATGCCGGCTTCCTTTTCTTGTGTCTGTTTGTTGTGTGTCCCCTTATATCAGGTCTAGCAAGAGAACAGACTCAAACCAAGTTAACGCCTCACTGACGTAGTCCAATCCAAAGCCCTAAATCAATCTCAACAAGTAATCTAATCAAGGGTCCCTCAACTGAATTTAAAGCAATCCAAGGGTATCACAGGAATAGATTACTGTACAAATATAATCTTTCTCTTTTGGGGAAAATAATCTCAAACTCCAACACACCAATACTGACAAAAATGCTCAAATTTCCCCACAACCAAATCAAGTAAGAAAGATTCTGCCTCCACCCAGCGTCCACCTCGCTTCTCCCTTTCCCGTCAATAGTCTCCAATTGCTCCTCTCACGGCCTTGACACTGCTCTCACCGGGAGCTGTGAGCACTGTGTCGGACACAGCCTGAGGGAAGGACCTCAGCGTCCCCTGTCCTTCCATTCCTCGTGTGTCCTGCACGACTGGGAATCGGGACAGGCCAAGCGATCCAGTGACAGGCTGGACAGACAGATGACAACGAGGAACTGAAATGACGGGGCCTGACCAGCCTTGGGCCCAAAAGAGCAAGTCGGGGCTGGCAGCCAGGAACCCCGGGGGGCCTGACCACGCTGCTCGGCAGAGGGAACTGGAGCCCTTCACACAGCTAGTGGGCCACCACACCCAGATCAGGGCACCAGCTCGGGAGAGGCAGGCCTGCGGTCAGCTGGCTGTCCCACTAGCCCTGCTTACCTCCAGCAACCCAATAAAATGTTTGATATCTGGATCCTTGGCTACCTGGAATAAAGATCAAATTTCCCAGCCTCCCCAGCTGCTACATATGGCCAAAAGAAAGGAGCTGAAGTGTCATGCAGGAGCTCCTGGGACTCTCCCTTAAACACAGCTTGTTCTTCTTCCTTCCTCCTTGCCACTGCTGGGAACACAGTGGTAATGGCTGGAGCTCTACCTACCATCTTGGTTTGTGAGGATGAGGCAGCGTGTGAACGAGATGGAGTCTGGGCTGCCGTGGGCTCCATGGGTCAGATCTACTAAACCCAACGTAAACTGCCAATCTCAGTCTCACCAGCCAGCTGCTGACAGGCGAGATGCCGCCGACGTCCGCCCAGTCTGCTCAGCTCAGGGCAGAAAGCACCGCCCCTGGGGAGCGGGTATGAGGCATGGCTGCCCCTCCCAGCCAGGGCCTTATTGGCCGGAACCCTCACCCAGCACAGCAGAAAGAAGGAGCCTTCCCTGCCACGGGGATCAGCAGAGACCGAGTTTGGAACGTGGGCTCCTAACTCCACGGGTAACGGTGAGATGGTGCCAGTGCTCTCCCTGACAGAGTGAAGTCACAAAAAAAACCAGCTAAAACAAAAATGAAAGGGCTAATTAAGATGCAGAATATCATACATAATACTCAAAATGTTCAGGTTCCAGCTGAAAAAAGCTCATCTTACCAACAACCAGAAAAATTTCAGCAAATATAAAAATCTGTAGACAACACCATCAAGATGACAGTGATGTCAAAATTACCTAACAAAGATTCTGAAGCAGCCATCAGAACACTTCCATGAGCAACTACAAATTTGCTTGAACAATGAAAAAAAAAAGATCTTGGCAAAGAAACAGAAAATATAAAGAAGAATCAAATGGAAATTTAAGGACTGAAAAATAGATAATAAAAAAGGCTCAAAAGATGGGCTCCACAGCAGAACAGCATGGACAAAGGAAAGATTAGTGAAGCTGAAGACAGAACAACAGAAATCATCCCACCTGAAAAAGAGAGAAAAATACAGGCTGAAAAAAAAAAAAAAACTTAATCTCATGGACATGTGTGAATATATTATAAGATGTAGCATTCACATTTCTGAATCATGGAAAGACAGGAAAAAGAAAGGCAGCTGACAAAGTATTTGCAAAAGTATCAGAAGAAAACTCTATAAATTTGTCAAAAGACATAAGGCTACACATTCAAGAAACTTAAAGAATCCCAAAAAGGATGAACCCCAAGAATGGATCCCAAAACACATCAAAATCAAACTTCTGAAAACTAAAGTTAACAAAATCTTGAAAGCAGAGAGCTACAACATCTTACCAAAAGAAGGAAAATAATTTGAATGACAGCAGATTTCTCATCAGAGACCACGAAGGTCAGAAGGAAAGGGCACAATGGTTTCCCAAGTGCTGAAAGGAAAGAATTGTCAACCTACTACCCCTCAGGAATGATGGGGAAATGAAGATATCCTCAGATGAAGGAAAACTAAGAAAATATGTCAGCAGCAGATTTATCCTAAAAAAATGGGTAATAGAAGTTCTCTATACAGAAAGGAAAGGATAAAAGAAGGAAATTTAAAAACATCAGGAAGGAAGAAAATGGTAAGAGCAAAAAATATACACAATTACAGCAGATTTTCCTTCTCCTCTAGAGTTGTATAAATTGTTTGATGTGTAGTGCAAAAACTATAAGGCTGTCTAGTGTGAGTCTGTAGCTATGTAGAAGAAATGTTTAAGGTACATTTATTAAAAATGTTGGAGAGCTCAGGGACATTAAGGTAGGATTTCTACATTTCACTCCAACTGGCAAAATGCAATAAAATATATATAGACAGAACAAGCACTACAAAATCTATAAAAGAGATATTCTCAAAAACACCATAAATTAAATTGAATTTGTAAAAACATATAACAAGTAAAACACAGGTAAGCAGAAAAAGGAAAACATGGAGAACAAACAGAAAACAAAAAAAGAAAAGTGACAAATTTGGAAGCCCCAACATAACAATAATTACATAAAGTATAAATGTCCTAAATTCACCACTTAAGAGATTTGCAAAGTAGATACAAACAAAACACAACCATTAGGTAGTGTCTACAGATGCTCACTTAAAATATAAGAACGTAGTAGGCTGGAAGTAAAAGCATAGAAAAACTTAGACCATGCAACCAGTAATCAAAAGAAAGCAGAAATAGCTATAATAATATTAGAGAAATTACCAGGAGGAAGAGATTACATAATGATAAAAGTATAGGGAAGCAGACTTGGCCCAGTGGATAGGGTGTCCGCCTACCACATGGGAGGTCCGCAGTTCAAACCCCGGGCCTCCTTGACCCGTGTGGAGCTGGCCCATGTGCAGTGCTGATGCACGCAAGGAGTGCCCTGCCACGCAGGAGTGTCACCTGAGTAGGGGAGCCTCACGCGCAAGGAGTGCGCCCTGTAAGGAAAGCCGCCCAGCGTGAAAGAAAGTGCAGCCTGCCCAAGAATGGCACCGCACACACGGAGACCTGACACAAGATGACACAACGAAAAGAAACACAGATTCCCAGTGCCACTGATAAGGATAGAAGTGGTCACAGAGGAGCACGCAGTGAATGGACACTGAGAGCAGACAACGGCGGCGGAGGGGGGGGGGAGGAAGGGGAGAAAAATAAATTTTTTAAAAAATCTAAAAAAAAATGATAAAAGTATAAATCCACAAAGAAAACATATTACTAACTGCATATGCAACAAACAGGAGGGTTAAAAAGTATGTGAAGCAATCACTGATAGAACCAAAAGAAGAAACAGAAAAATCTGTAATTACTGTGGAGACTTCAAATTGCCCAGTATACAAAAATTAGCAAGGACATAGGAGAATTCAACAGCACAATCAAACAACAGTATCCACCTAACGATAGCAGAATGCACGTTCTTTTCAAGTACTCACAGAAAATTTACCTAAGTAGACCACATCTCCAGGGGGGCGGGGGGCACGTAATATTTAGAAGAATTGAAATAGAGCAGGTTCTTTGACAATAATGGACTCAAACAGAAAGTCAATAACAAAAGGAAAAGCTTCAAAGACACGGCAATAAAACAAAGTATTTCTAAATGATCCATGACTCAAAAGGATGTCTCAAAGCAAATAAAAATAAATAGAATAGAATGAAAATGAAAACACAAATTTTTCAGGAGGCATAGCTGAAAGGGAAATTCTAGAACTGAATACTTACATTCAACAGAACATACTCTCCTATTAATAATCTAAAAGAACCAAAAAACAAGTGACAGAAGGATTGAAATATCAGAGATAAAAGATAGAAATTAAATTTAAAACAGGAAAAATAGGAAAAGTCAATAAAACCTAAAGATGGTTCCTAGAAAATATCAACAAAATTGACAAACCTCTAGCAAAACTGACAAGAAAAAAGAAGGAAGTCACAAAGGAACAAAATCAGGAATGAAAAGGGGGATTATCAGAGACACTGCAGGCATCAAAAGGATAAGAGAATACTATCAACAACTCTATGCATATAAATTTAACAACTTGGATGAAATGGACCAAATCCTCAAAAAAGCACAAACATCCACAACTTACCCCAAATGAAATAAATGAGAATGAATAATTTGAATAGTTCTATAACTATTAAGGTAATTAAACTTGTAACTTAAAAACCCATGAAAAATAAACTGCAGACCCAGATGGATTTACTGGGTATGTCTACCAAGCATTTAAAGAAGAACAAACACCAATTCTACATATTCTCTTCCAGAAAACAGAAGAAAAGGGAATATATCCCTCTTCATTTTATGATGTTAGTATTATTCTAGTACCAAAAGCAACAAAGATAGCACAAAAAATGGAAATTACAGGCCATTATCACTGAAAAACAGAGATATAAAAACCCTTAACCAAATAATAGCAAGCTGATTTCAGCAATATATAAAAAGAATGGGGGAGCAGATAAGGGTCATGCAGTTGGGTGCCCACCTCCCACATGGGAGGTCCCAGGTTCAGTTACTAGTGCCTCCTAAAGAAGATGAGCAAGACAGTGAGCTGACATGATGGGCTGGCATGACAGGCTGGCACAGCAAGCTGATGCAACAAGATGATGCAATGATATGACACAACGAGGAGACGCAACAAGGAGACACAACGAGTTACAACAAGCAGGCAATGGATGTGGTTCAAGCAATTGGGTACTTTGTTCCCACATGATAGGTCCTGGGTTTGGTTCCTGGTATCTCCTAAAAGAAGACAAGCAGACAAAGAGAGCAGACGGTGAGCGCAAAAGAATGATTTGGGGGGGGGAGAATAAATAAATGAATCTTAAAAAAAAAAAAAAAAAATCATATACCATGACCAAGAGGGATTTTTTCCAGGGATACAATGCTGGTTCAATACTCAACCATTAACCAGTATAATCCATCATATCAACAAGTGAAGAAATAAAGTCATATTATATTAATTGATACAGCAAAGGAATTCAACAAAATATAAACTCCAACATCCTTTCATGACACAAACTCTCAGAAACATAGGAATAGAGGAAAACTTCTTCAACTTGATGAAGCAAAAAGTATCCAGGAGAAAGCTAAAGCTAATATTCTACTGCATTTTAAAAGACAGAATGATTTCAGCAGGAATAAAGCAACAATGTCTGCTCTCACTCTCCTTATTCAACACAGCACTGGAAGGTCTTGCCAGTGCAATAAGGCAAGAAATGGAAATAAACAGAAAAGAGGGGGAAGCAGGCTTGGCCCAATAGATAGGGCATCTGCCTACCATATGGGAGGTCTGCAGTTCAAACTCAGGACCTCCATGACCCATATGGAGCTGGCCCACGCACAATGCTGATGTGCACAAGGAGTGCCATGCCACGCAGGGGTGTCCCCCCATAGGGGAGCCCCACGCACAAGGAGTGTGCCCCGTGAGAGCCGCCAAGCATGAAAGAAAGTGCAGCCTGCCCTAGAATGGCACCGCACACACAGAGAGCTGACACAACAAGATGACGCAACAAAAAGAAACACAGATTCCCGGTACCGCTGATAAGGATAGAAGTGGTCACAGAAGAACACACAGCGAATGGACAAAGAGAACAGACAACTGGGGGGGGGGGAGAAATAAGTAAATAAATCTTAAAAACAAAGAAAAGAGGAGAAAAAACTGACCTTATTTACAGATCACATGATGGTCTAGGTAAATAATACAAAATAATCTTAAAAAAAAAATAAAAAACAAAACTTCTAGCAAAACAATAATTTTAGCAAAGTCACAGAAGAAAAGGTAAACATACAAAAATCATTTATATGTCTATATGACAGCAATGAACACATGGACACTGAAATTAAAAATACAACACCATTTGTAATCATTTAAAAAAATCAAAACACTTATGTGTAAATCTAACAAAACATGTATAGGACTTGGAGGCTGAAAACTAGCAAATACTGGTTAAAGAGATCAAAGAAGATTTAAATAAGTGAAAAGACAAAGCATTTCCATGAATTGGAAGACATTAATAAAAAGACATTACAGTAAAAACATCATTTCTCCCCAAATTGATATACAGATTTAGCACAAATCTTACCAAAATCTCACCATATGGAAAGGCAAAGGAACAAGAATAGATAAAATAATTTGGGAAAGAAGAAAGTGGCAGGAATCACTCTAATTGATTTCAAGACTAATTATAAAGCTACAGCCATCAAAGCTGTGGTATTGGCAGAAGAACAAACATATAGATCAATAGGGCAGAATAGAGAACCCTGAGGCAGACATACATAAATACGCCCAAATGATTTTTGATGATGGTATAAAAACAATTGAGTGGAGGAAGTACAGACTTTTCAACAAACGGTGCTGGAATAATTGGCTATCCAAATATTTATACGGGAAAAAAAAAGAACCTTGACCTACATGTCATACCTTAGACAAAAGTTAAGTCCAAGTATATCACCACTTTTTAAATGTAAGCCATAAATCTATAAAACCTTTAGAACAAAATATAGGAAAGAATCCTTGGGATCTAGGGCTAGGCAAAGAATTCTTAGACTGGGCACCAAAAGAACAATCCAGAAAAGGAAAAATTGATAAACTGAACCTTACCAAATTAAAAATGTCTCTTAGAAAGACAAGCTATATACTTGGAGAAAATATTTGCCAACTACTTACCCAACAAAGTACTAGTACCTAGAATACATAAAGAACGCTCAGAATTCCACAGTTAAATAATAAACAATCCAATTAGAAAATGGACGAAAGACATAAACAGACATTTCTCTGAAGTGAATATGCAGATGACATTAAGCACATGAAAAAATGTTCAACATCACAGTCGTTAGAGAAATGCAAATTAAAACTACAATGAGTTATCACTACACACCTGTCAGAATGGCTACAATAATAAATAGGGACAACATCAAATGTTGGTGGCGATGCAGAGAAAACAGAGGACTTGTATACTGCTGGTGGGAATGTAAAATGGTACAACCATCCTGGAAAATGGTTTGTAATTTCTCAATAAACTAAACCTCACCTACCATAAGACCCAACAATTGTTCCCCTGGGTATTATTTGGGAGAAACTGACCCATGCACACACAAAACCTGTTCATAAATGTTCATATCAACTTTGTCTCAACTCACCAAAAAATGGAAAGTACCAACATGTGAATGGTTTAATGTGGTTCATCCACATCATCTGTGCTGGTCTGAAGGTGTCCACACCCAGGAAAACATGTTCTGAAATCTAATCCATTCCTGTGGGTGTGAACTCATGTAAACAGGACCTTCGGATGACGTTACTTCAGTTAAGGTGTGGCCCACCTCAACCAGGATGGGAATGAATTCTATTACTGGAGTCCTTTAAAAACGACTGAATAAAGGGAGAGACAGAGAAAAAACAGAAGCAGGGAGCTGAAAGCAACTAATCCTAGACGAGAAGAGAGAGCCCAGCAGCTGCTGCCTTGAGCCTTGCCATGTGGCAGAGGAGCCAGGGGTCACCGGCAGCCAAGCTTTGGGAAGAAAGCATTGCCTGATGGTGCCTTGATTTGGACATTCTCACAGCCTCAAACTGTAAGTAATAAATTGTCATTGTTTAAGCCACTGTTATCTGCGTGAGCCACGTAGGAAGCTAAAACATCATGGAGTACTGGTCAGCAATAAAAAAGAATTATTGAGACACAACCACTGGGATCCTTGGGATCTACCATCTCTTTGCCTATATCCATCTGTCCAGAGAATTGTGCTAAGTGAAAAATGCCAATCTCAAAAGCGTACATACTTTATGATTCCATTTACAGAAGATTCTTGAAATGACAAAATTATAGAGATGGGGAATGGATAACGGTCACCAAGGGTTAAGAATGGGGAGCGGTGGCGTTGAAGGGCTCCCCACGGAAGCCTTGTGGTGGTGGGAACCTTCGATATCTTGACTGCATCTATGCAGACATCTTGGTAGTGATACCACACTAGAATTCTGTAAAACAGTAACATTGGGGATGACTGAGTAAAGGCCACCCAGGGTCTCTCCTTTTTATTTCATAAAATGTGAATCTACAATTACATAAAAATAAAAAGTTTAATTACAGTAAAGGAGAACCACAGATTCTGGATATGGAGAAATGAGTGCCCTGATCCATTGCTGGAGGAAATAAGAAATGGAGCAGCCACTTTGGGAAACAAGCCGGCAGTTCCTCAAAATGCTAAACAGAGGCAATCATAGGACCCAGCAGTTCCACTCCTAGTTCTCTAAAAAAGAGAAATGAAAACACATATTCACACAAAAACGTGTACCCAAGTGTTCATAATGGCATTATTCGTAACTGCCAAAAAGTGGACAGCCCACAGAGTGAGAAGAGCCCGAATGCTCAACAACGGATGAGAGGATAAGCACGGTGTAGCCACACAATGCAGTACTATGCCACCATAACAAGACACGAAGTGCTGATATATGCCACAACACGGAGGAACACTGAAAACACACCAAGCGAAAGCAGCCGGGCACAAAAGCCCACACCGCGTGATTCCATTCATATAAAATGCTCAGATTAGGCAAATCCACGAAGACAGAAAGCAGATTACTGATGCTTAGTGCTGGGACAGGGAGGTAGGGTGGTATGGACAGCAGAAGCGGAATGGGGAATGACTGCTAATGGGCACAGGGCGACAAAAATGCTCTAAAATTACTATGATGGTTGCACAATTCTGCATCTATATGAAAATCCATATTATTGCACAATTCAACTGGATGAACTTTACGATATGTAAATTTCATTCAAATCAAGCTGCTAAAAAGAATGAAAAAAGAATAACAACTGTCTTGGTTTGGGGAAGGTACTATGGCTGGGCCAGATCTCTATAAAAGCTTTCCTCTATCACTTAAACAGCGTTCTTTCTCTTGATAAATGTCCTCAAGGCCATGAGAACTCAAAATTGTTCCATTTACCTTGTTCCGACGCCAGGTTCAGCATGTGCTATATAAATCGCCGTCCATTATTTTTGGAACCAAGGTTTAATAATAGCACTTGGGGAAGAGGCAGGGCCAGGCTCTGTGCTTAGACAAGCAGCAGCTGCACTCAGGGGTACAGTGTGGAGCCTGGAGGATGCAGGGCACGAGGGGGGCCTCAATGGGCTGAGGGGTGCATCTGCAGGTGCTCCTACTCCCGCTCCCATGCTTCCACCTAGTGACAGGCACAGACCTCTTGGTCTGAGCTTGTGGGGAACCATGAAGGCACCCTGGTCCCAAGGTCCCAGCACCAGTGGGTGCAAGGCAGCTTTTCCCACCCCGCCCCACGCCCTCTCCACGCTGAAGGAAGGCAGAGCTGCAGCTCGCTGCCTTGGTTGCCCTTTCCTGAATACATCCCTGACCTCCCATCTCTTTGCCTATATCCATCTGCCACCTGGAATGCCATCTACTGCTCCCTACCTCCCAGCTCAATTCCTCTACCTAAAAAACTCCTATACATCCTTCAAAGGCCCAGTTGAGTATTTCTTCCTCTGGCATCCACTCCCAATGTTCTCCATGCAGCCACAGAGCCAGGCCCGCTAGGGGTGGGTCACCTGCTCTCACGCGTTTTGTCCAGGAGATAAGCTGTGGGAAGGCTGCGACCAGGTTTTGTGTATCGCAACATCTCCAAGACCTGATGTGGGCCTGGCATGCAGCTATGCTGAGTCCACGATCAATATCTTCCATGAGAATTCTATCATTGTTTACATTTCTAGAACGTATTTTTGAACCAGAAAGTTCAGTTAGCAATATGAGAATGCCTTAGCTTACGTTTTCCATTCAACATTCTGAAAATGATTTCACACCCCGTCCTCCCCCAGGGAGGAGATGGGAAGGGAGTTGCAGACAAAAGCTGTCTTAGTTTGTCAGGGCTTTTAGCATTTCATATTATTTATGAATTCCAAAAAGAAATATGGATGTTTGTAAATTGGTATGTTCCTCTGATGTGATAACCCTTTGACTGTATTAGATTCAGTTGAGATGTCTGATTAAATTATGTTAAGATTAGGACTCTGGTCCAACCACGTCATTAGAGTGTGACTCAGCATCAAGTCCCAGCTCCCTTGGGGATAAAACAGCACTCACATGAAAGTAAACAGATGGAGAAGGAGAACACAGAAGGAGACACACAGGGGAGAGTGCTCCACAGACAAGGCCCTGGGAAGAGAGATGAGCTGGACAGTCTACAGCTGACCTTGTGGAGAGACCAGAGCAGCTGAACCCAGAAAGAATCAAGCCCTGGGGAGAGAGATGAGCCTCACCCCAGCCTACATTTGAGACTGGAAGACGCTGGGACCACGAGCCTTAAGAAGAAGGCTGGGCCCTTGCAGACCTTGCCGCCATCTTGCATCACCACGTGGCCACAGATTGTAGGTGAGAAATTACCTCCTATGGTACCTCGAGTTGGGCTCTTTAGGGACTTGTGACTGTGAGCTTCAACCCCAAATAAGCACCCTTTATAAAACCAACAGATTTGTAGTACTTTGCATCACACCCCTTTGCCTAATACAAGGCTGCTGTAACAAAGTACCACAGAAGAGCTGGCTCAGGCAATGGACATGTACTGCTGCACGGACTGGGACACTAGAAGGCCACAACCAAGGTGTCAGCAGGCTGTGCTTTCTCTGAAGTCTGTAGCATTCTGGTGGTGGCTTGCCAGCCATTCATACAGAACTCAATCTCGGCCTTCATCTCCTGGAGATTGGTCTCCTTCTGTCCAGGTTTCCTCTATGTGGTAGTTTGGACTGTATCTACCCCAGAAAATTCTATTCTTAATGCTAATCCATTCCTGTGCGTGTGAACCTGTTGTAGGTGGGACCTTATGATTAGGTTACTTCAGTTGGGGAGTGCCCCAGGGTGGGTGTTAATACTCTTACTGGGGGTTCCTTTATAAACAGGATGAATACACAGAGGGAGAAAGCCACTGAAGCCAGAAGCTGAAAGCAATAAAGCCCGAAACCCGGAAGAAAAGGAGCCCAGCAGGTGCCGCCACGTGCCTCGCCATGTGACAGAGGAGTCCAGGACCACCAGCGGCCAGTCTTCAGCGAGAAAGCATCTCCTTGATGTGGCCGTATTCACGGCCTCAGGACTGAAAGCTTGTAAGTTAAAAAATGCCCATTGTAAAAGCCAACCCACGTCTGGTGTTCTGCTTGCGGCAGCCTAGCAGGCTAGAATGCTCAGCCTTTCAGCCCTTCAGCCATACCGGCTTGCGGCCAAACCCCTCCCAGTTCAGTTTGGCCTCACCCTTCCTATTATCATCTCCAAAGATCCTACTTACACATGGAGTCACATCCACAGAGCAGGAATAAGGCTTGAGCATGTCTCTGTGCTGACACAATTCAACCTGTAACAGATGCATTTTCTCTGGATTTCTGGGTGGTGCTGATGGGTTGAGAGCTGCTTGGGGCCTGAAAGGGAATGCTGATGGCAGGAATTCAGAGACAGAAATACATCACCTGTCAGACCCCGGCATCTTCTATCTAAGGGGGAAAAACGTTATGAGAAAATTTTAACTTCACAGCTGGCGTGTGATGGCATTGGGCATTTCCGCTTAAGTGTCAGGGCACATGTTTAAACATGCTCCGTCAGCAGACTCTGATTCAGTTTCTCTGTGAATGGAGGCCTCACTAGCCCAGCGTGGCCCAGGTGATGGTATCCGTGAGGAAAAGCTAGGTGATGGCGAGTCTATGCTGCTGAAACAAGTAGCCCCAGATCTCCATGGCTGACTCTACCAAGCTCACTCCTGCTTGGCCTCCACGTCCAACACAGGCTAGCGCTGCTCAACACAGGGACCCAGAGGGAGGCTGGGCTGGGAAGCGGCCCCTGTCTCGAACCCACCAGTACCAGGTCAGAGGGAGGAGAGGATATAGTGAGTATGTTTGCAAAATGGAAGCGACATCCAGTACTTCCCCGAGCAAAGCAGGTCCCCCAGCTGCAGCTGACATCAGGCAGACAGGGATGTGCAGGCCCAATGTATTTGTTTTCTACTGCTGCATAATAAATACCCCCAAATGGAGAGGTTCACATTCTGGAAGTCAGCAGGCGAACGGCAAGTTGCCAGCAGGGCTGGGCTCCTGTCTAGAATTGCAGGAGGAGAACCAGGTGCTTCCCAGCTCACTCTGGCCATCGGCCCCGCTTGATTCTGTGTGGTTGTGAGGCTGAGGTCCCATCTCCGTGCTGGCTGGCAGTGGGAGCTGCTCGCAGCCTCCAGAGGCCACTCATTCCTTGTCCTGTGGACCCCTCCACCTCCAAGGCAGAAGGTCAAATTCTTCTCAAGCTTTGAACCTCTCTGACATCCCCCTCTGCCACCAGCCAGAAAACAAAACAAAACTCTGCTTTTAGGGACCCAGGTGATCATACCAGGCCCACCCCCCCAATTTGCCCCAGAGGGTCACGCCAGGGGGCAGAGGTCAGGAGGGCCATGCTAAAACCCTGCTGCAGGAGAGAGAGCCAGCCCCAAGGTCAACCCCAGGGCTCGGTGCCACTCACGGCCTGAGGCCACATGAGGCCACGGTTACAGCAGCATTCTCAACAGAGTTTGTAGAAATCTAGGTCTCCTCACTCACCCATACCCTAAAAACGCTACAAGAGACAGGAAGTAGACTGACCAAATTAGCTGTTCAAATCCCTGCCCTGGGGGGCCTGCCTCGGGGAGCAGTGTGGGTGCCCCCTCCCACTCAGCACTGGTGTCCACAGCCCAGCCTCCCTGCAGTGCTCGCCCCCCCACCCAGGGTGAGCCCTTCTCCCCCTCTGCAGCCTCACCCTGCTGCTCTCCAGCTACACCAACGCTGGTAGAGCCCCAGCGCCCCTACTCACGACTGCCCTGAGCTGTGCCTCCTGCCAGCACACGCCGCCATCTCCCCAGCCCTGCAGGACCACTTCCCCGAGACCCTGGCCTTGGGCTGGATGCTCCCTGGCCTAGGCTCTCCTGTCGCTTCTCAGCCCTGTCCAAGGCCTCCTGGAGCCTTGTGCAAGCGCTTCCTGAAACCCTCTCCTGCCTGAGCAGCTTCACCCGACACCGGGGAGCCCACGCAGCAGCCACATCCTTCAGATCACCTCACTCACCCGGTGCCCAGCAGCACCCCTTCCCCTCCTCTCCCACCGACACGGTTCTCAAGCCAGCATCTCGCGCCTGCCTCCGGGCCAGATTCACCAGCTCCGCGCCTGAAGGTAAGGGCTGGACAAGCGGAGGTCAGCTTCAAGAAACACGGCCAGCGAATTAAACGTGCACCTCTCTCCTCCCTGGAAGGCGTTCTCATTCACTACATTGGCACTTACTGAATGTCTCAGTTTGTCAGGCCTGCTGTGACAAACACCGCACGATGGCTTGGCTGAAACAGCAGGAGTTTATGGTCTCACGGTTCTCAGGCTAGAAGTCCAACATCAGGTATTTTGAGGCTAAGAAAAATGTCCAAACCAAGGCATCATCGGGTAGTGCTTTCTCCCGGAAGACCAGCTGCCAGCGATCGGGGACTGTGCCGTCACGTGGCGAGGCCCACGGCAGCGTCCACTGGGTCTCCCGGGCGTTTGAGCCTGCAGCGCCCTGCATCTGGTCCTGTCTGCCCGAGGGGCTTTTCTCCACCCCTGCCTGTATTCATCTGGTTTAAAAAGGACTCCAGTAAAGGAAGAGACCCCCTGGGCCACGCCCAGTGAAGGAGCCTAATCAAAAGGCCCTAATAAAAAGAACAGCAGGTGCACACGGACAGGAATGGACTAGCTTTGAGGACTCCACTTTTCTGTGCTAAATAACAGCTCGAAAATGCCACAGGCAGGGCTGCCTGCCCCTGGAGGCAGCAGCGCTCCGTCACAGGGCCATCTCTCCCTCATGTCTGCTCCTCTGGTTTCCGCTAACTTCAGCTTCTGCCATAGCATGCAGGTGCCTTCTCCTTATGGAAATTCTCGCCCCGATTCCACCAGCCTCGTCCAAGTAGGAGTCCCCTCCTTAACTGGTCATGACACCTTCTGAGGTCCTGTTTACAGATGGGGCCACACCCTCAGGAACGGGGGGTGAGGACGGGAGCATGTCTTTATCAGGCACAGAGTTCAACCCCTAACACTGGCCATCAACTCGACCAGTCATTGAACTAGGAGGCTAATACGTTACAGAAAGGAACTCCAAGGAGCCTGGAAATAAGGAAAAGGAGCCGTTTTTGAATCCTAGGATAGTTTAGCAGCGACTCCTTCTCCAGCAAGGCACCCTGATCGTGATGGGAAGGAGCAGGTTGCTGGGCTCAGAGCCGCCCTGAGCTGGGGCAAGGAGGGAAGGCGCAGGGGGCTGTGGGGCGGCACACTGAGCACGCCCCTAGCGCCTCTCTCCACAACACAAGCACTGTAACAGTCCTGAGCAAGGGGCGGTCCAGACCCTCACTTGAAGACGAGGAGGATGAGGCCCAGAGATGTTCAGTAACCTGCTGAGAGTCACACAGGGACAGGAGAGCCCGAGAATCTGACACCCCAATTCAGACTGCTGCCTCCAGCCAGGCGCACTCAGACCAGGAGAGACATCCGGCGGGAGGGGCACCCCTTCCCCTCGCACGGGCCTCCCTCCCTCCATGGTCACCCCCAGCAGCTGAGACGCAGCCCTTTGACGGGCACGCGGCCATCTCCAGGACCAGGCCCCCGTGGGCAGTGCACACACCCCCGAGGGCTTGGCGACCGTCATCCGCGGCAGCCACGACTCCTTCCAGCTACTTTTTCCTTTCTGAAGTCATTTCCCTGTTACTTGAAATAGAGCAGCACACGTGGCCTGGCAGATGAATGCCACTAGAAAGCAGAAAAGCAGGGGCTCAAGGGCCTCGGTGGAAATACCTTGCAGTTCTCCACTAGGAAAAGAATCTGGAGGAAGGAAAGGGGACTTGGGAAGGAACGCGGGCAGCTGCGTGCAGGGAGGCCGAGGCAGCAAGCTGCAGGGACTACAGAGGCCAGAGGCTCCTTACAAGCTGCCGGGCCCAACCACCTTCAGACCCCGAGTCTGCTCCGGAAGATCCCAGCAAAGCGGTGGCTCGGAATCCGCATGCTTCTCGTGGCAGGACTCTCACCACCGGCCTCTGGTGGAGATGCCTGTTTGCCTGGCCAACATCTACTCACCTCTTCTCTCTCAAGGAAGCAGCACCAGGTTTCTGGCTGGGCACAGTGCAGCCCTCAAAACAATCTGTTCCTCAGCCTCCCACACAGTCAGGTGTAGCCAAATGACTAAGCACAGCCCAAAGACACGTGAGCAAAAGTGTTTTGCAGAACCCCTCTGCAAGGGGAAGAGCACTTTACTTCCTCTGTCCCTTATTCCACATTGTGCTTTCTGCCTTGGAGATGCAGGTGAAGGCTGGAGCACCCGCCGCCATTGTGGGCCATGAGGACACGGGTTAAAATCCCAGGAATAGTGAGGCCAAAATCTGGAAGGAGCTGATCCCTAATAACTCTGGAGGTGACCATGTCAGCTCTGGGCTGTCTCTCTCTCACTGGACTTCTTTCATGACAAAGTCTAACTTCTATCGTTGTTAATGCACCATTTTCTAGCACTGTTACTGTTAGCCCAAACTCAATCTAAACGATACCCAACCCCTGGGGACTTTTTCCACGTGCAGGCAGCACGTGACTGCCATGCTGAAACTGGTTTTCTTACACTGAGTGAAAACCTGCCTTTCTGCAGTCTCCACCAGCCTACATGCTCTGCTCCTGGAGTCGTTCCCAGAGGAATGCCATGAAGTTGCACTTGCCAAGTCCCAATCCCTGCACAGAGCATCTCCGGCATGGGTGACATTACAAGCCACTCAGAGCTGGAATTGGCTCTCCACTTCCCGAAAGCCTGGGGGTGCAGGGACTGGCTTCAGAGCAAATGAGCTGCACTGCTGAACAGGCGTGGCCCGCAGGCCACGGGCGACCTGTGGCCTGGCTGACTCCAAGCCCCGGGGCAGCAGGCACACATGCCGCCAGCAGCCTCTGCCAAGACCCTCTCTCTGCCACCCTCAGCCTGTGGTCTAGGTCTCGGGGCTGGCAGCTTCCTCCCACACCTGGGCCGCGATGGGGCTCTGACATCGAGAAGAGCCAAATACAAATCGAGCAGGAAGCCTGGGAATGGCAGGGATCTGCACAGTCCTCGAGGCACACCACGAGGCTCACTCCCAGGGACCACGGCACCAGCAGGCTCCTTATCTGCCCAGCCAGCTGTGTGGCATCTGCCACAGAACCACGGAATGGCAGGCGAAGCCAAAATCCATGTGGTTTCTACAGTGTGAATTCTGGAGCATGAGCTGCCAGAGCCACATTGCACAGAATGATGAGGGTGGCTTGGCCGCGGCTTGGGTGAGCAATCAGGGCTGTTAGCCAGAAGCTGGGTGGCTTTGTGATCCCAGGGGGATGCACCTGGCAGGCAGGTTAAAGGAACTGGACAGAGTGAAGCTTTTAGAGGATCCCAGAAAAGGTTGTGTGCCTGAAGCTAATCCATTCCTGTGGGTGGGGGACCCTTTGATTGCACTGGGTTCAGCAGGGGGTGTGATGTTTTGAAGTTCTTTTATGAATCTCAAAAAGAGAAGGATTATGTCTGTAAACTGATCCATTTCTGTGGGTGTGAGGCCCTTTTAGTTGGACGAGGTCAGTGAGGGGCTACCCAGGTTGAGTCTCCGCCCTCTTGCCGGGTCTGATATAAACAGAGAGACAGAGAGACAGAGAGACAGAGAGAAAGGAAGGTGCCATATGGACCGTGCCACGTGAGGGAGAGGACTACAGGGAAACAGAAGCCCCGAGAGGCTGAGAGTCCTAGAGGCTGGGACCAGTAGAGCACAGAGGCTCAAGTCTGAGGACCCAAGCCCTGCCCTGTGCCTGATTGCCACACGGTAGGGTGCCACAGGCCCCAGTAGCTGACTTTGGTGAGAAACCATCCCTGATGGTGCCTTAATGTGGGCATTTCATGGTCTCAGAACTGTAAGATTTTCTGCTAGTAAAACTGTCATTATAAAAGCCAACCCATTTCTGGTAGGTTGTATCTGCAGCCCTGTGGCAAACTGAGACAGTGGGTTTCTGCGGGGCATGGCCCCGGGCGGGTCCTGTTCCTCCTGCTGGAGTCCTTGTTAAGTGGGAGAAACATGCAGAGACACAGGAAAGGGCGGCAGAGACAGAGGAACCCTGAGAGGTGGAGAGGGGGGTCCCAGAGGCTGGAGGCTGGACTCGGCAGAGCCGAAGGGCTCTGAGAGAGGCCACACCCCACCAAGAGGCTCAAGGAGCAGTGGCCCAGAGGAGAGGGCAGAGCAAGCCAAGTGCCTGATCACCCCCAGCTGAGCTCGGGAAGAAAGCGAGCCTGGAGGGGAAGGCGGAGACCCAGACAAGCAGATGTTCAGGATGGCCAGCAGCCAACCTTTGGTGAGACAGCATCTCTGAGGATGCCTTGATTTGTACATTTTCATGGCCTCAAAACTGTAAACTTTAACCTGATAAATCCCATTGTAAAAGCCAACACATTTCTGGTGCATTGCTCACAGCAGCCTTTAGCAAACTAAAGACAGGAAGCTTCGGTGGGTGGACGCTGGGAAGGCATCCATGCGGGAGGAGGTGGTGACCCCATGGTGCTCTGGGCTGGTGGTCATCCACCAGCAGGATGCCGACAAGGACAGCCAGGCTCAAGGTAAGAAGAAATGCTGAGTGGAAGGTTCTTTCCAGGAAGGGGATTCTGCTGGAAGAGGGGCTGGCGGCCACCTTGGTTTCTGGCTTCTCCATCACTCCTATCATCCACTACCAAGAAGTCAAAGACCTGATGCCGACTTGGACCTCAGGGCATGGGGACACAGATGCCCATCATTTTGGATAAACCGTCCCTGATCCCTGCTTTGATTTCTTGGACACTTTGGCAATTGTGGGGAAGGATGAAGCATGCGGGAGAATTATACTCCAACCCAGTGGCATGCCTTTCACCATCCCAGAAACCTGTTCATTAAACATCAAGGCTGGAACAAAGCGAACTCCCTCTCAACCCAACTGTGGGTTCAAGAAGCAAAGGACTGCGGGTCAACACTTCTACCGGGACACACGGGGGCCATTTCCCCGTGTGCCATCTGACCTGGGTTTTGCAGATTTTGTAAGCTTAGTTCCGCCCTCCACAATCATGAGGAATCAGTTAAATAAATACTGGAGGACATCGTATGAATGGAAAAGAAGCAGAGAGAACACGAGCAGTGAGGTTTGGCTTCAGGTACCAGCATGCAGGAAACACGTCTGCGTGAAGGTTTTGGAAAGATGCCAAATACAGACCAGGCTTCCGGGGGAAGCAAAAGTCCTGGAGGCGAGCCCCACCTCTGGTCATCTCTTTTACCTATGGGCATTTGCTGGCATCACGGGGATGGCTGAGAGGACAATTCTGACAGTCTCACAAGGCTAGTGGGCAGAGACCTGGTTCTCAGGAGTCCCCTGAAGGTAAATCCATCCTTTCAGTGATGGCGGCTCAGCTTCAAATCATTTCTCTCCCCCAGGAATGTAAATTTTCTTCATCTGATAATAGGCAAGTACAGGAATCTTCAAGCAAGCACCAACTTATGGAGAAAGACCAAAACACTCCTTCCAAGAACAGGAACAAGGCAAGGATGTCCGTGTGCAATGAAACAGAAAAGGCACAAATGTCGTGAAGAAAGCAATGCGGCTTCTGCGTTTGTGAATGATAAAATTACATACTTTACAAAAAGAGATTCCACACACAAATTGATAGAAAGAACAATTAGCAATGTTCCCAGATATAATACATAAAATCCAATTTTATAAAATAGTAACCAACCATTATAAAATTAATTTCTGAAAGATACCATTTGCAACAACATGAAAACATAAAAAAAATAGCAAGAATAAACTTGACAAAAACTATGTAAGTGTTCTACATAGAAAACAAGAAACGCTACTGAGTTACATTAGCAGAGCCCTGGATAAATGGAGAGTTGCACAGGATCATGATTTGTGATACTTGTTATAAAGAAATGTCACAATTCCTGAAAATGATCTAACGATTCTATGAACTCCCACCCAAAACCTCAATGCATCTGCAAGAGCAAGTGTAGAACATGAAAGACTATTTTCATCATTTATCTGGAAATACAAACAGCCAAGAATAAACAACATATTTCCAAAGAAAAATAAAGCAAAATTGAGGACTTGCTCCACTGAGCATCAAGTAACTAAGTAGGGTGTTGTGGAGGTTTGGAGTGATGTACCCCAGAAATACATCTCCTTACACTTAACCTATTCCTGACTGTATGGACCCACTGTAAATAAAACCTCTTCGAGATGTTACTTCAGTTAAGGGGTGGCCCGGCTCAATCAGGATGGATCTTAATCCTATTACGAGAGCCCTCTCTAAGTGGAATGAAATTCAGACAAATGGAGAGAAAGCCGCAGGAAGCAAGAAGCTAAAGGTAAATGTAACCCCAAAGGGAAGGGAGAGGCCAGGAGAGGCCGCCATGTGCCTGGTCATGTGACGGAAGAGCCAGGGATAGCCAGCAGCCGGCCCCAGAACGCTGGTCTTTGGGAAGAAAACACTGCCTTGTTGACACCTTGATTTGGACTTTTCCTGCCTTTAAAACTGGGAGCCATTGTATTCCCATTGTTTAAGCCACCCCACTACCTGATATTTGCTTGAGCAGCCAGGTAAACTAAACAGATGGCACTGGGGCAAGGACAGACAGTAGACTACTAGAGTAGAGAAGACTCCAGAAACACACCTGCTCACATAGGAACACTTCTTTCAGGGCAAGATGGCACTGCAGAACTGTGGGAACACTTTTTTTTCAATGTTTGATACTATACTGGGACAAATGCATAACCATATAGGAAAGAAATAGGACTTGACTCCAACCACACACCAACTATTAAAATCTAATCAAGAGGATTTTAGATCTAACTATGAAAAGCAAAGCAAACTTATGTAGACCTGCTGGAATGAGTTTTATACTCCATGGAAGATATGATTGAACTTTTTCCTTGGAAGTTTTGTATGACTCATCTGTGAAACCATTTGGGCCTAGTATTTACTTGGTAGTAAGGTTTTAAATTACTGACTCCAGAGAGACAGATAAAGCAGATACAACCCCCAGATATTGGTTCCTTTGAGGGCTAAAGAGACCCATGGGAGTTATGGTCATGGCCGATGGGGTTAACTACCAGGGCAGATGGCCCCTCTTTGGAAATGGTGTTTATGTGTGATGAATCTGGACTCAGATGGAATCTCCCTTCATAAGACTTTCATGCTAATGTGCTGGAGGTGCAGTTAATGTTGGGGTTTAAGATATATTTAGGGGATTTGAATCTCTGGACTGACAATGTGATAGCCAGATCCTGAGCCTCAACAGACTCCAGCACCTACAATCTGATTTATTGGACTTACCACACTCAGCTAAGATGGAGTTGAAGAAGGACAACCACCACACCATGGAGCCTAGAGTGATTACAACTGAAAATGGGAGGATTGCATCCAGCATCCAGGTGGAATCTGACCCTCCTCTTGACATAGAGGTGCAATGGACACAACCAATTCAATGTCCACATAGAAGAGGTGGCATTGGATTGGGAAAAGTGGACATGGTGGCTGATGGGTATGGGGAAAGGCAGGAAGAGATGAGAGGTGGAGGCGTCTTTGGGACATGGAGCTGCCCTGGATGGTGCTTCAGAGGTAATCACCGGACATTGTAAATCCTCACAGGGCCCACTTGATGGAATGGAGGAGAGTATGGGCCATGATGTGAACCAATGTATATGAGGTGCAGAGGTGCCCAAGGATGTACTTACCAAATCCAATGGATGTGTCATGATGATGGGAACGAGTGTTGTTGGGGGGGGGTGGGGTTGAATGGGACCTCACATATATATTTTTAATGTAATATTATTACAAAGTCAATAAAAAATAAAAAAAATTTAAAAAAATAAATAAATAAATAAATAAAATAAATAAATAAATTACTGGCTCCATATCTTTCATGGTTTGGGATTTTGCAGGCTTTCTTTTTCTACATGAATCAGCTTTAGGCATTTACATTTTTCACAGAACTTGTCTGTTATGTCTAAGTTTTCAAGCACATTGGCCTAACACTGTTCTTAGCATTTTTATGTATTTTAAAAGATCCCTCCTTTATCTGAAGTTGTACCTTTTTCATTTCTGATACTCATTTATGTGTGCCTGCTCCCTTTTTCATGATCCATCTCACTAAGGATTTTCTATTTCAAAGAGCCAGTTTTCAACATTTTTATTCTGAAACAGAAAGGTTCCTGTGAAAAGAACCTTTGCAGCCCCTTGGAAACATTTCAATTCAGTTACCTACACCCTAACATCTCTGTGTGAGCCCTTGTGTAGGTGAGGAGGATCAGGATTATAAAAGGGAAAATGGGCCATAACCAAACCATGGTCTGGCGCATGAGCCCAATTCCAGTTCTGCTCCTTTCTCCTCTTTGTCTTTATTATTTTTTCCCAAGTTATTTAACTTTTCTGAGCCCCAGTTCTCAGATTTGTAAAAGAATAAAGTTCTTTAATAATGATACTGTTAAAAGAAATAAAACACAACAGGGCTTCTATGGCTAAGAGATTTCAAATGGAGTCAGGCAGCTATTCTGGAAGTTACTCTTAGGCAGGTCTCAGCCAAATGTCACAAACGTCACAAATGCCAAAGAATGCAGAGCCTTCAAGCAAAACCCCAAAGACATCCAGACCATAAAACAACCACAAGATAAATAACTCAGTTAATTATCTAACCTAAAGGACAATTAGAGGCCACAAATATCCATCAACCACAAATACTTGGTCTAATCTTTTACTTTAAAAGCCTTTGCCTGCAAATGCCAAGAGACATGATTTGGGCTGCTCTGTGAATCTGTGCTCCCTGAATTGCAATTCCAAGACCCCAAATAAATACCTTTGTTGCCTTGCAGCTTAATTTATTTCTAGGTTGACAAAATCGAGGGCTGATAGTAGTTTTAAAGAGATGTCACAACTCAGACAAAAACACTTTGGACCTTCTCTCTTCTATTCAGCCCTTCGGGCAGGGCTGGCTGCTCATGGATGAAGGCTGACTCAGTGTGTCTTTTGTTTCATCAGGGCAGGGGTTACTTTAGTATATCCAATCCCTCTCAAAGGAATCAGTCCCAGTGATGCTGGCAATTTAGGTAACTCTAAAAATGGAGTATCTCTCGAAGTGTAAAGCAGACAAGCCCCCACTGAGCTAAAAGCTCTCTCTCAGCCCCTCTTTTTTCTTAGGGCTGGGAAGGACAGGAAAAGCCATTCTAAAATTTCCACTTACAAGGAGGAATGCTTTGCTCTTTGACATTGATCTAGAAAGTTCCTGGCCTGATGGCCCCGGCATGGGAGAGGACCAGACAGCAACACAAGGCACTCTCTTAGGATTCTGCACCCTGCACGGTTCTGCCTCAGGGCATGGGGGGGCAGGGCTCCTGACACCTTGGTCACTCACTTCACAGGGCTGCTATAACTCCCCCATAAGGCACAGAAGGCCAGGGAGGCACCCAGCCTTAAGCAGCACAAGGGCATTTCATAGAGACAGATAGAAGATTATCGGTTATTAGGGGCCAGGGGCTAAAGCAGAAGGGGATGGTGCAGCGTTTCAGATCAAGATAATTGTAGTTTGCTAAAAGCTTCCAAAACCAATACACAAGAAATGGGTTGGCTCTTACAATGGCGATGCAGTAACTTGCAAGCCTATGGTAATGAGGCCATGAAAATGTCCAAATCAGGCTTCATCAGGCGAAGCTTTCTCCCAGTGGTCAGCTGCTGGCGATCCTGGACCGCTGTCACACGGCAGGGCACGTGGCAGTGTCTGTGGGGCTCTCCCCTCTCCTCCGGTCCTGATGCTTGCAGCTCTGGCGTCCTCTGCTCCCTGCTCCTGTGGCTTTCCCTTCTCCAGGTTCTGCTGATTTCAGCGTCTAGCTCTCACAGCTTTCTCAGCTTCCAGGGGTTCCTCTCGGAGCTTCTAGGTTTTTCTTCATATTCATCCTGTTTATAAGGGACTCCAGGAAGAGGATTAAGACCCACCCCGGGTCACACCTTACTGAAGCACCTAATCGGAAGGTCCTTAACTGAAGTAAATAAAAGGATTCTGCCCACAGGAATAGATTATCTCTAAGGATGTGATCCTTTCTCAGGTCCAAAAAAAGTTTTCAACTGCAACAGCAACAAAAAGTTGGGGTAACAGATGTTAATGAATGTGAATTATCGCCACTGAATTGTACATTCAAAAGTGTCAAAATGGGAAAATTTGAGTTGTAGGTAGTTTACTACAATAAAAAGCTTGAAAGGAAAATAAAAGGAATTTATCTCCTTGGGGGCAAGGACAATGCAGGCAGCAGAAGATCCAGACACTTGGATTTTGTATGCAGGGGGGGACAGGCCTGAGACCCCTGCCTCTCCTGCATCCATGGCGAGCAGTCCGGAAGCAGGCAGGGATAACCAATAGTGACACTCGCCAGGTTTCATCCATCTGCTGATTCCTGCATCATGCCAAGGCTCGGCCCAGCTGCAAGGACAGGACGAGGGGCTGAAGGCCAGACACTGATGTTTTAGAAGCACAGTTCCCTAGGCTGCACCTTCCCCACAGCCTGTCAGGCAGCAGGGCCACAAAAGTCCAGGGCTGTCTTGCCAGGTACATTCCATCCAGAAGATAACTTAGGGATTTCTCAAGGGAAACACCTGCTCTGTGAACCTAAGTCCAAGGCTCTACATGCCTCCGAAAACCTCCAACCATAACTCTGGCTTAGATGTTCCTCAGAGGCTCGTTCAGAGGCTCCCACCACCTATTCAATGAAGTCCATCCACCTCCACTCACAGTGCAAAGCCATTTTTGAGCAAGGCATTTCTAGGCCAGCCCAATACCTGTCCGGCTTCCAGCTGCATCTCCTTCCTGATGAGACCTCTTTCCTCAAACCACCAGGCACCTTCCTGGCCCAGTGACTCCATCTCCCCTTGAAGGTCCATCTCCCATGCTGGTCTCTGCCCCGCATCTCCACAGACTCTTACCAAAGCCACTGGGAGCAAAAGCATCTGGGTGGCCACTTCCTGAGCTGTCAGCCTCAGCAGTGTCCACCTGGGCCCTTCCATAAACACAGGGTACATCAACCTGGACCCCCTCCATAAACACAGAGTACGTCCACTTGGACCCCTCCATAAACACAGGGTACGTCCACCTGAGCCCCTCCATAAATACAGGGTACGTCCACCTGGGCCCCTTCATAAACACAGGGTAAGTCCCCCTGGACCCCTCCATAAACACAGGGTACGTCCACCTGGGCCCCTCCATAAACACAGGGTACGTCCACCTGGGCCCCTCCATAGACACAGGGTACATCCACCTGGACCCCTTCACAGACACAGGGTACGTCCCCCTGGGCCCCTCCATAGACACAGGGTGCGTCCACCTGGACCCCTCCATAGACACAGGGTGTGTCCACCTGAGCCTCTCCATAAACACAGGGTACGTCCACCTGGGACCCCCCTGATGAAATGATTTAGAGAAAGCCCTGAAGATCCCTCAAACACAAAAGCTGTGCCCTACTTCCTATCTCATCTCCTTTCTGAGTTTCCTCTTTATCTTTTGAAATTTGAAATCCCCACCAAGGCAGCTGACAGATAGCCAACCAAGCCCCTGGGTCATTAGGTTTGACCCAACACAAGATAAAGTCCACCTGCCCTAAACCTACCCCTGTAAGAGGGACAAACCTTGCCCAGTCAGTAGGAGTCAAGCTGATTTTCTTTTTATGTTCAAAAATCGTTTGCCATCCCTAGAAACCCTAAGCAGCCTCCGTTTTTGCAAGCCATCTGGCCTCCTTGCTGCAGCAGAACTTTGGTGTCCTAATAATATGCTGTCATCTGTGAACTCAACTCCAGTGTGTCTTTTGACAGGAACCATGTTCATTCGTAACCCTGAGGTTGTAAAGAGGACCTCTATCTGGAGAAGTGTGCCCTAACTGAACGAGGGTGGGTCTGCATCCAACGCAGCTGACATCCTGAAAAGCAGAGGAGTAGTCACAGAGCAAGGAGGGCACAGCCAAAAGTCAAAGGAACCGCTGTGCAACGGCCATGTCACAGACAGGCCAGCCAGCTAGGACCCCCCCGACCCCTGGAGGAAGCCAGCTTCCTAGCCTCTGGACTCTGAGCTGATACGCTCCTGCTGTTGGGCCGATCCACTGGAAACAAAGGCACCATGCAGGGGGCGCCCTCCTGGGACCCCTCCCCCGAGCCCGGGATGCATCCACCTGGGACCCCTCCCCAGCACCCGTGTGCATCCACCTGGGACCCCTCCCTAGAGCCCAGGGTGTGTCCACCTGGGACCCCTCTCCAGAGCCTGGTGTGCGTCCACCTAGGACTCTCCACAGAAGCCAGTGTGCGTCCATCTGGGACCCTTCCCCAGACTCCAGGGTGCATCCACCTGGGACCCCTCCCCAGAACCTGGTGTGCATTCACCTGGGAGTCTTCCCCAGAGCCTGGGGTACATCCACCTGGGCTCCAGCTCCCAGGCTGTATCCACCTGGAACGCCCACCCCAGAGCCTGGGCTGTGTCCACTGCAGACACCCTGCACAGAACTGGGGTCTGTCGCCATAGTCCCTCCCCAGAGCCGAAGGCACCGCCAGAGTAAAGGTTAGCTGGTCTGAGAAGACACTAGAAGAGTGGCTTCTGAACTGTTTACTCTTTGAATTGGGCCACAAAAGCACCTACAGATAAGGACATATTTGCATCAAAAGGTACCTCCACAAAAATGAGGGGAGGCTGTGGTTTTCAGCCCGACAGAGACCTGAGGACAGCGCAAGTGCCTTGGGGCTTCCGAGCTCTCTAGAATCAGGGGCAGGTTTTGTTGTACCTTAAAGGTAGCTGAGTGCACCTGCAGAGGTGACAGCAGCACATTTAAGCCCTTGGGCCCCTCCAGTGGCCTCCTTCCACATTCCAAAGACACAGGACCAGGGCATCCTGAACCAATTCCAGATACTCCCTCCCCCCATGCACAAGGCAGGAGTGAACCCGAGGGCCCAGTGATCAGCCACGGGTAAAGGCAGTTGTCATGGGACTCAGACAGAGTCAACAGGGAGAACACAAAACATAAGCAGACCTACTGAGGTCGTCCACTCTCCATCAACTAAGTGAACTCACGAAGATCCTATTTCCTCCATCAATTTTCAAATATTAAAACACTTTCTCAGCTTTCAAGCAAGAGATGAAATCACAAAGGAAAATGATGGTTATATTTGACCATCTTAAAGGAATGAATTTTCATACAAAGAAAATCAAAGCCAAAAGGAAAACAGTGGCATCCCTCACTTTAAGTGGGTTAACATCACTATTTCACAATAGGCTGCCCATTCAGGTTCATAGGAAAAAGTCAGAAAACAAAGGTGTAAAGAACATTTTTACTTCTTACAACACAACGCTATCATAGCACTTAGACCCCTAATTGTACTTAGAAGGGAACCTTACAAAATTAGTGTCAATTCTCAAATGAACTCTAGACCAACCTCAATTTAATAATGTTGAAATATTTCATTTTTCAAAAAAAACTAGGCTCCACGGACTAAACATTTTATTTTATGACTCACAGAAAGTACATTAGGGAGGCAAACATGAAAAAGGCTTCATACCCATTAGTAAGTGAAAGGGAAGAAAATATTAAGGGTACCTACCGCATTAGAACTATTGAAATATAATAACAAATGGAAGCTGATAAGATGTAGGCCTGAGGGATAACTGCCAAACCAGGAGAACCTACCCCCCTCCCCATGGGACCCTCCAAGCTTTCTCAATCAGTGGACTGGGCAGGGCTGCAGGATTCCCATCTCTAACAGGTTCCAGGAGATGCTGAGGGGGCTGGCCCTGGAACCCCATTTGAGAACCACTGCTTGAACAGAAGAGTATGACCAGACATTTACTATGGAGATATAAAGGACCACAGCCTTTTGGAAACTACCCCAGGAGGCAGGGAGAGAAGTGACACTAACTTGCACTCCTGAAAATGTAACTAAGAAATCCCTCCAGCCCTAAATGAGTGAGATGTTCACAAAAAGAAAATGTCTTTAAAAACATCGTGCCTAAACATCCAACAACAGCTCTCACAGAGTCGCTTAAAAAACAGTGAGGGGGGCATCTAAAGCAGCAAATGGTGACTCTAAGTTCCACGAGCACTCTGTCTGAGTGGCCCCCAGGCTTGCAGGGCAGGGGATAGAGGGACTGTTTTAGTTTGCTCAAAGCTGCTGGGAGCAATATGCCAGAAAAGGGTTAGCTTTATATCATAGGAATTTATTAGGTTAAAGGCTTACAGCTCTGAGGCCGGGAACAGGTCCAAATTAAGGCAGCATCAGAGATGCTTTCTCCCCGAGCTCAGCCGTGGGCGGTCAGGCACGCGTGGTGGCATCTGCTCATCTCTCCCCTCTACTCCGGGTCCTGTTGCTTCCAGCTTCTAGCTGCGCCCCCTGGGGCTTTTCTCTCTCTGAGGTTCACTGATTTCAACTACTGGAGGCTTTTTTTCTCGGTCTCTGTGGCCTTTTTCCTGTGTCTGTGGCTTTTCATTCCTCTGTTTATAAAAGACTCCGGTAAGAGGATTAAGGCCCACCATGGGTCACGCCATCTAATCGAGGGCCCCTAACTAAGTAACTGAGCCACAACCTGCGACAGGCTTACGCACACAGGAATGGGTAGTTCCAAGGACATACTTTTCTGGGCCCACCTAGCTTCACACTGTCACAGGGACTCAGGGTGGGAACAAACCGTGTTTGCAGAAGCTTTGCACGACGGCTTTCACGGCTATCACCACCATCAGCATCACTGAATCAACACAGGAGCTGACTCTGAATTACAAAGGAGACACTGAGCCTTACAGACACTATGACTGAGGGAAAGACACTCTGCAGGGAAGAGAGCAAAGATGAGGGGAGAGGCAGAGATAGGCAGAAAAGGAGGGACTGGGGAAGGAGATGGAAGGGAAGAGAAGAAAGGAGGCAAAGTAAAGAGTATTTCAGAACTACGTAGAGGTATGGCCCACAAGGTCTTTCCTGCATCTCTAAGCATGCACTGAAGGCAGAAAAGGGCTTCCAAAGGCTCACTTCTGGGCTTGCCTGGAGGAACAAAAATGAAACCAAGAGCCTATCAGAAGATACCAAATAACCAGCTTGATCAGTGTTCAGGAAGCCTGGTTTAGGAAAAGAAGGCTCAGGGCAGAGCTCAGAAGATCCAACATTGATACACATATGCACACAGGAGACACATACACATAGTCATACGCCCAGACTCACAGGCCCACACCGATGTAAACACATACACAGTGTACATATGTACACAGAGACACACACTCACACGTGCCATATTTATATGCACATAGGCACACTCATTCACACATCCACGTACATGCAGAAATACGTCTGCACACACATGTACACGCCATATTTATGCACATGCACATACGCCCAGAGACTCCCACACATACACAGACGTTTGTATCAGCAATGCTGAACTTCACCAGGCCCGGGTGATCTGGAAAACAGTCACTGTTAAAGCAAACCCCCAGCTTTTATGTTCCAGGAACAGCTTACTACAGAGAACTCCCCTTCCATATCAGGCTTAAATAAGACTAACAGGTGCCCCTTGTGTGCCTACGACAAGGTCAAAGCCAGACTTTCCACCTCCCCTTCTCTGCCTCCTAAACGATCTACGCTGCTTGTGCCCACTGGTAAATTGGAACAATACGCTCATTGAGCAGGCCTGGTTAAGCTTCTCTCCTGCGCTCTGGCCCACCCTCTCCGGAGTCCGTCCTGAGAGCAGACTGTCTGGCCACACTACCCTTTCATCCCACCTTCCCCAGACCTCCTTCACTCCTCTCTAAAGGAGAAGAGTCCTTTGTGGCTAACCCTCTGCCCCCCTCCAACAATCCTCTCAAAATAATTCTCTCCTTACCTAAGTCTGGAGTTGTCACTGTTTTGACAACACACACACACATGAAAACCCCTGAGACACACAGACCTATGTATACCCACACGCAGGTACACAGCATATCCACAAACATGCAGACACACTCACATGATCAGGCATGCACATACATCTATCCACATACACCATACATCACGCATGAGCATGCCCCCACACACACGTGTACAGGTGTGCATATCCACACATGTAATGTACACATCTATGCACACCCAGCTATGCATGTACACACACTTAATGCACACACCCACATACACAGAAACGGTCTTGACACACATAACCCCCCACACGCAGTCTAAATATATGTATAGATGATCTACTTCTAAACTCTACCCCACTTTTACTGTACACATTACTTACCACTACACCATCTATAAATGAAAAATACAGACACCTTGTTCACATTTATAGACCACCCATTTACAACAGTGGGGTCTAGGAACAGGCCCCATCCACGGCTCCCCCTGGGAACAACAAGCCTAAAAAGTGAACCTTTGCTAGAACCAAGGGCTTAGGTTGGGAGGAGGTTCTGGATTCTCTTCTAGAGGCCTTTCCTTGGAGGCCCCGTGGCGGATGAGGGAACAGCTCCCAGAGCCCAGGGTCCCCTGAGGTGGCCAGCTGGGGTGGGAAGCAGAGACCCAGGCCCTACTTCCCTGCAGTCCACATTTCCTCCACCACTACCCGCTTCCTCTTTAGGGTGGGAGGTGGGCCACACACCCTTGTTGGCAGAGGGGAACGGCATGTGGGGGCCTCAGCCCCACAGCATGGGGGGCTGCTGCCGTCTTCCCTGATGCTGCACTCCCGCTCCCCCTCCACCTGGACACGGCCGTGCCCTCCTGGACACCGTGGAAGTGCTCCAGCCCCCACATGGCAGCCAGGCCTCTTAGTGCCCACCGTGAGCCCACAGTGCCGACCCACTCGCTTGTCCCCTAGCTGGAGCCTTCTCTGGTTGGCCTCATGCCAGGGCTAGCAAACAGCGGCACGGCCTTCTTCCAGGTCCATTCGCTGCTACAAGTCTTGGGGGTATCTCGGCAAATGCCCCCACAGTGGCCCCTTAGCAGTAGGTAACAGAGGCTTGGCTAGGACCAAGTCCTTGCCTGGGGGAGGCCCTGACGCAGGCCGTTCTCGCCCCTCCCGAGGCTTGGGGGCTGCTCCCTGCCTCCACGGCTGCCCCAGTTCGGCAACCCCAAGGAGCTGGGAGCCCCCCACCTGGTACCAGTGCAGGGCTGGCCCGAGTGAGGCAAAGTGGGCCAGGCAGGGCCGGACGCCCCATGGGCCCCGAGAGCCGGCCCCAGGAGGGCAGTGTGGGGCTGACCTGCTTCTCGTTCTCGTCCTCCAGCCTCAGCCTGTCCTCGATGCAGGCGCGGGCCCGCAGGAAAGCCGTCCTCTGCGCACGCTCCGTCAGGATCCTCACGAAGGCGCCGTACACGTTCACGCTGATGAACAGCAGGGCGTTGGCTGCCAGCTGCAAGGCAGGGGAGAGGGCAGGCTCAGGGGCTGCTCCTGCGGGTCTTATCACGTGCTGTGCAGAGGGTTAGCAGCTGTAAAACTAGGGAGAGTACATATGTCGGATTCAACTGGCATTTCCCCAGGGCTCCCCAGGCCACCACAGACTTCCCCAAGCCACCCAGGCCTCCCCAGGCCTCCCCAGGCTCCCGCAGGCCTCCCTGGACTCCCCGGGCCTCCCCGGCCCTTCCCAGGCTCCCCCTGGGCCTTCCTGGGCCCTCCCCAGGCCTCCCCAGGCTCTCCAGGCCTCCCCAGCTCCCCGAAGCCTCCCCCAGGTCTCCCCAGGCCTCCTGGGCTCCCACAGGCTCTCTAGGCCTCCCCAGGCCACTCCAAGCACCCCAGGCCTCCCCCATCCACCCCAGGCCTCCCCCATCCACTCCAGGCCTCCCGGGCCTCCCAGGCCGCAGGAATCCTGCAGGCTCCACTCCTCCCTGCTCCTCCATGGATTCCCCAGAACATGCCTCCCAAGCAGAGCCACACACATCAGTCATACGGACACTCGCACGGGACACAGCCTCATTGAGCCTCGGGGACTCAGCCCCTCGTCCTCTGGGCATGGAAGCAACACCCAAAAGTGAAAAGGAAAACAAAAACAAGTGGCATGCAGGGAAGCATCAATTTGGGGGAAGCTGGGAGCCAAGGGATTGGGTGAGGAAGGGGCCGCCGTGACAGGGCGGCAGAGGTGCCCTGGGGAGGGACTGGGGACCCTGGCCGGCACCGGGATGCTGGGAGCAGCGGGCAATGCAGACCGGGACGGGTAAAGAGCGGCCTGGCCCTTGATGGGCCCACGCAGCCAGGAAGGCATGGGCACGCAGGACGCTCGAGCTCCCGCTGCGCCGCGGGCAGGACAGCAGGGGGGCTCCCCATGCGCCAGGCCCGGGGAAAGTGCGCGTCGTGCCGTGCCCCTCCTGCTGCGGGCACTCCATCAGGGGCCTCTGGGCCCCCTTCCCTTCCCCTGTGCACTCTCACCCTCGCCCACCCTTTCCAACATCCTGCGGGACGTAGCAACGGAGCCAGAGCAGAGCAGACGGCCCGTCCTCGAGACCAGTTGGAAAGTGCGGCCAGGCATCCTGACCACCGTCCCCGTGTCGCTGTCCCTACGCTTCCCCCACCTCGGCGGGCTCCCCTCGACCGGACCGGCAGGGCTGAGGCTGGAGGTTGGCGCTGGCCACCGTGGCACCCTCCCGTGGCAGGGCAGTGCCTCTGAACTCCAACCTGCCTTCGGCCTGACCCTCTCAGGAGCACTGGAGACAGGCGTTCCCGAAGGGTCTCGAGGAGCGCTGAAGACGGGTTCACAAGGAGGGACGGGCTGCCACCGGCCAGCAGGACCTGGGTGCGCCCGGGGCTCAGGGAAATGCCTGCACAGCGCTAGGGAGGGAATCCAGGGATGGCAGGGCACCGCGAGGACACACTTCTCTTCTCGGCAGAGGCACGGGAGCCCGGGGGCTTTGGGCCGTCTGAAGCGCACAGAGCCCCCAGGTCCCCACATGCCCACAGGGAGCCCTGACCATGTCCAACACCCCACGCTCGGTCCTGTTCCTTCAGGAGCTCTGGCCAGCTGGCAGGCGGCTCCTGAGCCCAGGAAGGCCACTGTCCACTGCCTGCCACATGTCTCAGGACCCCCAAGCTCCAGGGCAGCAGTGGAGGCCCGGGCTGCAGAGGGGAGCTGAGCAGGGCGTTCCGTGTGGAGCCTGACAGCCCCCCAGCGACGGAGGCTCTGCCTTGTGGAGGGCGCACGGCCTGCCTCGAGCCTCCTTCACGCAGCACACCCGTCCTCCCCCACCCTCCCAGGGCTCCCACCCGCCAGGAGGTGCAGCCATGATGCGCCTGGGAAGCTTCCCTGCATCCCAGGGACCTGTGACCTTGGCTTGGGCCCGTTTGCTCCCCGGGCACCCTCAGCCTGGGTGGGCACCCCAACAGCACTTGTAACCGTGCCATCCCTAGGCAGGGCCCGGCTCGGGGGACGAGACCTGCCGAGGCCAGCCAGCCAACACAGCCGTCTCAGGGCACAGATGAAGGCCAGGGTGCCCGAGAGCTAACAGGGCGAGCCAGGGGGAGAGGCAGGGGCAGGGGGTAGGGGCAGGGGCAGGGTGGGTGTGAAGGCCAGGGGTGCCGGGGGACTAACAGCATGAGCCAGGGGTGGGGGCAGGGTGCAGAGGGATCTGCAGAGCCTCAGGCTGAGCAGTGGGTTGAGGGTTAGCCAAGGGGAGGGAGGGAGGGAAGGAAGGAAGGAAGGAAAGAAGGGCTGCATTTCAACACTGACCACGCACACGGCCCCATCTCGTCAGCCCCTCATAAGGCCATCCCTCCCCTTACTCTGTTTGGGTGCACCTCCCCACAGAGGCACTGAGGACCCCAGTGTCCCACTAGGGTTGAGCTGCACCAGCTAAACTGCTGTGGGCTGCAAATACCCCCGAGGCCCAGCCCTCCACCAGGGCTGAGCAGACAGGCAGGCCCTCCGGAGGCAGGTTCTCTGCACGCAAAACCACCTCGAGCCTCCACGTGCCCCATGCACATCTGAGAGGGGGCAGGGGGGCTGCTGGCATGATGGCATGGGCTGCTGTGTGCTGCACCCCCAAGCCCCCACAGCCCCACTCACCCCCACCCACCAGGGGCTCTCACTGGAGACAGAGTGGGGCCGGGGCACTGGGCTGCAAGCATGGCCTAGAGCAGGCGCCCCCGGGTGAGAAGGGGTTACAGCGTTCTTTGTTCAGGAGGGGCAGAGGCAGGCACCCCAAGATCAGGATGGGGATGGAGAGAGCAGACAGGGAGCATGGAGGGGGAGCTGGTGGGAAGAGCAGGGAGGAGGGTCAGTGGTGGGCGGGAGCACAGACCCTCCGCCAACCCAGCCCCCCCAGCTGAGCTTCTGGTCTGCTGGCCCTAGAGGTAGCTCAAGAGCTGCCCCGAGAGCTGGCTCTGAGGGCTGTCCCCAAGAGCTGGACCTGCAAGCTGGCCAGAGAGGTGGCCCAAAGGCTGGTCCCAAGACCTCTAGTGCTGGCTAAAGAGGTAGCCCCCAAGAGCTGGCCAAAGAGGTGACCAGAGAGGTGGCCAAAGAGCTGCTGAGAGGGCTGGCCTCGCTTGCTGGCCAGAGATATGGCCCCGAGGGCTGCCCCCAAGAGCAGGCTCCTAGCGTGAGCAGAGAGCTGGCTGAGCAGTGCCGGTGCCCTGAGACATCGTCCTCCACTCCCGGAACCCGCCTGCCCATGACACCCCATTTTCATTCCCTGCCCTCCTCCCTCTGCCGCCCTGTCCCATCCCTTCCAGTGCCTGAGGACACGACTTCCTGCATAGTCGTGTCTCCTGGCGGCCTTCAGCGATGGGGTTTGAGTGGGGTCTCTGTGGTCTACAGCCCCCTCAGAGCTCCTGACCCCAGATGCCCCGTGGACCCTTGGCCCTGTTCTTAGGCTGGACTTGCACGGAATCCCGGGAGGTCACGCCAGCGCGTGCTGACACCTTACACCCACCATCCCGCCTGCTCCGGCTCAGCCCCCCACCTCCTGGCTACCACCTCCAACAGGCACTTGGCCGCGCAGCTTAGGGCAGGGGACCCCAGGGGCTCCTCGTGGGTTAACTCGCTGTGTCCTCTCCAATCCCCATGAGGATGCCTGGGGGTCTCATCAAGGTCACTGCCAGGAAGAGGAGGGATGCCTGGCCCGCTCCCAACGAGCTCTCTGCTGAAGCCAGCTCCACAGAAGCCACTTGGGCATCTGGAACCTTCTCGTCTCCATTGCTGAGAAGCCCCCTGGGCTCTGCCTTCAGAGACGCCGAGGCCTGGGGGAGCCACCGCTGCTGCCCAGACTCTCCTCCTCTGTCCTCCTGCCCCACCCCCGGGAGCTGGAGTGGCCAGGGTGCACCTATCTGGGCTAGACCGCTGGCCCCGGGCCCCTCTGAGGGCTCGAGGCCCACCAGGCCCTCTCCCCTCTCCCTGCTCTGCCCACCTCTCCCAGGACCTCAGCTCCTGCCCCACTGGTGGCTCTGCTCGGGGCTCGGCACTGCTGCTCCTGGCTAGGAACTCTGCTCCCAGACCCCACGGGGTGTACAGAAGCTTTGCCCAGTGCCATCTGCGGCCGCTTGATATTACTGGTGATTTCAAAAAGTGATACAAGTTGTTTGTAAACTGGTCTGTTCCTCTGGCATGATAACCCTTTGACTGCATTAGATTCAGCGGAGATGTCTATTAAATTACGTGACAATTAGGGCTTCGATCCAGTCACTAAGTTACAATGTGACTCGGCGTCGCGGCCCAGCCCCCGGGGCTGATAGAACAGACTCGCACAGAAGTGGACACAGCCTCGCAGGTGCGCAGGAGGAGAGAGCGCTCCAGAGACACGGCCCCAGGAAGAGAGGTCGCCTGATGGGCCACAGCTGACCTAGGGGGGAGACCAGGGCAGCTGAGCCCCGGGAGAGAGACGAGCCTCACCCCGGCCTGCAGCTGAGAAGGGAGGAAGCTGGGACCCTCTCGAGAGGGAGAAGAAGGCTGCACCCTCGCGGACATGCAGCCGCTGCCTTGGGGGGAGGAAGTCCCTCTTAAGGTACCTTGAGTTGGACCTCTATCCCACAGGAACACCCTCTATAAAAGCCCACAGAGTCCTGGTACTTTACATCACCCCCCTCTGACAGACTAACACACCACCTTCTGAGGCAGCTTGCCCTGACACCTAGGTTGAGCAGGTACACAGACCCGAAAGCGGCCTTAAGGGGTGGCCCTTATGCGGTGCTTTCTGCCTTTTACCTCTTTTCTCCACGGCAGTTACCAGCCTCCAGCCGCCCATGTAATTTGCTCATTTACCACGTTCCGGGTCTGTTGCCCACCCCACATCCAGGGCAGGCTCCCAGGCCACCTGGGAAGTCCCTGGACAGACCGGTTGCAGGCACAAAATCAGAGAGCTGTGCCTGAGCCCCCCTTCCCACAGCCACAAGGCCGTGAGTGAAGGGGACGTTTCCAACCACCGTGGAACAAGCCCACCTGCCCTTTGCCAGCAAATAAAAAAATAGAAAAAGAAAGCATTTTGCCCAGCATCGCCCCCTACCAGGGTAAGGATTTTCCCAGCTGGAGGGCAAGTTCATAGAAACAGGCTCCTGTTCTCACCCAGCCATCTGTCCCTCCACCCACCCATATCTGTCCGTCCATCCGTCCACTGTGATTCCAGCTCCGCATGAGCTGGGTGCTTGTCCCACAGGGCCCAGCACCCCTACATCACCAGGCAGCTATTGGGCACCCCCCGTCCTCAGAGTCTGTGAGGTGTGTGTGCAACATGAGCGCTATACAGACAAACGGACATGTCCACGCCATGGGGAGAGAACAGTGTGACTCTCCCCGTCCTGGGTCTGCCGTGATGCTTCTAGAAACCATCCTTGAAGTGGTAATGGGAGTGGGTGAGGAGCCGGCAGTCGCTGGTCCAGAGAACCCACAAACATGGTGGGTCTCGGCTCCCAAGACATTGCCACGGCCACAGAAACCTCACACCATGTGCCACCAATGGCCCAGGCTCAGACGAGCAGCCATAGCACGGCAAACAGCACCCACGGCTGCATCCAAACGCAGTTCCAGGCCACGGGGACCCCAAGGCAGAGAAGCACAGACACCGCTGAGCCGCAGGCCCTGCAGAGAGGCCCGTCTGGCTCAGTGCCGTGCTGATGCCGGGACTCAGCCCTCAGATCTGCCCATGCCAGCAGGACGGTGGGAAACCAGGGCCTGGTGGCAGTGAAAGGGACTCAGCACTGCCTGGCCGTGTGCCAGTGAGGGGCCACCCATCGGGAGGGCAGCACAAGACAGTCCCCCACCCGCCAGCCAGTGGAGACTGAAGGGGTGCCTTAGGGAGTGGACAAGGGGAGGGGGCCCTGGACCTCAGGCTGCCCGTGTGCCTGTGGGTGTGGCAGGGATTCGCTCATGGCCCTCTGCCACCTGGTGGGGGTTGGGTACCACGGGCAGCTGCGTGTCCACTGCACTGCGCAGCCGCCTGCAGGTCCAGTGACCTCATGGAGGCGGGCAGAGAAGTGAGGAGCTGGAATGGAGCCCCTCGTGAGGCCCCCCTGCAGCAGGCCAGCTCCACCAAGACCCGGTAGCTGGCACCGCCCAGAGAGGACATGGGGCAGCACTGGACGGTGGCCGCAGGGGTGGGCCGGTAGACCACACCAGGCCCTGAGGAATGCAGCACCAAGGGGGCTGGGGGAGACAGCCCTGAAGGGAGATGGCAGCTGCCCTGAAAGTGAAAAGGCCAGGCACCCCCCAAGGAGCGAGAGCAGGCGTCCAACAACCGCTAGGTGCCGTGGGATGGTCAGGGTGCTAAAACCACCCTGGAGAACGAAGGGGGGGTGGTACGGAAGTACAGAAGCCAGGTTCCCTATGACCCACGAGAGCTGGGAGCCTCCACAAGGAGGGCCCGAGTGTGAGCACACTCTGACAGCCGGGACGTGGGCCTGGGGAGAGCACAGGCAGGGAGCACGTGCAGGGGGGCTGCCGCAGAAAGGCCCGGCCTGGGGTTGCTGCCGCCAGGGGCAGGAGGCGCTGGCATGAACAGGCAGTGGGGCTGCCCCTGGGCCTCCTGGGCACCCAACACCTCCACCTGCTCCCAGCCAGGGCCGGGCCTTCCCGAAGCCCCTCAGGAAGCCCCACTGTGCGGCCCAGTTGGGGAGTGAGCCGCCCAGGAATGGAAAATTAGGAGTAAAAGCCCTGTGGGCATGAAAATCCCCAGTGGACCTGGCCGGTGGGTGGGGCCTCAGTAGAGCAAGTGTGCCTCCCTGGGCGATCCCATGGGGCCTTGTGCACAGGGGGCAGCAAAGGGGACAGGGCCCGCCCACCCCACACCTGAGCCCAGACACCAAGGTCACCTTGAATCCACAGAGACAGGACTTGGCCTTTGGGGGTAGCATTCGCAGATGGACAAGGAGCTGATGGTGTTTCTGCTTCCCACGGTGTGGGAAACTCGCTGGCCGTGCTGACGGCCCCCTCCCCACAGGAGACAGGACAGTCTTCTCACCGCAGGGGCAGATGGCACCCAGGCCACACTCAGCCCCAGGGGCCTGCGGACATGCCCATCTTCGGGACACATAGCCCGCAGCCACCCACCAGGCATCCTCGGCCAGCCCCCCCGCTAGTACCCCCAGGCCACATTCCACTGTGTCACCAGCTCACTACCCCGCAGGAGACTCTTCCCCAGCTGGCCGAGCCACCTCTGACTGGGAAGGAAGCCTGAAGAGGTGTCCACACTCGGGCAGGGCTGGGCTGGATTTGCTGGGATGAGCTGGACACATGCTCGGGGTGGGCACACCGGGCCTTGGCTGGGGAGTGCCCATCCAGCCTCCGGGGGGACTGCAGCCTATGGGTGGGCCTGAGCAATGCCCAGGCAAGCCAGCGCCTGGGGTCAGGCCTCTCTTCCTGTGGTTCTGCCACCACTGTGGCAGGAACGGGGACATCGGAGCGGACACAGGCACAGTCTGTGTAGGGAAGCGCCCAGTGTGTGCACTGCCTTGTGCCCTGGGGTCCTGGGTGGGGCCACAGCAACCACCTGCGAGGTCAACGCCAGAGGTGGTCCTGCTCTGGCCCCCTCTTTTCACCCCATGACTTGAGCTTCTTCATGACTCCCATGCCTCATGGCTGGCCCACTGCATTTAGGACAGGTAACCTCCAAGAGCATCCTGAAGCCAGAGCCTACGGGGTCCCAGGACATCAGAGCTGAAGGCACAGAAGACCACCAGACCCAAGCGCCCAAAGTCCATTCCACCAGTTCCCTGGATGCTTTGCTTATAAAATTAAAACGAACTAGAGAAAGATGGGGGCAGCCCCAATGAAGCAGGGGGTGACCCCACCTGCCTTTCCACCTTCAGACAATCACGGTACTTGTGCAATGAACGCAGAGGGCCCATGAAGGCTCTCGCAGTAAAAAGCAGAGGGCCTTCGCTGACCCCTCTACCCACGCGTGTACACCCAGAACACAGCTCCTCCTCCCACCACCAGGAGCCAGCTCTTGAATTCCATTTGGGGTTGACAATAAGGTACCCTTCCCCCTTCTGCAAACACATGCTTCTTACAGATAAGAATACAGAATCCCAGAGAAGATAGGCAAAGACTCGAAGTCAGGGAACAGTTATGTGGTTTTGAGAGAATCCCCCAAAAATCATGCTTTTAAAGCTGGTCTATTCCTGTGGGTGGGGATCTACTGCAAGTGGGGCCTTTTGATGCAGTTCCTTCAGTTATGGACCTTTTTGATTAGCTTACTTCAGTAAGTCATGACCCAGGGTAGGTCTTAATCCTCTTACTGGAGTCCTTCATAAGCAAATTAAATTCAGATGAAGAGAGTGTGAAAGCCATTGAAGCCAGAAACTCTGAAAAGAAGGGAGAGCTGAGCAGATGCCACCATGTGCTCTGCCATGTGATGGAGGAGCTCAGGATGGCCGGCAGCTGGTCTTCAGAAAGAAAGCACTGCCTGATGATGCCTTGATTGGAACGTTTTTCTCAGCCTCAGAACTGTAAGCCTGCAAGCTAATAAATCCACATTGTAAAAGCCAACTCATTCCTAGTACATTGCTTTTAGCAGCCCAGCAGACCAAAACAAAAAGCATCCCAGTGTCTAGCTCAGGCATGTTTGCCACCAAAGCCTGCTCTTGATAGCCATTGCAGGCTTCTCAAGATACTCGGGGGGACCCAAATGTGACATTCCGTCTTGGGTTCCATTCACCTTTTGTTCACCTTCCATTTCTTCTTTCTCTAAAAGTTACTTTAAGGAGATGCAGCAAGAAGTTACTACAATAAAGTTCCCTGCTACACCGACAACTGTAAAGTGGTGAACTTTGTAAAACTCAACAAAAACTTAAATATGTTAAGTATACATTTTGTATTTAATTCCAAAGGAAAGGGTTCCAAAGGAATCAAGGACTGACCTGGACCTTATTATATGTTCCTCGGATCTAGTTACAATTAAATGGGTTACTTTACTGGTTTATGCCAGCCACATTAGAGCTCCTGTGAAATGTGTGTTTCTCAGGTGAGTGGAAATTAGGTCCCCCGTGCAGCGCAACCTCTTTATATGCAGGGCCTGAGTAGGAGGGTGGAAGATACAGACACAATCAAATGAAAAGGCAGACCCAGGCCACCGCCCAAATCTGGAAAGCTCAGGCTTGCTCATCTGGGAATCTAAGGTTTTCCCATAGTCTTTAGAAACAGATGACCCCAGGGGCAAATCACAATCCCCAATGCCTTTCCTAGAAACTGGGCATGGTAATACCCAGAGCAGGCCCTGCTCCCACCAGAAATAAATGAAATGGATCTCGTTAGCTGTGGCTGGCCCATGGGCCAGGCACCCCTCGTTTTGGGGCTCAAGAGGGGAGCCTCACACCCAGCCCATTCTTGGCTGCTGTGCTGTCTCATCACTGGCCTCAGAAGACTCAGGGATGACGGGCCATGGAGCCACGAAGCCACCAACTCGTTTCAAGCCATCAGGCTCAAGATTCCATAAAAGACCCAGGAACAAAGAAGGGCTGTGAGTGATCCCTGAACCCCTCCCCTGCAGGCTCAGCTTATGATCAATTTATGCTGACACCAAACTCAAACTCCCTTAAAGAAATAAAATTAATTTAACCACATTACCCAAACTTAAACCTTTTTTTTCAGAAGGTACCAGGGATTCAACCGGGGACCTTGTACATGCGAAGCAGGCACTCAGCCACTGACCTACACCAGCTCTGCAACTCAAACTTTAGAAAGTAGAAAAGGAAAGTCACCCATGATCCCACCTCCTTCACAATTCCAGTATATTTCTTCTTCCTTTCCACACAGTGCTTGCTTTATGCCATGATCATGGAGCAGATATAATTTAGATACAGCTTATTTCACAAACATGACACAGCATGACTTCTGGCTGTTTTCAGAATCATCTTTTCAATGACTGCATGATATTGCAATGAATGGATAAAGCATCATCCAAGCAACCATGCCCTGACAATTGCATTACTGGCAATTCCCAATAAATAGTATAGATATTAATAATGAGAAAATACTAGGAAAGATGCCAAGACAAGCGCCATTGGAGGAAAAGGTGGTCAGTGACCATTCTGCAGGATTCCAGGTGCAGACTGCGGCCTGCAAGCATCAGCACACAACACACCCCCTTGCTTGGAGCACACTTTACTAGACGGCCCTCAAAGAGTTGGGCTCCTGTGCGCTGGCCACTCCAGGTCTAAAGGTAGGGTCACATGTTTCCATTTCTGCCCACTTCACTGGAAACTCCTTTAACTGAGTGTTTCTTTGGGACTGCTAACTCTACATACCAGGATGGCAGGTCACCTTTTGTGGATCCTGCTCCATCCCTTGGCCACCTCTTCAGGTCTCTCTGAGCTACTTTATAAGCTGGGCAGTCTATACCTGGAGATTCCTGCTGCCCACTCCAACATCGCCCGCCAAGGCCCCCTCAACATCACCGTACAAGATGGGACAGATAGAAACAAACCACAGTGCTACTTCCCAATCCCCCTACTATTAAAAATGAGTCGCAGAGTTTACTGAGGACAGGGACAAGTATTTCTCCTTCCTGTACCTGCCTTCTGTGTCTACGTATAAAGACAGGTCAAAATGTTTGCAGCGTGAATGTGCTGGCATCGAATGGGCTACATTGATGAGCAAAGCACTGCAATGAACCACAGACTCCCTGTTACAGGATAAAGAACTCAAACAGAAGGAAAGCATGCTAAATACTACAGTTCAAGATCCAGGCGCTCCCACAGGTGATGAGAGGAGAGGCTGGGCCACAAGGAAGCAGCAATATTTAAAATAAGCCCTATAGGCTGAGAAGAGTCAAATCGCCGAAACCCAAAAGGGGAGAACAGCAAGGTGATGGTCAATTTCACATGTTAGTGGCTGGTTTGTGGTATCCAGTTGTTTAGTCAACCAAGCTCCGGCCTGATCATTACTGTAAGGGTATTTGGTAGATGAACTTGTATGCATAGTCGGTTGACTGCATCTATAGTTAATTGCATTTACAATCACAAAAGAAAACACCCTTGCAATGGGGGGAATTTCCTCATCCAATCAGTTCAAGGTTTTACAGAAGAAATAAGGATTTCAGCAGTCAGAAAGCAGACTTTCTGCCTCTATTTCAGGCAACCCTCTTCCCCCAGGGAATTTAAAATTGCCTTCATTGTAGCTTCAACCTTGCGTCCTACCCTATGGAATTGGGACTTACCAATCCCCATGATTGTGTGAGCCAATGCCTATAATCAACTTCCTAGTGTTTACATATATATATATACACACACACACATTTATATACACATTTATATATATCCACTCAGTTCTCAGTTCCGTTTTCCTGGAGAACCCTGACTAACACAATCACCAGGAAGGCCCAGAAAGGAGGTGGTGAGAAGCATGCCTGGAGAACAGTGAGGACAGGGCACTAGAATACAGACCTTTCTGAAAGTGGATGCTGAGGGCCACAGGCACACTGAACCAAACCCACCATGACCCACACGGGATGGATGAAGAGACGGGTAGTGAGGTTAAACCACCTCCCCAAGGTCAGAGCCAGGAGAGGTGGCAGCATGTTACCCTAGCCCTGCGGTGCTTAGGCCCTTCGTGCAGCACCAAGCACTTGCAAACAAGTCCAGTCCCGAAAGCTCAGTCACCTGGGGCAAGGAGGAATGAATCAGGAATGGGTGGTCTTACCCAACCTGATCCAAGAAAAAGGAGGGAAGAAGTGCCAAGAGCGTGAGAGACAGCCAGAGTGCCAGGTGGGATCCTCTGTCCTGGGTGGATAACTGAGGGCCACAAATGGAGCATGTGTGGGTGGGAGGACTCCCAGGCCGGGAGACTGGTGGGTCATGAGCCTCAGCAGGGCGCCTGATCTGATAACAGAAGGATCCCTTTGTGAGGTGCTGGACCCTTCCTGGAGCCATCCCACACTTCCCAGTGTGGGGTGTGGGCTGACCCCCACCTGCCGCCCAAGGACACAGCCACGGCAGGCCAGGATGCAGGTCTGAGGCACGAAGGAAGCGTGAGGAACTCACAGGTACAGGTGCGGGGGGGGGGGGGGGGGGGGGGCGGGGCCTGATCGGGACTACGACACTAAGAGGTCCTTAATGCCAGAGCCAGACACCAGGTGGCGCCCTCAGTCTGCATCCGGAGAGGGGTCGGAGGGGTCAAGGCCGCAGGATCCCGCCTGGAGCAGGGGCTGCACGCTGTAAGCAAATCCCGGAGCTGGGGGTGAGGTGAGGTCTACACCCGCCTTTAAACCACATAAAAGGTGCATAAAATGCAACTACAATGAAATAAAACGAAAAGTCTCTCTTTCAAGATTCTCCCGTTATCTCGGCTTCCTTTCTCTGGCTGGTTCCTTCTGGAACATAATGGCCAATGTTTCCTTCTGGAACACCATGCGGATAGGTTACGAGCACTGAGAGGGCAGTGCTGGGGAACGTAAAATTGCTGGTCTGAGAGTCGCAATTACGGACCAGCCAGATTCTTGCAGTGTCCCAAGCCCATCCTTCCCTCCCGGGCCTGAGTCAAGGCAGTTTCAACAAAGAAATCGAGGGCGCGCGGAAGGCAGACGCTGCCCTCGCTTCGCCACACTCACTGCGAGGACGGCCCTGCCTCCCCCACCACACAGGGCACTGCGAGGACAACCCAAGGTTCCTCTTCCCAGAGTGCACTGCGAGGAGGTCCGGCCCGCCAGTCCACCGCGGTGGGGGGGAGGGGGGGAGCAGCTTCCTGGCCCCACAATGCACTGCGAAGATGACAGCTCTGCCTTCCCTTTTCCACACTCACTGCGAGGAAGACAGAGCCCCACCTTCCCTGCCCTGCCCCACAGCGCACTGCCAGGATGAGGGTTCTGCCTTCCCTTTCCCACAACTACTGCGAGGATAATGTCACCCACCATCCCTGTCCCACAGTGCACTGCGAGGACGGTCCCGCCTTCTTTTTCCCACAGTGCACTGCGAGGAGGGCGGCCCCGCCTCCCTGGTCCCACAGTGCACCGCGGGGAGGGCAGCCCGCCCCCCAGGCACCCAACTGCTGCTCAGGGCTCTTGTGGCCTAAGGGAGCTCCCACCGCCTATCGCTCGACGAGCCGGCCGACCTTCCTCTCCTTTCCGTTAACTTGCCTCCCGATTTGTATTCCCTACAAAGCTGTCCTCATCATGGCGACCGTAACGCGGCTAGAATACCTCAGAGACATCAGGGCCAAACAAAACTGTCCTCAAGCTCGAGTTATGGATAATCTGCTTGCGCGAAAAGGCTCCATTTTTGCCATCAGTGAAAAACCCAGTTCATTATAACCTGGAAGTTGTGTTCCTTCAGGGGAACAGAACACATTTAAAGGAATTTGTTGAAAAGGGGATTTTCACGGGGGAAGGGCCCCACCGCCAATGCTCTGTCGTGCCTGGGTCTCACCCTCTGCCAGCAGCTGCCTCCACCTCACCTGGGAGCCACACCTGTACCCCAGCTGGGCTCGGCCCACCTGGAGCCCCTCTGGTGTTGCTGTTTGCAACCATATCCTTCTCTCCATTTTGCCAGGTTGTATCTTCCCAAATATATCTGTGGATATAAATACACCCGCTCTGAGGTCTTCCCTACTGCCTGGGATTCTGAATTCTCCCCGCTGAAGCTCTCCGAACTCATGGCCATAGGGTATTTGGGTCCAGAAACCCGACTGCCTGGTACAGGATGGCAGTGATGTAGCTTAGCAATATTCATGCAAGAGTTGGGGTCGGGTGAAAAGTGAGTTCATAAAATCAGTTCTCAGAGACAAGGCTCTGAGACAAGAGGCCCAATGCCACCATGCCCCACCCATCAGGCCACCCCTGGAGCAGTGGGTCTGGTCCTGCACCCTCCGGGGAGGGGGCCCATCTGAGGCCATCCGCACTGCAGCCCTGGGCTGTGTTCCCAGCCTCACTGCCTCCACTCAACTCCACTGCACTGTCTGGAAACCCTGGGCCATCTTGGGTATCCTACAACCAACCTGGTGAGCAAGGACTGCCATTCTCCCCACCTTCCTGCACCCCTCATTCCAGCCAGGTGCAGCCCAGGCTGTGAGGGAGAGGAAGCAAACTTCCTGGTACCTGCCATGGGAGGGGCACCCAGGTGTAGGAATGAAGGGCACAGGCTCCATCACCAGGGTGCAGAATTGCCCTGTGCTTTCTCACCTTGGGGCCTCTCTTGGCCTGTCTCTCCACCTGACTAACGGACAGGGTGATGATAATCAGAGCTCCACTTAAATGAGTTTCCCATGAGGATCAAATGAATAGCTGTGAGACAGTCTCAAGACAGTGCATGGCATGTGGGAAACACCCCACAAACGCCTATGATGTTCTGGCAGCACAGCTTGGGGGCACCTCCTCCACTGGGCTCTAAGTGAATGAGAGTGTGCCCACCCTATATGGCCCAGAGGGAGAACTTACGTAGACTGTTGCTCAACAAAGAACAAAATACCAGCTTGGGCAAAATAGGTTGACTAAGTGGGCTACCCTGAGAGGATGCAGGAGTGCACTGGAGTGACCAGGAGGGAAGGGCCTCTCGAATGGAATTGTCTTGTAGAGCAGGTGGTGTTTGGGCAAATGTGAGGCTCAGCCACCACCACCCTCCCACTCATGTCTTAGCCACTGTGAGTCCCAAATGATGGCTAAGTTTATATGTCAGCTCGCTAAGTTGTGATGTCCACTTGTTTGGTCAAGCAAGCACTGGCCTGGTTGCTACTGTGAGGGTATTTCATAGATGGACTTTCGTCTGTAATTGGTTGATTGTATCTACAATCAGTAGGGCAGACTGCCCTCAATAATGTGGTAAGGTGCCTCATCTAATCACTTAGAGGTTTTAAAAGCCAGAAGTGAGGATTTCAGAAGTCAGAATTTCTGGCTTTTCTCCAACCTTCCCCTGGGGAATTCAACTTCACCTTTATCAGAGTTTCCAGCATGGGGCCTGGCCTACAGAATTTGGACTTCACAATCCCCACAGTCACATGGGCCAATTCCTATAATAAGTATCTTTTTATGTATATTGACAGGTAGATGTGTGTTTGTGTCTGTGTGTGTATGGCTATATCCTGCCATCCTTTCAGTTAGGTTTTTCTGGACAACCCTAACTAACCACTGAGCCCAGTCAAGGCTGAGTGTCCTTCCCAGAAAAGCCTCCCAGGCAGCCTCTACATACCTATGGGAGCCCACTGCCATCTTTCTAGGATGGCCCATCTTGAACACAGACTATTTCCAAGGCTGTGAGGCCAAGTCTCCCATCGATTCCTGCCCTTTGATTCAAGCAGTCATGAGGAGCTTCGCAGGGCACTGCCAGCCATCTTGAGGAGAAAGAGTCTACAGCATTTCTCAATTTTATTTCCTCATTGTATTGCAAAGAAAAGCATTATTATATACCAAAATCCTACGGCACTCAAATCGTCAAAATATGCACTTGGGCTTTGATAACCAAGATAGACTGAACACACATGCCACCTCTGCCCCCCTCCCCAAATCCCACAGAAATAGCAGTAAGGGGTAAGGGGACACAATCCAACAGGGCAAAGAAAATCAGAGAGGCACCAGGAAGTAAGAAAGCAGGAGAAGGGGAGGCTTCCTAGCATACCACAGAAAACCAACACTTTCTTGGTGGTTAACAAAGCCAGACCACACCTTAGAACATCCAAAAGGCACAGGATATGAGGAACAAAACTACCTCAAAGGGGAGGGACAGGTCCCACCTACGAGAAGGGCAGCAGAAAGTCTGTGAGAGAATCAGTCCCCCAGATCACGCCCCCCACACTGCCTGGCCCCCCCAAGCCTGCAAGCTTACTCAATGCCAAGAGCGAACCAAAGGGCCCTGGACTCCAGGATCCCTGCCTAACTGAGGGTAAGGGTTCAATGTAGAGACAGATGAACCTAAAATTCGTCCACCTGAACAATGAGACCTGAACCCCCAGAACTCTGGCAACCGTGTGGTCTAATATTCTTCAGGCAAAGGCTTGGATGACTCCTCTCTGCAGAAACAGACCTGGTCTTCCTACAAACTGGACTGCCCTAAGGTGAAGTTTACATTCAAGAGAACTCTTTAGTATTCCTTCTAAAAACATGTGACGCTAAGAGGCACCAGATACTTGAGAAATGCTTCTGAGTTGGAAAAGGCCTAAAGAGACAGATGACAGGAATTTGAAGGAAACAGAGACAAAATAGGGAGCTAATGAAAATGTCAAAACTATATATCTTCATAAATATGAGTAGACATTATATCCATGAAACAAGAAGAGGAGGCTTCACAAAAGGGACATTAAAGAGATGAAAGGGATCTCTTGGATATTAAAAATATAGCAGAAATTTAAAATCGAATAAAGAGGTAGTTATATAAAATAGAGAAAATCTACTTGAAAATAGAACAACAAAATAGGCAATGGAAAATAGGGGAAAAAGATAAGAAATGAGACAATACATTCAGGAGGTCAAACATCTACATAATAGGATTTTACATCAAACATAGAGAAAAGAGAAAGATCAAAGAAATAACTCAAGAAAATTTCCCAGAACAGATGACCATGTGTTTCTAGATTAAAAGACCCAACTGGTAGCCAGCAGAATACACTTTTTTTATAACAGAAAGAAAAAAAGCCAGCATCAAGGGGTTCACCATCCTGAAATTTTAGAACACTGAGAACAAAGGAAAAGTTCTAGGTGCATCCAGAGGAAAAAAAGTGAAGAGTGGGTGAAATGAAATCAAACCTCTCAATATCAATCCTGGAGCCTACAACACAAGCTTTATCAAAAACCCACAGAAGATAAGCTCTAAGTAAAGAATGAATTAATTCACAAGTAGGAAATCAGGGGCTCTAGGACATAAGGGCTCCTAACCAAGAGAGGAAAAGAGAACCAGCCCCAGGATGGCAGGAAATGGGGCTGGAGAGAGGGGCGGGAGGAAGCGCCAGGAGAATGGGGGCAGAGAAGATGGGCAGGCTCATAAGGGATTGGCCTGATGGAGACACAGCTGTCTGAGAGTTCAGCATCTGCCTGAGGATGAGATTTTTTTTTACAAAATTAAAATAAAAAAGGAGACTTTTACTGGATTGTTTTGGGGTTTTTTTCCTGATTTTTGGAATATTTCATAAAAAAGCACATGGAGAAGGTTCCCATAAAAAAAAAACACTGAAGACTATTATTCAGAGGGGCCCAAGGAAACAAGGTGAGGGGGTCCCCCCAAGGACAGAACAGAGCCAGTAAAAAGGGGGGTTTCCCAAGGAGAGGGAGGGGAGAGTAAAGAGGGGGTACCTCCCCAAGTGAGGAGGAGGTGGCTCCAAGGAGAGAAAGGGCCTTTAAGGATGGCAGTGGGGATCTCAAGAAGGGAGAGAGGGTGGTAAGGAGGGCACAGTAGGAGGGGGCACAATAAGGAGGGGGCGCATCTCCCCAAAAAACCAAGAGGGCAGGAGCTGACGGGCATCCCCTGAAGTCACAGTGGGCATGACTGGGGACCCCAGTGAGGAGGGCATGGGGTCAGGAATGGCCCCACTGCAGGGCCGCTGTGTTCAACCCCACCAGCCAAAGCAGGAAAGGCAAGGAAGGAGAAATGAGTTCCGACTCACTGAGACAGAAGAGGGCCCTCCCTGCTGACCACAGCCAAGGCCACGGCCAGGCTGGCTGTCCTAGTCACTCCTGCAGGCCGAGCACTTGCTGCCACCAAAGGCACTGCTCTCCTTCACTCGCCTCTCTCCCAACCACAGTGTGAGCTGCAGGGCAGGCAGGGCTGTGGCTCGGTTGTTCCGTCAGGCCTAGAGAAGTGTCCAGGACTTGGTGAGTCCTCAAGCATTATTTTAGAAAGCTGTGTGCCCTTCCATCCTCAGTAGTTTTCTAAGACTGCCCCTTGCCTCCCTCTCTCCTTCAGCTCTGCCTGGCTCGGCCCACCCCCACCCACCCACCACCCCTGCCCTGCATGCCCACGGCCCTAGCTGGCTGCCTCCCACTAGCTCGTGCAGCGCTCTGGCCCCGCCTGGCTCATACCCAGCCAGTCCAGGGGCTGTGGGGTTGGTAGCTGTCCTTCCTCGTGGCCCCAGGCCTAACCCACCAATAGGTCTCTCGTCCAGAGAGCCCAGGTCACACCGCCTGGCTTACACCCTCACCCCGGCCAGAGGGTGGAGGTTGCCAGCCGAGCCCAAGACCCAGCCATTACTCAGGCAGGGCAGGCACCGCCTAGAGGAAAGAGCTGATTTCTCCAAGGCCACTGGACCAGTGTCTTCCTTCCCCCCTTGCTGGGGCCACTCCTGCCTCGCCCGCTGGCCCACACCTCCTCCCCATGCATGTCCTCACCGGCACCTACCCAGTACTGCCCACACCCCTCCTGGCCCTCCCCACCCCAGCACTTAGCTGTGGAGCATTTTAGAGGGAAACCGGGGGGAGGCAGAGAAACTGCAAATCAGACAGTACTTTCCACCTGGGGCAGCAATGATGCCCGTGGGCCAAATGCAGCCTGCCATCTGCTTTTTAAATAAAGTTGTGCTGGAACACTTTGTACCCCTTCGTTTACCTATTTGTAGCTGCTTTCATGCTCCAGTGGCAGAACTGGGCCAGACAGAGCCTGGCCCCCAAAGCCTAAAATACTCCCCATCTGGCCTTTTACAGAACAAATTTGCTGACACCTGCCCTCGAAACTGGGAGATCTGGAGCCAGTGTGTAGCCAAGGAAGCAAGGGATCCTCCCTGACCCCCAGGCTCCTCCTCCTGCAGAGTTGTTGCGAGGAGCTCCTGGGGGAGCCAGGATGCTCTGTCTCCTCCAGTGTCTACAATGCATGCACCTGTCCACGCGCAGGAGGTAAACAGGAACACGGCCCCAACACCACCTCATGCCAGCTCAGGCTCAGGTTCTCTGCCGTGAGGACACTGCTACCAAATAATGCCAAGACGAGAGGGAGGGCCCTAAATGAGGCAGGAGAGCACACCCACACTTTCACACACATGCAGACATACAAACACACACATATACATACACACACAAACATGCACCTACACACATCTACACACACAAAAATCCACACATCATCTCACACTTGTGCCCATACCTACACCTACACACATATACAGCTACACACACCTGCACCTACACACATCTACACACACAAACATACACCTACACACATCTGTACACACCAATGCCCATATACATACACATCTACAGGCATACACAAATATACACATATATACACACACAGGTACACATGCACGCACACACATACACAGGTACACACATGCACACATCCACCTACGCAGGTACACACACGTGCACATCCACCCGTATTGATCCACACGCGTGCACGCCCACCCACGCACACATACCCCACCCCCTTTCCCCACGGCACGTTTTCCGACCTGTCTCGCCTCCGTCCCCTCAGCGCCTCCTGCCCGTCCACCGTTCCCGCCCATTTCCAGTTTCCACAACCGACCCCGTCCAGCGCCGAGCGCTCGGTCACCGTCCGCAGGCGCGGGAAGGGAGCCGGCCACCCCGGGCCGTCCGCCAATCTCTGGGCCGCTGCGCTCAGAGCACACACAAGTGCAGCTTTCCAGCGCCAAGTCCCCCTCCCACACCGTGGCGGGTCCTGTGCACGCAGGCCCCATGGCTGCCTGGTTCCCTCCACCTCCCCGCCGCCCGCGGGCCTCTCCGCAGCAGCCCACACCCCATCGTGGGTGCTCACGGCCCAGCCTCTGAGGCCGGCGAGGGTCGGCTCCGGCCTGCGGAGAGCAGCCGGTCCTCACCCGACCTCAGCCCTGCCTTCCTGGCGCCTGCCTTAGCTCTTCCCCCCAGTGGCCTTCACGCGCCCCTGGGGTCCTGGCTGATGGCCTGCCTGGGCCGCAGCAGTGTCCCCCGTCACTCGGCGCGGCCTGTGGCCCGGCCCATGGACCAGGGACCTCCGTCCTGTGTCCAGGCTCTGCACCAGGTGCTGCCAGCTGGAGGGCGGCTACACCCTCAACCGCTAGGGCCCACACGGCCAAACCAGGGGTGCGGCAGGGACCCTCCTGCAGCTCCGGCCCTGGGCTCCGCATGGCTCCCAGCCCAGCCTCGGCTTCCCCTCTGCACGCTGCCACCTCGTCCGCCTGCCCTCCTGCCCCTCGCCAGGATACGTCACTGTGTTCAGAGCCCGCCCAGGTATTCCAGGATGAGCTCTACTCGAGACCCGTACCTGAACGACACCTGCAAAGGCCCTTTTCCAAATAAGGTCACATTCAGAGCTAGGACGTGGCAGTGTGTGGGGAGGGCCACGATTTGTCCCGTATCCCCTCTGGACCTGCTTCCTCTTCCTAATAAATCTGGGTGACAACAGCACCCATCTTGATGCGGTCACGCATCATTTGGCTCCGTTGTTCGGTCGAGCAAGCACCAGCCTTCACCACGAGGCTCTAAATCACCAGTGGGTAGATGGTGTCCGCGGCCGCCGACATCTACCATCAGCAAAGGCGATGGCCTTTGGCAAGGAGAGAGCCTCCTCCAAGCAGATGAAGGCCCCAGAGGGGCGCTGAGGACCTCCACCGGCAGAAGGGAGAGCAGCCGTCCCGACCTCAGCCAGCTGGGTTCTACTGGGGGGTGCGTCGGAAACGTCATCAGAGTTCCCAACGCATGGCCTGCCCTGTGGAATTCAGACTTGTCCCTCCCCATGGTCGTGGGAGCCCAATTCCTGTAAGTCCCTTAATATTACCTAATTAGGTAAATTAACATTAGATATATATTTACAAATATATATGCATCCTCTCGGTCCTCTTTCCCCAGAGAACCCTGACGTGCCACCTACGGACAGGTCCCTTGAAGAATGAAAGGAGACACCTAGGAACAACGTCCCCTCAACGTGCCACAGCCGCCCCCGACGTGACCGCGCCGCGGTGACAGCTGCGCTCGCAGCACTTACTGGGGACCCTGACCCCGTTGCTATGAACTCATTTGCTAGCCCAGCCTCCCAACGGTCCTCACATAGGGACTCCCGAGACCCCCCCAGTCACAGCTGAGGATACGTACCGGAAGGTTCCAGGACAGACGCTGCCGCCGTCTCCCCAGAACCAGCCTCCCTTACGCCCAGGCCCAGAACGGTGGCCGGACTGCACAGCCCAGCCCCAGGCTGGCTGCCAGAACGCGAGCGGAAGGGGTGCCTGCACGGCTGGGGCGCCAGCCAGCGAGGGCTCAGCCCCCACGCGGGGGCAGATCCCACCCTGCCTGGTGGGCAGAGAGAGGAAGAGCTGGGCCAGGACCCCCAGTGCCAGGCGCAGCGCGGGACACCTTGGGGACAGTCGCAGCGTTCCTTTCCTCGCTCCCGTGGCTTGCCCTGCGGCAAGGCACACGGCAGCCCCCCATCTCTGCCTTTTCTCCCAGGTTCTGCTGACCGTCAGCTTCCTGCTTCTGCGGTTTTCTCTCTCTCCATCTGGGTTTCATTCTCTTATGAAGGGCTCCAGTAATAAGATTAAGGCCCCTCCCATCTGAGCTGGGCCACGTCTTAGCCCAAGCCGCCCCATCACAAGGTCCTACCGCCCATGGGCCACACCACAGGGACGGGTGGAGCTTAAGGGCAGGGGTCTCTGGGCTGCACCCAGCTCCGGCCACCACGTGCGGTCGCACCGCCGCCCACCCTTGCTCCCTGCAGATGCGAGCTGGCCCTGGATGGCGCCGCTGGGGAGCAGGGAGCCAGGTGCCCTTCAGGTCTGGCCACTCCCTTCCTGCTCGGTCCTCCTGTCTTGCTAGAAATCAGGGCCACAGCAAACTGTATTAGAGAAGCATAGGATCTGACGAGGCTGAGCAGCGCTCCGAAAGCGGCTGGGCCAAACGGCCCCTGGCCTGCCCCGGCCGCTGAGGCCAGCTGTCCAGAGGGCAATGGCCAGCCTCCCCTGCAGGCGGGGTGCACCTGGGCCAACAGCCACATCAGGGCCGTCAAGAGGCTCCGTTCCTTCCTTCCCAGGGGGCAGGAAAGCCCCCCAACTCTGCCATCAGACCGGCGTGCATCTTCCTCTTGATCCCGGTCAATGGCGGCCTCAACCGAGGCTGCAAAGGTGCTGAGGGTTCCGTCCAGGGCACTGCTGGAGGATGGACACACAGATGACCTCACAGACAGACAGGACAGATGGGAGGGGCCCAGCCCTCCAGCTCTCAGACCTCTCTACATTCTTAGTAAAATGCACTGCACATGCAAGGAAACCCAACCACCTGCCCAGGGCACACAGCCGCCCCAGGAGGAGTTGACGGCGCCCCTGCCCGGGGCATGCCGGGAGGAGTGACAGCCACCCCAGGAGGAGTGACAGCCACCCCAAGAGGAGTGACAGCACCCAAGTCTGCCCCTTGGGCCCAGGCCTAGAGCCCACGCACGAGCCATCCCTAGGCCGGCTCCTGGGCTCTGGCACGACACCACAGCCACGCACCCAGATGGGCAGAGATGCCAGCTCCGCGACCGCTGGGGCGAGGCCTGAGGCCGGGCAGCTGGTTCAAATGAGAAGCAAGCCCCTCAACAGCCCAGCTCACAGGGCCCCGGAGGACTGGCGATTCCAGGGGCCACCTGGGCTCCGCAGAGGCAGGACCTTCTCCTCCTGGGCGCAATCCTGCCTCCCGGCTCCAACGGGCAAGGGGAAGGAGATGCCACCTTATGGGGCCCTGGACACGCACCCATCCGGGGTTACAGTGTGCCTCACTTGCCCCCACCCACTGCACCCCTTGCCCCGTAGGCCGTGCCACCTGCCCTCACCTGCGGCGTTCCTGGGGGTCCGAGAGCAGCCTCCCGCTCACAGGGCGGGCCTCGCTTCTACTGTCCCATCCCCAGCTGTAGATTAGGGAGACCCTCACCCCCTCCCAGGCCCATGCGAAGCCTGAGACAAGGAAGGCGGGCCATGCACGCACAGCGGCTGCCCTCCAAGATGCCCACCCACACGCCTCTCCTCGCACTGCACTGCCACCAGGCCCCGGGGCCCACTGGGCTGGCGGTCAGCTGGAGGCTTCCTTGCCTTCGCAGCCCAGCCTGACGGCCAACAGCCCGAGAGCGTGTGCTGGCCAGACTGGGAAACTGAGGCTCGGTGGCTCCGTGCCCTGCCCCTCCTTCACCAGGGGCAGGCATGGCCTAGAGAGTTGGGGCCACGTGCTCTCTCTCGCCACCATCCCCCATGGCCTCCCACCAGCTGGGGCACAGGTTCACCTGCCAGAAGCTTCCAGAAACGCCCCCCCAGCCCACCGCCACTCTGCCCACTGTCTGTCCTTCTAAATCAGCCCAAATGCTGGGTAGCGTTCCTGAAAATTTCCTGCCACCACAATCTTATTTCTCCTGCAGGTTCTCCTAAATCATACTCCTATGTCATTTCTCTCCCTTCACTCCAATGTAGCTTCCTCCTTTCTAAGCTGTATAAAGCTTCTGGATCCTTCCATGATAGCTTCTAACTCAACCGGTCTCATGCATGCATGTGTCTGAAGCGGGGATGCGCTCTGTTGTCCCCACGGTGGCAGAGTCAGCCTCCCCCAGAGAGCCATCCCGGTGCACCCTAAGATCTAAGGAGCCCCATCCTGTGGGCACGAGAAACTGCTGGATGCCCCAGGCTCCAGGGCCAAGAATGAGACTGGGACAGCTGGCTGCCCCCACGCCTCCAACCCCAGAGGCACTGCCCCCCCCCACGCCTCCAACCCCAGAGGCACTGCCCCACCCCACGCCTCCAACCCCAGAGGCACTGCCCCCCCCACGCCTCCAACCCCAGAGGCACTGCCCCCAAAGGAGACGGCCGCACCCACTTCTGCTCGACCTGAAGCCCAAACGGCTGAACCCGGGAACTGCACCCTCAAGGCTAAATGTTCTCCACGGGAACTCTGATTTTTTAAAAAAATAACACAACTATCAGATCTAAAAAGGTAAGCCAGTGTTCCAGTTTCCCCAGTGGTATTATAAGCCCGAGTGTGTTGCAGGAATTACGGCACTCGGGATCTAGAGCAGCTCCTGCCCCGCTGCCCCGGGGCTGAGGGCACAGGGTGAGGCTCTTGTCAAGCCGCCAGCCCCGTGCTGCCTGCAAAGGGCCCTCCTTGGCCTCCCTCCCGTGCCCAAGAGGGCACCCCTGGAGGGGGGCACATTTCTAACCGTGGACTTGGACCTGTCAGCCTGGGCCCGAGGCCGCTGCCCCGAGCTCTGCAGGGCCACGTAGGGCCCTACCGGCCGGAGCAGTCCAGGACACGTCCCCCGCTGGGCAGGTGCTCGGGACCCTGGTGAGGGCAGGCTTTGGGTCAAGAGCAGAGACCCCGGAGCCTGGGCCGGTGCCCACCAAGCCGCACAGCCATCCCGAGGCGTCTCCTGACAGAAGGGGCCCGGCCAGGCCTGCCACGCCCAGGAGCTTAAGCCCAGGCCCCCCGCCCCGGTGAGAGCGGGTGCCAGCTGGTGCCCCATTCACAGACAGGAAGCAGGGGTCTGGGGAGGCCCCGAGTCCCACAGGGCCAGGCCCACCTGCAGGGACGGTAAGCCAAGTCTTCCCAGGAACTTGTCATGAAACAGGAAGGGCGAATGCGTCATGGGGCATGTTTGAGGACATCGGGGAGAGGCTGCCCCAGCAGTGGGCTGTTTTTATCTTTAGTGTGACACCTGTCTTGTAAAGCGGTCTGAATAGAGGCTCCACAGCCCCTCCAGCAGCAACCCCCCACCCCACCCCCTTCCCACCCCTGCACAGAGCCGTGGGAAACCCCATTTCACAGGCGAAATGGGGGCCAGAGAGGAGAGGACAGCCATGTACATGCACACAGCATGCCATGTACTCCACTCATTCTCTCCAGAACGCCCCTCTCCTGCAGCAGGAAGGCAGCGGCCTCGAGGCCCATGCTAGCAACCCGGTGGGCAGACCAAAGCCCTCAACCCCAGCTCCCATGTCAGACAGGTTTTGGGGGCAGAAGGCAAGTAACAAGCATCTAAGAGGTTCAGTGAAGCCACTTCCCTACCAGGAAAGAGAAGGCGGGCTGGGCTGGGCGCACAGTCCCTGGGTCAGACACTGCGGCCAAACCAAAAGGAAGAAATGTCAGAGTCAAGGTTATAACGGAAATCACGGAAATCTCTAACACTAGCCTTCTCGTGGGGGCCTGCCCCAGCAGGGCGGGCAGAGCCAAGACGGGGCAGGGTCTCCAAGGAAGCGGCCGTCACCGGGCAACCCACGTGCCGGCGTGCTCAGGAGAACGCCCGCCCTCCGTGATGGGACCTGGTTTCCCACTCCAGGCACGTGTATACTCAACGGAAGGGCCGAGGCAGGGTATAGGTAAGGTGAACTGGAGCATCCAGGAAGGACCTGCTAAAACAAACAAAAACCAACCCCACCCACATCGGTGGGACCCCTGAGCCAGCTGAAAGCACTCTCCGTGGCCAGGGCAGAGAATTTGAGCACCAAAATGAACAGAGTGTACTGGCGAGGAAAAGTAACATGAAGTGGGCATGGCCTGGAGGGACCCCTTTCCAAGAAGGGATTTTCCAGAAAACGAAAAAGAAAATGACTTGCTAGGGCTTTCCGAGGAAAGGGAACTATGGAAGGCACCCTAGAGAACTGCAGATAAACAACAGCTGGTGATAAACCAGTTTCCATGCAGGAGAGAGCGCTACTCGGAATGGAGAGCTGAGCATACTCCTCAGTATCTATCTGCACCCCACTTTGTGAGCCCCCCCCAGGTTCAGCCAGTCAGAACAGCTCCTCACCTGTTTCTGCGTTTGCCCTATGTGAAGCCCCCTCTCCACCCCCTTGGGGAGCTCCTTTGCACGTGCAGTGGGGATGCTGCCTGATTCATGAATCGTAAACTTTGCAAAGAAACTCTCATAATTAATATCATGTCTAATATTTTATTTGAACAATTATAGTCCAAACTCTAAATATCCATGAGTCCAATTGACATAAATAAACAATAAAGTAAATGAGGAGAAGGGCCAATTCTCACAAGCAGAAAACTCCCAAGTAATTTATGTACCGACCCCGGCCTCGCGGAGGCAGAGTCTAACTCCCCACCTCCCGAGTGTGGGCCGTGCAGAGGGACTTGCGTCCCCGGAGCGCAGGGTGGGAAGGGGAAGGGGTCGCGTTCCCGGGGAAGCCTGACAGCACTGCCTCAGCCACGGGCCTCAGGTCAGCAGCGCCAGCTGAGTCATGAGGCAGCAGGGACCCCTGCCGTGACGGGACGATGACGACCCAGCACCTCCACGGCCTTCCCCCCCGATCATGACCACAGGCTGGGCACGAGGACACAGGAGACCACCCCCGCTGAGGCTCCTTCTCCAAAATAGCAGAGCCCGCTGTGACAGTCTGAGGCTTCATGGACCACAAAAAAGTATTTTCTTTGAGTTAATTCATTCCTGTGGGTACAAACCTATTGTAAGTGGGAATTTTTGATCAGGTGGCGTGGCCCAGCATGGCTCTTAATCCTCTTACTGGAGTCCTTTATAAATGGATAACTACGGAGAGAGAGGGAGAGAGAAAGCCCCAGAAGCAAGAAGCAGAAAGCAACGAACCTGGAAGAGAAGGGAGAGCCCAGCAGAGGCTGCCAGGGGCCTTGTCAGCTGACAGAGGAGTTCTTGATTTGGACATTTTCATTGCCTAGAACTGTAAGCTTGCAAGCTACTAACCCCCATCGTAAGAGCCAACCCATCTCGGTTCTATTGCTTTTGGCAGCCTAGCACACTAAAGCACCCCCACTCCCCAACATGTCCAGGTCTTCAAAAGCACAGCCAGAGCCAAGAGGGGCCTGGGGAGCCAAATCAACTACATGCAACGGGGGATCCTAGATGGGGTCTTGGGACAGAAAAAGGACATCAGGGAAAAGTAAGGAAATCTGAAGAAAGTGCAGAAATTCAGTTACCTAGGAAGTATCAACAGTGGTTCATCAATTGTAACAAATGTACCACGCTAATGTGGTGCTAAGAATAAGGGAAACTGGTTGCAAGGTATATGAAAAGTCTCTAATATTTTCACAATTTTTCTGTCAGGCCACAAACTACTCCCACATTTAAAGTTTATTGAAAAGAAAAATCACCACTGCAAAATTTTGTTGGCAAGCCAAGGGCTCAGGAAAGGGACTTCTCTCGCCCCCAACTCAGAGGGGCAATGCAACTGCCTGAATTTTGGGGTCTGCAGCCACGTTTAGAACCAGGAGCCCACAGATGTCACGCTCCCACTTCTGCACCCTGAACAGCTGGACAAAACTCAGCTGAAGCAACCCGAGGGCTCGTGCGGTGGTTTCCAGACCCACATGGAGATCACCTGGCTTGGGGAACACGCCCTTGCCCAGGGATGGAAGTGACCCAAGACAGCCTGAGGCTCAGAATTCACGCTCGGTCCAGTGTCCACGCCGGGCCCAGCGGGGTGGCCGGTGTCAGCCTGGGTGAGAATGCCACCGCTGGGCCGTGCCTTGCCACCCGAGCCTGGGAGCTCGCTGAGGCGGGCGTCAGCAGATTCTGGTTGACACCCCCACGTGCTGGTCGGAGGGCAGCTGGAGCAAGGAGGCCGCCCCCTCACGGCCCGCGCCTCAGCTCTGCTCCCCGTAGCCTGCGCAGGTACCAGGATGCCCCGGCACACCTGGCTTCCTGCTGCTGGCGCCCTAGGAGGTGCACCCTGGGACGGCGCGGCACACAGAGGCCCTTCCCAGGACTCAGAAGAAACTGAACAGAGGCTGTAAGGGTTATGACCGTGTTAAAATTCTAGAGCTGGATAACTGCACGGAAGGATGTGTACGTGAATGTCTTTTCTCAGAAAACGGAGGTGGAAGCATTTATGTGTTCAAGGAGCATGATGGGTACAACCTTCTCTCAAATGTTTAGAAAACAGGGAGACAAATAATAGATGGATAATGAAATACAGTAGGTTAGATGATAGAGAGATTACATTACATTAGGTAGGTAGGCAGAGAGATAGATAAGAGAGAACGGACTAGATCGTTGAAAAATGGATAGACGGATGGATAGATAATAGATGATAGATAACAGAAGAAGGGAGGGAGAGAGGAAGGTAAAGATGATGGATGTATGCACGCATGAATGGATGAATGGAGGATACATAGATACACAGATTGATGGATAATAGATAGACGATGGATAACAACAGAATGATGTGGCAAAACGTGAAAAGTTGGTGGGTGTGGGTTTTGGGGGCGGGGGGGATGTTGGACCTCTCTATATGGGTTTGTATTGATTTGCAACTGTTCTGAAAGTATGAAAGTATTTCAAAACAAAAAGTTTAATATAAAAATCAATAAAACAAAGCAAACTTCTTTCTTCGGAGAATACAGTGAAGCTGCAGTTTCTCCTCAGCCACCCCAAGACACACACAAAAATGAAATGCAAGGTGCATGTTTTGAACCACTTCCCGGGAGTCGGAGCTGGCAAGGGGCACTGGGAAGCAGGGGGTGGTGGGCGCAGGGTGCAGGAGCTGCAGTGCACCCCAGAGCACCACCTCCACGGGGCAGGCCTGGAACAGGCACGCAGGCGGCCCCCAGTGGGTGGGAGGGGGCCCAGGGCGCTGGGGCCCCCAAGTGGGGTCTGACTGGCCTCCCACACGGGGCCCAGGCAGGTGCCACCCGGGAGCAGGTTTTAGAGATGAGCTGGGACACAGGGAACAGGACCTCTGCGAGGTGGCCCCTGCGCTGTGCCGAGGTCACCCAGGAGCCCGCCTGTGCCTGCTACCAGCTTTCGCTGGTGACTCGGGCGCACCTGATGCTCGAGGCTGAGAAGAGGCGAGGGGAGCCAGGCGCAGGCCGTCCTCAGGGGTCGGGCCATCTGCAGCCCTTTAAAGCTGTGCCCTGGGGGGACGAGCAAGCAGCCCAGGGTTGCTGGGCGCCCTGGCTTTCCCTGGGCCCCAAGCTCTCCCGCCTCCCTCACCGGCAGCACCCAGGCCCTCCCCCCAACCCCCACCTCAATTCCCAAGCCCCCCCATCTCCTCGGCCCTTTCAAAGGGAACTGCCCAGCAGTGGTGCGAGGGAAACACCAATGCCAGAACCTAGGAACGGCCCTCCTGAAGCCCACCACCGGGCCCATGTGCTGCCGGGCAGGACCAGAGTCTCGCCCTGGGCCCACGGCCCGCATGGCCCGGCCCAAGTCCCCCACTCCAGGGCTGCAGGGGGAGCCCCTGCCGCCCCTCTAGCCAGCCGGGCGGGCGGGCAGTGGACAAACACCTGGACGCCAGACCCTGGGGCCCGGCCTCCCCCGCCGATGGGCGCACCCCCACCGCGAATGGCCTTCCGGCCTCTCCGCCTGCGGCCAGCCCCCTCCCTCACCAGGGGCTCGCCCCGAGTCCCACGTGTGGGAGCTGGAATTGGGCACCCCTGCAGCACGTGCCCTCAAGCTTAATCCCCCAAAGAGAACTGGGCGCCGCGGGCTTAGCACGCCATAGGCGTGGAGAAGGCACGGCCTTGCCGACCAGATGCTGGACGCCTCCCAGCCTCAAGAGCGGGAGCCCATCAGTTCCCGTGGTTGAAGCCAAACCCTTTTGCAGCCCTTGGGACGGCAGCCCAGACAAGCCCAGACCCCACAGCTGCGTCTTCCTCCTGCTCCCAGAGGTGTGGGGTCCCCGCTACCTGGGGCCTCCTCGTGGACGGTGCCTCCCGGGACACCCGCCCGGCCTGGAGAACACCTCGTTGACCCCAAGTGGACCAGGGGTGGCTACTCGCCTCCAGGCGGGGACGTGGCAGCCCCACCTGCACAGGTCATACCTTGGGGGGCGCTCCTCGGCCCCCCAGCATCATTCCACACTCTGAGTATCATGGCAGGGCAGAGCAACCAAAACCCAACACAGCCTCTGCCCGGGATTCCCAAGGTATCTAGCTTGGGCTCCGTTGGAGGAGCCAAGAAGAGCCGAAGGGCAGGGGCCGTCTCCCCGACCGGGCTCCACCCGGCGCCCACGCTGCGGAGGCCGAGCCCCTCCGCTCCCCGGGACAGACGGCACCCCGACCCTGCTCGACGCCGCTCTCCTGAGGCTCCGCCCTCCAGAGCCACCCCACGTGGAGCCAGATCGCTCTGCAGATCTCCCAAGGCGTGCGCATCTCTGCTATTCCAGAACGGTCTGCGCCACGGCCCAGTTCCCCTCCACAGGACCCCCCAGGCCTTCAGCCTCTGAGTGTCCTCCTGAACCCGACAGGCAGGCAGTGCTGGCCAGCCCGACCTCTCCCCTTCACAGTTTGTAATTCTCAGCTCTCCATGAAGACCCCCCAGCACCTGCCTGCTCCTGCGCCTGCAAGTGGCCTGCAGGACACAGAGCCCGTGCACGCCCCATATCCATCCCCAACACTCAGGAAAGGCCACTGTCAGAGCTTCTGCGGCCACCGGCCAGCCCGGCAAGGTCCCTGGGGCTACCCGGCCTCAGGGACTGGCCTGAGGCCTGGGCAGCAGCCACCCCGGGACCTTAGAACGGCCCGCTCGCTCCTGCCGCGCTCTGCCCCTGCTCCCTGAGGGACCCCACTGCCCACGCGGCCACCCGGAGGTGCCACCTCTGCCTCCCCTTGCAAGGACCCATCCATCGGAGCGGGCAGGGGGAGCGGGCTGAGAGTTGACAGCGCGGGGCTCCCTGAAGCGCCCCTGCCAGCCCAAGCACTTCGTGCACTGAGCTTCAGTCATTCACAGTCAGGCGGGCCTGGCCACCCAAAGGCTCCCCCTGCAGCGGTGCTGGGCCACACGGGAGAAGGGGGCCTCCCGAGGCGCAGGGTCAAAGCCAGGAGTTGGGGAGCGCCGCCCAGCGCCAGGGCCAGGCCCGGCAGCCCAAGGCTTGGCTGCTGCACTCATGCCAGGGCAGCCAAACCCGGCTCAGCACGGGGTGGGAGGCGGCGCAGGCTCGGGCCTGTGGAGCTCACGCACACGGAGGCCGGCCCACCCTGCGCAGCCCCTAGCGCCGCCTGCACCCGCCCCCGCCAGCACGGCCCCCTCACCTCCCGGGGCTGCCCGTGTCAGCCAGCTGCGCACCACCCAGTCCCCTCCACGCCACCCGCAGGCCCGCTCCAGGACGCCAGCCGACGTCCCACGAAGCTGCGGGAGCAGGGAATGCCTGAGACCCGCCATCCACGCCCGGCCACAGCCGTTGGCCATGGGCTGGGTAGAAAACGGGGTCCCTCCTCGGCCGCCCCGCACCCACCCCGAGGCAGCTGGGTGTGCCCGACCCTCCCCCACCCCAGCGCTCCCAGTGGGGCTTTCCCTTCGGCAGAAGGGCCCTTAGGACGCTCCTCAGGTGCAGCGGCCCCCCTGCCGCGCTGGGGGCTCCAGGTAGAGATGCGGGCACCCCCGGGCGCCAGGCACTAGGCAGCGCTGGGGCGGGAGCAGGCTGTGCCCGCTACCCAGGCCCGGGGCACTGAGGAAGAGAGGCAGTGCCAGCGTTGGCCAGACATTAGCTACACACACACGCCACGTACACACAACCACACAACACACACAACACGTACACACAACCACAAACAACATACACACACCATATACAACATACCACATACACACAACCACACACAACACACACCATATACAACATGCCACATACACACAACCACAGAACATACACACCACGTACACAATCACACAACGTACACACCACGTACACACCACCACACACAACATACACACCACACACACAACCACACAACATACACACACACCACATACACAACCATATACAACATACCACGCACGCAAACCACACACATACACACACCACGTACACACAACCACAAACATACACACACCATATACAAATACCACGTACACACAACCACACACCACACACACCACATACACACAACCACACACAACACACACACCATATACAACATGCCACGTACACACCACCACAGAACATACACACCACGTACACAACCACACAACATACACACCACGTACACACCACATACACGCCACACACAACATGCACACCACATACACACAACCACACAACATACACACACACCACATACACAACCATATACAACATACCACGCACGCAAACCACACACATACACACACACCACGTACACACAACCACAAACATACACACACCATATACAAATACCACGTACACACAACCACACAACACACACCACATACAACCACACACAACACACACCATATACAACATGCCACGTACACACAACCACAGAACATACACACCACGTACACCACACAACATACACACCACGTACACACCACACACAACATACACACCACATACACACACCACATACACAACCATATACAACATACACACCACGTACACACAACACACAATATACACACACCAAGTACACACAACCACACACAACACATACACACATCACGTACACAACCATATACAACATACACACCACATATGCACAACCACACACAACATACATACCATGTACACACAACCACACACAACCACACACAACATACACCATGCACACACCACATACACACATACACATACCAGAAACACACACAGCACATATGCACAACCACAAACATACACACACACCAGACATACACAGCACATACAACCACACACAACATACATACCCACATACCAGAGACACGTAGCACGTACACACAATCACACACACAACACAGACACCAGAGCACCAGAGCCACACATCACATACACACACAACCGCACACACAACATACACATACATAGAACATACATATATTACTCATACCCCACATAACATACAACACACAAAACATACGCCACCACCCCCCACCTACCCACATAACACACACACACACATACACACACAAGGGCCTGGTGAGGGCAGGGCAAAAAGGAGAACCACCAGGGCTGGTCACTTGAAGGTGCAGAGGAAAGAGTGGCTGTGGGCGTGAGAACAAAGGAAGCGCCACGTGGACACTCCCTGGAGTGCTGGCGTGAGCTGTCAGGCAGCAGGAGGCGTCCACCCAGGGCCTCTGGCCTGCCGTCATGAGGCTCTGCCAAGGCCACGTCCAGCTCTGAGGTCCAGGTCACGTGGGCAGTGAAACCACACCCACCCCTTCCGCCGGCAGGTGCAGGCATCCCCGTGGCCATGGAGGGCCTTTAGGAGTTCTCCCGCATTCGGCCCCTCCAGGCACCGAACCACCCACTTCCCAGGGAATAAAGCCTCGGCCTGTGGCCAAGGTCCCAGGCTGTAACAGGACACACTCCACGTCTCTCCACGGCTCACCGAGCAGCTCGGTGATGGTCTGCACTCACGGCCACCGCCCTGCTACTGGTCAGATAACTGAACGTGGTCCACAGAACAGCAGTGGCTACGGCAGCCTGTGGCATCCCGGCCAGCTTCAACGGAAGAGAAAGACACTTATTTTTTGTGCGCTGGCTGCTGTGATGCAGACAGAAGCTCCTCTGATCCTCACTCTATGTGAATCCTCAGGTTTCCTTGCAGACACCCTTCCTAAGGAGGACTCATGCACACAAAACAATTAAAACAAAAAGGGTGATGACAATCACACAACCAGTTATTCTGGAAACAACAGGCAAGTAAGCCAATACTCACCTGTACCGTTTCTTTCCTCTCTCACAGCTTCGGGAGCTCCTCGAAGCCTTTTTAATTCATGTCAGCATTGCTTGCCCTTTGCACAACCATTCACACGTCAGTAGACCACTACAACATTCTCTATGCCACCTGAGTCACACCATCATTCCCATTTTACATGAAGACTCTGTGTCCAGGAGTGAATGGCTCGCTGCGAGGGAGATCCTGCAGCTGAGCCAGACCTCCGACTCCAAAGCCTGGGCTCCTTTCCTGAACCTTCTGTCCTACCACTGTCTACTCTGCAGAGGGGGAAACTGAGGCTCTCAGGGTTAAGCTGCTGACATAGAAGCATCCACCCTCTTCCCTGGGAGCAGCCCCCTGCCTAAGCATGCCACCCAGGCCATCTATAGCCCTCCCTGAATTCCACGGTCCTCCAAGGTAACCCCTGATTAGGACTCAAGCCTCTCAGCTGAATGTACTCCTGTGTTTAGCCTGCTGCCCCTGGGCTGTGCATGCCACACCAGGAGAGCCTCCGCAGCATTCAAAAATGCATGTCAGGGCGATGGGGCCGGCTCCTGAGGGGCCCATGCCACACAAACCATTTCCGTGGAAGGATGCACCCAGGGCCCTGAGGAGGTCCCCTCTCCAGGTCACTCACGGCGATCTGGCTGCAGGGGAATGGAGGAGCTCAGCTTCACACATGGGAACTCCCCGACCTCAAAGGAAATATCTGGAAAAGCGCAGAGCCCCGCTCTTCTGGACCCCTTATGCTCTGCAAGTAACAAAGCAGCTGCTTGCTGAAAGTCTCTGTTAGGCCTGAGCCATGCTCCCACGACGCTGTGTGTAGCACCTGGCCCCACAGCGGGCTCACAGGATTCCTGGGGTCCAGCGTGTGGGCGGCAGGCCTTGGGAGTCTGGTGGGGTCCCCACGAGCTCCTGTAATTGGGTCTCCAGTACAGTGAAGCTGGAGACACTGGACCCAGGGACAGTTCTCGCCAGGACCCTGGGAAAAGGAGCTTGCTCTGATTTTTATATGGGAAATTTGCAATCTTAACTCTAAGGGGTGGACCTGCTGGCTTTGGGCCCCGAACAGTAGCAGCTCCAGCTCCCACCCTAGGCCGCCGGCCGTGGATACACACAGCTCCCTGCTCAGCAGCCCCGGCATCCCAGAGGATGCAAAAACGCATCTCCAGGTTAGAAGGGAGAGGACAAAGCTGGGCCAGAGCGAGACAGCAGGAGCGAGTGAAGAAAGGCCGAGAAATCAGGAAGAGAACGCAAGTACCAGGAGCACATTCGGCGCCAGTAGGCAAAATGACAACTACTTCCCCCACATCTCAGCGGGTTCCCGCCAGCTTGACAGTGAATGACAGTGACGTCTCAGAGCTTTCTAGAAAGGGTTACTCTGGGTCGAAAGACACCTGTTCTGGGGTATGTTAACAACTCCACTTCCATGTATTTTCTCCCCATCAGTCCTCAGGCCCCGATGATGCTTCACATCATTTCACCTTCAGAAACTGGACCCCAACCCACCCGCCCTGTCCCTGTTGAGTCACGGAGGGGCCACGGGCATCGTCTGAGCTGCCGAGCCACCCCCACCTCTGCCGCTTACACAAACCGACTGAGGCAGAGCACCTGCAGCAAGAGGAGCATGCCCCCCCCCACCCCCGGAGGCCCACAAGGCACCGGAACCCACCCCGACACCCAGAATGGCCAGGGCTCAAGAGATTCGTGATGTGCGCAAGCTGACAAGGTTAAAACTAAAACAGCAGACACATTCACAATCCTCAGGCCAAACAGTGGCTCCTGAATGCACCCCTCTGGTTCCTCACCGACACGGCAGGGCAGGAGGTATTTCTGAAAAAAACACCCGCTCAAGGCACGGACATTTCAGACGCTGATGCCTGCTCTGCGGAGGGCACAGCCGAGGTCTCTGTAAGGGACGGCTTCTCTTAACGAGGCTGATACTGAGCAGAGGCTGTAGGAAACCACACTGACGATGACAGCGAGGGCACGGGAAGCGCTGCCCCAGTGAAGGCTCCTTGCCCCACATCTCCCCAGCGGCAGCAAGACACAGCAGAGAGCTTTGGCCCCCCAGCCCACGCATGGGGCTGCCTGGGTCTCCTCGACTCTCAACGACCCCCCAAGCAGTCTCGCTCTCCGGCACAGCGGGGTCCCCAGCCTCTAATAGCATGACCTCTGGGGGCGCCACGCTCAGGAAGCAGCAGGCACTGGACCACAGAGACATGCTCTCCAGTATTCAGGGCCATGTCATCGTCGTGCAGGGAGAAGCTGTGCTTACGATGCTCCCAGAGGTGGTAGAGCAGCTGGGTGATGCTCCCAGAGGGTGGAGAGCAGGCGGGTGATGCTCCCAGAGGACGAAGATCAGGCGGGTGATGCTCCCAGAGGTGGGAGAGCAGGTAGGTGGTGCTCCCAGAGGGTGGAGAGCAGGTGAGTGGTGCTCCCAGAGGTGGAGGAACAGGTGGGTGGTACTCCCAAAGGTGGGAGAGCAGGCAGGTGGTGCTCCCAGAGGATGGAGAGCAGGCAGGTGGTGCTCCCAGCGGGTGGAGAGCAAGCGGGTGGTACTCCCAGTGGGTGGAGAGCAGGTGGGTGATGCTCCCAGTGGGTGGAGAGCAGGCGGGTGGTGCTCCCAGAGGGTGGAGAGCAGGTGGGTGGTACTCCCAGAGGACGAAGATCAGGTGGGTGATGCTCCCAGAGGTGGGAGAGCAGGTGGGCGGTGCTCCCAGAAGCCGGAGAGCAGGTGGGTGGTGCTCGCACAGGATGGAGAGCAGGCAGGTGGTGCTCCCAGAGGGTGGAGAGCAGGCGGGTGGTGCTCCCAGAGGCGGAAGAGCAGGCGGGTGGTGCTCCCACAGGGTGGAGAGCAGGCGGATGGTGCTCCCACATGACAGAGAGGGGGCCGATGGTGCTCCTAGGAACTGGAGAGCAGGCCCCTCAGAGGCCCCAGCAGGCAGGCAGCCATCTCGCCGCGATCCCGGCACACGCTGGCGCCAGGCCTGGAGTTTGGGGAGCAGCCATGGACCAGTGTGGGAGGGGCAGGGGAGGGCCCGCAGGGCAGGCTCTGCTGTACAGCTCTCCCATATGGCTCCAGGCCAGGGCTGCCAGGGGAAGGCACTGGAGGAGCCCTGAGCAGGACACCGACCCAGCATGAGGACAGGTCAGGGCCAGGGTTGCAAAGGGTCAAGGTTGGGGCGAACCGGCAGGAGGCCAGCCCGGGGCTCTGTCCTGTACGCAGCCCACACTCCCCCGTTTGGGTCCCGCTGTCAGACGGCGCTTTCCCTCTCCCACATGCAGTGGCTGATTATGCCTGGGGGTGGTGGGTGGGCACGCGGCGCCCCACCGCGGTCTGTGCAGCCACACCTCGCCATCGACGGCTGCCGAACTCCCGGAGGGCAGGGCACGTGGGCGAGTCGGCTGCGCCGGCCACCCCTTGCTCTCGCGGGCAGAGGCCCCTTCGGAAGGCCAGGGCTGCTATTTTGGAAGAGGAAGACTAAACCATCGTGACAGCGTCGCTCCCTATCAAAAAAACCCCTGCGTTCCGATTCTGAAGGGGCCACCAGCGCCCACTTCCTCCCCTGGCCTGCACGGCCCCGGAGAAGGCGGTCAGCGCGACCTGCACCCTGCCCGGTGCCCCCATGACGCCTCTGCACCCTCAGAGCCCCGTGTCCGCGAGGTGGCCACAGGCCGTCCTCCCAGGCCACTGCCCCCCATGCTCCAGGCCTCGGCACCACGGCAGCCCTGCTCCCGGCACCCTCTGACCCCGCTCCTGGCGCCCTCTGACCCTGTGGCTGGCTCGGGGCTCCTGGGGACACAGAGCACAGCCTCGATTCTGAAAGGACGACAGGAGACCCCAACCTTAGAGATCCAGGCTCAGCAGGTCAGGGCGGGGTCAGGCCCGAGGACGCGAAGAACACCCCCGTGCACCCAGGCACGCTCACCCCCGCTCGTGCACACGCGCATGCACACAGGGAGCAGGGGGCCTGAAGGAGCACTGGCGGCCAGAGGCTGTCCAGTTGTTGGCCTTCTTCTCAGCCCTGGACCATCCAGCAGCCCCTGCCCTCCCGTCAGCACGGGATCCACTCCAGGGCCCACAGCCAGGGGCTCCGTTCTCCTTGCCTGGCCAGCGGGGGCCCTCTGGGGGTGCTGGTGGGGGAAGTGTTTTTCTTCACGCCCCTCCCCCTTTCCTGTCTGGGTTACAAAAGAAAGTTCCTAAAAGGAGGAGGGGGAAGAAGGAACCCCCAACCCGTGTGCCTGAGGCAAGGAGCCCAGACCTGCCTGGAAGGGGGCGGAGAGAGCTGAAGGGTGATGGGGACAGAGCAGGGAGGCCGGAGGGGAAGGTGAGGGCAGCGGGCCAGGCCCCACCCAGTCCCAGGCTGCCCGCTGTGGAGGCTCCAGCCCTCCCTCCATGGCTCCCACCCCATCCCCCCCCCCCAAGGGGGTGGAGACAGGGCAGCAACGCAGGGGCAGAGAGCCCACGCAAGCCATGGATTGGCCCCCGTTCCCATCCACGCCAAGAGCTCGGGGTCCCGGCGTGTCACTCACTCACTCGGCTCTCACCTGGACGTGTGCTGAGCATCCTCCAGCCAGCTTCCCTGCTTGCTCCACAAAGGCCTCCCCAGGTCGGTGGGCTCCCGATGGACTCGTTGCCTCAGCGGGGCTGCTGAAAGGCTGCAGTCACGTGCACACCCTCCCTGGGCCTCAGGAACCTCATGCTTTTAGTTCAGACACGTAAGTCCATTAAAAACAATGGACTTCACCACCCCAGGGTCCACAGGATGGAGGAATAAAATATGAATTAGAGTGGGCTTACCGATATTCTACTATAGAACTACTGCAACTAATAACGGAAGAAATTGTAGCATTGATGTAGAGAAATTGGCCACTGTAGTTGCTGAGGGCAGGGAGAGAGAAGAAGAGATGAGATGTGGGGGCATTTTCAGGACTTGGAGTTGTCCTAAAGGATATTGCAGGGACAGATGCTGGACATTATATATCCTGCCACAACCCAACTGAATGGACTGGGGGAGAGTGTAAACTACAATGTGAACGATAATCCATGCAGTACACCAGCGCTCCAAAATGTATTCACCAAATGCAATGAATGTGCCACGATGATGAAAGAGGCTGTTGATGTGGGAGGAGTGGGGGGGGTATACAAAAACCTCTTATATTCTTTTAATATAACATTTTAAAAAAATAAAGAGATCATAAAAAATAATAATAATAAGTTACTGGACTCATCTCTAGTTACAACCAACAGGCCGCAAGCAAGGAGGCAGGGGAAGGAAGAACTCCAGTTCTGGCCCCCATTAGCAGGAGCTTAAGTAGGCCCTGCTGGGGCAGGGTCCCGGTGGGAACAGGGATGTACTCTTTACAGACTCCCCTTCAGCGCAGTGCAGAGGAATTTCAACTGAATTTCAACACGCACTCTCTGCATCCTCCCATGCAGGCTGCCCTGCGTCCAGGCTGCTCTTTGTCTTACAATTGGGGAAGGATCCTCAGAGCAGCCCTGGTCCTGACACCCCAAAAGCCTCCCGAAGATGGCACGAGGCAGGGACATCACAGAGCCCAGGCTCGAGCCCACGTCTAAGTCCCAAATCGCACTTCCTGCAGCGCCCAACCGCTCTCTGGACACAGACGCAGCACCTATGCGGGCTGGCGGTTCACGCAGCGTCCACTGCAGAAGCACTCTTTCCTTCCATCCATCTCCCAACCGCTCTGCCCAGCGACCGCATCAAGCCAGGCCCCAGGAGTCTGGGAAGGGGCAGCCCCAGCTTCTGCCACCCAGAATTCCCAATCGGGGCAGCGGCCCCACGAGCAGGCAGTGCCACCGCAGGATGACGGGTCCAAACTGAGACACAACAGCGGGAGAGCCACGGAGGCGCCGAATGTGTCTTCGCCATTCGACTCGGGTACCACTTGCCGGGCTAGTGAAGGACAGATTTCGCCGGCTCACAGAATTTTCCAGCTGGAAGCGAGAATCCCTGGGAGAGCATTCAGCCCCCTCGCTCCCTGTTTCTCCGCATGGATCCTGGTCTATTTATCGATAGCCACCCCCCATCGCCCATCTGTGGCACGGCACACAAGCACTGTAAAGAAACCAGGACGACGGAGAAGCGGCAGGAGATTTCCAGGAGGCGCTTTGCCGACGGGAACTTTAACTCTCACTCTGGCCCTGTAAGGGCTATTTTACCCCTTGTGGAGGTGAGGAAACCGAGGCTTGGAGACGGGAGGGCTGGCGCTGCCCAGGGAGTCGGGGCTAGTCGCATTCCACCCGGACTTCTGCTCCCTGAGAATGGTGCCTGTCCCCTGAGAATAACGGGGGGCTCATCTTATCCCCAGGAGAGCAGAGAGCTCTGTGCCCAGATACACCTTTGCAGATTCCTCTGTCTCTCTTTTTTGATCTTTAATTCTCTAAAAGGAAGGACCTCGGGCTCCTTAGGAAAACGCTCAGTTTGCCTTTTATCGTAGCAGCTGACTCCCCGGGTGCCAGCACACAGCCTGGCCCTGAGCCACAGGGTGGGGGGCACGGGGCACCCGCCATCTCCCACACCTGAGCCACCCTGGCCTCAGGCCTCGGTCCCGGTGACCTGGAGGTCAGCAGGAGGCCCTGATAAACACAGACAGACAAGAGGGCTGGGAGGGGGCAGGGGTCAAGCAGGAGCCCTGGGGACCCCCAGCCCCTCCCCTTGCTGGGCCACTGGCTCCTCTGCTCTTTACCTTCAGCTCCCATCGTCCAGCCAGCCTCTCTGTCCCTGGCCTTCACCAGCTCCTTCTCTTCGTCTCTTGTCCCCACCTCCTGGGGTCCCTTTTGCCAAGTCCCCCCAGTTTCCCTCCACAAACTCCCCATCCATTGCCCTACCCATGGCTTTGAGCCCGAAAGGGTCTCATTCCATGTCCTGCAATTCAAGTCCAGCTCTGGGTCCCCATGCCACTCTGCTGCCCTGGGCACTGGCCCTCCAGGTCTCCATAGCCGCTGGTCATCTGACACCCTATCCCCTTCCCCAGTTGTTGGCACCGAGCTCACTCTGTCCAGCCTCTCCGGGTGCCCCTGATCTCCCCCTCTGCTTTCTTTTCTCCGAGGGACGCCCCTCACCTCTCCCCCAGGATGGCTGCGCACACCACCCTCTGGCTAAACTGCAGCCAGAGGTGAAAACAAAAACCCTCCCTCAAGCACCTTTCCAGCCCTGGGCGGGCAGTGCCTGCGCACCTGGCCGCCGCCTGCCCACGACCAGCTCCGACCACGGCCAGCTTGGCGGCCAGGTCTATCCGCCACATCCTCACCACCGTCTATCCCTCCGGGCTGTTAAAACAGAAACGAAGTTCAGCGCGCGCCAGAGCCAGAGGTCAAATTGGCGGCCAAAAAGGGCCGGCAGGGACCAGAGCGCTGTGGGTGATTTGGCCAAACCTTGCTCCCTCTGGGCCGGGGACAGGTCCATAAAGGGCTAGCCAGGGCCACTGGAGGGCTCGAAGTCCTTCCCTGCTCGCCCCGCCCCCCCATGCGCGCGCGCACACACATATTCAGACGCACGGGTTTGCAAGGCTGGGATGGTGGTTCTGCGAACCCCGCGAGCTCTCGGCAGGCGCCAGAGAGGAGTCCCGGTCCTGTGCACTCCGGCGGGCGCGGGGTGGGAGGGCGGCTCGGCCCAGAGCCCGCGGCGCCGCCCCCAGCCAGGTGCCCGCTCCCTCGGCCCACTGCCCCCACCCCAGGGCCCGAGGAGGGGCGCGCCTGCGGAGGCTGGCTGTAGCCAAGAGCCTGAGGACCCGCACTTTGGTCCCCAGCTTGGCCGCTCACCAGTTGCATGACCTTGGGTGAACCTGTCCCCTCTCTATGCCCGTGTCCCCATCTCCAGACTCGACACCCACGAGGGATTTGTCGACTGTAACTCTAGAAAGAGCCTGGGTCCGGGGGTGCCAACTCTGCGTCTCCGACTCACGGAGTGACCTTGAACGCGTCCCCCTTCCCCAAGTTGGGGCCTCAGTTTCCCCACCCGCGCGCAATAGGAAGAGAAGCGCGCCACCCTCCCGGCCCTGCTCAGGCAGGTGGGCCCGAGCCCGCGATGGGGGACGCGCGGGCGGCACTCACCGTCCTCCAGAGACGTGGGCGCTTGGCGGGGACCAAGGTGGCTGTGACCAGCAAGTGCGAAGCGGCCACCACGAGCCCGAAGCCGATGACCAGCAGGCTGCGCACGGGCAGCAGCGCATAGGACACGAAGGTGACCAAGAGGAGCTGCCAGACGCCCTGCTCGGCGGCCGCGGGCCCCGCAGCCGCCCCGGCGCGGGCACTGGCGGGGCCGCCCAGCGCGAAGGGGCAGCAGAGCAGCGCGAAGGTGAGGCTGAAGAGCAGCGTGAGCTTGCCGATCTGCTGCAGCTGGGGCGCCTGCAGGTACTTGACGTTGGTGACCACGAAGAGCGAGAGGAAGAGGACGCAGTGCACCGGGTGCGAGCCCTTGGCCAGGCCGGGCGCGGGGCCGGGGCCGCCGAGCAGCTCGGCCAGCGCCAGCGCGCCCGCCAGCAGGCTGAGCACGGCCAGCGCCTTCAGCGTGGCCGCCTGCTCCAGCCGCAGCGTGTAGGTGCGGAACAGCGCCTCCAGCTCGGGGCACGCGAACTCCTCGTCGCACGCCCGGAGCCCGCGCCGGCCGCCCGGCCCGGCCGCCCGCTCGGCACCCCCGGGCTCCCCGCCGCCGCCTCCGCCGCGCGGCGCTCCCGCCATCTCAGCGCCATGCAGCGGCCGCCGGCCGCGGGCGCGCCCCTCGCCGGCCCCGGGGCGCCCGGGGCGCGGGGCCGGCGGCGAGCGGGGCGGGCGGCGCGCGGCGGCCGGGGCGCGGGCGGGCGGAGAGGCACCGACTGCCCCGCTCGCCCGCCGCGAGCATGTCCCGCTGCGGCCCGCGCGCCTGCGCACTGCCTCCCGCCCGCCCGCGGCCGCGGTCCCTCCGCGGCGACCGCGCCGCTGCGACAGCCGAGCCCCGGGAGCCGCGCCGCCCTCGCGCGCTCGCGCCCAGTCTCCCGCCGCCGCCGGCCCCGGCACGCGCAGCCCCGCGCGCGCGCACCCCGTGTCCACGCCCCGACCCCTGCGACGCGGCTCACTCGATCCCCGCGCCCCGGAGGCGGAGCCCGCCACGCCCCGACCGGTGCGCGTGACCCTGGGCGCTCGCCTGCTCCTCGAGCCTCAGTTTCCCCAGCCGTGAGCGGTGGGACCCACCCCCTCGGTTGTGCCTTGGGGATGCGGTTGCTCCAGTCCTTCGCGATTTCTCGTTTGGCGGCTTCATTTTGCCCAATGTGCCTTCTCTCCCTCCCTCCCCCAATAAACCCAGGCCCCCGGATTCCAGAGGAGCCCGAGGTGAGCCCCGCGCTCGCCCAAGGCGAGGTCCCCGGGGGCTGGTTCCTCGAACGCGGGGAAGGGCCCTGCGAGTGGGGGAAGCAAAGACCACACGGCCACCCGAGCTCTCCCGTGCGGGACCCTCCACGCACCGGCCTCGGGGCACGTCCTGTCTTGCACTTCTTCAAACTCTTGGTGAGCACAGGGTCCCAGGAGAGGCGGCGAGATTGTGGGGTCAGGAGAAGCAGCGCCCAGGAGTCTGTGGTCCGGGATTAGGGTATGAGCCGTCTTCTCCCGGGTCTGCCACTGAGCCTGATGGATCGAGGTGTGCAGTGAAGAAGGTGGAGGACCTTGGTGCGGTGATCGGTAGAGAGGACGGGAGAAGGGCCGGAGAGGCGGTCCACAGGCGCTGGGAAAACGAAGCCAAAGTCCCGTATTTTGTTCCAGGAGGACAGACGTGCAAGCCTCTGCCCATGGGGTGCTTGCACCCACAGACATGCCCCCCACCCGCTTGTATTCTCCCCCTTTAAGCAGAGGATCTTTGTGTCGGGGTTTGGCACACCGGGTGCCCTCAGCCGTCCCCCCTGGTGGTGCCTGCACACCCTCCTTTTAGGTAGAGGGAGCTAAGGGTAAGCAGCTCGCCCAGAGCAGTAAGGGACTTGAATAGGAACCCTTCTTTCCATTATCCCATTGCTCCTTATTCCCTCCTTCCAAGTGGGCCAGATCCCCTAACATCACAGAGATGGCTTCCCTGCTGGAGCCCTGTGCCCCAGGACCCACTTCCAGACACCCCAGCTTTGACCTGGCCCAGAAAGTGGTCTATTCTAGAAGCATCCAATTGGGTAAGAACAGCTCCACCTCCTTTTGTTATGTGGGCAGAGTGATCAGAATTTGAGGTGTGCTCTGCTTTTTTCTAGAATTGGTACTGGGTTTAAACATACGAAAATGCCATTTTGGTATAAGCTCAAAAAATGGTTGCATGTCAGCTATTTTTTTAAATCTATCTCGACATAATAGTTGTAGAAGTCTTGATTTAGGTTTGATTATGCCTTACAGTTTTTGCCTGGTACGGGAATACCTTCCTCCCCTGTGAGCCCAACGGCTCCCGCCAGGAAGACCCTCAGCACGTTGTGGGTGATCAGGCAGCCCTCCCTCCTGGAATGTCCTCTGGCTCACGAGCACCTCCTCTGCAAGGCCACCTGGGGCCCCCAGACTCAGGTCATTGCTTTCTCCGAGTCCCCAGTCCTCCAGGGACATCAGCACCCATCGTTTGGTGGTAATCACCTCTTCATTTGTCTCCCTTCCCACCTTAAACTGAAACCTTCCCCAGGGCAATGGCCATGACCATGGGGCTCACCTGGCACAGTTGCCGTTTGTCACTGCCTTATTTTTTTATTTTTTATTTTTTTTAATCCTTTTTGTCACTGACTTATTAAAACATCCATCTTCCATCCTTTCGCTCCCTGCTTGTCCCTAAATAGTCCCAGCCGGCAAGGTTATTTTTTCAGCTCTTAAGCACCAAGATTAGATTCTCTTGATAAGTGGATGTGATGTATTTTTATTGTCTTAATGATTTTATGAACGCAAAGGTATGAATAATTTCCAAAATGATGATTAAAAAACATGAAATTCAATATGTGGAGGCAGTGCCCATCGGAGGCTCTGGGGGGTGGGGAGGGAAACCAGATGTGATGTGGGGGCATTTTCGAGTCACTGGAATTGTCCACATGACATTGCAATGACAGATACAGGCTATAATATATTTTGTCATAACTTACAAAATTGTGCAAGACAGAGTGTAAACTATAATGTAAACTATAATCCATGCTTTGTGGCAATGTTCCAACCAATTCATCAATTGTAACAAATGTACCACATTAATGAAGGATGTTGTTAATGTGGGAAAGTGTGGGAGGGGCCGGGGATAGGGTATAGAGGAATCCTCTATATTTTTTATGTAACATTTATGTAACCTAAAGTATTTTTTTAAATAAAAAAAGTATTTTAAGAAATCGAAGACGTACAATAGCTTTACTTGGGTGCAAAACACACAAATAAGTAGCACCATCTAGCCACCCGGGTTGGTTCTCAACTCTGCCCTCACTCCGAAATCCTCACTGGTAGGTTCTGTATCCATTGATTTCAAAGGAGCTTGTGAAGATTTACAGTCAGGGTTTGAATGGAGAGGGAAGGAGGGGTTCACCCAGGGCACCCTTTGCTCCCTGCCACGGTTAAGGCCAAGTATGCAATGGGACACATTAACATTTTCAAATCATGTTCGGGTCTCCTTTATCATTTACTCCTCACCGCATTTATGCTAAGATGGTTTGATTGCCCTTGTCTGATGAAGAAACAGGCTTGGAGAAGTTCGGGAGCTTGTGCAGAGTCAACGAGATGCTCTTTGGGTAAGAGTCCACAGCTGCCTTTGCTGGCGGTGTGTCTTTCACAGCTAACATGCTAGTATCCTTTTCTCCCCTTTGCCCCGCAGAAAGGAGCAGCTTGCAGCCAGGGAAACTGAGGTAGCAACGAGCTTGCACAATCCTGAGTCCTCGGCAGGAAACATTCAACAATGGCACAGCCTCCGAGAGGAAAGCAAAGGTGCTGTGCGGGATCCCAAGGAGAAATTCGGCCTCATCACTGCCAGTGGCGTCAGGCATTGCCTGGGAGTGGAGCGTGCTCAGGAGCCCCCCCTTAGCCACAGCGACACTGCTCGCTCCCTGCAAACAAGCCCTTAGTGGAGTGTGGGGAACCCTCCTGCCCACGTGGTGGGGGAGACTGGTAGTCCTCGCTCCTCTTAAAGGAAGGTTGGAAGCCTCCTGAAGACCTGAAGGCTCTGCTGCTCACGGCAGTCGTACCTCTGACAGCCACGTGCTCTCCATCCGGTGCGAGAACTATCATGTTTATCTTTGCATTTGATCTTCGTGACTGCTGAGGGCACCGGGGTTGGGAGAAGCTCCATGAATTGCAGTGAATCGTAGGGGTGGTCCCTGGTGGGCTGGGTCTGCAGCCTCAGCCTTCCCGAGCCAGGTCCAGGATCATACCCACCAAGCATGGGGCTGCGTGGTGTCCTGGCTCTGGGTGTGGATGTGAGTCACTCTGCCAGCCCCAGTCCCAGCCCCCCACCTGTTGTGTGACTCTGAGCAAGCATCTCCCCACCTGTCCCCAGGGGTGATAACAGCTCCCAGCTCACAGGGCTGTGAGGGGAATGAACACCCTTAAGTGCAGAGAGCCTGATATGTACAGTTTTTGCCTATAATAATTCAATTTTCCGTGGGCACAGACATGTGCAAGTGCCACTCAGACTCTTGGCGCTAGAGACCTAGCTCTAACCAGCTTCTTCAGTGGAAGAGGTCACCGATTTCCAATGACTTCAAAGGCATGGGTTTCTGATTCCACTTTCATTTTGGGTTTGGGAGCCACATTTCCCTGGTGGAGCTGGAGGAAAGAGATCAAGTTCTCTATTGATTGATTTTGGACGGCTACCGGGCAAGGCAGGTAGGTCAGAAAAGAAGTTGTTGATTCTGCGTCTAGGGGATATTCTGAATCTTAAGATATTCTTTGGGATATTCAATAAGACGTAAAGGAACTACGGTAAAGTTAATTGCACAAGAGCAACTCCTAGGTAATCCAGTGGCCCGATATGTGACAGTCTCCGCTGGCTGTTAAGAAGCTGGTGACCTCCCATGAAGCCTGTGGCTATGCTGTGTGACAATCAGCCACCAGCAGGGCTGGGGCTAGAACATTCTGGCTCCTCTCCGTTTCTCCCATTACTGGGCGTGGTTCTGAGCACCACACTTCACTTAACACCCAACAAGCACCCTCCGTGAAACCTTCTCTGTGTGGTCTCACGTTGACTTGTTTGTTGGGAGGCTGGGAGGCCGACGGAAGAGGTCTTTAATTCACTTGCAGAAGTTACGTATCTGACAGGGCTTCTCCAGCCACGAAGTTACGGAGCCTCCAACTCAAGCTTCCTCAACCCAAAAACTAGGAGCTTGTCTTAGCTCGCCTCCCCAGAAGCCCCCCGGGTGGCTGAATTCAGGTCTACGCCCCTCACGTGACTCTCTTCTCCTTCCTCCTCGGCCACGTGCAGCCGCCGCTGGCCAAGGTGGCTCTAGACCCACAGCTGCAGGCCACCAGGTTTGTGGTTAGAGAGACCGCCCCAGGCCAGTAGCCCCACCAAGGGCTGGCGATCACCCAGCTGGAGCAGGTCCCGGTTCACCCCGAGCCCACCGCAGGGGTCAAGGGCGACACTGACCAGCTGGTCTGCTCCACTCCTGGAACCAGAAGGGGACGGTGCTGGCACGTGGACTGAGGGTGTGGGACGCCCGAGTTCTAAGCAGGGGAATGGACAATGACCAGACAGACCCCAAAATGCCCATACTGCCACACCTGCAAGGGGCAGAAAAGCACGGTCTGCCGGTTTGGTTCCGTGGGGGCTGAAATGTCATGTTCAAGTCCAAATGCGCCTCCCTGAGGGTGTGAACCAACTGTGTAAACAGGACTCCGGAAGAGGCTGGCATTACTTAAGGCACGGGCGCGTTCGTGAACTGGACCTCCGAGAGCCTGTCTGGATGGGGCCACGTTGAATCCGGTGGGCCTTGGTCCACAGGCTGAAGCTCCTTCGGGGAGAGGAGGCCCAGCCAGAGCCACGGCCGACCGAGCCGGAGGCAGGGTGCAGGCAGAGGAGCAAGCCAGGCCTGCTGGGTGGGAGCCCACCCCAGAACGCCCAGCCTAGGAAGAAAGCATGGCCTGCCGGCACCTTGATTTGGGATGTCCAGCCTCCAAAACCGGGAGCCCGTCAATTCCCGTCATGCCAACCCATCATGTGGTATTTGTCAGAGCGGCCTGGCAAACTGAAACGGGGCCCTTTAGGCAGCTCGGTCCCTGCGCCGTGTGCGCCGTCCCACTGTGTCACAGAAAGACACAGCGTGGCCGGGGCGAGGCTTCAGGGCCAGCTCTGCCCTTTCCCCTCACGGCCGTGGGCAGCTGGCGCGTAGGGAACGCAGCGTCCTCGACTCTGCGCCAAGGTTTCCCACTGGCCTCCGGGGACTCGAGACACTGATAAAGATCTAACCGTGTGTCCTGGTTAGCAGGGCAAAACGGCTGGCAGGGGAAGTTTTTGTCACCAGCATTTATTGTGTATTGTTCTTCTCGTGGAGGAGGACTGAGTGTGGAACACCGGCCCTGCTTTGTCAGGACAACTAAACACATGCTCATAACTACGGCCAGAGCTCTGGAAGCAAGGTGTGTCCACGGCATGTCCGAGGGAGCCAAGCCTACCCCCGGGGGAGGGTGGCCGGATAGGTGCGGTAGCTTGACTTAGGGACCCCCGCATTCCTGTGGGGGTGACTCCTTGTGTTATTTTACTTCAGGTGTGGCTCAGCTGGACAAGCTGGAGCCTAACTCCAGATGACCTGAGTCCTGGATAAGCAGAAGAAATCCAGACCTGCAGAAAGCCAGGGCGGAAGCAAGAAGTCAGCGGAACCCGGAAGGGTGAGGAGAAGACACGGCCATGGGGACAGAACGCCAAGGAGTTCAGGGTCCGCGGGCCGGCCAGAGTGAAACCAGGAGCCCACAAATCCTCCTGCTTAAGGAACCCACTGCGTGGCGTCTGTCGCAGCAGCCCTGGCAGATTAAGGCAGGAGGCAGCGGGGAGGTGGGGCATGCCCCCGGATCAATGCTGCCCCTTGGGCTGAACTGAGGGTGGACTGGGGGGCGATTAGGAGGCTATTGCCATGGTTCAAGCAGGAGAGGGTGGTCCTTGGGCCAGAGTGGGGGTGCAACATTAGGAAGAGCTTAACAGACTTCTGGAGGAGACACTGAACAAGGGCAGCCTGGCGTCCGGGCCGTGCTCAGCTCCCCCGAGGGCTCCTGAGCCTCGTGGAAGGCGAGCCGGGGGCAGCAGTGGGGCGCCCGAGTTCCCAAAGGCTCCTGAGGCCCTCTGGGGTGTCCAGACAAGCCAGTAAGATGCAGAGTGGGCGAGGGGTCCGGCCTCCCCTAGGCGTGGGACCAGCAACCCCGTGAGATTTCGGGCTGTCCCAGGAGGACCACGGGGGCTTCCCAAGCTGTGGCCAGTAGGAGGGCCTGGGACAAGTCCCGGGAAGTGGAAGGCGCGAGGCTGTGCCTCGTAAGCAGTGGCCACCTGAGCATGCTCTCATTTATACCCCAGGCGGACGAGGCCTTTGGAGACTACAAAAAGTCCTTATGCCAACTGACCATGGGAAAACCAGGGTTCACTAGTGTGTGCCAGGACTCGAGGGGCCTGTGTCTTGTCAGTCGCCTCCTGCCCTCTTCAAGTATCAGCGCCTGCACCTCATCTTCTCCCCACCACCCCTCCCTCACGTCTTCGCTCCTCCGTGACATTGCCAGAGCAGAGCTCTCTGCACAAAGCATGCTATGAGGCTGCAGGGGACGGAGGGGATGGAGCGCTGCTCGGTGGAGAGATTTAGAACTCAGCCTAAGGCATTAGGTTGAAGTGCAACCGCCCCCCCCCCAATCACGTTCAAGTCCTAAGCCCCGCCCTGTGAATGTAACCGCCCCCCCCAATCACGTTCAAGTCCTAAGCCCCGCCCTGTGAATGTGACTTCATTTGAGAATAGGGTCTCTGAGAACAAGACCAACCGGCATTAGGGTGGACACCCACCTAATATATGACCAGCGTCCTTATAGGAAATGGTGCTGGCTTGGAGCCATGTCCCCCAGAAAGCCACATCCGTGAACTGAACCCACTCCTCTGGGCATGCACCGGTGGTCAGCGGGACCTTCTGATGAGGCTGCTGCGGTTAAGCTGGGCCCAGCCCAGGCAGGAAGGGCCTTAATGCTATTCCTGGAGTCCCTGACAAGAGGAATGAAATTCAGGTAGAGAAAGAAAGCCGCAGAGGAAGCCACCCCAAGCCGAGCAGCAGAACCCAGAAGAGACCATGAGACGCTGCCACGGGCCTTGCCACGTGACCAGCTCAAGACCGCGGGGGTGCTGGAGCCGGCCCCAGAAAGCCAGTCTTTGGGAGAAAGCACCGCCTTGATGGTGCCTTGATTTGGCCTCTTTCCCAGCCTCAAAACCAGAAGGAAATAAATTGCCCTTGGTTAAGCCAAGCCCCTGCGAGATATTTGCTTGAGCAGCCCAGGAGACTAAAACGGAAGGGGGATGGGGTACAGACAGGGGACAAGGGCATGTGACAGCTGAGACAGACTCCAGCCCAAGGTCGCCCCGCCTCCCCTGGAAGCTGGGAAGAGGCCGGGAGGGGTCCTGCCCAAAGATTTGGGGCTTTTTGCCTCCAGAATGGTGAAATAAAACATTTCTGTGTTGGGGGTTTGTGGTCCTTTGTTACGGTAGTTCCAGGAAACTAAGTCAGCATCTTATGACGGTATTGCCCAGGGTCCCTTCATCCCCAGTTTACCACGGACTCCCTGAAATCCCGTCCGCCCCTCTCTGTTTTTTCAGAGTTGTTACTGCCTGTGGCAGTTTGAGAGATTATTTTATGAATCCCAAAAAGAGAAAGATTATGTTTGTACACTCATCTGCTCCTCTGGGTGAGATACCCTTTGCATTAAATTCAGCAAAGGTGTCTTTGGTTAGATGACCTGTTAAATTAAGGCTTTTGATTTGACTCCATCAGTAAGGCATGGCTCTGGTCGAGCCTCCGCCCTCTTGGTGGGTCTGCCATAATGGGCGCTCACTCAAGAAGACACAGCGGAAGAGAGAGCCCTGTCATTTTTTAATTTTTTAAATTTCTCTTCCCTTCCTGCCCCCATTGTCTGCTCTCTGTGTCCATTCACTGTGTGCTCTTCACGGTCCACTTGTATACTTGTCAGCAGCACTGGGAAAATGCATCTCATTTTTGTTGCGTCATCTTGCTGCGTCAGCTCTCTGTGGGTGCGGCATCACTCTTGGGCAGGCTGCACTTTTTTCCCACAGGGCGGCTCTCCTTGCAAGGCACACTCCTTGTGCATGGGGCTCCCCTACATGGAAGACACCCCTGCGTGGCTCGGCACTCCTTGCATGCATCAGCACTGCATGTGGGCCAGCTCACCACACGGGTCAGGAGGCCCTGGGTTTGAGCCCTGGACCTTCCATGTGGTAGGCAGATGCTCTATCAGTTGCACCAAATTCGCTTCCCTCTGTCATTTTTTTGAGACTGCCATGGGACAGAAAGAAGACTGAAACAGCTAATGCCCCAGGAAGAGATGAACCATTTACCTGAAAGCTTTCCGCTGATCTTGGGAAGAGAGCTGAGACTGATGGAGGAGAAATAAACAAGCCCTCTGCCAGGAGAGAGAGGCCTTCACTTAAACAGGAAGCCCCAAGAGGCTGGGCCCACAGAAGTCAAGAGGAAGAGGAAGCCTGGAGGTCGGCGGCCATCTTACTTCAGCACATGGCAGCTGACTTTGGTGAAGAAGCAGCCATAAGTTGGACTTTTTATGGTCTTGGAACTGTAAGCTTTTACCCCAAATAATACCCTTTATAAAAGCCAACTAGTTTCTGGTACTTTGCATCAACACTCCTTTGGCTGACTAATACAATGCCCCAGACTCTTGGGATTCCCACAAGAACGTTAAAATCTTGATCATGGTCACAGACAGACCAGTGCAACCCACATTGTTTCCTCTCATTGTCACTGACCATCCAGGTGGAGATGAAGCTCACTCGTGCACACCAAAGCCTTGTGGCTTCCCAAACAAGAGCCATCTTCCCTGATGCAAATTATGCACCCCCTCAAGAGACCAAAGCAAGAGCACCCATTTCTTCTTTTTTGATTGCAACTTTTCTGCTTAATTCAACCAGAAATTAGGTTTACTATAGCTAGGGAAACTCCAAGTCTCTATTACTGTGCTTTCCAAAAGCAAAGCTGAGCTTTCTTTCTGGCGGTAGACATTATAGATGGTCAGTGCTCACTTGGGAGAGGGGCTGTCCTTTCCCCCCGTGACTTGGTGGGATGTCCCGAGGCATCACCTCCAACACAAGGTTGCTGGAGCCTGATTCCCGAAGCCTCTCTCCAGCCAGTCCATCACGACGTAGGAGAAACAGCTTCTCCAGCAGAGATTCTGGCCACCAGTGAGGTTTCCCTGGACATGTCTTTGCTTGTCCCAAGTCATTCTGGGGTTGACAGCTGACTTTACAAAGGACCTTTGACAGATTTCCTTATGTGGCTGCATTTTCAGGGGACAGCAGTAACAGATACAGAGACCCTTGGCTGCCCTGGCAAGGATGCTGGGAGGTGCCTGGAGACCATGATTTGGAAGATTGGATGCAACCTGCCCTCAGCTTCCTTGCCTTGGCTGATTTTGTGGATCAAAAAAGTTTTTGGAAAAAAGCTGAAACTCTAATGCTTCTTCAGAGCATTTCCTGGTTGGTTTTCGAACCACATCAAGAAGGACACTGTGTGGTAATCTTTGGCATCTGCTGGATAAGGAGAACCTGGTCAGAGTCATCAGAAAGGCAAAAGATTATCAACATGGCAGATTACCAACATGGCACCACACACTGCATTGGTGAACACATTGTTTGAAATTAGGAACCTCTTCCCAAAACCAAGAGTTGAGGCTGGCAAGGTTAAGTTGAAGTTGGTCTGAGTGCACTTCTTTAGAGTAATCCCGTGAGGGTGGACAGGAAGGAGAACTTCCTAGAACATGGCCCAGTGAAAGCAGGTGCTTGGCAGAGACTGATGGAGGCAAAGACTCTGGGGCCAAGGTGGGACAGGGAGCAGGAATTCCCGGAAGCCCTGGCTGTGGGCAGCACGAGCTGATTCCCCTTTCACCAACGCTCCGGCTCTGAAGGAAACAGCGCTTGGTCTTTGCTGCTCATGATTCCCCTTGAAAACCTTCTGGTTTCAGGCTCCAGAAACCTGCATTTTAACATCAAACCCTGCACTCACCACCTTTCCTGGCAGCAACTCCTTAGCCCCAGCCGAAATGAGACCCCGAGGGTGGGTCCGCTGAGGAGAGGACCTGGGGAGCCTCCGGGAAAGTTCGGCCCATGCCCCCAGGGCAGCTGGTGTCAGCAGAGCGGGAGAAGCCTCGAGCCTGCCGGTAAAAGAGCTCACAGCCCCGGGAGCGGCGGGCGGGAAACCCGGCTGCCGCAGTCCAGAGAGCGGGAAGCTCTGGCGTGCGTGGAGAAGGGCCTCGACCCGCCGTGGAAGCTTCCAGAAGACCCTGCTGGAGGACATGGCCAAATGAAGACGGTCGGCTTTCCAGGCACACCCTAAAAACTCCGCACCCACCTTCCCGGCATGTGTCTACTGAACCGTAATCTTCATGCCGCCAGCAGCTGTGTCGTCCCGTTGCTCACGCTCCCGATCCATCAGCCACAACGGGGACACGAGGCGGCTGGAAAGGGGGGCACCGGGCGCCCCCCAAGGCTGGCTGCCCTTGGCTATTTATAGCAGTGAGCGTGGAACGGATCTGTGCAGCCCATCCTGGCGGGGCTGGGGCCGAGCGTGCGGAGGAGCCGGGCGGGCTGGAGGCAGGCTCACCTTGACATTTGTTGGGAAAATATTTAAACTCCGGCCTTTGCTGGGGGAAGGTCTGAGCGAGGAGGTACGGCGGCTCTGACAGCTGTGCCTGGAAGGCCCAGCAGCTCCCGCTTGAGGATCTGCACTAAAAATAGAAACGCCGGCATGCGGGAGGGAATCTGACCCAATTAGAGATTACCAGTTTCAGGAATTACTGGAAAAGAAATCTCATTAACCACATTAAATATAGGAGCGAGAGGCTTAACAGGCCATTGGGAAGGAATAGGGAAATCAAAACTCAGGCGAGATTTTTAAATAATGTTGACGACTTCTGTCAAGGGAAGGGAAGGGACCAGGGGGTGAGGTGGCCCAGCGGTCCCCAAAGGAGACGGGCAGCAGCCGGCCGACAGCCGTGATCCCCTGTGCCTGGTGCAGTCCCCACCTGGGGGCCAAGCCAACCCCTGACTCTGCGTGCTGACCAGTCAGGGACGGTGCAGTAGCACCGGCAGTTGGTGTCAGGGGACGCACCCCACCACACCCCATGCCTGGACTCGCCAATTCAGCAGCTGGCGGCACCACCCACCCCCTGCCTCAAGCCAGGAGCTTGGCAGGCAAACTCAGCGCCTTCCCCCCCCCCCCCCCCCCCCCCCGTCCAATCTGTCACCAGGTCCTATCAAGCGGCCCTGAAATAGCTTTCTCGAGATCGCCCCGCTCTCCACCAGCTCTTGCCAGGACCGCGGGACTTGCTCCCTGCCTCCACCTCCCCACCCTCCGGGCGCTCGTGCCGGAGCACTTTTCCTGAAATGTGCAGAGGCTCTTATCCACGCTTGGCTCTGAAAGAAAATCAGCGGCTTCCTCTTGCCACCAAGCATTGCCCCACGTGTGTTTCTACAGTACACAAGTCCTGAGGAAAACGCTAAAAAAAGAAGCGCCCTGCTCAGATGCGTTCATGGGGTGCTGCGGTACCTGCTCGGAGGCGGCGTTTTCCATGCCTGTTTGACCCCGGGACACCTGACGACTTTCCGTGCGGTGCCAGAATGCTCTGAGTGAGGCTGGGCAAGGCCAACGCCCGAGCCTCCGAGCCTGCCCCCCCCTATTTTGGGGATCGAACCCTGCCCCCCACAAAGCCACACCCAAGCCCTAAGCCCCGGTCCTGAGGACGGGAGCCTGTTTGTAAATAGTCTGGAAAGATCCAGGTGAGGTGAGGACTGATCAGGGTGGGCACAGCTGCAGGCCCATGAGCCTAGGAAACTGGGACACGGGAGGGGATGGATGGGATGGACACGGAGACTGAGGTGCGGGTTGCGGGCAAGCCATAACCGGAGCGCGACAGGCCTCGGAGAAGGCGTGGCGCTGTCCTCCATACCTGCAGGTCGCACTTGCCCCCTGCCAAACCGCGAGCTACTAACTTCCCGTTGCTTAAGGGCACCGGTCTGTGGAGTTTTTTATTTCAGCCCTGGCAAACCGGGCCACCTGGGTTTTGGGCACCCAGGTCCACGACTGGTCATTCTTTACCTGTTTCTTGCACTCCCTGTGCCCAGCAGGTCTCGGCCCATTGTATTGGTCAGAAGCCTTTCAGCTGCCAGAGGCATGACGGCAACCCAGAGCAGCGGAAGCCCAGGCCGTCCGTCTGTCCAGGGCCCGGCGGTCTGAACTCCGCTTTCCGGGCTCCATCCCTTAATCACTTTGCTCAGTGTGCCCCTCTGGGCTTCGGCGTCATTCCTGGGCCAGCTCCATCCATGTGGCAGCAAAAACTCCCCAACCGCCCCCAGGCTGCATCCTCCTGGCTCAAAATTGGAAAGGAAACGAGTCTCTCGCATGCTCTCTCTCTCTCTCTCTCAGCATGCATTTTAAATCCCCCAAAAGAGTCTTCTTGCCTGGCCAGGATCCTATGCTACTCCTTGGACAGTCACTGAGCCAGAAGCCCAAGGTACTCCAACCAGCCAGCCCCGGGGCCTGGGCACACGCCCACCCCGAAGCAAGAGATGTTGGGGAGACACACAAGGGGCAGCCCCTTCAGAGCCTTGTGGATTGGGGAAGCTGGGTGCTCGTAGGCTACAGATTCACTGCATCCACCAGTCAAGGGCAACTCAACTCCCTCCTCGCCAAAGGAACCTCCCCCCCCCCCACACTCCACAGGGCTCCCCCTGCCCTGCCCCAGCCTTGCCAGTGACTGCCTGCCTTGGACCCCTCCCCTCCCCTTGTCTCCTCCAGTGAAAGGTCCTTGGGCACAAGGAGCACTTCCTTTTTGTTTGTGAACCCCACTCCTCCATCGCAGGGCTAAGCTCCTGACAATGGACTGAAGCATGCTGCATCTCACGGTGCAGTCACTGGGTCTTTCCAATGAATGGTCCAGTGCTTCAGAGGAGAGGGGGGAGGCCGGCGCTGGCGCAGGGTACGTAACCTTTCAGTGCTCCCATCTTCCCCTCTGTGAAACTGGAGAAATCATAATGTCGGCTCTGCCAGCTTGGGGTGAAGGTGCCCCAAATTGTCCTCGTGAAGCACTTAGATCAACAAAGGCTGACAAAGGCGCTGTCAGGTACACCTCTGGCTGGGGAGCACAGGGGTGGATTTTCTTCCCCCTCTCTCGTCCATGCATGTTTCTATGGCTCACAGCATTTTTACAGCTGATTTTTATAACCAGAAAAAGGCAAATAATAGGAGGTTTTATATCTAACTCATTGCAGACTTGCTGTAATTCGCAGTTTGACAATTGCACCGCATAAGGCAAATGTACATTGTTATTATTTCCTTTTCTTTTGGTGAATGAGACAGTGTTTAAATGGAGAGAGAAGAACAGATGGGCTCATTCATTCATTCACTTGCAGTGATTAAGTACCCACTGTCGGCCTGCTGGAGGGGAAGGTGCGGAAATTACTCCAGTAGAGGACCTCACCACCAGGCTGGGAACAGAAATCACCCCAAAGTAGGGGTGCCTGCAGACCTTGACTGGAGGCAGGTCAGTGCCGATTTCTTCCATCAGAAGGAGAGAGCTAGCTGAACAGGGAGGTGAAGATGGTCAGCCAGCACACCAGGGAACTGAGAGTGCCTACAGCTGCCAGCAGGAGAGTTGCATCCATCATCCATGTGGAATCTAAGCCCCCTCTTGATGTAGAGGGGGAGTGGACATAACCATCCCAGGGTCCACAGGATGAAGGAATAGAGTATGGATTAGAGTAGACTTACTGGTGTTCTACTATAAAACTTTTGTGACTACTACTAGAAGAAATTGTATCATTGACGGGGGAGAAAGTGGCCATAGTAGTTGCTGAGTGCAGGGAGAGGGAAGAAGAGAAGTGATGAGGGGGCATTTTGGGGACTTTGGAGTTGTCCTAAATGATATTGCAGGGTCAGGTGCTGGACTTTATATATCCTGCCATAACCGCTGAATGTACCGGGGGAGAGTGTGAACTACAGGGTAAACGGTCATCTGTGTGGTGCAGCAGTGCTCCAAAATGTTTTTGCCGAGTGTGCTGAGTGTGCCACAATGATGGGGGAGGTTGTTGGTGTGGGAGGAGTGAGGTTGGGAGGTGGAGGTTATACGGGAACCTCTTATGTTTTTTATAATGTAACCTTTTTTGTGATGTATGTATATTCAAAAAAATACAATTTACAAAAATGATGGGGGCTGGGATGTGGGTTATATGGAAACCTCTTATGCTTTTTAAATGTAACATTCTATGTGATCTATTAACTTTAATTTTAAAAGTTTTATTTAAAAAAAAATGGAGAGAGCCGCAGGCCAGATGGTGGTTCTCAAACACACACTTTCCTTGTACCAGCTTCTCTCTTGGAACATCACACTTGGGAAGAGTACCCTGTTCAGCCCCTCCGCGGGCTCTTGTCTGCAGCAGCCCACCCACCTAAGCTTACTGAAATGTTGGCTTATTAACAAAATTCCCAGAAGAAAAAAACAGTAAGCTTACCATGCTATTGGTGGTAAGGAGAATTCGGACTGCAAGGAGAGGCCGCTACATGCCGCAAGAGTGAAAAATACCACCTAGGCGCAGCAAGGAGCGCTCTCCGGGTTATGGGTAGGGTGTCAAGCGGGCGGCCCTCGGAATCCCCCTGGCTGAGGCCTGTTCCCTGATCCCCGATCCCCTTCCCCCAGCCTGGCCGGTGCGCCCGGGGTCCCCCACACGACTGCGCCCCACTGGGCGATAGGGCAGGGCTGCTGGCCTTGCGCCCCCCGTGCTTCTCTGATTGAGGTGGGGTCACCAGGGCGGGGCGTCACTAATTTCTCATCTGCTTTCTCCCTCTCTGCGTGAGATCTCCGCCGAGACGCCCCCCTCGGCAGGGGTATTTCCGTCTGTAGAAAAGGAGGTGGGCTCTGAAGCCCCCCCCCCACCCCACCCCAGCTGCCTAAATGGATGGTTTGACCCTTTCTGGAAGAGCTAGGAGAGACCCAAGCACAAAAGTCCCTGGAGATTGCATTTGGGAAGGAAGGGGAGGGGGGAGCTAGGGCGGAGACTTGGGGAAGGGGGATGTGAGAAGCGCAGGGTAGGTGGATCTTGGAGGGGGGCGCTGCGGGGACGGGCACGGGGGCACTGCGGGGATGTGAACTTCTCCCTGTGCTGATGAGAAGACCGACTCTGGCCGGACCCGGCTTGCCCAGGCCGTGTCCACTGGGCCTGCCTGCTCCACTCCGGCAGGGTCGGCGGCTCAGAGGGTCTGGGCGTTTCTGGGCTCTGTCACCCCATGTAACTTACTGTTTCCATCCCGGGGCGCCTTCCCCTGGGCCGGTGGCCGAGGGAGGCCACTTGAGCCGACCTGGCTGGCGGCTGCGCACATGGAGGTGGGCCCGCGGGCTCTCCTTGCTTCCATGGCTTCTGAGGATTGCGGGGCCCTGTGCCTGAACGTTGCCCTCCCCGGGTGCAGGGGGCCAGGACTTCATCTCCTGGGGAGAAGGGGAGGGCTTTCCCGGTATCCTGAGAAGACACACAAAACGCGCCTTCTGTCCCCACAGGAGCAGGAGAAGCAAGGCGAAAAGAGGGTGCTCAGCACCCCGCGTGCCGGAGCAGGAGGGAACGGAGCTCCCAGCAGCTCTGGGTCTGGGGTGCAGCAGGGCAGCACCCGGTTAAGGAGCACCTGCCGCCAGAACCCGCGTTAGGATCCCACGGGCGTGTGGAGCAGGACCTGGCGGAGCCCGCGCAGCCATGCCTGCTCCAACGCTGGACGTGCCCCGGGCACTCAGCTCTGCCCTCCACCTCCTCACCACATTCGGGCGAAGCTGGTAGCAAACTGCCTTTTGCAGGTCATCCTTCCGGAGGTGTTAGCTCGTCTGCGAGCCCAGGAAGCGCCTGTGGCACCCGCTCTTCCCACCGCAGAGGTGGACCCAGAGAGTAGCTTGCAGGTCTCGGCGGGACCCCAGGCCTGTCTGACCCCAGCGCTGCCCCTCCTTCCCCAGCAGGGAAGGCGGCTCAGGGGAGGGGTGCGCGAGCCCCTGTCAGGGCAGCCGACTTCATTGTCAGCTCGGTCAGGGAGGATCTGTGGGGAGGAGGGCAAGGGGCTTCGCATGTTCAGGCTTCTTCTTCCCCATGCGGAAAGTGAGGCAGGCAGGTTTGGGGGCGAGGGTGAGCCCTGCCAGTAAAACCTGGCTGCGAAACACGTGGCCACGGACCCCCGCCTGGCGACCCCGAGGGGAAGACCCTACCCAGGAGGCTCTAAGGACCCTGGAGAGCCCCATTTGGAACAAGCTCGTTCAGGGTCAAGGGAAAGCCACGAAACCCTCCATGGCCTGACCATTGGGCCCCCTGGGGAATGACGGGTGGGGTAACCAATCAGTACAGTCAACAGCTGCCCCCACCCCGAACAAGGGCAGGGGGAGAGTTAACAGCTTAATGAAGGTCACGCCAGCCAAATCGCTCTCTCTGCCTGGAGGAGCCTGCACCTGCAGGTTCAGGTGCGCAATCCTGTTTCTGGGTAGACTTCTGGCCTGCATAAACCAGCGTGGTCTTAAATTCTTTTATGGAGCACAGCCAGGAGCCTAGAGCAATCCAGCATCCCCCAACCTCAAAAGGGAGCTGTGCTGCCTCCTCCCCAGACAGACTTGTAGGTGTCGTCGCAACCCCACCCGTCACCCGTAGGCCCGTGAAGGTGGTGGCCGCGGCTGACAGCATCTGGCTCCTGGGAACGTGGCCTTTCTTCGCCCAGGAAAGGGTTTGAGGTCAGGACATAGGTGCCTGGGATATCACGCACAAGCTGGAAGGCTGAGGATCCGACCGGGTGTCCGTGGCCCTAGACCTCCTGATCGGAGGGGTCTGGAAATTTCTTGAGCTCCAGGGAGTTGGTCTGCAGAGCCACCCGGCTCTAAGCCAGGAGCGAGGGAGTGTGCAGGCGGGCTCCCTGCTCGCGCAGCTATCCTGCTGCACAGGGGTGCAAAGCCAGCCAGGCCGAGGGTGGAGGCTGGCCGTCAGCGGAACCCCCAAATGGAGCCTGAGCCTCACATCCGAGCTGCCGACGAGAGGGCCATCAACTCACTTGCTGAGAAACAGAAAGCCACTGTCCAGACGCAGGTGTCTTTCCGTTGAAAACGATGAGATTCCTATTGAAATTGGATTAAGGGGGCAAAGGGGTATAGGAATTTTCAGGGGGACACCGGGGTTCTTCAAGAGTTGAAATGGGGGCTGCAACAGAAAGTAGAGGGCCTTCCATTCAGGTTCTTAGAAGCCGAGCCTGACACGGGGATTTGGGGCCGAGGTTTGCGGAGAGCGTGACTTCACGGTTAGGGGGTAAGAGACGCAGGAAGGAAGGGAGACCCAGAGCGAGGTGTGGGCTGGCTGGAAATGGGTCTCGCTGTCCCTACGGGGAGGTCTGGAAACGCTTGGCACTAGAATTTGCTCTACCTTGAGACAAGGGGACAAGTGTCAGTGCCCCAGGTCAGCCAGTCACAGGCTGCAGGCTGCCCCTGCAGGGCCACGTGGGCGCGTTAGCTGCTGGGGAAGGGGCTGGGCGCGGCATCAAGGGGCCCTCCGGAGACTTTGGGGATTGGCCCGAAGGATGCGGTGCCACCAGGATTCTCTCTCTCCCTCTGTCACTCCGCATGGCTTCATCTTCTCCCACTGCAAAGAGGATTTCTCTGCATTTCAGAGCACGTGGCCTCCAGCTGCTGCAGCCCTTTCCCCTTGGGCTGCACGAGGCTACTCTGACTGGTCAGGCCTGGCTCCGTGACCCTTCAGGGGCTAGGAACCAGGCTTTCTACCCAGAAGAATCAAGGTCAAAATTCACGGGGTTGCCCAGAACAACAGCATATTTCCTACCTCAACAAGAAACCTGACAGTGAAAGAAGAAATAAGCAGCAGCACAATAACACCAGGTGCCTGAGTTAAACTTTTCCACGCATCCTCCCACATGCAGATCGAGAGGGAGACCACAGGAACCACTCACGGCCCATATATAGTGCAGTGCAGAGAATACTACAAGTTACCCCACACTCGGAGGGAGCTCAATAGCCAAGCCAGCAGCACGGCTCCACCCCATAGCAGAGCGGGAGAGAGGAGGGGTTGTGGGGTTCAGCAGGGAAAAAAGAACGTGGACCAGCTTTTCTGTCCCACAGCACCCTGCTCTGATGACAGGCAGAGTTGAGAGGAAAGGGCTTAGAATGTGACTAGAGCAAGAGACGGTAGCCTTGACAAGTCATCCTTTCTGGGGGTCGGAGGCATCTTACAAGGGAGAAGACCCATGGAGGTGGGGAGATGGAAAAGGGGGCCACTAAAGGCAAGTTTCCCTGGGCAGCAAGAGAATAGCACATAATTAGAAAACAGGTGCCAATTAGCTTTTCCCACAAAACTGCCATTTTCCGTAACCAAAAAATAGTGTGCTCTTGAAGGGGGGGGCAAGGGGGGGACAATCAGACCCCACCCCACCCAGCCGCTCTATAATCTTTCAGTACTCCTAAGTCTGGAAGATACCCGCAAAACAGCCACAGCAACATCCACACAAAGTTATTAGAAGGAAAATAAAATTCTATACATAAAAATCAAGATGTTTTAGCAAATGAAAACATAAAAAGGAGAAAAAAAGCACTGCATAGCAGAATGTATAATATAAGGCTTCCCTTGAATCGTATCGATATAACAAAATAAGCAATTGCAAATATGAAAGCCATCACATATCAGAAACTCATAAACTCAGAAAAGAAAAAGAAATATCACAGGAAGGTATGAATTAGAGATGAAGAGCCACAGGAAAGAAATTGAGGAAAATGACAAAACTACCTTAGAAATGAAGTCTAAGTGACAAGATACCCAATGGAGAAGAGAAAACCAAAATTACAGAAAGGTGCTTAGAGAATAGAAAGGAGTAGAGTTAAGAAAACAGAAACCAAAAAAAAAGGAAAAGGAAAATAGATCAAAGAACATTAAAATGACATGTCATCGAGTTATCTGACATTCATCACAACTCTAAACCTGAATTTAGGGGATACTGTAAAAGGGGACACTGTGTACCTGGAAAAAATGATCCCGATTGAGGCACGCCAGTAAAATGATTTGACCTTAAAGATAAAGAAAATCACTATCTGTGTCTCCTGGCAAAAAGACAAGTCACCTACGAAAGTAAAGAAAAAGAGGCTGGCATCAGATTTCAGGATCGTAGCCTATAGCGCAAGATAATGATAGAGAAATATTTTTAAGAAACTCAAGTAAAGCAATATTTTAGTGAAACACCAAGAAAGAAAGTTTCAGCCAAGAACTTTATATCCAGCCAAGACATTCTTTAAATAGCCTAGCTATTGTATATACACATACATACAAAACTCCCAGAATTCCTTACTGAAGAATCTACAATACAGCAAACTACAGCCAATCACGAGGTGAACTAGAAATGAGCACTGAATACTATTAATGGTGGATATGAGACTGAAAAGTAGTGTGTGGAAGGATGGAGGAATACTACATAAATGATCTGACAAAGCAAATTTTAAAAATTGGGGAAGGAAGAATAAAAAGAGAATGTAGAATAAGTCCAATGATTGTCTCCTAGGCAAAACGCAGGAGTTCAGGGATATCATTTAAAGCTGAAAACTGAATAGCAAGGCTTAAAGTAAAGGGACAGTTGCGGACATGATATGAATTTATTCATATAAAATAACTACACTAAAAATAGAAGTCATCATGAACACCTAAAGCAATACTCCCAAAGGTAAACGCTAAGTAGGAGTAATCTGATAGGAAAGACATATATATGGTAGCCATAGCAGGATACCCTCCGCAAACATATCATAAAATAACATGAGAGAACTGAGAATAAAGATATCATTCATATCAATAAATGCAAATGAGCCTGACCCGCCATTCAAAGATGATTTTCAGATCGGCTCACAAAGCAACACCCAAGTCTATGCATTATGCAAAAGAAACACCTAAAACAGAAAGGATAGAGTTACAGAGAAGGGTGAGCTTATCAAAGGGCACTGCAAACAAGATGAAAGCAGGAGTGCAATCCTCATCTCGAACACCGTGTAATTGAGGCCAAAAAGCATTAAGCAAGACAAGAAGGGGCACTTCATAACGCCACTCTCTAAAGTTCATACGAAGATATAAGAACTTTGAGCAATCTCTGTGCCGGATAACACAGCCACCAATTTCATGCAGCAGACATTAAAACAGAGGCAAGAAGACATAGGAAGATATACCCTAATTACAAGAGAATTTAAAAACCCTCTTAGATTCAGGACAGGTCAAATGGAAAATAATTAATAGAGATACACACGATCTAAACAGCCATAATATATAATTTTATTGCTCTATATCAAACTTATGCAAATTAATGGAAAATATACCCTTTTATTAAGTTAATTTTACAAAATGACTACATAACAGAGTCTAAGGAAAGCCTCCATAGATTTCACAAAGTTAAACAAACAGACACAAAATTTTTGGCCACAAGGAAATAAAATTAAATAATAACAAAAAGAGAGGATCAAAAGACCTTCCCATCTAGAAAATTTCAAAACTATTAAATAACTTTTGGATCAAAGAGAAAATAGAAACCAGAATAGCAGAACTTCTAGAAATTAAGAATAATGAAAGCACAAGTTATCTGAAACTCTTGACAAGAACACAAGCATTGATCAGAGGAAAATTCAGAGCTTTAAATCCTTATATCAAAAAATGAGACAAGGAAAAGAAGTGAATTAAATATCTAATTCAGAAATATAAGAAAAAAGGACAAGGAAACTGAGAATAAAACAAGGAAGTGACAAATATAAAAGCATAAATTATGAATTAAAAACAGCAAAATATTGAACTAACAAATTATAAACAGATAAATAAGTTGATTCTTTAAAAAGGGCTACAAAATAAAGAAGTCACAGGTTAACCTAATAACAGAAATGGAGGAGGAAAGGGCACAAAAAGAGAAAGTTAAAATGATAAGCAAGAAATTAACCTTTAAAATATAAGAAATTAAAGCAATCATAAGAAAGTAATTCATTCAACTTTATTCAAATGCATTTAAAACCAAGATAAAAAGGACAATATCTAGAAAATAATTTTAAAACTTGGTACTGTTAGAAGTAGAAAGTTGAAACATCTCAATTTCCACAGAAGAAACCAAACAGGTTATCAAAGAGCTACCAGTGGTAAAAACACCAGGTTCAGATAGCTCCACAGAGAAATTCTACCAAACCTTTAAAGAACAGATAATCCCAAATGCAATTTAAATGCTTTTCCTCAGGAATGGCTCAATCAACAATAAAAGGATGGGAAGTGGATGTGGCTCAACTGATAGAGCATCTGCCTACCATATGGAGGGTCCAGGGTTTGATCCCCAGGGCCTCCTGACCTGTGTGGTAAGTGTCCCATGTGCAATGAGTGCTGCCGTGCGCAAGGAGGGCAGGGCCACACAGGGGCGCCCCACCTAGGGGTGTCCTATGCATAAGGAGTACCCCGCAAGGAAAGCTGTCCTGCCTGAAAAAAGCACAGCCTGCCCGGGAGTGGCGCCGCACACACGGAGAGCTGGCACAGCAAGATGACACAACAAAAAAGAGACACAGATTCCCAGTGCTGCCTGATAATGCAAGCGGATGCAGAACACACAGCAAATGGCCCCAGAGAGCAGACAACGGGGTGGAAGGGGAGAGAAATAAATAAAATAAATCTTTAAAAAATAATAAAAATAAAAATAAAGCTTAAAAAAAAAAAAAGAAAAAACCAACAAAAGGAACTCCCAAAGTCCTTATAAAGTGAGTATACTATTGGTACCAAAAGCTGACAAAAATTGCACACAAAAATAAGACTCCTGACAAATCTTACTTTGACAAGGTGCAAAAGTCCTAAGTAAAGTATTGGTAAGCAAAATCCCACAGTGCCTTAAAAAGAGAATCTTTAGGACCAAGTAGGATTTATTCCAGGAATGTAAGAATGGTATAATATTTGAAATTCATTTGATCATAAGATCTTCTACAGTGATATCAAGGAGGCTTTTTAACAAAGTAGACTATCTATTCCTGACAAAAGCAGGAATTGTGGCTACTTTCTTATAAGTGCACACATACATACACACATATATACATACCCCCTGAGCATCACTGTTAAATTCAGGAAAAGGCAGGAGTGTCCATAGCTATTAACAGGCTATTAAAGATATAAATCCATGCAATCAAAGGAGAGAAGACTATTGTGTTGGAGGATTTTAAAAGAAGAGATGAAATTATTCGCATTTACAAATCATATTAAAATGCTCCTGACAACTCAAAAGAAGCAATGAAAAAAATGCCACAATCAGGTTAGTTCAGTAATGTAACAAGAGAAATGTAATAACCAGTATGAAATATATTTTATATGTCCCAAAAATAACCAATTAAAAGTTAAAGTGGAAGAGAAACTTCAATTATAATAGCAAGAAAAAAAGGAATATACTTAATTAAAAATGTGCAAAACCTTTATGAAGGATCTTTAATGTAATCCTGAAAGAAACAAAAGCAGACTTAAACTGAAAGATATTTCATGCTTTCCGATAGATAGGATGATTCAACATGTCAAAGATGTCAAACTTCCCCAAGTTTATATATAAATTTAATGCAATTGCAATAAAAGTATAAAAAAGTGTGGGTTTTATTAGATGCTAGAAAAGTTTATTCTAAAGTCAGAAATATGCTGGAAAAGAAGATCAAATAGCATGTCAGATTTTAAAGCATACTATAATTCCTCTAAATTTAAACATTTTAATATTGGTGTATTAACAGAAAGATGAGCAATTGGAACAGAATAGAAATTTTGTATCTGATAAAGATTGTAACTGAAATCACTGGGGAAAAGAGGGATTACTTTTAAACAAATGGAATTAAAATAAATGAATAATCATTTGGGAAAAAGTTGGAACTGTACCTACAAGCAGAAAAACCCCAAACATATAAAAGGTATATGTGTAAAAAATAAAATCTTACAAACATTAAAAGAATGCATAGGGAATTCCTTTATAAAAGGGAAATGGCAAAAATCTAACTGTCCAGAAACAATAATTATAAAAGATCGATAGAATTGATAGCATAAATTGAATAACTTTTGCATTGAGAAATATTAAGCCAAAAACTAACATGAAAGTTTTAGAGGGGATATTTGCAACTTGTGTTACAAAGTGCTAACCCCCTTGGACATATGAGCTTTTAAATTTCAAGAAGAAGCAAAACTAAAAGCTTATAGGAAAATGGCAAAAGTTGCGAATAGATACTTCACAGAAAGAGAAATGCAAATGACCCTTAAATAAATGAAAACACAGGAAGAAAAATGATCATTGGAACTACATTTGGATACAATTTCTTATCTATTAGAGTGGTAAAAATCCAGCTGGCAGCACTCAGTTGGTGAACTGTCCTATACATTACTGAAACAGGACAAAGTGGCACAAGTTCTATGGCTGCACACTTAGAAGCTACACGTTTAGAACTATGAAAAATAAAGCACGGGAACATTCATAGTAGCAGCATTGGAAAACATCCAAATGCCCATCAACAGAGTATTACACAGAAGAGTACCACGAGGCTGCAAAGAATTGTTAGAACAACCTTTATCTACTGGGGTGTGGAGTAATCTTCAGGAAATACAGTGAAAAGTTCAAGGTGCAGAATAATGTATATATAGTGGTACCTTTTTTGTAGCAAGGGGATCATATATAAAAGCATTGCTTAATTTTGCAAAAAAAGAAAAGCTGGAAATAAATAATCATGTTCATACAATTAGGTACCAAGGGTTTGGGTATAAAGAAAGGCAGTCCATATATAAAACCAAAAACGGTAAATAAAAACCCTGTCCTGTTAAATCTGAACTGGAAATATCAATATGTACTTGTTATTTAGAAAAATATTTCCCATCTCTCTCTGCTGTGGAAATGAACACCCTTAGCACCTAGAGGCTAATGTCTAGACATAGACATCATTCTTCTCTAAAAGGAATGAGATTTCCTTGAATAAATGATTTCAGTTCTGTAACCCCTTGTCGCAAAACCAGGGAGCCCCCAAACACAAATGGAAGCACGGACTCTCTTAGGAGGGGCTGCCCTTTGGCTACTTCGGGGAGCAATTGAGTATCCAAAAGAAGAATGAAGACTCTGCTTCTGGCCATGATGGACTACCAGGGACTAGGTTAACCCCTGCCTACCTGAAATGACTCAAACAGCAGACGAAATATACCCAAAGGTAGTTTTGGATGTTGGACAATAATAAGCAGCACAGAAGAGTCATTCCTAAGAGAAGACAAGCAAATGAGGTGATGGCATCTAAACATGACAAGTATAATTAATATCACTGAATTGTGTACTTGAATGTAGCTAAAATGGGAAGTTTTGTGCTCAAAATTGGTTACTACAATAAAAGAGAAAAAAAAAAGGAAAGGGACTGTATGATTCCAATTTCAGCTGCAACATGTAGTTGGACATTGTCACCCCAGCCTTGCAACAGGAAGTACTGAACAAACAGAAAATCAATTGCTATTTTTGGACCCCTCAAAGCACTGAGGTTGTAGGGCAACCACTTCCTCGTTACCCGGAGAGAAAAGTAAATCTAGAGAGGCACAGTTGAAATTTGCTTAAAGGTCATTTTTGAAAAGGAAGGATTCACCATTGCAAGTGAATCTGATACCCTCTTCTTACTCTAAAGATACGTAATTACATGGTGTGCATGAAATATTTGTACAGTCTTTTCTGGAGGAACTATCATTAATCCCAACATGGTAAGGGAAAACTCTTCTTTATGGAATAATAGGCAAAGAATGGAGAATAAATTACAGAAATTGGAAGCCATCAATTCCAAATGTCCAGTGAAGATTTTAATAATCAGTTAAAAGTTGGAAAGGAAACAAGATATTCACACAAACGCCCCACAGATTAGTTGCTAATTGCACATAGAAAAGCTTGTTCGTTTGTGGTTTTTTTTACTATCATTGTAAGCAAATGAGGTAGATAGCATCAGTAACGAAGCACCCTGAATTTGTGTGCCTTCTGATATGACAGTACTATGACGGATTCTTGCCAGACACCTTTGACCTGAGTCCAGCGACATTTATTGGCCAAACTTCTTTCCAGGAAATCTAGGGAATGGAGGTATCAGGAGAGAAGCAGAGAAATCTAGAATTTCTGGTGCTCTGGACACTGGCTAGCCTGTTCAAAAAGGCACTGATGTAGTTTTTTAAAGATTCAGGCTCTCTCTGCTGACTCAAGAAATCCAGTACCATGCTTTGAGCTTCCGGATGGCTGGGCCACGTGGCAAGGTGCGACGGAGGCTTCCAGGTGACCGTCAGCAGGGAATGCAGGGTCTTTGTCCAAAGCTCACAAGCAGCCCTGCCGTCACCATCACAGGAGCTCGGCAGAAGAGCCTGCCCAAGTCCAGGCTCAGGTGAGGCCCCAGCCCTGGGCAATGCCTGATCCCCATCCTGCAGGGGTCCCAGGAAGAAAAAGAAACACCGACCCCCCTCTCCAGAAAGGGGATACTACAAGGAGAACCTTTGGAGTAGGAGGAAACTGGTTGGGAGTAAGCATTTATGAAAAGATGCTCCACCCCAGGATTAACGGCAGAAGGGCCAGGAACGTCCTTCTACATTCACCAGATCAGCAAATTCCAAAGTGGTGAAGAGAATCAATAACCTAGAAATGGGAGGGTACATTGGTTCAAACCTTTCTGTAGAAACAATTTGGCATCCACTTGTAAATTTAAATCTCTGAATTGACCCTCCCAGGTTTTATAAACCTAGAGAAAGAGTCACGCATGTGCACTAAAAAACAAACATACTTACAAGCTCATGGCCATATTGTAGAAGCAAAACAGCAAAAGCTATTAACAGAAGAAGAAAAAAAAATACAGCATAGCAACAGAATAGAGTATTACAGAACAAGGAAAATAAGTAAATTACAGTTTTATGCAACTATATGGATGAGTCAGAAAAATGACTGGAAAAAGTAAATCGTACAAGACTGCATTTTATGACACTGTTTTCATAAAACCCCACAACAAGCAAAATGGAACTAAATATTTTTAGGGACGCTCGTACACACCCACACAGTCCATAAACCTGTTTTATCAGCTCAGGAAGCCAACAAACATGGAATTGCCTCTGGTGTAGAAGCAGGAACTCAGAGGGGGGGGGGAAATCCAGGTCTTTGCAGTGTGATTGGTCTAGTCTTGAGTTGGGTAATCGTTCCAGAACTTCCAAAAGCGTTTTTACGTGTTGATGCTTTCTTTCGATGCCTGCTTTGTATCTATCCAATATCACGCAGTAAAAATCTTCAAGAATAACCTGCACTGTGCTCCCAGGACAGAAGCTCCCCGGCATGGCAGCAAATGCTTCCCGGTACGGGCCGCCCGTGCCCGCGCTTCCTCAGCTACACTGTCACCTACAACGCTCCCAGATGGCTCCCGGGACCCGAGAAAGAAGCGGGGCGCTGGCCACCGCTGACCGGCTCCCTTGTACAAGGCCTCAAGCCACAGTCCGGGGCGAGGACTCCAAGAGACTGTGATGCTCAGATTCCAAATCTGGGTGACTCCAACTTCTGAGAGAGAGAACTGACAGGTTGGCATTTCCTCTATTTCTATAGTCAAAAAGCCTGAACGGCAGGGAAGGTTAAACCGCTACTCAGAGACGGAATCTGCTCTGTGGCCGTGCTGCCTGTTTCCCGTGAAAGTCTCAAGGGAGGGCCCTATGCTCTTTCTGGATCTGCATGGATGTGCGTGTGTTATGTGTGTGCGTGCGCATACGTTTGTTCATGTATGTATGCATTTAACTGAATTGAATAATTGGGAGTATTGTCCCAAATTCTGTGCTGTGAATCACTGGTGCTCCAACTTCAGCTTGCTTCGGCATCACCGGCAGAGCTCCAGCCCCAGACTTTCTGGCTGGTCCAGGGTGGGGCCTGATAATCTGCATTGCAAGCAGTTTCCCAGGTGATGTGAAGCAGCTGGTCAGGGACCCCACTTTAGACATCTCTGTCTTTGTCACGAGATGCTACAAAAAAGCAAAACAGAACAGCAAAAACACATATCTTTCTTCCTAAATCAGAGGATGACATCAATTTTCTCAACCAATTTTTAAGTCTGACCGAAAACCAGGAAAAATATTTTAAAAGCATTAAAATTTGCACTTCCTATTATGTGAACAAAAATAGAAATTCACAGTCTTATTTGACAGGCAAACGCTATTCTCCTTCTAATTACATAATTATAGAAGCGCTATCTCTTCCTTTCAAAAGTTCGGAAGGCTGTATAGATCACTCTCATCCTGGATGCATCGACCGAGATGGATGGTTGCACCATCCCCAGCCCATCTGCACACGTGGGAACAGAGAACTGCTCACTGAGCTCACTGAATCCATCGCAGGACCTGGACAGGAGAGGAAGGTTTTCGTGAGCAGCGCTCTCCTGGGTCCAGCCGGGTCCCACGAGCTTCCTGAGCTGAGGTCGGCTGCAGGAAGGCCTTAGACGCAGCCCAGGACCTGGCTCCGCAAAGGTGAAATGGCCAAGACACCAGGAGCACAGCGTCCGGCCACGGAGGCCGCGGCCCAGAAGAGGCCCGGGCACAGCAGGCGCCCGTCTCTACCACCAGGACAGCCACGGCCCGAGAGGCTGGCAAGGGCAGCGCCCGACACCAGCCGGGAGGGGGGAAAGGCAGGAACGAGCGTGGGAGTGCTTGTGTGCAGACCCCAGGAGCAGTAGGAGGCTCTGGGGGGGGGGGGGGGGGGGTGAGCGGGGGGCTCTGGCCTCCCGGTGCAGGGGCCGCCTGCCTGAGCCGTGTGTGTGCACGCGTGTGCGTTTGTGTACAGGTAAGAAGATCCAGCAGCACGCGGGACACCTCGCGCCCTCGGAAGTGCAGCCTCCTGCTACCTGCCGGGTCCGCGCAGCGTCAGCTTCCCCTCTCTGCTCCTCAGCTTCCGGACCTCCCAAGGGGAGGAGCCGTGCTCCGTCCCGCTGTGCCCGCAGGCATCTCAGGGAGGGGGCCCCGGGGACCCCCAGCCCCTGGCCACCGGGTCGGGGACCCCCAGCCCCTGGCCACCGGGTCGAGCAGGAGCGCGTCTTGCTTGTGCACACGGAAGGGTCTGCCCTGAGCCAGGACACAGGTCTAAGCCGAGCGCGCATCCCTGGCGCCTCTGACGTCCCCCAACTAGGAAATGGGCTCTAAAGTTTTCATTGCTTGTTTACGGTGAAGGTAAGTTAAAAAGAGGCTGGGAGAGCCAGAGTGAGAGCAAACACCCGGAAGCCGAGCTGCACCATGGATTATCCGCTGTGAAACCTCGAGCAAAGGAACTGTGCAGCTCTGTGCCTCAGTATCCCCACCTGCAAAACGGAAGTAATAGCACCGACCGCCAGCACCATCCTAAGCTATCTAAGGGTCTAAGAGGAAGCTCTCGGTAAAGGCCCTGCCTGTGAGCTATTATTATTTACACTGGCTGCGCAAAGTATGAAAATGTCTACAGAAAACCATCGCCTCTCTGCATGTCGTGTGCTTGAAGTCATGCTGAATGCACAATTTGACTTCTGCTTTTTCCATTTAACATTCGTGCTTAAGAGTCTGGGCATATCTTTAATAATTTTTTTACCCTGCTGAAATGTTTAACTGAAAGCTTAATATTGTTTTGATTTATATCAGTATATGAGCCAGAACCTGTGGGGAGAACTAGGGCGTCTCCTACAGAAATGGACACATGCTGTATCATTTTAAAATGAAGCTCCCATTTATATCGTCAACAGGACTTTTTAAAGTTGTTGAAAGCGTTTATTTTATAGGCACTAACATGGAGACCAAAACAGCATGAGTTTGGAGCCTGTCAAGCCTGGCTGAATTCCCCACCCCTGGGAGTCGCACAACTCTGAGCCTCGGTTTCTCCAGTGTAAATGGAGGGATAATGTACATGTAACCAGGTTACTTTGCATGTGCAATGGGGCCACCTTTGTAAGCAGGACACATTGGAGCCCCCTACCCACCTGCTAATGCCACTAGCTCTCTGCAGATTTTGTAAGGGATTCATTAACTGCTATATGTATGTGTGTGTGTATATACATATACACATATATATATATAAATTCTAAATATAAATTCTAAATTTCTCTGATTCAAAAATAGAAAACTATCACACTCTACAGAAAATTTTAAAAAAGTAGAAAGCCATAAGAATATAATCAATGATATCTCCTTTTACTTTGGACTCATTTATTAGTGAGATAGATGTTTCTGAATCCACTTCTTACCCTTTATATTTCTTTTTCATTTTATGCAAGGCCACTCACTGTCTTTTCATGTTCTTTACAGCTTTTTCTATCAGTGTTTTTAAACTGAATTTTACAAGATCTTTATATGTTTTGCGGATGTTAACTCATTGTAAGAGTTGAAAATAATTTTTTGTCTTGTTAATTAAATTTTAATTTTGCTTTGCCTTTGCTTTTTAAAACATGGGATATAATTCACATGACATAAAAGTCACCATGCTAACGTATATGATTCAGTGGTTTTTCTGTAGTCGCAAGGTTGTGTTCACTAATTTCAGAATGTTTTCATCAAACCAAAAAGAAGCCCCATTAGCCAGCCCCCGGCAACCACAAATGTGCTTTCTGTCTCTATGGATTTGTTTATTTTCCTGGACATTTCATATAAATAGAATCATACAGCTTGTACCCTTTTGTGTCTGACCTCTTTAATTTAGCATAATGCTTTTAAAGTTCATTCATGTTGTAGAATGTATCAACATAGCATTCTGTTTTATGGCTAAATAACATTTAATCGTATGAATAAATCACGTTTAATGTATCCATTTATCAGATGATGGATATTTGGGTTGTCTCCACTTTGGGGCTATTATGAATAATGCCATAGTAAACACTGATGTACAAATTTTTGTGTGGACATTTGTTTTCATTTCTTTTGGGCATATGCCCAGGAGTGGAATTGCTGGGTCAAATAGTAATACTACATTTAACTTTATAAAGAACTGCCAAACCTGTTTCCACAAGGCTGTACCATTTACAGTCTTCACCAACAATCTAAGAGGGTTGCAATTTCTCCACATCCTCAACAACACTTGTAATTTTTAAAAAATTATATCCAGCCTAATGAGTATAGAGTGGTAACTTACTGTGGCTTTCATTTGCAATTTCCCAATGCCCAAGGATGATATGCAGCTTTTCATGAGCTCACTGGCCATTTGTCTATCTTCTTTGGAAAAATGTCTCTTCAAATCCTTAGGCCATTTTTAGTTGGGTTATTTGTCTTTTTATTGTTGAGTTCTAAGAACCGTTTATATTTTCTAGACACTAGTTCCTTATCAGCTATATGGAATGCAATTTTCCTCTCCCATTCTGTGGGTTGTATTTTCATTTTCTTCATAATGTCCTTTGATGAACAAAGATTTTTAATTTTGATAAAGTGCAAAATGTCTCTTTTTTCTTTGGTTGTTTTGCCTTAGGTGTCAGAGCTAAGAAACTGTTGCCTAATCCAAGACCAAATAGATTTACCCCTATGTTTCCTCCTAAGAGTTTTTATAGTTTTAGCTTTTATACTTTTTGACTTTGATCCATTTTGAGTTAAAGTTTTTAAATGGTATGAGATAGAGATCAAAAGTAATTCTTTTCATGTAGATATCCAGTTGCCCCAATATCATTTATGGAAAAGATTCTTTTCCCATTGAATTGCCTTGAAATCCTTGTCAAAAATCAATTGGCCATAGATGTTTGTGTTTATTTGTGGATTCTCAATTCTTTTCTGTTGATCTATATGCCTATCCTTATGCTAGTACCACTCTGTCTTTTTTCTTGTAGATTTGTAGTAGGATTTGAACTCTGGAAGAGTGATTCCTCCACCTCTGTTTTGTTTTTTTTGTTTGTTTTGTTTTGTTTTGTTCCTAAGTTGTTTTGTCTATTCTGGGTCCCTTGCATTTCCATATGAATTTTATGATAAGCTGGCTTCAGAAGGAGTTGGGACGTTTTCCCTCCTCTTCTATTTCCGGAAGAGTTTTTGCAGTACTTATGTTGATTCTTTTTTAAACATTTGGTGGAACTCACCAGTGAAGTCATATGGTCCTGGGCTTATCTTTGTGAGAAGGTTTTTTTATTACTATTTCAATCTCTTTACTTGTTTTAGATATACTCGGATTTTTAAATTTTGGTAGTCTGTGTGTTTCTAGGATTTTTTCCATTTCATATGGGTTATATTATTTGTTGGTATACAATTACTCTTAACACTCTCTTATAATTATTTTTATTTCTGTAAGTTCAGTAGTAATATCTGATTTTCTTTTCTGATTTTAGTTATTTGTGTCTTCTCCCTTTTTTTCTTTGCCCATCCAGCTAAAGGTTTGTCAATTTTGTTGATATTTTCAAAGAACCAACTTTGTTGATTTCCCTATTGTTTTTATATTCTCTGTCATTTATTTTCACTCTAATCTTTGTTAATTTCTTCCTTCTGCTTCCTTTTTAGTTTCTTAAGGGGGACAGTTAGATTATTAATATAAGAGCTTTCTTCCTTTATTTCCTGTAGGCATTTACAGCTATACACTTTCTTCTAAGCACTGCTTTCAAGGCATTCCATAGGTTTTTGCATGTTTTGATTTCATTTTTATTCATATAAAAGTATTTTTTAAATTCTCTGGTGCTATTTTCTTTGACCAATTGGTTATGTAAGAATGTGTTGTTGTTTAATTTCCACAAATTTGTGAATTTCCTTCTGTCATTGATTTCTAATTTCATTCAATTGTGGTCAGAGAACATACTTTGTATGATTTCAATCTTTTTAGATTTATCGAGACTTGTTTTATTGCCTAACCGATGGTCTATCCTGGAGAATATTCCATGTGCCCTTGAGAAGAATGTATATTTTGCTCTTCTTGGGTGGAGTGTTTGAATTATTTTTTAAGTAGCTAAGTGTATAATTTCCTTTATGATTTCACTCATCCTTTTCATACTTCAGATCCTTAGCCATGCTGAGATGAGTGTTCTGCAGCTTTCAATGATGACTTATTTTGAAATTTGGGCATATTTTCTCAGCAGGGCCTCCAAAGAACCCACAGATACATACCAAGAAAATGAATCTACTTTGAACATCCACTGGGCACAAGTCAAGGCTTAAGAAAGAAGCCAATGCCAGTCAAGTGGCAGCTACCCAATTTCCAGTCAACACTCTGAGTGGATTTTTAATTTCTCCTTTTTTTGTATCTTTGCAGGTATTTCAGTGGGAAGGAAGGGCAGCTGTTAACCAGACATAATTACAAACGGAGGTATATCTTACACATGCAGTAAAATGTACAGATCTTTAGACTGTGGGTTATTTTTTTACTTAATGTGTGGACCCCTAGAATGACCACCTAAATCAAGATACTGAAAATTTCCAGCACTCCATCAGTCTCCCTCACAATCCTCCAGGTAATTCCTCCCCCAGAGTAAATGCTATTTTAGCAACACTTTATTTTAAACCCAAAGATCTATTTTTGTTTTTCAATACATTTGAAACTACATTATCTCAGTGGCACACCTGATCCCCCTGTAGTCTGTCTTCTTCTAAGCATCAGTTCCACTCCTGAGGCTGTCTGCTGTGTGGCTAAACCTAAGAAGACGTCTGCTAATGATTTCAAATAAATCTGAAGGAACCTTCCCTGGTTTCTCTCTTGGCAACAAGGCACTGTTCAAATAGCAGTCTTCTGCTGAAGAGTGTCTGGGTTAATAGAAAATCCAGGTTAATTTACAGAGTCCTCTGGGGTTCACGTTTTCCTATTTGGTCTTTGCTGCTGCACATCCTGGACGGGCTCCCAGTTGTAATACGGCATGGTGGCTGCAGTCCATCTTGTGGTCAGTTCCAACCCCACCACTCCCTAATGCCACTTCCAGTGGCCAGATACTGTGGCTCTATCAAGAATGGGAGAGAATTTACTCCTATTTTTCCTGAAGGACTTACTTACTGGACCTGCACTACTATTTTTATTGCTTTTTTCAGTCTGCTCATTTTTGTGTTTGTTTTGTAGACCGTCAGAGCTGAATCATTAGAAACATAGAACAAAAATTCAGCAGCAACTATGTCAATTTTCTCTACATCTCCTCTTGCCAACCCTTGTGGAACCCTTGACTCCATTCTGTGGGCCACAGAAACGTCTATAAAGATCCTTCCTGTGGTTATCTCAAAAGGATTACAAACCCAGTCTGTGCAAAATTGAAATTCCCATGTTTATCCTTAAAAGAGTACTGTCTTGTCCTTGCTTCTTTGTTTTAGTTTAGGAAAGTGATCTTGTATCTACCCAGTCACCCGGGAAAAACTCCTAGAATTATACTAATTTCTTCTTTCATTCTATAAGCAATTAGTCCCAAACCCTATCTTCACAATTGATCTCTCAGATTGTTGGTCAGAAGGTGAAACCGTATGGTCACTCTTCAAAAATAGTTGGGCAGCTAAAAAAAACAAAAATTAAACATATGCTTACCACACAACCCAGTACTTGCACTACAGGATATCTAATCCAGAGATAAGAAAACTTAAATTGAAATAAAAACTTACAGATGAATATAAGCTTTTTTTTTTTTGTCATAGACAAGAACTGGAAGCAACCCAGTCTCCTTCAATGGGTGGACAAACTGTGGCTCATCTCTACCATGGAATAGTACTCAGCAATTAAAAAAATGAAGTAATGACATGCACAACAGCCTGACAAGATCTCAGGGACATTATACTGAGCCAAAAGAGAGCCAGTCCCCAGAGGTTACATGCTCTGTTATTCTATTTACCCTTGAAATGGCAAAATAATAGAGATGGGGAAGAGATGCGTGGTGGCCAGGGGTTCAATTGGTGGAGAGTCCCAGGGTGGAGGTGGCTGTAAAGGAGTAGTGCAAAGGAAATGCTTGTCGTGGTGGAGCTGATTGCACGGTGTTTACACGAAGCTCCATGTGTGATAAAATGGCACAGGCGCACACATGCACACACACTGCACCCATGTCGATTTCCCGGGTTTGAAACTGTTCTATAGTTAGGTGAGGTGTAACCAGGGAGAGGGGCTGAAAGGTACGGGAGCTCCCTCTGTGCTAGTTTTGCAACTTTCAGTCGATCTGCAATTATTTTAAAGGAAAATGTTTTTAAAAAGCCAGTGCCATCCAACATTTTAAAAGAGGAAAACCCGGGGGGCCCTGTACCATCGCAAAGGAGTTCAGCTACCCTTTCCAGGAGCCCCTGTCCAGTTCTCTGCCTGAGCTTTACCCTCAGGAAACTCAGCAGCCACCATTTTCTGGGCTCATTTTCTGGAGCTGGACTTGAGCCATTAGATGACCTTCCCTCTGACTCCTTGCCCTTGAGCACCGGTGCCCTGTGCTGGTCTCCTCCCCACGGCGTGTGACTGCAGGCTGCCGGGAGAGGCCAGCGACTCTCGGTCAGGTGCCCGAGAGCCTCAAGCTTCTGGGGAGAGAGTCTGAATCCTTGGAAAACCAGTACTTCATGCCCTCAGGACGGAGGCGGCAGCTTCTCACCCTGTCCTGGGGGAATGCACGGTGCCCCCCGCCAGCCTCGCCTCTACTTCCTGAGGGTCTGCGACGGTAGCCCCCTGGCCGAGAGCAGTTTGTGCCCTCGTTATGAACTGTTTGGAAAGACAGAACCCAACTTAGACTAGCTTTGGAGCAAGCATGGTGATGGCAGAGTTTATTATGAGCAGGGGGACTTCGGAGCCAAGTCAGGGCGGGGAGGGGGCCCGGGATGAACCGGAGAGCGGGCTCTCCCCACCTCCCAGGGCTTCTCTTTGCACACGTGCTTCTCTCTCTGCACACCAGATTTTTACTTTGTTTTTTGGCCCCTCAGTCCCAGGTTTGCATTTCACTTTGCAGGGCTCCATTCCGTAGGCCCAGGAGAGAAAGCCAGGCTGCGGTTTGGGTCAGGTTTCCACCCGAAGTCCAGGCACATGCGGCTGAGGATGGGGAAAGGAAACAAAATCCTGGGAGGCCCGTCTTGGAGGGCGATAAGGCCAATTCCCAGAGAAGAGGGGCTGGGTGGACACAAGCTAGATGTCGACTGCACCTGCTGGGAAGATGGCTGCAGAGTGCTTTGAGAATTCTAGGGCCCTCCAGCGAATGTCGCGGCCTCACTGGAGATCGCAGACTCAATTTTCTTCTCTGGATGCTTGTGAGGCCTAATCTATTTTGAAAGGGAAAAGACACTCATTTAATTTCCAGGGCGTCAGTGTGAAGGGTAAATTAAATAATGAGATGGAGCATGTCACTGCTCTCACCACCCTTGCTTCACCCATCTCCCTGAAGCCACTTCTCTTTTCCACAGCCTTTAGAGATTATTTTTAAGTTATTTTGAAAGGAAAAGTGCTGCTCTAACAACTATAAATGGCTTATATTGTCGCTCTCAACCTTTTAAAAGATGTCATATTTTGCAAAAATTAAATTGCATCAAACTCAGGGTCTCTGGAAACCGAGCATACAGACTCCTCCAATTAAACTCTCTCCAGCATCTGCTGCAATATTTTGCCAATAAGCCATTCCAATCCAAATATAGTTCTGATTCTCACAGCACTTTCTGCAGCAATTAAGTATGTATTTTTTATAACATGCCCACATTGCACTTGGCATTCGCTTTCCATTGGCCTCCCATTCTGCAGCCACCTGCACTCTAATTTTGGCCTCTCTGCACACTCTAACAGGTTTGCTTGCTGGTTCTTGCCACACTTTTGCAAATCCACGGTGAGCCAAGGAAATCTGTGGCTATCTTTTCTGTGCAAGCCTGTGAGATTAGCACCGTCTCAGGGAATCTATAGGCCCTCCCTATATCTCACACGAAATATTCACTGTCACTAAAGATAACGAGGAAAAAGGCTGACAGTATACATGTGGCAGTGTAGCCCCGGGTCCAGCCTCAGAGGGACCTGCCCTCAGTTTACACCCTCACCAACTCCTGTCCACACTAACAGCTCCAAGCTTCTAGTCTCTCCTTTCCATCATGCCGTTAACAGGTCAAGCATCATGAACCACAGCTCCGATTAGGTTTCCTCTCAGGGCAACCTGGTGGCTTTCCACTGCCTAGACAGGGAACTAAACACCCCACCTTTCTCTGGCACCTAAGGTTTCCCGTTATCCAAACTCACCCTCTGTGAAGGCCATTCCTAGACCTTGAGCGGTAGCCATGTGGACACAGCCACGTTCTTGGGACGTGGTTTTCCACTTCACTGCTGTGCCCTTTGCAAGGCTCCTCCTCCCTTTCCGGAATGCCTTCTGCAGACTCTGCCTGCCTCGCTCTCCTCTAGAATTCCACACAGAGGCAACAAAACAAGGTCCGCTGGAAAGGTGGCTCAGGCACTGGAAAATGCCAATACATCCTGGGGGAGCTAGAATAGGGGAAAAAGGTAGAAAACAGTAGTCTATACGTTACTCAGAAATGAGAAGAGAACCACACTAAAATCGGTACATAAATGCAAGAATTTATCTTCCAGTGCCTTGCTGCACTCATTTTACTTGTTTTTTAAATGATGTAGGGGACCTAAGAACAGATCTAGAAGAAAAGTTGCATGTTGACTAATAGGCTTTACCTGTACAGATCAAGAATCACCTAAAACAAATTGCTCATATCCATGCTACATGACCACTGACTCAACATCTATTGGTCCTTCCTCCAGAACTGATAGAAAGTCTTACAGGACACAATGTACCTGCGTTCTTTCACCCCCATCAGATGTCTTAGCACTAAAGGATGACGGTGGGCAGTAGAGGGTACAGCAAGGGGCAAGGGGCTCCAGGTTCCATTGGTGGCAAGAGATGGAGGCTAACAGACTGGAGTGCCTCAGCTGAGGGAGCCTCACCTGCCTCAGCTGAGGGAGCCTCACCTGCACGTGCCAGACTCTCATTCTGGGCTCCTGTTAGAAGCCCCCTGGGGGTGCCTGCCAAGTGCCATCTTCTGAGGAAGCCTCCATCCATCAGTCAGAACTTTCACAAGGTGCAGGGCCCATGACCAAGTCCATCAGCTCCACTGAGCTTGCTCCGGTGAACACTTCCACGTTCTTCCTAACTTTCCACATTGTTGAGAACACTGTAGCAAGCCTGCAAACTCGGGGACCACTGGGTCTGGAGTCAGGGTTCTGACCAGCCGTTAGCCTTTTCCTTGCACCATAAAGCTAATTCTAAAGATCTAATTTTCCTGCTTTTGTGATCATTTTGGAAACATAATAGCTCGTGTCTGCTGTAAAAATAGTTCACAGAGAAATAATCTGAGATGATGGCTAATACAGGTTATTACCTTTTGAAACATTAAGAATATGCTTATTAAGTTGGCATAATTCATTTTTATGAATGAACATTTCAATTATTTTCTCTATAGATGTTCACATAAATTCTTCTTTGGTTCTTAAATTTTTCTAAAAGAATTTAATACATTTCTCAGAGATTATTTCTTATGTTCTCTTGGGAGCCAATGGGCTTCCACAAAATTTAAGAACAAAGTTTATAATAATGATCTGAAAAATCATTACTGCAAATAATAATCATAACCCCTAATTTCCATCCAGATCCCTTTTCTCCTTTTACTCCCTCTCTAATTTACTGCCGAGATTCTTTAAAAATTGCATTTACTCTTAAAGAAAACAAGTAGTACACAACATTCAATTTGATATTCATTCTTTTAATTTATATAAACTAGTAATAGAAGAAAGGCATTACTTAACATGACAGAGAAGAATCAATTACAAATGATCATTTACCATTGTATTTTATGGTGACACCCTGGAGACATTCCTACTGAGGTCTAGAATTAAATATGAATACTTGTTATCACTGATACATATTCCTGTACATTCTAGGAAATGAAAAGAAAAAAAGTGCGAACATTATAATGAGAAATAAAAATGTTTGCAAGTGATGTAAGCTTCCACTTAGAAAATACTTGCTTTGGGTTTATTCTACTTATCTTTTTCTGCTTTCCTAAGGTGAAAGGTTAGATTATTGATGTAAGACCTTTATTCTTTTTTAAGTATAATCATGTAGAAATCTCTCTCCAAGTACTGGTTTAGCTGTATCTTACAACTTTTGATGTTTTATATTTTCATATTCTTTCAGTTTAAAAATTTTTGATTTCCCTTGAAATTTCTCCTTTCACTCATGGATCATATAGAACTATGCTGTTTAACTTCCAAGATATTGGAGATTTTCTAGTTTTCTTTTTGTTTTTGATTTCTGGTTTAATTCAATTTTATGTAGAAGGCATTCTTTGTGTGATTTCAATTCTTTTAAATTTGTTAAGGTTTAATTATGACACTAGATATGCTCTATTACGGTAATGTTCAATGTTCATTTGAAAAGATTGTGTATTTTCTGTTTTTTTAAGCCCAAAATCTCTGCCAGAGGTCCTCAAACAAGAGAAGATTCAAAGTAAGTTTGATAACCCGAAACAGGAATCTGGCTTCCCCATTCAGGCTGCCCAATAATAAACCAGTTAGTCACTAATCAAAAATGAAAACACACAAATCCTCACTAGTATCACCTGTTTATAGAGATTCCTTCTAGCTTTGAATCTAGTCAAAATCCCCAAGAAACTGCTGGCTGCAATCAGATATTTTAATCACATTGAAAGGTAATCCATATTTTCTTGCTTAGGGATTCCAGACATGCAAGTTATAAAAAGGAGAGGAAGGAACAAGAAAATCTTTCATTGTTGAGTATGGTGGATAAGTCATCTAATGTTTATGGAATTCAGATAGTTTGTTGGATATAAGGAAAACTTGAAAATTAAAAGTGTATATAGTATAGTTGTTCTGGTTTACCTTGTTGCCAAAGCCGATACCATAAAATAGGATGGCTTTTGACAATGGGAATTTATTAACTTAGAAGGTTATGGTTTTGAGGCTGTGAAAAATGTCCAAATTAAGGCATCATCAAGGTGATGCTTTCTTCCCCAAAACCAGCTACTGGTGGTCCTGGGCTCCTCTGTCACATGGCAAGGCACATGGTGGCATCTGCTGGGCTCCCCCTTCTCTTCTAGGTTTCATCGCTTTTGGCTTCTTGATTCCATGGCTTTCTCTTTGTCTGAATTCCATTTTCTTATAAGGGACTCCAGCAAGAGGATTAAGACCCACCCTGGGCCAAGCCTTACTGAAGTAACCTATTCACAACAGGTTTATATCCACCAGGGATGGATTGGCTAGCTTTAAGTACATGATTTTCTGGGCATACATACAAATTCAAACCACCACAAGAGCCTGAAAAACAAATTTGAGGTTAAAGTGATTTAATAAAAGTAAATATGAAAATATATAGAAATATACACTGTCAATATTATGTTATCTATTGGTGATGCGAGTCAACGTAAACCGGGCTTCCAAGTCTACTTAGAGCAAAGAGAAATCTCTAAATTCCAACTCATGGATCTTCAAGCGAGAACACAGGACATTTCCCGGCAGCCTGCTGCTGGACAACCTTGAGTACCGTCCTTGGAGGACATCATCTCATGGCACCACTGTGTCAGTCAGCAGCTCTGTGTAGTAGAAAAGTGTTCCTACAGCTGAGTCAAAATCTGCCTTCCTGCAGCTTCTGCCCTCTGGTTCTAGTTGGAGCCCTGGAGTCAGCAAGCCCATTTCTGTTTCTGGTTCTGTGTGCAGACAATCTGGTGTCTGAAGATCTTCTCCAGGGCCTGCTTTCCTGGTTCCTTTGAAGGTGCCTCACAAGGCAAGGCTTAGCAACCCTGCAGAATCTTAGGGAGCTTTTAGATGGGCACTGTCTCTCTTGAAGGAGGAGGGCCATCACACTCCGCAGCACATTTGTGCAAACACGTACCAGTCCCTGTTCTTCATAGTTCCCACATGCTGCATTTCATCTATGTGATAGCCTGTGTGACAGAAGACAGACTTTCATTGCCTCCATTTGGTCAGGTACCTAGGGCAGGTAAGACATCTGCCTGTGGTCAACAAGACAGAGGTGGTAGAGTTTGGACACAATCCTCACCACAGGATTTTCCTTCTCTCAAGTCAGTTTAGATTTTCACAAATTTTTATATAGTGCTGAAATTAATTAGCAGCCCACTGAAACGTTCATGTGAGTTGATGCCAATCCAAATCTCCTATCTCTTGAACAGGCACCATTTTTAAAAATTTAATTTTATTGAAGTATATCATTCCTACATGCACATACATAAACAAGGGTATAGTAAAAGTTGTGAGCTTATAAAACAAACATGCATATCATCATACAGGGCTCCCATATATCTCCCCACCACCAACACCCTGCATTCTTGTGAAACATTTGTTAGAAATTATGAAAGAGCAGCATCTAAGTAGTACTACTAACCATAGTCCATACCTTACACTTGCACCATTGACTTTTTTAAAAACATCATGGAGAAAGGAAGGAATGGAGGAAAAGAAAAGAATGAAAGGTTCGAGGATGCACTCAATTGAATCGTATCTCACATCTTTCTCAAGCTTGACATGCTTTCAAGAAAGAAGCATAGCAGTTGCTCAAGAAGACAAGTTTGTTCTAATATCAAACATCTCTTGGATGGACCAGGGTTGAAGAACATTAACTGCTGAAAGGACATTAATTGCTGTGTCCGTGTGGGTCTGTAGCTAAATCTCTATCACTCAAGAGTCCACGCATTTCTGAATGTGGGCTGGAGCGAAGAGCGTGTCTCGGCACTGCAGGGCTACGGCGCTGGAGCAGTTTGATATAGTTATGAATTCTAAAAATAGATATTGCATTATGTTTGTAAACTGGTCTGTACCTGGGTGTGATTAAATTATGATTAGGGCTTTGATTGGGCCACGTCATTAGGGCATTGAGTCCCTACCCTTTGGTGGGTGGGGACTCATAGATAAAAGACATGGCAAAGGACAGAGTTGGAAGGTTTTTAATGTTGGAGTTTGATGCTGAAGTCTTAAGCTAGAGTACTGAGAAGTAAGCACACAGAGGAAAGAGAAGCAAGTCCCAGGAAGGGAGGAACCCTGAGCCTGGAGAGAAGTAAAACCTGGGAAGAGAGGAACCCAGGAAGCCTGAACCTTGGCAGACATTGGCTGCCATCTTGCTCCAACACGTAAAAATAGACTTTGGTGAGGGAAGTAACCTATGCTTTATGGCCAGGTATCTGTAAGCTCCTGCCTCAAATTAAATACCCTTTATAAAAGCCAATAGGCTTCTGGTATTTTGCATCAGCACACCTTTCACTGACTAATACAGATGCTATGAAAGGGTTTCCACATAAAGGAGACACAAAGGTTGGGGCCGGGTTTGAAGATGCCAGTGGAAACAGCCCCTCCTGCTTCATTCTCAGCATTGGTAGGTGAGCCCTCAGCCCCCTGGCCCCGAGCTCCTAGACCCTGCTTGCCAGGTGCCTGCTGCCCCTGTCGTAGAGCCAGCAGGGCTGGGGGGCCCTGCCAGGACAGGGATTTCACAGATGAGAATGAATGCCTCCAAGGGTGTCTCGATGAGATAAAAACCCCAGCCTGCTTTTGACCGCGGGCATTCACCTTAGTAAACAAATTTTCAACTAACACTGGTTTTGGAGGCAGTTTTCTGGCGACTCAGTGACATCCCTGCCTGCCTCCACTCTATTTGACCGTACTTTCCTGGGTGCCTCCTGTGAGCCTGGAACTGGGGGCGGGCACGACAATGCAAGGTTGGGGATGATGGAGCCGACACTGAGGAAGGTCTTTCCTTTAAGCCTTAAGGGGTTCCTAGCCAGGGGTCCGTGAGCTTGAACTGAAATTCAAAACACATTATTTTTGTGGGGATGCGTTGGTGCAGGTGTGATCTGTTTATTCAACAACACACAGTAGAGTGTGGACTTAGTAAGGCGGGTGTGGTTTTCACCTGCCTGGCAAAGGGGTTCATGGAACACAAAAGGTGAAGCCCTGCTTGAAGGAGAAACTGTCTTTTGGGGGTGGGAAAGCAGTAAGTAAAAGCAGTTTTGAGAGAGAGAGACGAAGGAAAGGAGGCTAACGAGGATGCCCTGGGCTGAACGGCTCAAGCCCTAACTAACCCCCACCCCATGAACGGGACCTCTGAAGATGGGATCACCCACGATGAGGCCGAACGGGAGCAGGGCCCCGGTCCAGCACGCCTGGAGCCTCGTGAGAAGTGGAGGGATGCAGGGTGGGCATGAGGGTGAGAGCACGGCCAAGGCTAGAAGCCGGAGGAGGCTGGGAGGGACCGTCCCCTACAGGCTCCGGGGCACCTGGCCCTGCCGACTCCTCGATGCAGGATTTTGTTCTCCAGAAACAGGAGACAAGAAATTTCTCTTATTTTCGCTCCCCAGGCGTGGTCCATCGTTCTGGCAGCCCCAGGGAACGATGGCTTTTGGGCCACAAGTTGGGTCTAAATCCCACAGAATGGGTTAACTCCCAGTCCCGATTCTCACCCCATGGTCCCGCCAGGTGATCAGGCGGCAGGAGGGCGTGAGGTGCAGGTGTGAAAGGGTCGGCAGAGCCTCAGCGGGCAGGAGGGCCCATTGGCTGCTCAGTCAGGACCGGCCACGCGCTCTGGCCCTGGAGTGCGCTGGGGCCCCCTGCCACCTGCCAGTCCGTGGGAGAGGATCGCTTTAGAAACTCGGGGGGGGGGGGGGGACCAGCTGGGGGGGGGAAGCGGCACTATTTAGGCTTCAAGGGGGTCTCTGTAAGGGACCCCCTGCTCCGGCCATCCTAGGAGAGTCAACTCCCTCTTAGCCGCGGGCCTCGAGGAGCCCACCCTCTCACACCCGGGGGGGGCGGGCTGACCTGAGTCACTCGCCCTTCCTCTCGGGTACCATGAGGAGGCCCGTGGCCCCTTCTTGGCTGAAAGGATGCACGAGAGCTTAGCCGGGGGCGCGGGGGCGCCCCCCTCCTCCTGCCGGTGGGAGGAGCGCGGCCCGATGCTCCCCTCACGAGCAGCGCCCGGGGATGGCTCAGACCCAGGGGCCGGGCAGGCCTGGGCCCCAGGTGACAGCGCTGGATGAGGGCCGCCAGCCCTCGGGGTCCCTCTCCTGTGAGCTCCTGCCAGGTCCCGCTGGGAAATGCCCTGCTTCCCCCATTCTGTTTTCTAGAGCTGGCAGAAGACAGGCCCCAAGGGAGGCACTCGCCAGCCAGACGCCGGCCCAGGGGTTTCCGTGTATTGCCCTCTGGACCCTGAAAACCCAAAGGAGCGTACCCCCTCCTTCGCACGGGCCTAGCTAACCGCACACTCACACGCTCTGAATGAGTGTGCTCACGACAGAAAAAAGAAGACCTACTGAGCAGATGAGCAAACAAACCAACGCCCGCAGCCCTCTTCCGCTCATCCCCCTGTCCTGCTTTCCTAAACCCCACCCCGGACATGCGCACAGACTCCGGAAAGCTCACAGAATATGGGGCCGCTGGGGCGGGGCGCAGGGCTACAGGGTGCTTCCGCGAGGGCGTGGCCGCAGCCCCCTGACCCCACGAGCTGACACCCGGCCTCCTTCCCCCGACCTGCCTGCGCGGGGGCCTTTCCACACCGGGCTGAAGCTCCTTTGCCCGCGGGCGGGGGGCGCTCAGCGAGACGCGTGCAGCTGCAGAGGCAGCTCTTCTCCCCGGGACCCCACCCAGGAGTCCCCGATAGACCACCACCCACCCACCCCCTAATCACGCACCACCTTTCCCGGCCCATTTTCATCCGTTCCCTTCCTCCTGCCTCGTTCCTCCTGTGTCTTCTCTCCTCTTTCTCTCCCCCACCCCCTTCTTCTTTTTAAAAAACATACTTTCTGGTTTGGGATCCCTTTGTCCACTCTAGCCCTTATCTCCTCTCTCTCTCTCTCTCACACACACACACACACTCACACACACACTGGGGTAGGTAGAATTCTAAAAATGAAAAAAATCCTGAGATTCCCACTCCCCAACCCTTGCTTCAAGCACGTGTCTATGGAGTGCCATGGAGAATTTGCAGGTGCAATTGAAGTCTCGAGTCAGTCGGCCTGGGGACCCAGAGATTGTCTGGGTGGACCTGACCTGATCAGGTGGGCCCTTCAGGAGTAGCCTCCTCCAGCTGGTAGCAGAAGGTGACACACAGAGCTGAGCAGAGAATTGGAGCAGGATGGGGACTATTCGACATGCAGTTGTAGGTGTGATATGGGGGCTGTCACATTCTTTAGGCTCTGAGCGCCAGCTGGGAACCAGAACCTCAGACCTATGTCCACAAGGAGCTGAATTCCACCATCCACCCAAATGACCTTGGGGACCTTGAGCAGAAAATGCAGCCCGTGTGGGCTTCTGACCTACAGGACTGCAAGCTCACAAACGGGCATGGTTTTAAGGGGCTCATTGTGGTACTTTGTTACGCAGCAGTAGCAGACTAGCACATACACGCATGCATGCTTGGGATGGGCTGGATCCCTCCTTCATACAAATCACCTTGGCATCTGCTATACTTAGACTATGAGGTGATGGATGGGGGGGTCAGCCACCTGATTCCCAGACCCCGGTCATTTCCTGCTAAAGGGTCTTGAAAGTACTGCCGCTTCACAAACTGCGGGGCTCACCAGTCCTCAGAGGCCCTCTCTCCTGCCTCAATTTACTATTTCAAAGCTTCGCTCTGTGCCCGTTGTACGTTCTAAATAACAGTTTGTTCACAATGAGAAAAAAGGAGACAAAGAGCAGATGAAGAAACCAGAGAATGCCCTCTCCTCTGCCTGGAACCCTCTCCCACCCACCCCTCTGTCCTCTTCACTCTAAGTCCCACCCGGAGCATGTGCAGGTACCGTGGACCGCTCACAGAGTATTGGGGTGCAGGGGTGCCGGTGCTGCGGGGGCAGAGGCAAGGGCTGTAGAGTGTGAGTGAGGAAGGTGGAGCCTGGAGGGCAGGTGGAAGCAGGTGGGAGGTGGGGAGGGACAGGGCGGGACAGAGTCTCTCTTCCTTTTGCCTCGGCTGCGAGGAGTGACAGCAGTTCTGAGCAGGAGCTTCCCTTGACCAGGCAGGCTTTGGGCCCTTTTCCCTCCCAGGGACTGCTGTGAAACTTCCTCCCGCAGTGGGCCCTGTCCTTTGGGAAACCACCCAGCCCTGGGTCCCTGGAGGGGCAGGTGACAGCTCAGACCTCCGCTGAGAAGGTGGCCGTAGCCATCTTTAGCAGCTGCTCTAAACCAGCGGCTTACTTAGCTTCACCCCTTTCGGCTACGTGACATAGATATTTTTTCCACTTTGCTTACACAGGTGACATCCTCTGGACAGATAAATGGCCCTGCTGGCTATTGTGTAAGGCTGCAGGGACGATGCACTTGACAGCTCTGGGGACTTGAAAAGAGTCCAATCCCAATGTTGCATTGAGGACAAATCTCATTAACCCTCCAAGTGCCTCCCAAGGTCAAGCAAAGCGAGCCGTCTTGGGATATAGCTTTCATTTTGTGAACCCGTGCGGTCACCCCTCGGGCTGAAGTGTGGTTTGCTGGCCTGGCAGGGGAGCAGCCGCGGTAGGCCTAATTCCGCTGCCCCCATAATAGGGTGGTTGGTCGGGCCCACCGCCACCCCTGAAGGAAGCTCGGCATGGGCGCAGAGTGCCCTCGGGTCTCCCCTTCTCGGCAGCCATGCTTCCGCGGCCGCCCCTCCTCCCAGATGGTGCCACCCGATGCCTTGTGGGGTGGCACCCTTCTTCCTTCTCCCTGCGCAGGCGCAGGGCAGAAAATTCCAGTCTGCCCTTTTCCCCTCCCCCGACAGCAGCAACAGCCAGGCGTGGGCGGGAAACTCAAGTCTGCCCTCCACCCCAGCAACAGCAGCCACCAATCCCTAAACCCTGCCCCTTCCCCCAGCAACAGCGACAGCCAATCCCTAACCACCACCCCTCCCCCGTCCAGTACCGCCCACTGACCTTTCGCCAGCAACCAATCAGAACAGGGCGTGGCTTCGACCAATCAGCCTTCCCCAGCCCCTATAAAACTGTTGCCTCTCCCTCAATAAAGTGGACTTGCGTGTTTACCTTGTCTCCGTGGTAGTTCTTCTGCCGTGCGCCCTCCAGTCCTGAGAGCCCCCGACAAGGGCCTGGCCTCCCTTGTCCCCAGTTCGTCGCCTGCTTCTCCGGGCGACCCCTTGGTCGCCTGCTTCTCCGGGCGACCCCGTCAGCCGAACCGCGCAACCCCTTGTGAGACCGATCCCTCGTCTGCTGCCGGACCGACCCCTCGTCCCAAGTGGGACCGACCCCTCGTCCCAAGCGGGACCGACCCCTCGTCCAGAGCTGGACCGACCCCTCGTCCGCAGCCAGACCCCACCTCTACCGACCGAGCAAACCGTCGCAAACCCGCTCACTGCCACCTTTCCAAGCCCCACTCTGTCCAGTGGATTTTCCTGAAAAAGAGAGAAAAAAAAAAAAACAGTGACAGCTCTTCACTCTTTAAATGCCCGCTCTTGGTTTCCCATCGCCCTCAGGTGAAGCTCCAGGAAGCCAAAGCTTCCCGGGTCTTGACCAATTCCCCCGCCTGTCCCCCCATTCGGGCAGGACTGGGACACACACTGCAGCCCTTGGCACGTGCTTCCTGACCCTTAGAGGGCTGGCTGGACCCGAGGCCCACCGGCCGCTCCCCACCCTTCTCTTTCCTGCAACCATGCCTTCTCATGGCCTAACCCCTGCACCATGAGGTCGGGGCCGGGCACAGGAGCTGCTCGACGGGCTGAGCAGGGCTGAGCAGGGCTGAGCAGGGCTGAGCAGGGCTGAGCAGGGGTGCCGGCTGGAGGCTCGGGCAGGCACAACAGACCAGCTGGGCTGCCCACAACACGCTTGGAACCTGCACCCCGGCCTGAGCCAGCTGCTCTAGCTCATTACGATGCATCCTTATTTTTCAGCTCTGACTCTTATCTGAAAGCCCCTTTTCTGAGCACAGGCTTTCTCGCTGCCATCTCTTCCTGAAACTTGGAATCTCGCCCCAGGGGAGGAGAGCGCTCATCCACTCCATCCTGAGAACGCAGAGCAGGCTCTCTCCGAGTGTGGGACTGACAGGTCATGTATATTTGGTTACGCTGAAGTTGGGGAGCATGTCTCACTGTGTTCATGACAGAATGGCGGCAGAACACCTGCATTTCTCAGGAGCCTCTAGGATGGGAGTCAAGCCTGAAACGTCACTGCGCTGCTTGGGCTCGGCTTCCCTGGCCCGGACTCAGCGCCTGGCTCCCAGCCTGGGCGTCCTCCTTGGGACTCGGCGCCTGGCTCCCAGCCTGGGCGTCCTCCTTGCCCTCTGAGCCTCTCTGCGAAAGCGCTGCACGTTCCCCAGGACCCTCCCCAGCTCAGTGGTCTCTGATCTCGAGTCTAATGAGACCACGTTACTTTCTTCTGGGGTGAGAAATCGTGTTTTCCAAGGAGAGTTGCCAAGGCTGGCCTGGGTCCCCCAGGTGTGTGGCTGCAGGACAGCACCTTCCTCTCATTGGCTGCCAGGCTCTCTCCGTTGAAGAAGGGCATTCTGGAAAAATGCCTCGAGAGTCTCGCCTGACGTGGGATCCTCTCCAGCCCACCGGGAAAAGCATTCTGGCGTTTCGGGAACCTTCCATGTTGTGCCTGCCAACTTCCTGTCGTGTCACCCCATAACCGAAATGGCCTTCCAGCTTCCCTCTGGGGAGAACATGAAGCAGCGCCCTAAGTGAGCTTCCAGAACGGGGCTAAGGCAGAGCTGCAAACTGGAGGCTCGGGGACCAAACCTGACCTAGAGAGGGGGCACCCGAAATGGTTTTTTTTTTTTTGAGCCAATTTTTTAAAAATCATGACTTTTTCCCCAAAATCCAGATTCTGGCAGTTCTTGGAAGTCAGGAGCCCTGGTTGAGGCTCCGAATATGGGGATCCAGGAGGCTCTCACACCCGAGGTCTAAACATTTAAACAGTGTACTTCAGTCTTACATACTGTTAAATAAAGCATGCCCCATCCTTCCCTTTCGGCAAAAAATACTTCCTAATGATAACAATGGAGAACGTGCGCAGGAGCTTAAGTTACCTAGAGGGTTTTCTTCCTCCCAGGTGTTGCAATTTCAGTGCCCCCAGGGCCAACTCCAAACCACAAGGAGAGGAGCCAGCCAGGTGGCAGCCATCCCACAGGTGAGCCTCACCTGGCCGATGAGCCCCGCAGTGCCCCGTCCCTTTCCCTTCAACATCTCTCTTGACCCCCTGGAGTTCACTGGAAGCAACCTCTGAGGGGCTCCCGGGAGCAGCCAGATCTGACCTCCTGTACTTTTTGAGTTAAGAACTGATTTTCTTGGTCATCTCTGAACATTGTTTCTGCTCACGATTTCCTCTCCATTACCCACGTGGGAGCTCAGTGCTACTGTTTTTCATTCCTTCCACCTTCTTCCTCATCTCTTTTGTACCTTTGATATTTTGTTCAGCATTCTGAAAGAGTCTCACCAACTTTATTTACCATCACTATTGCCTCTCCAAAATGTGTCTTCCGCATTTTCCGCTGTCGACCGGCTTTTTCACGGCTGTCGTGCTGTTGCTTGTGTTTCCTCGTGGTCCTACTTTTGCCTGCTGCCCTGGGTTGTCATCTCAGCAGTCTGGCTTGTGTCCCCTTTTTAACTTGCCTTGCCTTTCACTTCCTTGAGAATGCCAAGCTCGGAAGCTACAATCTTGTCTGTCCTTCTGAAGCAGGCTAGTAAGATAGGGAATTAATAGATGGATCTGGAACCTGGCAAAGAGTCCACATCAGTAGCCCCCAAGAAGGCTGCTGGAAGACCCCACCCCCAGGATTCTGCTATCCAGAAAAAAGACTTCTTCTGGGAGCAAGGAAAAGCCCCGGGTGTTCCCTAGGAGCTTTATCATTGGGTCCTCACTGGGGGATTGATGGGTGGGTGATCAATCACAACAGCAAACAGCTGGAGCCTCCTCTCCTGCTGTTTAAAAGCCAGGCACAGGCCTGAGCGTGGGCTCTCGCCCTGCTCTCTTGCCTGCAGACCTGTCCTGCCCAGTGTGCTGCCCTCATGATTCTTCCTCTCCCGCGTGGCCACACAAGTAAACCTGGGGATTTTTAATCTACAAGGGGGAATTGTAGCTTGTGAATCAGCCCTCTTTATCCCTTTTCACCCCCTTCCTCTCTACCTGGGACCCCTGCTCTATTATTTTCTGTTATGTTCTCCCATTTCTCTTCCCTCCCTACCCGAATAAATTACTTGCTTAACTCACCCGGTGTGTTCTTGAAATTCATTTCTGGAGCATAACCAAGAACTTAGATAAAATCCAGTAACACTTTATTTAAAAATCTTCTTTTCCTGGATTCCTAGTTATTTGTTTTTCCCGTGGCTCAACCTGATGGGTAGACATGACTTGGGTCCTTGCCGAATGTCATTCAAGTGTAGGCTTAAATTTCCCGTGACCCACCTCTCTCCCAGTCCTCATCTCTCCAAATTCGTGGCTTGGCTCTGGGTGGGCTCGCAGGCCCTCCTTTACTCACTTTCCACGATGCACGGCTCCGGAGCAGGGGGAAGGGCAGTCCAGCTTTCCAAAATTCCCTCTGTACTACAGGGAGCTCAGGTGCCCACATAACCTGTGGCATGTGGGCCCTTTCTTCTGCTGCTAGAGCTGCAAAACTTTCCATTTTGTTTTTAATTTGGCCGTTTGTACAGTTTCAAGGAGGGAATTTAGGAACTGGTTCTGAAGCCCTCCTCTTCCTCGCCTTAGATGCCACGTGCTTCTGGAAGGCCCTCACGAATATGATGTAGATGGATTTGTAAGCCATTGTTTGGTTGATGGACGGTTTAATCCTGGGCATTGGAAATCCTGTCTGGCTCGTCTTCCAGGAGGCTTGGAAGTTTGTTTGGGGTTCACTGTGTTCCAGAAATTTAGACTTTGCTTTAAATTCTGCTTAACTGTAGATTTCTAAATTTGCAAAATTAACATCAAAATCTTCAGAGAGCAAAGTTTCCTTGTAAGATCAGCAATTCTTTTAGCTTTTTAGACAAGAACCTCCAAATATTCCCAGCTCCTCACAGTTTATTGCATTTTCCAAATCAGCTCAGCGGGGCACCAAGAGCCTTATGCCCACGGACAAAAGGAAGAGGTAGAGTCCGTTTATTGCATAAGAAAGACCTTGGCGGGGCTTTGTCCAGGGTCGGGGGTGGGGAGAGTTGGGGGTAAGCTCTCCATCCTTGGAATTTCCTCTGCTCATCACGGAGGCAGGGAAGGCCCCGTCGCACCTGATAGTTTAGCTAATGAGATGATGGGGTGGGGGTTGTGAGACCAGCCACACTGGTGATCTCAGGGGAGGGGCTGAGCCGTTTGAGATCAGCCTAAACTCCAGGGAGGGGAAGGGGCTTGGAAACCGAGTTCAAACCTCAATTCCATCAACCATGCCTGCATCATGACACCCCACAAAGAAGCCCTGGGCACTGAGGCTCCCTCCAGAGAACTGCTGTGATTGGGAACACAAAATCGGGGAGGCGGGGGTGGGGGGAGTAGGAGTTCTGATTCCACCCGAGAGGACCCTGCATTTGAAACTCCCAGACAGCACCTACTGACAGCATGTAGCAGCGCCTAAGCCTGAAGAGACCACGTCTCCTCTTTTGACGTCTTCTGGTTTGTGTCCTGTTTTTTCTACTATGCTACATACTAATTGTATTAGTCACGATTCTCTAGGCAAACAGAACTGACAGGAGATATCTGTAAGTATTACGAGATATAAAATTGTGTCACGTGACCGTGAGGATGCACGAGTCCAAATTCCTCAGGGCAGGCTGCAGGCTGGGAACTCTGATGGCGGTTTTCAGTGAATTCTCTAGAAGCTGACTGGCTGACGTTGAGATGGACATTCTGTCTCCGACTCCTGAAATCTTCACTTCTTTTAAGGCCTCCAGCTGATTGGATGAGACCCGTCTCATTGCTGACGCCATCTCCTCAGCTGACAGATGGCCTAAGTCCACGACATGGCCTCAAGGTCACAATTAGTCCAAACAACTTGACCCAACAACTGGGCGCCAAAGCCTGGCCATGGTGACAGATGAACTAAGCACGACACTTCCATACTTGCCTGTAGCGCTTTTCTGAGTTCCCTGAGTTGTTCCAGCGAATTCTCCAACCAGAGGTGTGGTGGGGACCCCCACTTTTAGCCTGTTGGCCACAAGTGTCGGCAACCCAGGCGTCTGAGCTTGCGGCTGGGGCCAGAAGGGCAGTCTTGGAGAGGACCGCCCTCGAGGTGGGGGCCAGGGCCTGGCCCCGGGTGGTCAGGGATGGACGAACGGTGGTTCCCGTGCACAGCTGTCGTCTCCACACGTGTCCACATAGCTGGGGCCGTGCACTCGTGACAAGCCTGCAGCTCTCGCAGCCTGCAGTGAGCGTGGCCTTCCCCAGCCCTTCCGCTGCCCAGAAACCTGGCCAGCGGCCTCTCCACACCCCTTCACTCGGGGGAAAGGGAGGGGAGCACAGTCCTGAGCCTATGCTGAATTTCCAGATCTTTCGTACATTATTTAACTCAGTGCTTGCCATGACCCTGTGAGACACTTGTTGTGAGGCTCATTTAGTGGACCACAAAGAAGCTGAAGATGAGGAAGGCCGGCCACGAGTCAGCGGGCCCTCATGGCACTCCCTGGCCGGCTGAGGTTGCCCCCGGCGACTCAGAGGTCCCCACCATCAGGGAGGCCCCTAGGGGCGATGAGCTGAACCTGCTTGGTCTCCGGTGCTTCCTGGGGACCCACCAAGGCTGCCCTCAGTCGGCAGGGCTGCCCCTCAGCCGCCGCCTGCCCTGAAATGCGCAGGTGACAGCGGCAGTCCAGGTTGCACCGACTCTGATGTGGGCTATGGGTGGGAGGCTCTTTGTCTCTTCAGACATAACCTAAGCAGCCTGTCCTGACTTGTGGGTGTGGGACAGTAGAGGCTGCAGTCCTGCCCTTGGTAACCATGGCAATGACTCCCGTCCCGGGAGGCCATTTAGCAATGCAAACTCTATACACATGCCAGTCAGTCCAGGGAGACTCTGATTCTGATGGCAGTGATGCCGAAGCTTAAGGGAACTTGGACTTGGCCTCGAATGGGAAATATAATATAGCCTGTGCATAAATTCAAAATCGTCTAATTCTATATCCGAGTGTGCCTAGTCTCTAGAAATCCTGTTAAGTGATATGGGCTTTGAATGTTCAGAAAGGATGTAAGACTGAATGTGTAGTCAAGGTTGCATCCAGACGGAATGTGGGCAAGATGCTAAATCAAGCTCACCTGAGGTGTGGGCGATATGTTAATTCAAAACCTACCTGGTACTCAGGCAAAGACTTAACTAACAAAGAAAGTAGTTTTCTTTGATAAAAGCACCATTTGACTCCCCACCCTGTATAAAAGGAACTTGAAAATCTTGTTCCAGGCTCGGGTTTGAAACAGAAAGCTCCGGAGTCTGGCCAGCAATAAACCATTTTTCCTTCTCAGAATCTTTCCTGAGTTCTGGCCTCTCTATACACAAATAATTGAACCTCTCTCAACTTCTACAACAACTCGAACACACGCTTGGACCTTCAGCTGTGTCACGGTTTCACTCCCTTGGAAGACTTGAATCGGCTCCTCAGAGATGCTTTAATTTCAATGTTAAGAAATCCTACAGAAGTTGATGATCTATCAGGTGACTGTTTACTCTTTATATTCTCCTTATAGATAAAGGAGAAAGAGCTTAAATAGATACGTAAATGAGAAAAGGATAATTTTTTCTATACAAGCCTATCTCCATTTATCGATGGGACGATAGTGTTCACTGATTTAAAAAGCGAGTGCTTTCTACATCATGGATACTGTTGGTAGCAGAGATGGTGATATTTTTAGCATCTATATGTCAGATGCTTTGAATATAACACTGATGTTCATTTTCCCGAGATTATAAAAAGGCAGCAATTATTATAACCCTTGCATGGATGAAGATAACTCAGGTTCAGTGAACTGAGCTAGCAGAGATTCTGAATCAAATCTGGCTGATCCTAAGTCCCGGCTCTGCTTGCTGGGGGAAAGTCTACACGTTATAAATATTTTTGACCATCAGTTCTAGGCCTTTTACCTCAGATATTTTTATTATATAGTAACTTAACATTTCTATGTTCAACTTTCTCTCCATGAGTTCTCCCATAGCTTCAAGGCCAAGCAAATTAATCATCTTCCACTATAATATAATTTTGCGTTTCCTGAGAGTTTAAAAAAATTTTATTATTTACATGTAATTCCTTAATTTAGCTGAATTTAATTTTACCATGTGGTATAAAGTATAGATCTAATTATCCCCCCACCCAAGATCCAGTTCTCTCATAAACATTTGTTAAATAAGCCTTCCTTGTATCTTTCCCATAGAAACTTCCCTATCATCTAGCAAGTTCTCAGACACTGCAGGCTTTTCATTCTTTTCCATTGATCTATGTTTCTATGCTTTTCACTTATACATCAATATATGGATCACTTATAATCTCACAGAACTGTAATTCCTGATCATTTCTATTTCATTTCAGATTCTTTGATAATCTTGCACACATATATCCCTTTTATCTTTATTTTTTCCTTCCCTTTCCCTTCCCCTCCCCCTTCCCTTCCCCCCACTCCCTCTCCTTCCCTGCTGTTTTTGCAGTCTGTATCCATTTTTGATCTTCTGTATCTATGTTTCTTTTTGCTCTTCTCTTCTTGTCTTCCTCCTCTAGGATTCACCCGGATTTGATCCTGGGTACCACTGATGTGGAGAGAGGTTCCCTGTCAATTGCTCCACCTCAGCTCCTAGTCTCTGCTGCACTTCACCTTGACTCTCCCCTTCATCTCTCTTTTGTTGCATCATCATCTGGCGTGACTCACTTGTGCAGGCACTGGCTCACTGCATGGGCACTCGGCTCGCCATGTGGGCACTCGGCTCACCACATGGGCACTCAGCTTGCTGCACAGGTACTCGGCTCACCACATGGGCACTTGGCTCACCGCACATGCACTCAGCTCGCCACACAGGCACTGGCTAGCCACGCAGGCACGCTTTCTCTTCTTTTTCACCAGGAGACCCCAGGGATCAAACCCAGGTCCTCCCATATGGTAGGCAGAGGCCTTATCACTTGAACTACATACACGTCCCTCTTTTATCTTTAGATTTTTTCCCTCAGATGTGTTACTTCTCCCCAAATCCTTTCAAGATGTTTTAAAAATTGCGTTTGCATGGAATCGCTGGTTAATTTGGGGCACGCCACTGCTCATGGCAATGCTCCACCCTCTTACCCATGAGCCCGTCTCCCTCTCTCCTGTCTAATGTCTTCCTACAGGCTCCCAGGAGCTCGGGCGGCTCATTAATCTCCTTCCATGTGCTCTGTGGACTATTTTTGCTTCTACTCCCCAGTGAATACCTTTCCGCATCCCTGTCTGACAGGTAGTTCTGGGGAAGTGAAGGCTTTTCAGTGTGCATATTTGATGCCAGGCTGGTCTCTTCACTAACCTCCTTTACGAACTGGAATTGCTTCCAATTCCGCACCTCCCGTCACCAACTGCCAAAACGAGCCCCTGGCTGCAGCAGGCAGGCTTGCGCCTCTGCGCTCCGGGAAGGCACAGGGCAGGAGCGCCTCTGGGCGGCTCGCGCACGCCCTCCTGCGTGAGCAGGGCCACGGGCCCACCCAGAGCCGGCCCACGAGTGTGGGTAATTCGGCTGTGAAGTGAGAACAGAGCGTTCCTTCCCTCCGCATCGAGGTGATGGACTGTTTTTCATCATATCTGGAACAGAGGTCGTGCATCCGAAACAGAACCTGTCTGACTGCAAGCCTACGTTTTATTTTAAAATAGAAAATTTTAGAGATATGACCCACTTTAGCGACAAAGAATCCCAAATTAGGGTTGCCAGGTGCCCTGTATATACAGGACATGCCCTGCATGTAATGATTTTATCCTGCATCTTGCATTGGCTTTACCCAGATTCCCTAAATGCCTTGTCCTCAACTTTCTATTTCAATAAATTACAAAAATTCACCGAGATATTTCTCTGCCACACTAATCTGCGTTTACACTAGGTAAATGGCAACACTAGCAGAAAACCATGCTTCCACAAATGAAGATCCCAACAGCTCTCCCTGGTCCATCCTCTGGTTTGGCTGAGAATTTAAAGAATTTATATTTCATATTCAACACAGGAAAAGGCCCACGTCATGAGCTAGTAACTCCTGCTCATTAGAGATGACTGTCGACCAGTCACGGGCTCTGAGAGTCAGCCAGTCAATGACAGCCTACCCCCGGACCCCCCACCTCTGAAAGTCAGCAAGTCAGTGACGGCGCCAGCCTCTGAGACCAGTCAATGACAAAGCCCAGTCCAGAAAACTGGCCAATCAGCGATAGCCCCAAGCCTCTGAAAACTAGCCAACCATAACCCCCAGTCCTGAAAGCTGGCCAATCAGAGGCAGTCAAGCACCCAAAAATAGCCAATCAAGGCCTCGCTCCAGTGACCTTGCTTCTGAAAGGCAGCTGACATATGGATCCCTAAACACTCCTGCTTTTATTTTCCTTTATTTATTTTCAAAGATTTATTTTTTTTATTCCCCCCTCCCCCCACCCTGCTGTTTTTGCTGTCTGTATCCATTTGCTGTGTGATCTTCTGTATCTATGTCTCTTTTTGCTCTTCTCATTTTTTCTCTTCTAGGATTCACCGCGATTCCATCCTGGGGACCTCTGATGTGGAGAGAGGTTCCCTGTCACTTGCACCACCTCAGTTCCTGGTTTCTGCTGTGCTTCTCCTTGACTCTCCCCTTCATCTCTCTTCTGTTGCATCATCATCTTGCTGTGTGACTCACTTATGCAGGTACTGGCTCACTGCATGGGCACTCTTAATGCATGGGCACTCATCTTGCCATGTGGGCACTGGCTCACCACGTGGGCACTGGCTCACCACACAGGCACGCTTTCTCTTCTTTTTCACCAGGAGGTCCCAGGGATCAAACCCAGGTCCTCCCATATAGTAGGGAGAAGCCCTATCACTTGAGCCACATCCACTTCCCTATTTCCCTTTATTTTTAAATATAGCTTTAGATTATATAAATGTTACATCAAAATATAGTGGATTGCCATATACCCCACCCCTCCCACACTTTCCCACATTAACATCTTTCATTAGTGTGATACATTTCTTACAACTGATGAACACATATTGAAACACTGCTGCTAACCATGGTCTATAGTTTATGTTATAGTTTACACTCTCTGCCCCACACAATTTTATTGGTTTTGACAAAATGTAGAATGGCCTGTATCCATCATTGCAATGGTGTGTAGAAAAATTCCAATGTCCCCAAAATGCCCCATGTTACACGTGTTCTTCCCTCTCCCTCCCCTCAGAACCTCTGGTTACCACTGCCTTTATATCAATGTTACAACTTCTTCCATTGCTAGACTACTAATATCCTACTTCTTAAAGTCCACCAGCTTTGAGCTTCCTAAAACCTTACACCAAATCAGTTCTACTTGGGTGGGGAGACTGTGCCTTGCAGGCAAGCATGATGCTACCCCCCCCCCTTTTTCATAAGATATATGATTTACTTTTAGTCCACAAGTTGTCAGTCCTTTCAATGGTTCAACCTCCTTTTACTGTTAGTTATGAGTTTGGCCTTGAGACTGACAGCTGTTCATTCTGACACAGCCAAGAGATGATCAAATTCAAACTTTTCCATTCTTTTGGTGATTTCCAGTGGCTAATTTTATTTGTATGTATTTGAATCCCCAAAGGCCAAAACACAAGTATAAATTTTGTGATGATATCTTTGAATGTGGACATTTATTAAACAGAAAAAGTCCTTTCAATGCTCTTTGTTCAGGAAGCAATTTGTTCCTTTAGTATTGAACGTGTTGCAAATTCAGGCCTAAACCAGCATATGCTAATGACTAAGTCTAAGAGATGTATGATACCCTTGGCTGGAAACAAAGACAGTGATAAACCACCAATTTTTTTGAAATTCATATGAAGAAAAAATAATTACAGCAGAAGTTCTACTGACTTCCACACTGTGCATCATCTTCCATCTTTCAACTCACACAGTCATTTTAATGTATTGCCAGCAAAAGTATTTTTTGTTTCCAACATTACAAGCAAATTTTCCAGTGCTGGAGCAAAATCTAAAGCCACCATAAAAAATAGAGTTGCTCCATTTACTATCACAGAGATTATCAAAGACCTAAACGTCCAGCCTTTTGTACAGTATAGCCACATATGCAACCGAGCACAATGCATAAAATAGTTTTCCTTTGCTCATGCAGTATTTTTCTCATTAAAGGAAGGGCTTGCTCATAAAGGTTATTGTGAATAAAATGTCCTTAGATGAAACTTCAGAAACAGTAGCCTGTTTTTGAAAAGATTCTCTCATTAACTTGGGAGTTAATGAAAAATCACATACTGCTTTCAGCAGAGATGCACCAATACACACGTTAGTGGATGTTTGTGTAAAGGTGAAGCCAATGTTTATTCAAAGTTGAAGCAGAACAGGAATGATTGCTATCATGTCTATATGATGCATAATTATGCTTGAAGGGCATCTGATGTCCTTTCTATTGACAAAGCGATTGTCATGAAATTGTCCTCTCATTCCAGCATTTATACTGATTGAACTGAGCATTTAAAGGACTTTTGTGGTTTTGTTGGCTTTCACTAGTGTTCAGTTCTTTCACATTTAAAAATCCCTTGGTTCTCTTTCACATATGCAATTGAGAGAATCCTCAGTGTATCTGAAGCCTGAAAGCATACTTCAATTCTGAAGAAAAGGCCCCCCCACATTCTTATGACATTTTAAATAATTTACTGAGTGAAGCCTACTTATTTCTTGTTCATAGTGTTCAGTATTTCTTTATGAAGAGGATTATGAACATTGAAAGAAGAGAAAGGAAGTATTATTGAACTACTCTGCTGTTTAATGGAACTTATTAAATAGAGTCAAGAAATAATTGATGAAAAAATTATCTTAAGTGTCAAGGCTGCTCTTCAAAGGGACAACACTACTTATGAACAAGAAAAGAAATTTCATCTTGAAGTGGATATTTGCTAAGGCATTTGCCATGACTGATTTGTAAAGTACATTTCATTCCCTAAAGAATTCTTTTCTTTTAAATGGGTGTTACTAAATACTCTTCCAGCCTGGGAACAAGTGGGATTATAATGCATAATGTTGATGAAGAAGGGAATAAAAATGAACAGCAATGCTTTTTACTCAGTGGACAACATTTTAAAAAGTCAATGATCAAGAGATCCAACATAATCATGAAGATAGAAAAGCAGGTGATCTCATAAAAGGGTGTTGTGGGAAATTGGCTTACTGTTCCTTATTGTAAATCTTTCACCTGTTCTATTGTAGATGTTGCCTATTGTAGATGTTGCAGTTGTTCCCTATTATTGTAGATGATGTTGCAGTTCTGATAGCAAACAGCTGCTTGATAATTTCCAATAAATACGAGGTAGAAACTAGGGTCAAGGCTCTCTCAGTTCCAGAAGTTGTGAGTCCCCTGGTCCCATCTTTATCGCCTCTCTTGTGCCTTTCTCTCTGTCCTTTATTTTGTAAAATTCTGCATCACCTTCCCTTCAAGCCAACCTATTGTGAGCTGATTGCAGCAACTGGTGCCCAACATGGGGCATGAAAGGAAGAAGGCTCACAGCAGCAGGAGCCAGAAAAACGACCTGAAGTGAAGAAGCATTGCCTTGAGCAAAACTAAAGTTTGTGTAATGGCACAGAGCCCCGAATGGTTTGGAAAGCTTTCGAAGCCCTCAAGGGTTTGCTTGTATTTCCCCAGGAAATGGAGAACATTCTGTGTGGGTACCAGCTTGTCAGATAAAGCCATACCATGAACACTAAGAGACAACAAAAGTTCCTGTGGAACTCAGAACATCTGGTCATGCAGATGGAGAGACGGACACTGGTCATGCAGATGGAGAGATGGACACTGGAAACCGCACGGCTGGGTCTCATTCCGAAGACTAGAATGGCTTTACATCAAAGTATTTAAACTACAGAACTTGTTCAAGCATGGCATCATAAAACAAGTATGACTTGGGGCCAGAAAGAGATTAAGAAGGAAATTGAGAAGAGGAAAACTGGAAAAGAAATGTTGAATTATAAAAGGAAGCGATGAAGAAATTCTAGATCAATAGATTTGGAACTGCTTCTGTGTTTGTTTGTTCAATGTCAGTGTGTGTGTTGTAATTGTTTCAGTGTATGTGAAAAAGAAAAAGGAAGGAAAAAAGAAAAAGGAAAAGAAAAAGGAAGGGATAGGAAGAGAGAAAGGAAGGAAAGAGATAGGAAGAGAGAAAGGAAGGACAAAAGATGAAAAGGTAAAAAGTTTGTAGGAATGCTAACTGAAATGTTATAAAGTGTATTTTCTAAAAGTTAGTTTTATAAAATCAGAAATAGAGGTGTGTAGAACAGAACTAGGATGCATATAGTAAGTTGTAAAAGTATTGTGCTAGCATTCAGTGAGAGAATGTGTTTTGTAAAAGTAAAACAAGCTGAGTGAATACAGAAAGTGCAAAAACTGTGTGAAAAGGTTAGCAGTGGACTTCTGCAGTTCTTCTAGGCTTTCTGCCCTGGCCTGATGGCAATGAATCTGGCTGCATAGAAGAAACCTGTGGCAGTGACCCTACTAAGAAACATCAGAGACAAGGGTATTTTGAGGGCCTGAACAAAGCAAACAATTGGGACAAGCTGTAAGGTCCCTGCTACTCTATCAAATTATTGAATGTTGTTTCGTTGAGTAATACAAAACTATATTCTCTGCTGTAATTGGTAAATACAGTGTTTTCTCATGTTAATGGAGTTTGTATTGACTTAGCCTGTGAATTGGATGTGGCCAGCACTAATATTGAGTACTGGCCTATATAGCCTTGTTAGTTGGGAATCTTAAGCCCATGGGAAATAAAAATCTATTCATTAAATGCCTGCTTGTTGGAAGCCTTATTGTTTGTTGACGTATAATCTAGGGTAGTTGTGGATTATGCATAAAATGCTTGAATACTAATCAGAACTTTAATAATGTAACATATTATGTGCTTAAGTGATTTGATGAACTGTAAGTGATTTATATATTCAACAAGGTACACACACATATATATATATCTCGTTTTAAGTTCGAACAATCCTAGGACTGAATGTATTGAGAAAGAAATTTAATGAGTATTGTTCAAACCTAAAAGTGAAAATATCTTGCAGGAAGCTCTGTCAATCACTGAAACGTCATTTGCATAGAATTTGCCAAAACAAAAAGGGGGAAATGTGAGAAATTGGCTTACCTGTTCCTTATTGCAAATGTTTCACCTGTTCTATTGTAGATGTTGCAGTTGTTCCCTATTATTGTAGATGATGTTGCAGTTCTGGTAGCAAACAGCTGCTCGATAGTTTCCAATAAATACGAAGTAGAAACTAGGGTCGAGGCTCTCTCAGTTCCAGAAGCTGTGAGTCCCCTGTTCCCATCTTTCTCTCCTTCTCTTGTGTCTCTCTCTTTGTCCTTTATTTTGTAAAGTTCTGTGTTGCCATCCCTTTGAGCAAACCCATAACTGAGGTGATCGGAGCAAAAAGGAATATAACGTGCCTCAACCAATCAAATTTGAAGAGTGATTCCCAAAGTTTGACTTTACGCCAGTACGTGCTCAGTACATCAGCCCATGATTCTATTGGTAGTACATATTCTCATCATTAAATGGTCAAGGGGAAAAGAAAAAAATGAGTTGTATGTGGCCACTGTGGAAGGTATATTACAATGTGGATGAAAAATAGCCTGCAACTGCAATGAATTTTGTAAGGCAATCTCCAAAGCAGGAAACTGCTAAGAAGAGCCAAAATTGTCAGTGAATTATAATTAAAAGAAGTGATATTTATTTCAGATAAACAGTAATAATTTACTCTAAGTATATCCCAAGCAATGTTTTTATTTCATGTCAATGAACATGTATGTAGATAATTAGAGCTGATTTAAGTAGGCCTCCAGTATTTTAGTGCGCTAGGCCTGGCAACCCTACCCACAATAGAACTGATGGAGGCAATGCTCACATCTCAGCGTGGTGGCCCCAGCAGGTCTGAGATGGGCCTGACAATCGTGTCTGGGGTCAGAGTCGGCCAGTTTAACAAGGGCGGCTGCTGTTCCAGTCTGGGAGAGACACAAAGATCCACCACCAGAAGATGCCCAACACCCACAATGCACCAGCCAGGGCCCTCTGCCTGCCACACTTCCATATAAACGAGTTCCACTGTTTAACAGAAGGGGAAATTGAGACCCAGAGCGGGGTGGCAACTTGAAAAGGACACACTGCTGGGCAGGACATAGACTCGGATGACCTGAGCCACAGCTGCTGCTGCGCCGCAGTGCACAGCCAACCCTGTCGAGCCAGCCTCGTGGCAGCTGCGTGACCATGTGTCCCCAGTGCCACTGAGCCCAGAGCCGGTTCCTTTGGTAGCAGGCGCCCTGGGCTGAGCACCCGGTGACAACGGACCCTGCCCTGCCAAATGAGGGTGGGCTGTACTCTCAAATACTGGCAGCCTCTGTGTTCTTGCCTCCACAAGGGTAGCTGGGCTTGAAGCTGACGAGCTGATGGGTCGGAAAACAGAGGTCTGCAAGCAGACACTCTACTGTAAAAGCATATCCAGGCTCAAAGGGGACCTGTCAGCAAATGTGCTGAAGCAAATGTTTTAAATGTACTTGAGAACATACTGCATTCGGTTTTCAAAATCTTAAATTGATGTGATGCTGAATTATAAAAATAAAAAGAGAGAGAAACCTGGATGAAGGCGTGTAAAGGGTGTGTTTGGAGATGCAGTCACAGAGAATATATGCCAAGTCATGCTTTAGAACACAAATATTGTGATGTTCGATAAATGCAGCCTGTGGGTCAATATGTGTGTTTTCTTACATCCATTTGCTGAATGTCATGGGAATGTTTTGGTACATCAAGCAGAATAAACAAACTCCCTAATTCTTTTTGTGAGAGCAGTGCACACTGTTATAAGGAAAATGCTGGTTTTATAACATATAATTAGGAGCTGTCTTCCCATCCTCCAGCAGACATACAGGGACCAGTGATGCAGTTGTGTTTGTCAGCCAAAGGGGTGCTGATGCAAAATAAGAGAAATTGGTTGGCTTTTATAAAGGGTATTTATTGGGGTAGAAGCTTACAGTTACCAAGCCATAAAGCATAAGTTACTTTCTGCACCAAAGTTTTGCCTTGTGTTGGGGCAAGATGGCTACCGACGTCTGCCAGGGTTCAGGCTTCCTGGGTTCCTCACTTCTCAAGTCTTGCTTCCCTCTGGGCTCAGCTCTTCTATTATCTCCACACGGCCAGCTGTAGACTGTCAGGCAAACGACTTGTTTGTCTTCCCAGGGCCTTCTCTCTTTCCTCAGGACCATGTTCCTCTGTGTGCTTACTTCCTGGGGCTCCAGCTCAAAACTCCTGCATCAAAACTCAGACATCAAAACTCCAAGTAACTCCTCTGCTGCAGAGTTTTCTCTGTGAGTCCCTACCCACCAAGAGTTTGGGGACTCAATACCCTACTGATGTGGCCCAATTAAAGTCCTAATCATAATTTAATCACACCCAGATACAGGCCAGTTTACAAATATAATGCAATATCTATTTTCGGAATTCATAAACTATATCAAACTGCTACAATTTGTGAAAAGAAACATGAATACTTGTAAAATCTCTAAACATGCTGCTAAACAAACACTGGCTCTTCCAGCAAAGGACGTGCCTCCCTGGCAGGTGTCTGTGGGCACCTCAGTAGCTGCAGAGCCTCCTTCTGAAATTACTGAGCCCAGGAAATAGGAGGCTGCCATGGACGGTGATCGATGTCAACCTAAGACTGTTGGGGCTGGATGACAGAAATTCTATTTTCCCTCTGTAACAATTCTGAGAAGCTGATGTGTAAGAGGCATGGGACCCTCCCCTGGTTTCCTCTCCTCGCTAACTCAGCTGGCCCAGGGGTTGCAGGGTGTCACCTGGAGAGCAGGCAGATAGAGGCGCGACTCTGGCCTCAGAGCCCTTCTTGCCATGGCACTAGGACAAGTTACTTAAATTCTCTCTGACTCTGAGCCCTCACCTGTCAGCTAGGGATAAAAGCAGGCCTGATATTTCAGGGTCTTTCAATCCAAGAATAAGGAATCTCTCTCCATTTATTTAGATAACCTTTGATTTCATTCACCAGTGTGTTGTGAATTTCCACATACACATTGAACATATTTTGTTAGTTTTATACCTAAGTACTTCAATTTTGATGCTTTTAAAAATGTTTATTTGTTTGGTTTATTTCAAATTTCAGTTATCCATTGATGGCTATAGGAAAGCAATATTGACCTTGTAACTTGTGAGCTTACTATGCTCATAAATTCAAGATGTGTTTTTATTGTTGTTTTTATTTTGGGGGGATTTTCTACATAGACAATGTCAATTGTAATACAATTTATTTCAGCTTTGTTTCTTCCTTTGTAACATGTATGTATATATATATATATATATATATTTTTAACTTTTTATTGTCTTATTAGGACAAGATATTCAGTACAGTGTTGAATAGGAGTTAGGAAAAAGGACAGCCTTACCTTTCTCCCAATTGTAGGTGGAACATATTCATTTGCTTCCCATTATATATGGCATTACCTGTAGGTATTTCATATTTTTCCTTTTTTAGGGTAAAAAAATCCTTCTATTCTTAGTTTTTTTTACAAGTTTTATATCATGAATGGTTGTTGTATATTGTTAAGTGCTTTTTCTGCATGATTCCTATGATTATATGGTTTCTTCTTTAGTCTGTATTGCTTGATTGATGAATGTTGAACCAACCTAGCAATCCCATAATGAATTCCATGACATGTTATTTATTTGCTATTTGTTAGCGATTTTGTATCTATGTTAATGAGAGATATTGTCCTGAAGTTTTCTTTTCTTACAATGTCTTTATTTGGTTTTAATATTAGAGTACTGTAGGCCTCATAAAATGAGTTGAGAAGCCTTCCATTTTCTTCTGTTTTCTGGATGAGATCGTGGAGATTAGGTATTATTTTTTCTTCAAATGTTTGGTTAAATTCACCAAAGCAACCACCTAGGCCTAATGCTTTCTTTTATGGAAAGTTTTAACTGCCAGTTCAACTGTTTGAGTAGATACAGGAATATTCAGGTTATCTAATCCTTCCTGAATAAGTTTTACCAATTTTGCATTTCAAGGAATTAATCCATTTGAATCAGCTATCAAGTTTGAGGGTAAGGAGTTTCTAATATTTTCCCCTTATCATCCTTTTACTATCTAGGGGACCAGTCCTGATGACTTCCCTTCATTTCTTTTTTTTTTAAAGATTTGTTTTATTATTTATCTCCCCCCACTTGCCATTTGCTTGCTGTCTGTTCTCTGTGTCCATTCGCTGTGTTCTTCTGTGTCCGCTTGTCTCCCTTTATTGCATCATCTTGCTGTGATGAGCCATCAGCTCTCCGTGGGCGGGCCAGCCTGCCTTCACAAGGAGGCCCTGAGAAGCAAACCCAGGGCCTCCCATATGGTAGACGGGAACCCAACTGGTTGAGCCACATCTCTTTCCCTCCATTTCTGATCCTGGTTATTTGTGTCTTCTCTCTTTTATTGTTGGTTATCATTTGTCAATTTTATTGATCTCTTCAAAGAACCAGATTTTGCTTTCTCCACTGTTTTGTGTTGCACTTCATTGATTTCTGCTCTCTTTTTTTTCTTTCCTTCTGCTTTCTTGGGGTTTATTTGCTATTCCTTTTCTATGTTCCTGAGGTAGGAGTGTAGATTATTGATTTGAGACTTTTCTTCTTTTTTCATGTAAGCATGTAGCATACTAAAAGGTTTCTTGTAAGCACTGTTTTAGTTGCATCTCACAAATTTTAATAAATTGTATGTTTCTTTTTAGTTAGTTCAGAATATTTTCACATTTCTTTTGAGACTCTTCTTTGACCCAGGGGTAATTTAGAAGTGTGTTCTTTAATCTCAAACTATTTGGGAATTTTTCACCTATTATTCTGTTATTTATTTCTAGTTTAATTCCATTCTGGTCTGACAGCATATTTTGTATGATCTCTGTCCTTTTAAAATGGATAAGGTATATTTTATGGCTCAGATTACGTTTTGTCTTTGTAAACCTATGTGAGCTTGAGGAGAACATGTACATTGCTATTGTATGTGTTTTCTATAAATTTCAACTAGATCAGGTTGATTGATAGTGCTGTTGAGGTCAACTTTCTTCTTTCTGATTTTCTGCCTGCTGTATCTGTCAGTTACTGACAAGAATGTTTATGTCTCCAGCTGTAATCATGATTTGTGTATTTTTCCTCCTTTCAGTTCTGTAAGTTTTTGCCTCATGTATTTTTATAGTCTATTGTTAGGTGCATACGCATTTAGCACAGTTGTCTTTTTGGAGACTCAACCCTTTTATCATTATGTAATGTCACTCTTGGTCCCTGATATGCATTCTTATGCTGAAGTCTACTTTGTCTGACATTAATTGAACTACTCTAGCTTTTTTTGATTAGTCTTAGTCATACGGAATATCTTCTTCCATGCCTATTTTAGTTTGTCAAAGGCCTAATGACACAAAGTACTTTAATAAAGGGGATTTGTTTGGGGTAAGAACTTATAGTTCCAAGGCAGTGAAAAGTCCAAATCAGGGCACCATAAGTGGTGCTTTCTCACCAGAGTCAGCTACTGTAGATTCTGTTGTCCAGCCATGCGCAAAGCAAGGTGGCTGATGATCTCTGCTGGGGTCTGCCTTCCCTCCAGGTTCACCGTCTCCTCTTGAGCACCTGTGGGACCAGCCTCTTTGAACCTCTATGGGGCTTCTGTTTTCCTGTGTCCTCTCTCTCATGCTGAAGAATCAAGTATGCTGGCCCCCTTTCCCTGTGTCTGTTTCTTTCTACGTTTCTGTTTATATCAGACCCAGCAAGGGGGCCCCAATGACATAGTCCAATCAAAAGCCCTAAAGTGATCTTACCAGGTAATCTAATCAAAGGCCCCTCCGCTGAATGTAATGCCATCAAAGAGTACCATACCCAGAGGAATAGATAAGTTTACAAATGTAATCTTTCTCTTTTGGGGATTCATAAAATACTCTCAAACTGCATCATTCCTTCTTTTTTTTTAAGATTTATTTATTTATTTCTCCCCCCCCACCCCCGGTTGTCTGTTCTCTGTGTCTATTTGCTGCGTCTTCTTTGTCCGCTCTGTTGTCAGCAGCACCGGGAATCTGTGTTTCTTTTTGTTGTGTCATCTTGTTGTGTCAGCTCTCCATGTGTGAGGCACCATTCCTGGGCAGGCTGCACTTTCTTTCGCACTGGGCGACTCTCCTTACGGGGCGCACTCCTTGCGTGTGGGGCTCCCCTACACAGGGGACACCCCTGCATGGCAGGGCACTCTTTGTGCGCATCAGCACTGCGCGGGGGCCAGCTGCACACGGGTCAAGGAGGCCCAGGGTTTGAACTGCGGACCTCCCATGTGGTAGACGGATGCCCTAACCACTGGGCCAAATCCGCTGCCGCATCATTCCTTCTTTTCACCTGTCTGACTCTTTACGTTAAAGTGTGTTGCTTGTAGACAGCATACTGTTGAATCTTGTTTTCCAATCCACTCTGCCAATCTCTGCTTTAATAATTTCATTATTTTATTTACGTATTTATTTATTTTTAAAGATACTTTAGATTCCATAAATGATACATCGAAAATATAGGGGATTCCCATATATCCCACCTCTTCCCCCTCCCACATTTTCTCCCATTAACAACATCTTTCATTGGTTTGGTACATTTGTTACAATTAAAGGCCACATATTGAAGCATTGCTACCAACCATGGCCAATAGTTTACATATGGTTTACAGTTTGCACTGCACAATTTTGTAGGTTTAAACAAAATGTGTAATGGCCTGCATCCATCATCACAATGTCATTCAGAATACTTCCATGTTCTCCAAATGCCCCATATTACACCTATTCTTCCACTCTGTCCCCTCAGAACCTCTGGTGACCACTACCTACAAGATCTTTCATTGCTAGAATAATAAGTCTACTTTAGTCCATAATCTCATTTACCCCTTATGTTTGTTCATTCCTCAATTTGAAGATTTTAGGATGGTGATGCCCACTCTGTTCCTGATTGAGAAGGGGCTTAGATCCCATGGGACAGAAGGAATGGAACTGTTTTGCTTACTGTTGTAGATATTCTCTATTTTGGGGGATGGGGGATGATGATGTCCATCATCATCATTTTGTTAGTTGTCCTGGGCAAGTCCGATGAACTAGAGAGTAGGTGTTGCAACACTGGTGAGATTCAAGGCTTAACTAGCATATGAACAGACCAAAGATTTAAGGCTCTGGGACATCTATTTAATGAGGACAGTGCTAGTTATAGGTTCAAATAAAAGGGGGCAGAATAACCATGTGTAGGAAAGTTATAAATGGGTCTAACTCTGTTACATTGGGGAACATATTAATATATTCCAAGGTAAGGCCCACTGACAGGGTGCAAATTCCTGAGAATGTCTGCCTGCCTATAGTGTCTAGATATCTCTAGATTCCTCAGGAGCACCCCTGCCTGAGGCACTGGTTACTGTGGCAGTCAATAAGATCCTCCTGAGATGTGCATAAGCATAACCTCTGGAATGACCTCCCAACTCACTTTGAAATCTCTTAACTATAAAAACTCATTTGTATTTAATTTCCCCCTTTTGGTCAAGGTCTTTTTCCAAAGGCATTGCTAGTTGGTGCTTGCAAATAATCCCTCAGTTCCAGGGAGGCTTACTCCTGGGAGTCATGTCTCATGTCAGGGGTAAGGTAACGAGTTTATACGCTGAGTTTGGCTTAGAGAAGGGCCACATTTGATAACAAAGAGGCTTTCAGGAGTTAACACTTAGGCAATATATAATACTCAGCTAAGTTTCAATTTCACAAGAACAAGGTTCATAAGTACAACCATCAATGTCAAGAGCCTTGCATATTGGTCTGTCCTCCTTTGCTAGGCACACCCATGTACTTGGAGGATTCTTGCCACTCACTTAGAGAATGTAGCAGGACTTCCCAGGATGGGAATTCAATATTCTTTCAGTTATTGTGTATGTCTCCACCCACCAAATCTCTGCCTTTTAATTAATGCACTTAGATAATTTACATTTAAAGTAATTACTTGTAGGACTGGAGTCACACTTATTATCATTATAACATTTTTCTACTTATTTAATTTGTTCATTTTCTTTTTTTCCTTTCTTCTGCTGCCTTTCATGGTTTCGAATGAGCATTATATATGATTCTAGTTGATATTCCTTCTTAGCAGAGCATACGTACTATAAACATATTTTTGTTTGTTGCCCTGCAGGTTGCAATATGCATTTAAACTAATTCAAGTCCACATTCAAATAAAGCTACCACTTTTTGTATAGTACAGGCACTGAGTATTCCCAATTTTCCCCTGCAGCACTTTGTGAAATTGTGCTCATTCGCTTTACCTATCCAAAAATTGTAGTCATCCAATACCTTGTGACAATTATTGTTTTAAACAACCAATTATCTTTTAGCTCAATTAAGAATAAGAAAATTTTAATATTTTATTTTACCCTTGTGTATTTTACCTTCATGTATTATCTTATTTTCTTTGTGTAGATATCATTTTCCGATCTATATCACTTTTCTTCTGCCTGAAGAACTTCTTTCAACATTTCTTGCATGGTGGGTCTGGTGACAATGAATTCCTTCAGTGTTTGTTTGTCAGAGATATTGTTTAGTGTTCATTCCTTTTTGGAGAATACTTTCACTGGTATAAAGTTCTATGTTGGTGTTTGTCCCCCCTGCCAACACTCTTTCTTGCTTGCATGTTTTCTGACACGCTGTCTACTTTGTTACATTTGTTTTCTGTAGGTAAGCTGTGTTTATCACTCTATCCTGCCTGCTGTTCTTTCAGTTTCCTGAATCTGTAGTTTCTTGTCTGTCCTTAATTTTGGAATGTTCTCAGTCATTATTTCTTCAAATATTCTTTCTGCCTCATTCTTTCTTTTCCTGCTTGTATTACAATTACACATATATTGTGCTTTTTGATATGGTTCTCGCATGTTTTGGTTTTTTTTTTTTTTTACTGTTACTAATATGTATATATATAGTATTTCAGTTTGGAAAGTTCCTTTGACCCTCTTTGAAGTTCAGCAATTCTTTTCTCCACCATGTTATGTCTCCTGGTGAACCACTAAAGACATTCTTTATTTCTGTTATAACATTGTTTATATATTTCACTTTATTTTGATTATTCCTTAGCATTTCCAAGTCTGTGCTTGCATAGTCTTTTTATTCTTGCATATCATCTATTTTTCCATTATAAGACCTTATCATATTAATCATAAATATTTTATATCTTCAGTCTGATAATCCCAACATCTTTGTCATATATGAGTGTCATCATGATGATTGTTTTGTCTCTTCAGATTGTTTTTTAATTGGATTTTGAAATGTCTTGTAACTTTTTTAAGGCCAGGCATGTTGTATTGTGTAATATCAACTGAGGTAAATATTACTTTAGTGTGAGATTTATGTTAATCTGGCCAGGAGTTGGTCTGTGTTTTGTATTTATTGTCAGTATAGATACAGAACCTTCGAATACCTTCAGTGTCCTTATTTTTTCCCTGCCACTAGTTTTGGCATTTTCCTGTATACTTCCACTCAGAGGCAGTCTGTTCCTTGCAGCTCTTTCAACTCTAATCCACTGTTATACTGTGGCTGCCTTGGTGTGGTGGTGAGGTGAAAAGAAGGTAGAGGAGAGAGGAGGGGAGCATTCTAGAATTTTCTTCAGTCTCAGTCTTTCAGTTGGCCTGTCTTAGTGCCATGGCTTTCACGTGTGTTTCTTTCCTTCCTCTAGTGGTATATTTTCTTTCCCTGGTCCCTATTCCCTTCCTGGCTATAGCATTCACAATCTATTCCCTTGAAGTCCCATCTGCTGTTGACTATGTTTTTTACTGTCATTTTTTTTTAACATGGATTATGATGGTACAAGAGTGGAAACAGTAAGGTGGCATTGATTTAGACTATGCAAGAGATGAAATATCTTGGACTATGGAAGCAGCTTTGAAAATGGTAAGAAATGAAGCTTTTATGATAGATTTTCTAGGTAAACCTGATAGGATTTGCTGATGGATTATGGATATGTAGTATGGAAAAGAGAAGACTCAAAAATGATTCCTAAATATTTACCGTCAGGAAATCGTGAATGGGATGCTGCAAATTGGGATGGAGAACACAAGTAGACATGTGGGGGGAGGCTTGGAATTAAAGGAAATTTTTCTTTGGGTCATATGAATTTGAGATTCCCACCCAACATCCTAATGAGGATACTGAGCAGGCAATTAGGGCTTGAGATATAGAGCAGGGCTGGAGATGTAGAGTTAGAAGTTGTTGTCAATTAGAAATTCATGGAACTGGAATGTGAGGGATGGTAGCAGAGGGCAGGAAGTCTGTAACATCTCCCAGGTTATCTTCTTCTGTGGCCAAGCCTGGAGCTGTTTTAGGGAAGACTGGGGAATTCTATTTCAAAGTCATCATAGCTCTCATGGTCATTGATCATAAACACGTATTCATGTCAAGCATTACATCGAGGAACTCATGGCCCCAAATGCCATGGCTTGGTCATCCTCAGTGAGTGAACTGCCATAGCTAGCCATGTCCTAGGGTTTACACCAAACAGGATCATGATAACACTCTGGTGTCACTCATATCATCACTTCCGGAGAGACTGTATAAAATATTTGGGCATATAAGTGCGGCCACTGCATGCCAAGTCACACTAAACATTCCAAGTCCATCTCATTGAATCTACCCATCAAGCATGGCAGGAAACAATAGTCTCCTGTCTGCCTTAACAGAAGAAGACATCGATTCTCAGGGGTAGGCTCTCTTGGCAGAAAGCCAGACCCTAATGATATGGCAATCTATTGAATATTTTAGGCAGTCTGACTTTCTGGGCATAATTCTATTTGCCTGTGGGAACAATTGAGGGAGTTAGAGCAGCTTTTGAAGCTCAATTTGGAACACAAATGGCTGATTTATGTAATTAGCTTGTGTGCAATTATATGGAACTCTATCCAGTGGCTTTTAATGAACCAGATTGCCACCACCTGATTCTTGTAAACACAAATAGACCAAGTTGTTAAGTACACAAGTAATTAAACAAAGCACATGGTATCCTCTCTGGGCAATCCAGACTACCCACGTTTAATCTGGTTTCTCTACTGTTCAGCTGAATCAGAAAAAGGTGGAGTGCGACTATCAAAATAGTATGCTGAAATAGTTTGGGTTAAATTCAAGGTAGTATCTGAGTAGCATTGTGATCCTAGTTAAAATACAAATAAATCAGTGAGTTTTATGAATACATTAGAGTCTATGGGTTTTACTCTCCTTAGAAGAAAAAGAGGAATCCCTTGCTCTTAAATTGTGCTTTGGAAAACATTTGCAGCAAGTATCATGACGGAGGTGATCATGTTGTTGTTTTTATACAAAAAGTTCATACAAATTGTTAAGAAAAGGACCCAAATAAGTTGTCACAGAACTAGTCACCTAAGATAAATATAAATGACTATTAAGTACATGATAAAAATTGAATCTCACTAGTAAGCAGTGTAAAATAAAACCATGAAGAGATGCCCTTTTTACCTATAATTTTAGCAAAGATTTTAAAAGTTGATACTGCATTTTCTCTTCTCCCCCTTGGAGCCCAACTGAGATGGCCATATAGAAGCACAAGACAGAACAACCCAGAAGAGCAAAGAAGAAACAAGAGGTGTCCACACACGTGTGGTGATTTTAAAGAGGCAGAAACTTGTGGAGGGGCTTGCGAGGACCAGCGCAGTCAAGGGAAGGAGACCAGAGCCAAGAGCAGTCAAGAGAAGGCTTCTCAGGACCCTCAGTGGAATGTGGCTGTGGACTGCCCCCCACGGCCCCAGGACACAGCCCCCTCAAAGAGGTCCTGTCAGCTGCCACACAGAGGAAACCCAGGAGAGGAAACACCAGAGGAGAATCCACGACCTGAAGGCTGAAGAGGAGGTAACCCAACAGCAAAGCAGACCCGGAAGAATTAATCATTCCGATACTAGAAAAGCTCTTTAAAAGTTTGTGCTTTGGAGGTATTTAAGAAGGCATAATAGGCAGATAAAAATAGGATGTTATGAAAAAGGAACATCCAAGAACAAGAAAGACATTTTAGAAATGAAATCAACTCTGTCAATAAAACCTGATACAGAAAGACAAAATAGAAAATATGAGAGAAAAGTTTTAGGGAGTCTTCAGTTTTATAGACCATTAAACTTCTTCAGCTTGTTGATGACCACCAAAAGGATTGAAAATAAAACCACATATTCAGACTTTTTATTAATGGACTATGAGAATATCACAGATTAAAAAGAAGATTCTAGAAGCTTCCATAGAAAAAATCAAATCACCCGCAAAGGAACAAGAACCAAGCTGGCCTTAGAATGTACGTGGGTATTAGATTCAACCTAAAAATCTATACCCCGTCAAACAATTAATCAAGTATGAGGACCCACTGAAGCATTTTCAGAAGTTTCAAAAATGTAGTCACTCAAAGAGATACCTGTACATCAATGTTCATAGCAACATTATTCAGAATTGCCAAAAAGGGGAAGCAACCCAAGAGTCCATCAACCAAAGAATAGTTAAACAAAATGAGATATATACATACAATGGAACATTATTCAGCATTAAAAGGGAGGGAAAGAATGAAGTTCTGATACATGTGACAACATGGATGAACCTTGGAAACATGATGCAGCATGGAAAGTCAGACACAAGGACAAATATTGTGTGATTCCTTTTTTATGAAATACCTAGAATAAGCAAACTTGTAGAGACAGAATGTAAACAAGAGGTTAGCAGGGGCCAGGGGTGGTGATAAAAGTTAATGCTTACTGGGTAGAGTTTCTGCTTGGGGTCATGCAAACGTTTTGGTCATGTGTGACTGTGATGGTTGTCCAGCACTGTGGATATAATTACTACTGTTGAATTGTACATTTAAAATGGTTAAGATGGGTTATTTTGCTTTATATATATAATATGTATTATCACAATAAAATAAAATTTAAAATGGGTCATTTTTGGACCCTTTCTTAGGAAGGTACTTGAAAATGTGCTTCAGCAAAAGAAGAGAACTCCAACGGAGGAAGGCAAGGAATCCAGGAATCTTGGTTTCCCTGATTGCCACCAAGTCAGGGAGGCGACCCAGCATCCTGGCGACTGTGTGGACACGGGAGGGTGAGCACCAGGGTCTGGGGATGGCAGTCAGTGAGGAAAGCAGAGTTCCTTGTGAGAGTGAGTGTAGCGCTATGGAGATGGCTCATTAATCTTCAGGACGGAAGAGAAAAGCTCCAGGCACAACACCAAGTTGTACTAAAATGCTGTGTACTGGAAAGAAAATACAAAGCCAATTATAAGGGGGCCTGGTTTTGCACAATTGATGGAGTATGAGAAAAGAGAGCTCCTTTGACCACCGACCATCCTCAACCTCATTATTTCAAAGAATTCTCCAGCCCATTCTGTGGCGTTGGGTCAACGTTTGCGAGTCAGGTTTGTAAGCACCAGGCTCTGCACGTATTTTGGGATTGGGGTGCGCAGGCTCCTTTGGAGCGGGAGGGGCTTGTCTCTCGCTCCCTCCCACTCTGTGTCTCTCTCCTGCAAGCACCTGCCCTTGCTGCCTCCACCTCTCTGGTAGCATCTTGTGACTCTGGTCTCAAGCCAGAGCCTGTCTGCTCTCCCAAGGCCCAGAGTTTCTGGTGCCAGCAACCCACTGGCAGTAGATGACCCAGTCCCCTGCCCTACAGCCCCCCCCCCCCACATACACACAACCTGGCTCCACCAGGGGTGCTGGCCCAGGCCTGTCGTGCCCAGTGCACTCCCAGGGGGATGCCAGCCCTGCCCCGCTGCTCGTTCCTGGCCAGAGCCCGGCCGACCCCCTGCTCTGCTGCCTTCTCGTTCTTTAGCTGGTCAACAGGAGGCTGCAGCCTGCCAGGTCTTTCTCCCCACATCATTGGAACACAGAGTAGAGCTGGTTTGCCATGTTGACCTACAAGCCCTTGCTTACTCATTTTTAAATTCCATAATCAACTTAGAGATGATGCAGGGAGCACTCGGTTGTGATTACAGAAAAAACCGCGATGGTATCAACCTTGACATGGTGAAAGCCAAGAGATAGCAGAGCTTAATCGAGACATGAGGCCAGGGGCTGAGGCAGGGGACTGAGCTAAGGGAGGGAGGAGTCTCACATCTCCTGGAGGCAAATGAGATACTGGCTGAAGTTAATGGATGGAAAGCAGGCAACTAGCAGAAGACTACAACATGGTATTCCTATCAAACATTAGGAGCTCCAAGCAAGGAGCAGGGAGGCGTGGACTTTTCAGTGAGCTAAACCCTTATCTTTCATATTGATGTCATCAATGTCAATAGATATTGTATAAATGTGGTACAATATGGAAAAGAAGTATAAGCATATTATTTAGAGTTGAGAATATAACTGCAAAGCATAAAACAGATTCAGCTTTGAAGAGCTTTTAGTATTTTCCTCTTCTATGCATTCTTGGCTAAGAGCAAACACACACACAGAAGTGTTGCTATTCACTAGCGGTGAGTGGGAGCAGGTGGAGACTCCTCCATCAGTATTGGTGACGTAATTTGTCCTATCCTTCACGGAAAACAATTTGGCAGTATGTACAAAGAGCTTTAAAATAAAGATTATCAGCTGTGATCAGTGATGCCATTTCTAGAATTGGAGGAAATACAAAAAGTATAGAAAAATGATTTTGCAAGCAGAAGTGCCTGCAAATATGACTTTCCGTGACAATAAGTTGGAACCACATTAAAGGCTGGCTAGTACAATGAATGGGCAAGCACAGTGGACAATATTTCACTGTTGTTAAAATTATGTGGACTATTGTTAATAGTACAATGACAAAAATGTGCTTTGTGTAACAAATGTACCACACTAATGCAATGTTAGTAATAGGGTGGTATATGGGGATTCTGTACTTTATGCAGGATTGTTCTGTAAACACACAACTTCTCTCATTTAAAAATATGTTTTAGGGTGAGGTTTTAATAATGCATGAATACTCATACTGACAGGTTAAATTTTTTAAAAATCAGGAAACATGCAAGATGACAATTGTGATTATATGTGCATATATATGTGCAGTATTATAGATGATCTAAATTTTATTGCTTATGCTTTTCCTTATTTTTAAATCTTATAATCAGAAAAAATATGCATTTCATTTTTTTTGAAAATGTACTCTGCCTTGTGACTTATCAAAATCTAGCCTTGGGGTGTTTTGGGAACTACCAAGAATTGCATATGGCCCCAAATAAATTCCCTTTATAAAAGTCAACCCACTTCTGGTTCTTTGCATCAGCAGCTGTTTGGCAAACTAAAACATATAAAAATAATTTTAAAGGATGCTGTGTTTAAGGAGAATAATTCATACTATGATGGATTTGAAATCAAGTCAAAACAGTAAGGGCCTCAGAAACTGCTTCATACAAGTACTAGTGGAATGAGAAATGCGGTGCAAAGCTTGACTAATGCCATAGTGTCAGTTTAAACACAAACATTGACTTTTGTTCCATTCCCCATGTCAGAAATGTGTTATGCCCCCTAGGATGCATGATTAGTGTATAGGTTAAGCTGCTGCTGCAGTAACAAAGATGGCCCAAAGTGGAGAGGTTCAAGCAAAATGGAAGTTTGGTTCTCCTATGACAGGTCAGAGATGGCTGGTTAATATAAGGTTTTGCTTCTGTGTTTATCCTTTAGATATCCCGTAAGGTCAAAAATGGTTCTGTGGGACCACGTTATGCTGTGGGTCAGCCATCAGCAAACTACAGTTCCCAGGGCCAAACCTGTCTCACCACCTGTTTTGTTGTTGTTGTTGTTTTTTGTTTTTGTTTTTAAAGATTTCTTTCTCTCCCCTTCCCCCCATTGTCTGCTCTCTGTGTCCATTCACTATATGTTCTTCTGTGTCCGCTTGCATCATCCAGCAGCCCTGGGAAACAGCATCTCTTTTTTGTTGTGCTTTTTTCACACATGGCGGCTCTCCTTACGGGGCATGCTCTTCGTACGTGGTGCACCCTATGCGGGGGCACCCCTGTGTGGCACGGCACTCCTTGCACCTAGCAGCACTGCACATGGGCCAGCTTACCACACGGGTCAGGAGGCCCTGGGGATCAGACCCTAGACCCTCCATGTGGTAGACGGACGCTCTGTCAGTTGAGCCACATCTGCTTCCCACCACCTGATTTTATATGGTCAGGACCTATCAAACAGTTTTTACATTTGCAAGTGTGGGAGAAAAGCTCAGCAGATGAATCTATGTCATGGGACATGAAAATTACATGAAATTCGCATTCCCGTGAACACAAATAAGGTTTGTCTGGAATACAGCACCACTCATTCATTTTCCCATGGTCTGGGCCACTTTCGTGTTCTAGCGGCAGAATTGAGTCATCATGACAGAGACCACGTGGCCGTAAAGCCAGAGATATTACCCATCTTCCCTTTCTCAGAAAAGTTGCCGAGCCCTGCTCTAGTTCACGTGCAGTGGAAAGAGAACAGAGGCACGCAGTAGGTGTGCCGTAGGAGCAGTCCTGAAAGTTGGACATGCCATTCCCCCTGCCATTCCACTGCCAAAAATGAATCTTAGGAACTGGTAGTAAAGGAGGCTGAGAAACGTTGCCTCCCGCTGAGCAGCTGTGTACCAGGCTAAAACCTTTGGGGATTCTGTTCCTAAAAGAAATGAGGGAAAAGTGGGTAAAGAGGAGATGAGCAGTCTGCCTGCGGAGCCACCACGCTCTCGTGGACTCACACGCAATACGTGCAGGCGTGAGCCAGCCTCATCCAGTGCAGATAGGGGGCTGCCAGAGCCAAGAGGAGGGGCCACTTCCATCTAGGTTCAGGCTCATACCACGGTGAGGGCATGGGGCGTCTCACAAATCATCCTATCTCCTCGAGGAGACGTGGAAAGGTGGAGGTGAGAAGTAGGAGGGGTGCTGGGATTGGGGCGGCTGGGTCCAGGAAGCAGGCTGGGGGTCCTTGTAAATTTGCAAAGTTCTGAGCCTGCATTTGGCTCACACTTTGCCGACGTGGGAGTGAGGGGGCGTGCCCCGGGGGGTTGAGAGATTGGCCGGGAGTGGACAAGCAGGCAAATCCTCTTCTCGCCTGCAAATGGGGGACGGGAAACCGGTCTGAGACGGGGAGACAGCCTCTGCAGCGTGGTGGGCAGTCTGGGCGTCCTGCGTGGTTTGGGGCGTCAGTTAAGATGCACGGGCAGGCAGTACGCAAGCTCTCCACCCGGACTGTCGTCCTCACCACCCGTGGCCTTGGACGAGTTGCCTTCCTTCCCCAGCCGGCAGCGACCGGCTCTTTCTCCGGGCTGCTGTGCGCTGTACATGTGAGCTCGAGGTTTTGAACCTGAGCTTTGTCATCTGCAAAGTGGCTCAGGCATAAGGCAGTAAAGCACGTGCCCCCTGCCACCTGGCGCCCAGGGAAAGCGCTCACCTCGTGGGAAGACGGCCCTGGGAAACGCAGGGGCGCAGGTGAGCACCGTTCCTCAGCCCCTTGAAGGCAGCGGCAGCAGCCAGCCTGGGGTTTTCCTGGGGTGAGGGTGCAAGCTGCACCCCTGGAGGCTGAATTCATTTCCCTCTGGGGATGGAAGGTGGAAAAGCAAAGGGAGCAGAAAAGAGGAGGAGGCCTGAGCCAACGAGCTGGACACGGCGAGTCCTCTGGACGGAGCTCCGCAGCCGTGCGTGGGAAGCGGCCACTCCTCAGCCCGCTGCCGGCTCCACCACGACCTGGTGGTTTGTGTGCCCAGCGGGGGAAATTGTTGGGGTAAATGAATCTGTTTGGGTTGCTCAGAGATATTGAGCGTTATGTCTGGATAAGTGTGCAGGCTGTAAGGATGGCCGGGGTGTGTGAAGGGGGCCTGGAGAAGGACCTTCTCCGGGGCTTGTGGTCATCAGGCCGCCCCACCTTTAGACTGGGCAAGGGGCCAGTCCTGCCAGGGATCTGAGGACCTGAGTGTCACCTAACAACAAAGGAATGTGCAGAGGGGCATGGGCTGCGGGGACCACATCCCCGGGAGCCAGGCCCCACGCAGCGCCGCCAGGGGCTGAGGGGAGGGTGCGCAAAGGAGAGGGGTGGCTGAGGGTGGTGGCCATTTGTCACCTGTGTTTCAGTTCTAGATTCAAGCCTGGCCTTGCAGGTCATGAGGAAGGCGCCTTTGTAGAGGTGGGAAGAGAGAACGTTTTCTTTCATTGCTGGTTAGCTTGATTTGTAACTCCAACACTCGCTGCAGGGACTCTTGCCCCAGGCCTGTGTGAAGGCCAGGACTGGCCTTGGGAGAAAGCTTGGGGTTTCCGTGGACTGCGATTACTGGGGGCAGAGAGCGGGTACTATAACACTTGCATAACTGGAGTATTTGCATGCCACGGTGTCTCCATTGACATCTGGGTTGTACATGTACGTGCATTTTGCCATTCATTTGTTTTCTTTCTGAACTTAAAAGATACCTGCTTGGATCTTAGTTGTTGTTCACCGTAATTAAAATGAGTCCAACCTTAAAGACGGAGGTACTGTAACTTCACTGCCAATCTCTGCAATCTTGGCTCTAAGCCTCCCATTATTCTAGTCTATTGGATGATTCTTTCTGAAGTGTAATGGGCACGTGGAAGCAATAAAATTTTCGGTTCAATGAAATGGCAAGTTTCCGTTTCAAGGAGATGGCTCCCAATTCCTGGAGAAAAACATCCCTGGTTGTCAACTGGCAAAACGTTTGAAAAGGTTGTTAAAAGATTGGCATAAAAAAGAGGCAAAGAAAGAATTTACAGGTTGTTTAAAGAGAATGGTTTAAGACAAGGGCGGTGATTATCTTTTTGCACCATTTTTTTTCTTTTTAAATTTGTGTGTATCAATACAAAAAGCCTCTGTAACTCTGATCCCTCTTCACAGCCCTGGTTCTTGGGGAGAGGACAGTCCAAGGCATCCACTGCTGGTCTCCCCTCTCGCAGGACAAGCTCCCCGTGTTCTCTTCTTTGTGGAGAGCCCTGAGCAGCAGGAGGGCCCAGGCTGTAGGAGCACAGAATCTGTTCAGCTGGGAAAAAAGGGATCTCGCCCGGGTGGGTGGGCGCTTGATACGGCAACAGGTTTCTCAAAAGGAATCTTTCCACCAAGTCACCTCTCCCCATATTCTGATCACTTTTTATATCCTTAATCTAGCTTTATATCCTTAATCTAGCTTAATCTCTTCAAGAGAAGAGAACAAGGCCTCAATATCCAGAACTCAAGGGAAGCAGAAGCCAGATGCTCCCACCGACCCTGCTCTCGCGCAGGCACTAGCCACATCTGGAACTCGAGGCTCTAGCCCCAGCAGTATCCACAGTTAACTCAGACTTCATCACGTCCAAGGAGCAGCTCCTCTGCCCCTCAGAAATGCTGCGTGCCTTAAAACGTGTCCTGCCATAACCCACGGAACTGAGTGGGAGAGAGTGTAAACTGCAATGTAGACTATAATCCACGCTGTGTGGAAATGCTCCAAAATGTGTTCATCAATTGCAACGAATGTACCACACTAATGAAAGAAGTTGTTAATGTGTGAAAAGTGGGAGGTGTGGGAAGTGGGGCATATGGGAATCCCCTATATTTTTTATGTAACATTTTATGTTATCTTTGTATCTTTAAAAAATAAATTAAAAATATATTTTAAAAAGTATTTTGATCTCATTTGCACAAATAAATCTTTTCTTTCTTTATTAGAGAAGTTGTGGGTTTACAGAAAATTGTGCATAAAATACAGGATTCCCACCCTGCCCCACCACCTTGCAATGTTTGTTACAATTGGTAAAAACACATTTTGATAATTGTACTATTAATTAAATTCCATGGTTTAACTTAGGGCTCACTGTGTAGTGTGGTTCTATGGATTTTTAAAACATTTTTATTCTGTTACTGTATATACAACCTAACGTTTTCCCCCCTCTTTTTTAAAGATTTATTTATTTATTTCTCTCCCCTCTCCCCCCCACCCCGGTTGTCTGTTCTCTGTGTCTATTTGCTGCGTCTTCTTTGTCCGCTTCTGTCGTTGTCAGCGGCATGGGAATCTGTGCTTCTTTTTGTTGCGTCATCTTGCTGTGTCAGCTCTCCGTGTGTGCGGCACCATTCCTGGGCAGGCTGCACTTTCTTTCGTGCTGGGCAGCTCTCCTTACAGGGCGCACTCCTTGCGCGTGGGGCTTCCCTACGTGGGAGACACCCCTGCGTGGCACGGCACTCCTTGCACGCATCAGCACTGCGCATGGGCCAGCTCCACACAGGTCAAGGAGGCCTGGGGTTTGAACCGCGGACCTCCCATGTGGTAGACGGACGCCCTAACCACTGAGCCAAGTCTGCTACCCATTTCCCCTTTTAATCACATTCAGATATCTATTTCAGTGCTGTTAATTGTGTTCACAATTTTATGCTAACATCACCACCAAACATTACCAAAACATTTCCATCATTTCACATAGAACCCTGAACATTTTAAACCTTAACTTCCCATTCCCTATCCCCACCTCTTTCCTTGGTAACCCATATTATAGATGAGTTTGCTTATTCTAAGTGCTTCAAATCACTGAGATCAAACAATATTTGTCCCTTTGTGTCTGGCTTATTTCATTCAACAAGACGTCTTCAAGGTTCATCCATGTTGTCACATGTATCAGGACTTCATTCCTGTTTATGTCTGAGTAATATTCCTTTGAATATGTGCACCACATTTATTTAGCCACTCATTAGTTGATGGACACAAGGGTTGCGTCCTTCTTTTGGCAACTGCTAGTAATGCTGCTATGAACATCAATTGTACAAATATCTGTTCGAGTCCCTGCTTTCAACTCCTTGGGGTATATACTGAGTACTGGGATTGCTGGGTCCTATGGCAGTCCTATGTTTAGCTTTCTGAGGCACTGCCAAACTGTCTTTCACACCAGCTGCAACATTTTACATTGCCATCGGCAATGAATGAGTGCCCCTGTTTCTCTGCATTTGCTACAAACTTGTTATTTTACTTAAAAAAAAAAAAATAGCAGCCTTTCTAATGGGTAGGAAATTGTAGTTACATTGTGGTTTTGATTTGCTTTTCCCTGATGGCTAATGATGTTGACCATATTTTCATGTGCTTTCTGTCCATTTGTTTATCTTCTTTGGAGAGATGTTTATTTAAGTCTTTTGACAATTTTTTAATTGTGTTGCTTGTCTTTTTGTTGTTAGGTTGAAGGAGTTTTTAATATATTCTGTATATTAAACCTTTATCAGACATGTGGATTCCAAATATTTTCTCAACATTGTTTAGGTTGTTGTTTTACTTTAATGACAAAGTCCTTTGAGGTGCAAAAGTTTATAATTTTGATGAGCTTACATTTATACATTTTTTCTTTTAGCTTTAGGTATAAAATATAAGAAACCATTGCCTAACACCTAAGTCCTGAAGATGCTTCCTTATGTTTTCTTCTAGTAGTTTTTTGATAGTTCTAGCTGTTATACCTAGGTATTTGATGCATTTTAGGTTGATTTTTATATATGGTGTGAGGTAGGGGTCTCCTTCCCTTTTTTGCAAATGGAGATCCAGTTTCCTCGGCATCATTTATTGAAGAGACTGTACTTTCCCAATTGAGTGGTATTTGCCCCCTTGTCAAATATCAGTTGGCCATAATTGTGAGGTTTGATTTCTGAGCTCTCAGTTAGATTCTATTGGTCTATATGTTAGTCCTTTCACAAGTACCATTCTATTTTGATTATTGTGGCTTTGTAATAAGTTTTAAGCTTGGGAAGTGTGACTCCTCCAACTTCATTCTCCTTTTTCAAGATTGCTTTAAGTATTCAGGGCCCCTTACCCTTTTATGTAAATTTGATGATTGGCTTTTCCACTTCTGCAAAGAAGCTTATTGGAATTTTTATTGGGGTTGCACTGAATCTATACATTGCTTTAGGTAGGATTGACATCTTCAAGACATATCATCTTCCAATCCGTGAAGCTGGAATGTCCTTCCATTTATTTAGGTTGTTTTTAGTTGCCTCTAATAATTTTTTATAGTTTTCTGTATACAAGTCCTTTATATCCCTGGTTAGAGTTATTCCTAGATATTTGATTCTTTTAGTTGCCATAGTAAATGGAATTTTTCTTGGCTTCTTCTTCTGCTTGTTCATTGCTTGTATATAAAAACACTATTGATTTTGGAGTGTTGAACTTGTAACCTGCCCCTTTGCTGAATGCATTTATTAGCTCTAGGAACACTGTTATGGATTTTTCAGGATTTTCTGTATACAGAATCTGCAAGAAAAGTTTTACTTCTTCCTTTTCAATTTGGATAACTTTTCTTGCCTAATTGCTCCAGCAGGAACTTACAGTACAATGTTGAATAAAAGCAGTGACAGTGGGCATCCCTGCTTTGTTCCTGATCATAGAGGAAAAGACTTTACTCTTTCACCATAAACAGGAGTTACATGCTAAACCATGCAATACAATAATAAAGGCTGGATACCTACAAGATATGGTATATATATTTTTTAATGTTCTTTAAACCCAAACCAGCTAATGTGCAATATGATGTGGCTTCTAAAGCAACTGGAGTCCAGGGGTACCTAATTGATACAGCTCAGAAGCACAGATAGGACTGCCTGTTCCTCACAAACAACAGAGTTCCTTTAAAGTCTGTAAAACTTGAGCAGACAAAGAGAGAAAAAGGAGCAAACCAGCAACAGCTTCATATTCAGGAAAATCAAATTCTCATGGTCTGTGCCATTGGCCCACTCATAAACAAAAACAACCAGAGAGAAAGAGAAGAAAAACCGTATGCACCTGAGGTGTAAACTTTAGTTATAGTATCCCCAGTAAAAAGGAAAACAGGAAGCACAATATAAAGTGCTTTTTAAAAAAATCTATGCATAATTAAAAGCAAGATTCCAATTTGTTGGAAATTCTTCCAACAAGAGGAATGACTCTAAGTTGCTACTAAATTAACTTTATTTTATTTGTATTATTTTCTAGCCAATACTGTGCAAGAAAATATTTCCTTTCTCAACCCCATAACATACTGCAGAATCTATCCCACTGGAGAAAAATGCGGAAAAGCATTGCTTTTTTGTCTCGGTCAAGACTAAAATGATAGACCTTAAAAATAAAGAGAGAGAGAACATTGGTGGTCACTGTTTCCTTTAAAACATACATCAAGAAATGCAGAGGAGACCATCAAATCTGAAAACAAAAATAAATAGTGCTCTCAGGAGATTTGAAAAAACAACCCAAAATATGTTAATTTAAAAATTAAATATGGTTTGCAAAAGCATATTTCACAAATGACTGTTTCTTTTATATCGATCCACGTGAACATGTTTTTATAAAAGGGACGTGGATCCAGCAGTGCAGACTGACTTGCTGTCTACGTGCTCTCACTGTACCTGGTCATGCCAGACAGCACCTGTGGGCATCGAGCTCATCTGCATTTGATTCCGGCCAAGTCAGCCCATCAGCAGCCTGACACTAATGTCCCACAAGGGTCGGGGGCACCCCGGGCGGCCAAGAGCATACGCCTAGGGTGGCGAAGGGGAGATGGGCCTAGAGTCGCCATCTGGGCCACAGGTGAGCACGAAGGCAGTGCTGGTTGTGGTGTAGACGTCTCGCCTCTCCCTCTCTCTCTTCCCCGCTCCTGGTCCCTGTCCCCCTCTCCTGGTCCCTCCCCACGGCACCAGCTCTACAGTGACCTCCAATTCCCGGAACCCACCAGCGGTGGACGGATGAGGTCTTCGGTTATGCTCTGAGTCGAGAACTTGGCGAGAAAACAAAAGAATGGAATGACTGAGGTGGTGAGTCGTTGCGTCGCCATTGCTTGCTGTGGCCCCGCCGGTGCACCTAGACATTCAGGAGAGCCGGGAGCGGCACTAGAAAGCTTTTGGGTTTCCTGGTGCAAAGGGGAGACCAAAGGAGTCCTTCCCCCGTCGCTGCGGAAAAGCCGGCCTTCGTCTTCCCTGGCTCTGCGGCAAGGGGCCGTGCACCCCTGCACGCTCAGGACAGTGGTTGAACAGAACCAGAGCCGGCGTCCGATTGGGACCTGCGCCGACTCCACAGCAGCCAGAGGCACCCCCTCCCCAGGGAAGAACAGGGCACACCGACATCCTTCTCTGTCCCTTGGGCTTCTAGGCTGGCCCATGTCTGATCCCCATGTCGCCCCGTTTCATTTTAGGTTTTATAAACAAAACCACCAGCAGGTGCATGCCTGATTTCCGCCAGGTGGAGAGGAGCTGCACAGGCAGGGCGGCCCTGAACAAAGGGCTTCACGGAGCCCCTCGAGAAGGCCGCCTCCTTTAGGGTGGGATTTGGAGGGAAGCACCATTTCCGGACTGGCAAGCCAGCTGGGAAAGTGAAAGCTGAAAGTGAGCTCTTGGGCCCTCAACAAAATGTTCCTCTGGAAGCAGAAATGAAACACTGCATCTGAACCTCAGCCTGCCTTTCGGGAAGTGGGGGGACAGCCTCCTTAAGCCCCCTGCACAACCAAAGGACTGGAAGCCCTGGTCAGCCGCCCCTTTGCCTTCCAGCCCCGGGGTACAGCCACCCTGGAGCATCCAGCTTTCTATCCTTCCTCCCTCCTCCACAGCAGGACCCCGTCCCTCTCAGCACACAGAGCCTCGGCAGGGCATTGCCACCGTCCCCGCACTCCCTGGGGAAATCTGGTTCTGCTGCAGAGGCAATTCCAAAAATAACCTGAGTTGGCTGCTTTTAACCTTGGTTAATCAATTTTACAGATTCTAGTCACCATGAACCCATTCTTTTGTGACTTTTAAAGCCAATTTTCCCAGAGGATTGGCATATATGGAGAATGAGATACTGAGAAAACACACACACATCTTAACAATAATAATATTTTCAGTCTAAGAAATGAAGTTCACTCAGTTAAGTGATTTTGGTGCCAAGCACCTTGTCCCGGCTGAATTGCTATAGGGCAGTTGTTAATGAAATGTAACAGACACCCCCCTGGGTCAGGAACCGCACAGGAATCTGTTCTCCACCTCCCTTATATCATGAATTTTGGGCAGGGAGGTGGGGGCAGTATTGAAATTTGTACCTGGGAATTTGCCACCGTACCTAACCTCTCCCCACTGCTGGACCACACTGACAGGAGATTCTTTCCATACATCATATTCAAGTTCAAGGAAAACAATGAGGGCCATGGAGAATCCAACTACCAATTTATCTAAGTCCAAAGCCTTTGCTTTCTGCAATCTACAATGATAGAACTGGAGAAAAGCACCCAAAACTCCATGTACAAAAACTGCTGATTCCGTTGAAGGCACCTGAGGAAAGCTGCACCTGACCTGTAAAATCTAAACTCTCGTGGACACTGCCAACCACTCCCTGCCCTCCTTCCAAAATCGCTCTTACTAAGTGTCAGAAAAAAGGTCAGGCAGTCAGAATTGCTAACTGGTTCTCCCTTTTAGTTTTCTGGCCCAATATATGAGCCACTTGAACAGAAGGTCCCAAACTGCAGCCCCCATGGTTCCCTGCACTCCTCAGTTGTTGATGATATTCCATTGCTGGTCAAAGCCCTTGGGGTATTTGGATCTTGCAGCCCTTGCAAATGGCAGTGCCCTTTCTCCTTGCCCACCATGGCTGAAGAGGCAAAGAAGGGAACACAGAGGCGTGAGACACCTGAGCCATGGAAGCCCATCGGGCGCTCCCAAGCCATTGGATGCTCCCAGGACATCTCCACCTCGGCCCGGGAGAACCAGGCCCTTGCCCTACCTGCTAAAATTAGGGTCTCTTCTTGTGCTCATTTGCTAGCCTGGCACGATTGGTGGCAGGAGCAGAAGCTTCTGAGCAGAGAGAATGCAGGCATGAGGTTTTTTTTCTCATTGTCCTTTAAGTTGGTTATTTCAAGCTCAGGTTACCAGGGCTCCTGGAGCAGCACAATTTTGTCCCTCCTTCCAGCGCCCCACCCCTAGGACCTTCAGGGGTCCCCACTGCCTGCCGTCCTGATAAGAGGCCATCCAGCAGCACTTGCCCGGGCCCTGGGCTCTTATCAAGGAGGCTGCAGCCAGGGGGCCTGGCACCTGTTCCTTCGGGTGTTTTGTCTTCAGCAGCACTAGAACAGAGAAGCCAGGATCAGCTCACAAACAGGTGCAGAGTGAAGAGACAGGGACACAGCGAAGTAGAGGCCGGTCCCCGGAAAGATGGCGGCACGGTGGGAAGATGCCCCGGATGCCAAGGCCTCTGAATGGATGGAACCACGTGGGAGTTTGAGGCTTTTAGGGACCCCATAAAATCCTGTCCTGCAGGCTAATCCAGCCCTGTGGAACCTACTGTGGGTGGGACCTACTTTGGGTTAGGTCACTTCTGTAGGGCATGGCCTGGGCTGGGTCTTAATCCTCTTACTGGAGTCTGTTACAGACAGGATGACTATGGAGAGAGGGAGAATGCCACAAGGGAAGGAGCTGAAGTCCCAGAACCTGGGAGAGAGAGGAGGCCAGAAGCTGAAGCCACGAAACCCCGAAGAGGAGGAAGGGATTGGCAGATGCCTCCACCCGCTCGTCTTCGAGGCGAGACCATCACCTGACGATGCCTTGACTTGGACACTTTCCTAGCCTGAGAACTGTGTGCTTGCGACCTAATAAATACCCAGTGGAAAGGCCAACCCATTTCTGGTAGATTGTTTTCGGCAGAGTTTTGCAACCTGAAACAGTCGCTCCCTCAGGCCTGGGTAGAGTGTGGAGCTGGACGGCGGTCATGGGGCCCCTGGGCTGGGTGGTCGCTCTCGGATCAGCCCCAGCTGTCGCCCTTGATCCCGTGTGCCCACTGTGCCTTCCCTGCACTTGTGGCTGCTCGCAAAGGCGTGCTCGTATTTCCAGCGCAGACAGGTTTGCGGTTTTCACGGGAGTTGCCTGTGACTGCGTGCGGTCCTGTCAGCAGCTCTCGCTCTTCCACGTGCCCACGGCCCACACTGGCTGCTGAATTAAAGAGGCGTGCTCGTCCTTGCCTTCCTCGGAACGGCTTGGACGTGAGCTCATCACAGTCGGCCTGTGAGCTCTGCTGTGAGGGCGGCTACGCTGTGCCCGGCAAGAGGGCAGGTACGCCTGGAAAGCCTTGCCATCTTCACCACTGGCCCTGCTGAGGGTGCAGTGACCTCCAGGACAGATTACCTGGGAGACACCAGAAGACACAGGTGGCTAGGCAGGACGTGCGCGCAGGGCAGCTCCACAGCTGGTGATACCTTCAGAGGAAGGCCCTGGAGCCGAGGTCGGGCTGGTCTCAGCAGCCTTGGGCCAATGACTTAACCTCTTAACCCCCTCCAGTCCTTGCACCTCTACTGTTCTACCAGCAAGTGGAGTAGAGGGAAGCAGGCTTCTCCCCTTGCCCCATGCCCTGGAAGAGGGAGCCCGTCCCGCGTGCACTGCTGGGCCCACAGCAGGCTGCCCCGTCCAGCCAGCCCTGGACTCAGCGCCACGGGGTGTGCAGGAGCAAGGACGGCCCTGGTGGGGGATGCACACCGTGCAGAGAGGGCAATTCACCGTTCTTTACTGAATTTGTCTGCCTCTTCTTCCCTGAGGGCCCTACAGTGCTCTTCTGACCTCTGGAGTTTCAAAATAGTTGTTTTGGCCAGTTCCTGCCTGTTTCACAGCTGCTTTGGTGGAAGGACTGAGCCCTGGAGTGCCCTCCTCCACCATCTTCTCCAGGAGTTCTGCACAAATAAATCTTACCAAAGATTTTCCTAATGGGAGAAGCTAAATTCTCCCCACTACCTTTCTTCTGCCTTCACTCCCTGTTCTACGGAAGTCCCTTACTTCTTCAGATGCCAAGGACACTTGCCCAGTCATCTGGAGAGGGGTGGAGGGCGTCCTTCAGAGGAGAAGGGGCTCTTGAGGAGAGCAGAGGTGAGCCCTACGCTTCACAATGGTCTTTGCTCATTGGACATATCGGTACATCTTTTTCACGTGTTGCTTTGAAATTACACCGTGATCGGGACGTGGATGTGGCTCAAGTGAAAGGGCCTCCGCCTACCATACAGGAGGACCCAGGTTCAGTCCCTGGGGCCTCCTGGTGAAAAAGAAGAAGAGAAAGCACGCCTGGGTGGCGAACCAGTGCCCGCCTGGCGAGCCAGTGCCCACGCGGTGAGCCAGTGCCTGCACAAGCGAGTCGCGCAACAAGATGATGATGCAACAAAAGAGAGACGAAAGGGGAGAGTCAAGGTGAAGGGCAGCAGAAACCAGGAACTGAGGAGGCACAGCTAACAGGGAAACTCTCTCCATATCAGAGATCCCCAGGATCGAATCCCAGGGAATCCTAAAGGAGAAAAAAATGAGAAATAGATATAGAACATCACACAGTGAATGGATACAGACAGCAAAAACAGCAGGGTAGGGGGAGAAGAAGGGGAGGGGAATAAATAAATAAATAAATCTTTTTAAAAAATTAAAAATTACGCCGTGATTGCTGCAACACCTGCTGGCTCTGGGTTCGCGAGTGGCGGGGATGCTGTCTGCGTACACTCCCCAGCTGTGTGGATGTGTGAGAGGCACCCCTGCCCCCTCCCCTCCTAGAAGAATGCTCTCGGGAGCCAGGGCTTTCCCTGCTGGTTTCCCACTGCAGGGTCCAGTCAGCTCACCTCGCAGAAGCACTGAGCCACATGCATGTCTCCGTTTCCAGCTCCTCACCCAGAGAACTGTCCTATTTGGTCACCGTGCAGCATGACCATTCTCATCCACAGTGTCTTGGAAAACAACCCAGTTCTGTTTCTTTGACTTCCTCTAGCCTCCCTTCTTTCCAACTCCTGTCAGAAACGGGACATCTCGTCGTGGCTCCACACAGGAAGCTTCGCCTTCGGAGACTGCCATCCGTGTGGTCAGAAGTCAGGCCCGTTGCCGGTGTTTGGGGGGATTTGCCTGGGACTCCCCGGCCTTCAGCCTCTCCGGGAGCTAGGAGAGGGGCAGAGCGGCCTCACGGGTAAGTAGAAGCTCCACCACGTAAGAGATAAAAGTCTTCCCGCCTAGCCCAGGCTCCTGGGCAGTCAGGAGGATTTGGGGAAAGCCTCTTCATCTTTTGGGGGTGCTGGGTCTCTCACCTGTTAACTGCAGGGCCTGCTCACTGCCCTGAGTATCTATCTCTTAGGAGATTGATGGAATTCAAGCGTATGATAAAGCGTATATAAAGTTCAAGTGCACAGGTTTTAATTGTGTACCACAGAGTTATTCCATTCATCTTCTCATATAGCAATGAAGATGATAATGAACGAGTCTGAATTTTTTGAGCTCTAAGTTTTGTATTATTACCTTACTCCTTTGTTTCCTGTAAGGAGACAAGACAGGTGTTTATTGTCGATAAAATTTTTACAGTAAAACAGTAGCTGTGTGTCCAATATTGGTTGTTTGTCTAATTCCGTTGTCTATTGTGATGCTTGTCATTGTTCATATTCTATAAGCTAGATGATTCAGGCAGTTTTCGTCTCATTTCTGTGATGAGATTTTTATTATTCAGAATCACAACACAGAAATTGGAATGTTTATTTTGAATGAGAGGCAATGTCTCCTTCCAGAATTCCCTTAGAATGTCTCAAAATGCATTTTAAACTCTGGTTTGAAAAGTAATTTCTATGCCAGTGACTATCCTGCAGAGACACACAAATTGGCTAGAGGCATAAAAAGAAAAACCAGATATAACTTTATAAGTGAGAAAATGTGTTTGATAAAATTGTCATTCTTTTTCAGACAGCAGCACACATAAGATCTTTGAAAATAAAAATAGTCATACATAAGTGAGGAAACTTGAACTATATGGAAAAATATAAAGGAAAATAAACTGCCTCTAATCCCACCATCAGGAGATGATCATTCTTAACATTTTGGTGTGTTTCCTTCCAGTCTTTCTTTGATTGAAAAAGCATGATTTTAGTAGCCATGAAATGTTTCTACCATGATTTTAATAGTCATAGTTTCATTCCTTCTCCCCACAATTGAAACCTTAGGTTATTTAAATATTATGCTACTAAAAGGTGACACATTTTAACCTTCTGGTGGGAATGTAATGGTGTCAGGTTGTGATTTTAATTTGCTTTTTCCGGATGTCTAATGAAATGCACATCTTATTATATGTTTATTGGCCATTTTGATAACCTCTTTTGGAAAATGTCTGCTATTTTTCTATTGAGTCGTTTGTCTTATTATCATTGAGTAGTAAGGGTTCTTCATATATTCTGGATGCAAGTTACCAGTTACATATATTGTGCAAATCTTCTTCCATTCTCTGAGTTACAGTTTTACTCTCTTAATGGTGTCTTTTACTAAACATTAGTTCTTAATTTTTAATAGTTTTTAGTAGTTCGTGTAAATTCTTCAACTTCTTAGAGTATCTTGTTTACTTTTTATTGTTTGAATTTCCACATAAAGTTTAGAATCAGCTTGGTTTTTTTCCCATGAGAAACAACTGCTGATACTTTGGGGTTGCAATAAATAAATGGATTCTTGCAGGGGGCACTGACACTTAAATACTAGAGATGAGCTTCAATTTATGAGTATGGGATAGCCCTCAATTCTTCATATCTTTTTCAATTTATAATAATTTTCTGTTGTTTCCTCTGTTTCTTGTTCCATTTTGGCCCTACTTGTACGATTCTATCTTGTTTGATTTATACTTGAGTTTTGTATACTTTTCATAATGGTTGTTCAGGTATTTTAATAAACATGTGTGACTTGTCAAAGCATTCTGTCATTGATGTCTTGCCATTTCAAGTGAAGTATTGAAGCCTTATTTCTATTTAAGTTCATTTACCCTCTCATTTAAAAAATGTAATTATCTCAAGGAATTCCTTGAGAAGAACATCAGATAGTGTTATAATTTTTACTTTAATCATCAATGGCACCCCTGAAGAAAAGTCTATTATATTTACCCCCATTTTCCCTATTCTATTATTATTCTTTCTTTTTTTAAAGATTTTTTATTTATTTCTCTTCGCTTCCCCCCCTCCCCCCCACCCCCAGTTGTCTGCGCTCTGTGTCCATTTGCTGTTTGATCTTCTGTGTCCACTTGTATTCTTGTCAGCGGCCCCGAATCTGTGTTGCTTTTTGTTGCATCATCTTGCTGTGTCAGCTCTCCCTGTGCACGGCACCATTCCTGGGCAGGCTGCACTTTTTTCGCACTGGGTGGCCCTCTTTATGGAGTGCACTCCTTGCGCGTGGGGCTCCCCTATGTGGGGGACACCCCTGGTGGCAGGGCACTCCTTGCAAGCATCAGCACTGCACATGGGCCAGCTCCACACGGGTCAGGAGGCCTGGGTTTGAACCTTGAACCTCCCATGTGGTGGGCAGATGCCCTATCTGTAGGGCCAAATCCGCTTCCCCTTTCTTTCTTTTTTATCGCCCCCTCCTCCACCTTGTGATGGCTCCCTCGTCTATTTGCTCGTTGTTTTTGCTCATTGATTTTTCTTTCTTGCTCATTGTCTACTTGTTGCCTGATACTTGTTTTTTTTTTTTTTTTTTTTGCTCATTGTCTGCTCATTGCTTGATTTTTGTTTTTTCTTTAGAAGGCACTGGGAACCAAATCTGGGACCTCCCATGTGGGAGGTGGGTGCTCAACTGCTTGAGCCACATACACTACACTTAAAAAAATTACCTTTTAATTAGAAAATTTTTATTAGAGAAGTTTACAGATTCATCAGGCATAAAATATAATACAGGATTCCCATAACCAACCCACCACCAACATATTATATTTTGTATATCATTTGTTACAACTGATGATAGCGCATTTTTATAGTTGAACTATTAATAGTTGTACTGTTAATTAAAGTCTGTGGTTTAATTTAGGGTTCATTGTGTAGTGTAGTTCCATGGACTTGTTAAAAATTTTTATTCTTTCCATATATACATTTTAACATTTCCCCTTTTAATCACATTCAGATATATATTTCAGTGCTATTAATTACATTCACAAGGTCATGCTACCATCACTACCATCCATTACCACAACATTTCCATCATTCCAGATAGGAACCCTATACATTTTAAGTCTTAATTTCCCATTCCCTGTCCCCACCCCATCCTGTGGTAACCTATATTCTAGATGTTTCAAATTAGTGAGACCACACAATATTTATCCTTTGGTGTCTGGCTAATTTCAAAACTGCTTCAAGGTTCATCCATATTGTCACATGTACCGGACTTCATTCCTTTTTATGGCTAAATAATGTTCCACTGAATGTATATACCACATTTATTTAACTTTTCATCAGTTGATGGGTTACTTCCATCTTTGGCAATTGTAAATAATGCTGCTACAAACATCAATGTGAAAATATCTGAGTCCCTGCTTCACATATTTCAGGGCTTTGCTCTTAGATTCATATATATTTATAATTGTTAAATATTCCTACTGAATTATACCCTTTATTGGTGTATATTGACTGTATTTGTCCCTCATAACTATTTTTGACATAAAGTGTATTTTATCTGATATAGGATAGCTACCCCTGCTTTCTTTTGGTTCCAACTTGCTTGGTATTTTTTTCCCATCTTCTCACTTTCAACCTATTTATACCTTTGAATTTGAGGTGAACCATTTGGAGACAGCATATAGTTGGGTCTCACATTTTTATCCATTCTACAAATCTCTGACTTTTCAGTGTAGAGTTTAATCCATTTACATTTAAAGTCACTACTGATAATAAAGGACTTTTGTCTACCATTTTGTTATCTAGCCTTTGTATGTCCTAAACCTTTTTTGTCCCTCACTTCCATTAATACTTACTTTTATATTTATTTGGCTTTTATGTTTTACCATATTGACTGACTTTTCATTTCTATTTGGATATATTTTTATCTATTTTTCTTGTGGTTACCATGGGGATAAAATTTAACATCATAAATTTATAGCAATCCTATTTGATTTGGTACCAAATTAGCTTCAATAGTGTGCACATACACTTTTTCTATACCCCTCTGTCCACTCACCGTTTTTGGTACTTTTTATCATTTATACCCTTTTTAAATTTTTAATTTAATTTAATTTAATTTATTCACCCCCCTCTTATTGTTTGTGCTTGCTGTCTTGTCTCCTGTCCATTCATTGTATGCTCCCTGTGACTACTTGTCTTCCCTTTAGGAGGCACTGGGAACCAAAACTGGGACCTCCCATGTGGGAAGAAGGCACTCAATCACTTGAGCCACTTCTGCTTCCTGCTTTGTTATGTCTCTCACTGTGTTTCTTCTTTGTGTCTCCTTGTTGTGTCATCTTGTTGCATCAGTTTGCCTCACCAACCTGTCATGCCAGCTTGCTGTCTTGCTTGTCTTCTCCAGGAAGCACCAGGAACTGAACTCAGGACCTCCCATGTGGTAGGCAGGAGCCCAGTGGCTTGTGTCACATCCACTTCCCTATATTTTTTTACATTGTATGTTAAAAAATATAACTTTATCATTACTTTAAAAAAATATTACAGGTGTTCTTTAAAAAAAAAAAAGCTTTATTTATTTATTCCTCTCTGTTGTTTTGTGCTTGCTGTCTGCTTTCTGTGTCCATTCACTATGTGTTCTTCTGTGTCTGCTTGATTTTTCTTTAGTTGGCACCAGTCCTCAGAGCTTCCAGAGTGAGAGAGTGCATCATCTCAGCTCCCTGGTCTGCTGTGCCCCTTATTGTCTCTCCTCTGCGTCTCTTTTTGTTGTGTCATCTTGCTGTACCAGCTCTCCGTGCAGACCAGCACTCCTGCACAGGCCAGCACTCCACATGGGCCAGCTCTCTGCATGGGCCAACTTTTGCTCAGGCCAGCTCGCTGCACAGGCCAGCATCCCTTCAACAGGAGGCTCTGGCTATCAAAGCCTGGACCACCTATATGGTAGATGGGAGCCCAGTTGTTTGAGCCATAGCCACTTCCCTATCATTACATTTTATGCATTTGTATTTTAGCACTTGCAAGAAGCAAGAGTGGACTTACTTACCAAACAATGTACTACAATAATACTAGCATTGATAATTACCCAAGTGGCTACCTTTACCACAAGCCTTTATTTCTTTATGTTGCTCTGAACCACTGTTTAGTGTCCTTTCTGTCAGTCTGAACTTTCTTTAGCATTGCTTGCTAGATGTGACATATCTAAGAATGTCTTAATCTCTTCCTCTTTTTTGAAATAAAGTCTTGCCAGAATAAAATTCCTGGTTGGCAGTTGTTTTTCTTCAGCACTCTAAGTGTTTCAACCCACTGCCTTCTTTCCACCATGGTTTCTGATGGGAAATTGGCACTCAATCTAAGTAGGGCTTCCTTATACGTAACACATTTCTTTTCTCTTGTAGCTTTCAGAACTCTCTCATTTTCTTTTGCATTGCATTAACTGTGTGATCAAATACAATGGGATGTATTTTTCTTCATGTTTATCCTGATTGACATTCTCTGGTCTTCCTGGATGTTCATATTCATATCTTTTCTACACTTGGGAGATTCTCTGTCATTAGCCCCTTGAATATTCCTTCTTCCCCTTTCTCTCTTCTCCTCCTGGGATTCCCATAATGCATATATTGGTGCACATGATGAAGTCTCAGATATGAAAAAGTATTTTCACTTTTAATATTTCTTTCATTCTTCTGCTCCTCAGTCTGACTCATTTCAAGTGTCTTTTCTTCTAGTTCACTGATTCTTTCTTCTGCCAGCTCCAATCTGCTTTAGAAACCCTCCTGGGCATTTTTCATATCAGTTACTGGGGTCTTCAATTCTAGTGATTCTGCTTGGCTTCTTTCTAGAATTTCTACCTCTTTACTAACAGTCTCATATTGCTCATTGATTGTTTGCCCGATAACCTTTAGTTCTTTCTCATAGTTTCCTTCACCTCCTCAAACATTTTTAAGATCTTTTTTTAAAAGGCTTTGTTTAGTGTGTCCACATTCTCATCTTCTTTGTTGGTTGCAACTTTATCCTATTCCTTTGGGTGGGCCATGATTTCCTGTTTCTTTGTTGGTCTCATATTCTTTTTTGGCGCACTGCACATTTTAGTGTTTTAAAATGTTATCTCTGGGATTTCCTGCCTGGGATGTCTGTTTCTTGGTTTTGTTACCAGCTGGTGATAACTTCCTGCCCTCCTCTCAGAAAAGTATACCCAAGGCAAATGTAGTATGCACGGTTTTCCCTGTCTTTCTGGCTTTTGCTTATTAGCTGTTTTGGAGTCCATCTGTTTAAAGGAGTTTGGCCATGCCTTCTGTTTCCCAGGAAACAAACCTTCCTCTCCTGGGGATGTTTGAAGCCAGCAGTCTTTGCCCCAGATTCTCTGCCTCTGTAGTTTCTTACACCCCTTTCATTGTCTCAAGGTCCTTTTGCCTGGAAGGCAAATTCCAGGAGGAGGGCCATGCCAGAGAGGAATTGCCCAGATCAGTGTTTCCTAGCCAAAATAGGACCAAAGAACCACGAAGGAGGTGCAGACCTGCTCTACAGTGCCCCATTGAGAGGATCAGAAAGGGTGCCAAGAGCTCTTCTGATGGGTCCCCAAAGCAGAGCTTTCCTGCAAATGCAGTCCCTCAGCTACCTGTCACCCCATCCTGTGGTGATGCAGCACCTCTAAATCTATATTTCAACAGTGGTTGAAACAATGTCTGCTGCCACCTTGTGCAGGCTGCCCTGAGACCTGGGCCCCCAATGGTCCAAATTAGCTAATGAAAAGCCATGATCAGTAATTGACCATGCCCATCCCTGACCTTGGGGAGGAGGATTTTTATATCCTTTTCTGTCATCAGCAAGTAAGCCAGGGGCTGGACCCTACAGTGGCCTGCTGAGAGTGGGGGATGGGCAAGTGTAACCACTGTGCAGAGAGAGGAATTTACTCTTTTCTAATGTAATTCGTTAACGTCTTACCCTCATTCTTCCCTGGATGCTGTACAGTGTTCTTCTGGCCTCCAGAGTTTCAAAATGGTTGTTCTGAGATAGTTCCTCCCTGTTTAACATTGTTTTGGTGGAAGGACAGTGTCCCGGAGCTCCCTACTCTGCCTTCTTCCAAATCACCTGCCTATTTAAAATCTGCTCTTCTATATTCTGTGAGGTTCCAAGCCTTCTTCAGTTATCTTTTTTTTTTCTGGTTAGAAAGTTTCCCTTGACCATTCTTAGAGTAGGTCTATTATTGACAAAATCTCTTAGTTTTCCTTTTTCTGAATAAGTCTTGATTTCTTCTTCAATCCTATAAAATATTTTTGCCATATATAGAATTCATTGTTCAAAGTTCTTTTCTTTCACAACTTGGTAAATATCCTGCTACTTCTTTCTGACCGTCTATCTTTGTTTGTAAATCAGCTGTTATTCAAAATGGTGTATCACTGCAGGAAATCCATTGTTTTTCTCTGGTTACTTTCAAGATTTTGTCTTTGCCCTTCTTCAGAATTTTATTTATGATGTGCCTTGGCATAGGTATCTCTGGGCTTACCTTATTTTGTGGTGCTCTCAACTTCTTGAATCTGTGTTTATGTCTTTTGCTAACTTTGGGGAAATTTCAGCCATTGTTGTTTTATTACTTTTTCAGTCCTCTATTCTTTCTCCTCTCCTCTGAGAGTCTCTGATTATATAAATCCTAGCTCTTTTGTTATTATTCCACAGATCCCTGAGGACCTGTTCATTTTTTTCTCTTTAGTTCATTTGAGTATGATATAGTGATTTGTCTTCAAGTTCACTAATTCTGACTTTTTTCATCTCCACTCACTATTTAGCCTAATCCTGCAAGTTTTACAATTTCAGTGTATTTTTCAGTTCTGTAATATCCTTTTAGTTTCTGTATAACTTATACCTCTTTGTTTACATTTTCTGTGTTTTAATTTGTTTCAAGAAAATTTGTAGTTGATTATTAAAGCGTTTTTATAATGACCACCTTAAAATCCTTGTCAGTTAATTTCAACATCTAATTCATCTTGGTGTTGTCATCAGTTGATTGTCTTTTCTTCTTTAAATCGTGATCTCCCTGGGTCTTGGCATAACCATGACTTTTAATGTATCCTGGACCTTTTAGATATATCATATGAAGAGAATCTTGATCCTATTTATCTCTTATTTTTAATACCAAGTCACCCTATTTGGGTTTAGTGTGTAGGTCCTTGCCTACATTTATGCACTTTAGTTCCAATGACGGTTTACCTTTCTTAACCCTTGAAGTGCCATCCTGGTCCCCTTTGTTCTTCTGTTTTCCCCGTGTTCTTGCGGGATCTGCTCATGTTGTTTGCAGGGGTGCGAGGTGCTTGCTTGCACTGCCCAGTGTCGTGAAGGGGTGGGAGGGGGTGCTGGACCTGCAAGACTGAGGGGGTCTCGCTGGGCCTGTTCTCCGCTGCCCACTCCGATGGGCTTCTCTACCTCTGCTGGAGGCACTGGACAAGGGAAGCACCTACCTGGACCACCCCCCACTGCAGGGTGGAAACCAAGGCCTTGGAGCCACTGGGTCCTAGTGGCCCACTGAGTGTAGAGTCAGGAGACACTGTTGGCACCACAGGGGTGAGTGGAAGGATCAGCCTGCTACTGAAGGTGCGGCACAAGGGGTAGACTGAGGCCTGGGCTCCAGAGAGGCCACTGCTGCTCTGCCTAGGGCCCTGCTGGGCTTCCCTTGTATTTAGTGGGACTTTTTACTTATTTTGTGTGTGCATGTGTGTGCCTATATATTTTTGTTCTTTTGCTTTTCTTTTCCTGATTGACTGATCTGGGTACAGGTCTGTCTAGTGCTGAATCCAGAATATCTGGGAGATGAAAACACTAAAACAGAAAATCTACTGTGGCATCTTTCTTCTTGTCCTGATGTCCTAAGCCTGTCCATTGTCTTTACACTGTCCTGCATCCTTTTATGATTGGCAAATTATTTCCAGAGTATTTAATTGTATTGAGAGGGGAAGAGCTGGGAAAAATGAGTCTGCCACCTTGTCCTGAAACCAGAAGTTTTATTTTTAATCATAAATACATGTTGAACTTTTTCCAAAGCTTTTCTACCATCTAATAAGACAATCTTATGATTTATTTAATTTAATACCTTATTTTGGTGAATTACAGTTATTCATGTCATTCCCGGGATGCACTTAATGTGCTACTTAGTCTTTGCTTGCCACCTCCCCCAGATCCACTCTCTGCCCTATCAGCCCTTTGCTGTGCCCTGGATGTTTGCATCCCCCTAGTCTTCGGAATTTCAACTGAGTTGAGATGGTGGGAGGTGCTGGCAGAAGTTGAGAGAGCAGGGAGAGAGAGGAAGGTCAGAGTATTATCCCTTTCTTCCACCCACTTGCTGTGGGGAGACAGGTGTTGAAAAGTAAATGTAGGGAGAAAAGTATGTTATATTGAAAAACTGATATGGGCTCTGGAAAAAGTGAAACTACAAAAAAAAATAATTGAGAGGGTGGCAGATTGTAATTTTAAATAGGATGGTCAGGCTGGGACTTATTAAGAAGGTGACATTTGAGCAAAGACTTGTGAGACACAAGGAAGTCAATCGTTTTATTGCCTTTGATCTTCCTCTGAATGAACAGCATGTCAATGGAGGGTTTTAAGCAGAAGAATATCACAATCTAACTTATATTTTACAAGGACCACCTTATCACACTAAAAAGAAACCTCTTGAGAAATAGAGATGAAGGAATGCTTCCTTAACATGGAAGCATAACTACACCAAAGCATGACTATACCAAAGTAATTGTCTCGTAGTCTCAGTCATGAAAATCTTAGAGGCATTCCCACTGAGGTCAGGATCAAGGTAAGAGTGACCATTCTCTCCACCACTTGTTAGCATTATTCTGAAGGTATTAGCCAATGCAATTGGACAAGAAAAAACAATTAGAAGTATAAGAATTGGAAAAGAAGAACTAAAACAATGTTTGCAAACAATATACTAGTTTAAATGGAAAACCCTCTAGAATCAATGTGAACCCATGAAGGTATTAGAATATAAAATGAAAATGCAGAAATCAGCATTGACACAAACTATACATCTTATAAAATTAACTCAAAATGGGTCGTAGATTTTAATGTAAAACTATAAAACTTTTAGAAGAAAACGTCAGTGAAACTTAGTAACGTAGGGTCACATGAGGAGTTTTTTTAAAGATATAACATCCAAAGCACAATTCATAAAAGAAAAAAATGGATAAATTGGAGTTTATAAAAAAATCTTAAAAATTGCTCTGTGAAAAATCCTTTCAAGAGGATGCTGTAGGTTGAACTATGTATTCCAACATTGACATGTTCTTAATCTTAATTAATTACTAAATTCTTTTATTTTAATTTATTTTATTTAAGTGGGTGACCATTTATGTTAAATTGGTAAAATTCCTTTATAACCTGGCTATAGGGAAATACTTTGTAACCATGACTAAAAATCCAAATTCAATTAAAAAAAACAAAAACATTCTACTATAGAAAACAAGCAGACAAAATGTTGAATATGACAAAAAAAATGGTATAAGTAAAATCAAAAGAGAAAAGACAAACTGGGAGAAAATATTTAAGGTAAAACAACAACAACAACAACAAGAATTTTATAGACAAATGGCCAAAAGATGTGACAAGAAAATTAACAAAAAGGAATATATAAATCACCACTAAAATAGGAAACAACAACAAGAATTTTATAGACAAATGGCTAAAAGATGTGACAAGAAAATTAACAAAAAGGAATATATAAATCATCACTAAAATAGGAAACAACAACAAGAATTTTATAGACAAATGGCCAAAAGATGTGACAAGAAAATTAACAAAAAGGAATATATAAATCACCACTAAAATAGGAAAATAGTCGTAATAGGAGAGATGGAAATTAAAAATACTCTGAGATAACCCTTTCTCACCCATCAGATTGGCAAAAACTCAAAAGCTTAACAACTTGCAAGTACTTGGGAATCTATAATTATTGCAGAATAAAAATTTTAAAAATCATTAACATTTATATATATTAGGTATCATGATCCAATAGTGGTATATAATAATTACATATAATATAATAATTATTCCATATGTTGACAAGGCTGTGGTGAAAAAAGCATCTCATTTATTTCTGCTGAGAGAACAAAATGGTACAGCCCCCCCATATAGGGGGATTAGGCAATACTTGACAAAAGTTTATATGCATTTGCTCTTCAACCCAGCAGTTCCCCCTCTAGGACTTTATTTTGAAGAAAACCTCCAACAATATGAACATACATATGGAAGGGTCATTCACTGCAAAAATATGTGATTGCAAAATATTGAAACCTACCTAATGTCCACATATAGAAGATGAGTTGAACGAACTGTGGAATATATATATATATATATATGATGGAGTAATATGCTGCAGTAAAAAAAGAATGAGGAAAACCCCTATAAAAGAATATGGAGTGAAAGATGAAAATTTAAAGGGCCTACATCACAAACTACTTTTTATGTAAGAAAGAAGGAGAAATAAGAAAACATATATATATCTTCTTATCTTTTCAAAAAGAAACAAGGAAAGATAAGCCAGAAAAAAGAAACAGAGAAAGGGTGGGTGAGGAGAAATAGGGTAAAAGCAATGCAAGCAGAAGGGACATTTCTCTGACAGTACCTTTTTACATAATTTTGACTTTTGGAAGCATGATAATGTTCTATATATTTATTTAAAAAGTAAAAATAAATTTAAAAGAATGGGAAGCTGAGGGAACCTAAAATTGAAAGCAAAGGAAATGACTGAACCCTGCAGTATTTCAGGTAAGTACCAAAACCACACCAGAGGTGGGCACAGTCAGTAACTAATCCTAGAAACTCTTGAAAGCAGAGTTTGACTATACTCTCTTGATCTTGGAAGCAATTGTGGGAGGGAAGCCTATGAACAAATCCTCACTGCTTTTTCGTTGTTTTGCTAGTTCTAGTGATATGGGCAAAGAAATTCTGAAATTATCTTAGCTGTGTCTTCGGACTGAGCAAATGAGTTAATGTGTTGATGTCGTTGGGAGTCCAGCTCTCACTGTAGAAGAAGGGAGAATATAAATATGACAAGAATTGGAGTGGAGATAGAATAAATTCATCAGCTTTCAGGTATGTATATGTAGGGATATATGCATGTATGTGTGATATTAATGTGTGCATGAAGGTCTGTGTAGAGGGGTGTGTGTGTGTGTGTTTGAGAGAGAGAGATGGGGAGGGAGTATGCATTCTCCAGAAAAGTCAGTGTCACAAAAGTCAAAGAAAGCCCGAGAATATGTTCAAGGTTAAAGGAGACTGGAGACACATGAAAACTAAATATAATACTTGATAACAGGTTGAAATTATGCCAAAGGAAAAAATAGTTGCACAAAAGACATGACTGGGGCAATTGATACATTTGGAATATGGACACCATATTAAAGTTAGTGAATCTGATAACTACTTCCGCATTTTTCTGTGAACAAGAGCCTTCCTTTCTAGCCAATGTGTTTATTTAGTTACCTACTTGTTACTTGTTATCAACATGGACTCATATTTTTTTTCTTTCCTAGGACATGGACTAATGGCTTTTTATATGTTTTATTTTTTCCCTAGCTAATCACTACCACCATTCTGCTTTTGATGGAGAAATTGTCACAAATTTGGCTTGTGAGGATCACCTTTAGATTGGCTCCTGTGTCAAAACAAAAAATTCCAGGCAAATGTCTCCTATCCTACCTTTCATTGGAGAAAGGTATTAAAACACATCTTCTGTATATGGAGATGACATTTTATGAGGTCATTTCAGACTGAGCAGGGCAAGATAACTTTTATTGAAAGCACAAATTTCATATTTTCATCAATTCTAACATGGCAATGTCCCTACTTAAAATCATTTTTCATTAGAGTAATTGTACTTTCCTTTTTATTATATTAAAAATCTCAATTCTTGTAAAAGTAGATAAAGTTATATGAAATCTAAGAAAATAAGAATGATAAAATGAAACCAATATAATTGTGAACAAAAAAGTTACTGGCTGGAGTTTAAATTTTTCTATAAGGTTTCTTTTGTCCTTAGAAATGCATCCCTCAATGAATGTACAATTAAATCAATTTGTTTTAAAATAGCTCATGATTCCTCATCTGTGTGGTTATATACAAACCTCTCTGATGGGCAGTGTGAGCAGATTATTTCAGTTTTCTTTCATTTTAAAGACAATGACATTCTATTTGGTGATAGATTTGGTGGCTTTCAGCTATTAGTCTGCTTTGGTAGTGATCTCAGTTACTAGAGAAGAGAGAAGGGTCTTTGCCTGACATTTTTGAGATCATGGGAAAATCTGAGCAGCTCAATTAGTATGGTTTCATTTTCCCACTGTCTGGTACTCTAAAGAACATAATTCATTATCTTAAGTGTGGCATTCACATGTTCTTGTTGGATGAACCAATTGTGTTTTCTCTAATATCTAATATTATAATTTAATACCCCACATACCTCCACATTTTTAACTAACTACTAAATCTACTGAATACTGTTCTGATAAAGAGTCTTTAAATTTGCCTTGCTTCCTTTCTAAGGAGCAAGATCTTCTTATTTTGTATGAAATGCAACATTCCTGCATCCACCTAATGGGCACTGTTCTCTGTGTGATGACTACAAGTTTTCCCAGGTCTTTCTCTTCTGCCTCTGCCCTTCCTCGAGCACTCCCCATCTTGGATATTGGCAGAATCTTTGACATCAGCCCTGATTCCTCGCTTTCTTTTGTGCCTCCCGTCTAGTTTCTCAGAAAGTCCTTTAGGCAGGATCGGCCACATTTTCCAGAGGAAAATGAAAATTTGGAAGTGCTGGGACCATGTAGCTGGCCCTTCATAGTGGTCACCTCCAAAACACCTGCAGCATTTAAATTCTCTCCAAGCTTCCTGCCACTCCCCTGAAGCAGCACGGGGTGCTGACTCCCTTGCACAGGCATGGGTGCTGGTGGTCCCAGAGCCCCACGGGGTGTCTGTTTCACCAACAGCCAGAGTAAAAGGCTGGTTGAAAGAGTGTGAGGCAGACACAAGAGGTATCCATTACAGCATTAGAGGAAAAAACTAGCATTAACACGCTGTATTTTTACCCATTTCTTAATTGTCAATTTTTCCTAGTACAATGCAAGTACGAAGGTAGAGGTTTCTGCCTGCTCTTTTTCACTGCTATGTCTTCAATGTCCAAAAGGATGCCTAGCACATATTTAGTGCTCAATAAATATTTGTTGAATGAATGATTCCATCAAGGGAACAATGGTGTTGGTTTGTCCCTGGGAACCACCAGTGAATCTTAAATGAATCTGGTGGGGTTGGGACCCCATCTCGATGCTTGGTGAACGGAAGAGAACCCAGAGTTAGCCCATCGAGCCTGGCGTTAGAAACTGAACATCGAGTTTATATGGATCATTCTAGAGGTGCGAACAAAACAGACACAGAAACTCAGGATACGATCCCTGCCTCTGATGGCAAAGGCTACCCCGCAGATCCTGTGCTGGGGCAGAGTTTGCCTCCTCAGGCAGCTGAGAAGAGGCGAAGACAGGCTTGACTCCTCCCTCTCCTCTGGCTCCTCCCACTCCCCTGGCTCCTCCCACTCCCCTTGGCCCCTCCCACCCACCTTGGCCCCTCCTGCTCCCCTGGCTCCTCCCACTCCCCTTGGCCCCTCCCACTCCCCTGGCTCCTCCCACTCCTCTCCCTGGAGTTAGCTTGGCTGCTTTTCAGACCCTGTCCTAAGTCGCTGCGGCTCAGCCGTTGGAAGGGGACTTGGGCGTTTAGGAGGGGTCTTCTTGCAGAAGGGACGCTGGGCGTGCCAGCACAGGTCCTCCCCGTCCCGAGACTCTGAGGGTGGCTGAAGCTCGCGAACCACGTGAACCCCTGAAGAAGCCGCCTCCTGGTGGCGGGAGAGGAAGGCTGACGACGCGCGCCCGGGGCTCAGCGGACGCGCTCCGTCAGCCGCCGAAAGCTTCCTGAAAGAGCTGCTGGTGACGTATTCAGAGGAGGTCGTAGCCGTGATCCAATAAAATACTGTTCCTATCGCTTTTATGAGACAAATTGTCGCCACCCACTGTCTCTCTGGAGAAGAGTGATTTCACCGTCTCCACCTCTCTCCCCCACCAAGTTCTCAAGCTCCTGTCCCTGGGCAAAAGGCCGTCGAAAGGTTAAGATGTGTCACCATGGGAAAGGAGGAGCGGCGCGCTGCTGGACGAGGGCTGCTGCGACCACAGGACGGCTCGCGACGTTTTCGGGGGAAGGATCCTGCCTGGCAGGCCATTAACTGGCACCTGTATCCTCAGAGGAGGAGACCGAGGCAGGATCCGTGCTGGGTCTAGGCTCAGGGGACCCGGAAACGCTTTGAACCTCTGGGATTCACAGGAAAGACCTCTGTTGTCAGAAATTCCTAGTGTGTGTCGTGTTCCCTGAAGACGAGGATTCGAGAGGATTTTCACTTGTAAAGAATCCCTGGCTCACAGTCTAAACATTTCACTTGTTTAAATTAGGAATCTGCTTAACAATTTCTTGTTTTCAACCTGGTCAGATTTTTTAAATCCTTCACTTAACATTTGGCAAAAAAAAAAAATTCAAAATTCTTAAATGTCCACATTTTCAACCCTGTGTTTTCTTAGAACCTAAGCCAAGGAAATTGTTAGAAATATAAATAAATCTTTATGTATGTGAATACTCACTTCACTGGTTGCTTTCTTTTCATACATATGAGCAATATAGCCATATAATTATTTATAGGTCAAGCCAAGAAACTTTGAGAATGTAAGGGAGGTGCTAAAATAATTGCAATTATAGACCTTCTTAAAATGTTTATTTTTTGACTGACAATTTTTTAAAACATGGTGGCCCTAGAAAAGAGTTCTAATCACAAAATATTATAAAAAAATAATTTGTTTCAAAAAAAGCACATATTTTATTTTATATACTATAATATATATTGCATCATATTATATATTACGGTAAAAGAAAAACTTTCCTCTATGACTCCTGGAAAGGTAAGAAAAATAACATAAGTGCCTACACATGTTTTCATACTTAGATCCATTTTTTAGACAAATCTGTTTCTAAGATGGTGTCACAGCAGCCACCAGCTCCAACTTGCCAGCTTTGGAAAGAGAGCCTCCAGATGCACTTGCTCTTCGGTTGACTGCAGCCCTGACATCTGACTGCAGTTTCATAAAGGACCCTGTGGAGGTCTGGAGACGTATATACCCAGATAAAAGCATGCTCAGACTTAATCTGTTCCTGTAGGTGTGAACCCACTGTAAGGAGGAGCTGCGGACGAGGCCACTTCAGCTAAGGTGGGGCCCAGCCCAGTCAGGAGGGATCTTCACCCCAGTTTTGGAGTCCTTTATGAGTAGAATGAAATTTAGACAGAGAGATAAAAGATGCTGAAATCCAGTGGATCCTGCAAGAGCACCGAGGGCCCAGGAGAGGCCACCATGTGCATTGCCATTTGACAGAGGCTCCCAGGACCAAGGATCGCCCACAGCCAACCCCAGAGCACCACAGTATTTGGGGAGAAAGCATTCGCCTTGGTGACACCTTGATGTGGACTTTTCCAGCCTCAAAACTAGCGGATACATTCCCATTGCTCAAGCCGGCCCTTTGCACGTGTTTGCTTGAGCAGCCCAGAAAACCAAAACAGACCCCAAGCCAGAAATTTCAGCTACACCATTCCCAAATTCTTGACTCACAGAAATTGTGAGAGAGACCAGTAAATTTCAGAGTGATTTGTTACTCAGCGATGGATAATACAACCACCTTGATATTTGTCGGCTATTGTCCTATCTGTTCTTTGTCTACTCTCCTGTCTTTATGGGGGTTTCATTGATTATGTTTCCACTTTTTTCTTTCTCCTATAGACCTTCTAGCTACATATTTTTTCTTTATGTTTTAGTGGTTATTCAGTGGCATATAGTATACATCCTCAATTTATCACAGTATACTTTGAATTAATAATACACCACCTCAAGTATTTTGCAAGAGACTTGTAACAGCATAATTCTTCTTAATCCTCTTAGCCTTTCTGCTATTTGGTCATACATTTTACTTTTAAATATTATAGCCCTCAAATACATAATTATTAGTTTCTTTAAAATGTTTTTTAAAAGAAATGAAAATAGGCTTTTATATTTATCCATGTTAATCATTCCAGTGATGTTTCTTCATGTTGATCTGAATTTCCATCTGATACCATCTTCTTCTTTTTTTAATATTTTTTTCTTTTTTTTCTTCTTTACTTTCTTTTAAATGTTATAGTCAAAAAATATGAGGTCCCCATATACCCCCTCAACCCCCCACCCCACTCCTCCCACATCAACAACTTCTTTCATCATCGTGGCACATTCATTGCATTTGGTGAATACCTCCTGGAGCACTGCTGCACCACATGGACAGTGGTCTACATTGTAGTCTATGCTCTCCCCCAGTCCACCCAGTGGGCCATAGCAGGACACACAATGTCCAGCATCTGTCCCTGCAGCAGCACCCAGGACAACTCCAAATCCTGAAAATGCCCCCACACCATATCTCTTCTTCCCTCTCCCTACCATCTTCTTTTATCTTGGAATTCTTTTATCATTTCTTCTAGTTTAGGTTTGCTGATGAAAAGTTCTCTCGACTTTGGTAGACTTGGTAGTGACTTTTGTTTTAATTTTCGGAAATCTCTTCATGTAGAATTCTAGGATATCTTTTTTAATTTCGTCATTTTAAAGATGCTACACTGTCTTCTGGCTTCTCTATTTGTGATGAGAAGTGAGTGGTGGTTTTATCACTGTTACCCACTGTGTAACGTATCTTTTTGTTCTGGCTGCTTTCAAGATTTTTTTTTTCTCTTCGCCTTTAGTTTTTAGCAGTTTGTATTTGATTTGCCTTTATGTGATTTTATTTTGGGGGCCAGGGGGAGTGTTTATATTCCTTGGTGTGTGTAGAGACGCCTGAATTCATGGATTCTGTGCTTGATCATCTTTTTAAAATTTTTGTCACATGTGAACATATTTCATTAACTATATGTACACATCATGCTCTCTCTCTTGTACCTCTAGGATGCCACATAAATGTACACTATACCACTGGGGACTGTTCCACAAGTCAGTGATTCACTCTTCTGGGTTTTTTTTCAACCTTCTCTATCCCTGCTTTTCGGTTTGGATGGTTGCTATTGATCTGTTTTCAAAGTACTGTTAAATCAGTCTGCTGTTAAACCCATCCAGGGACATTTTAACTTCGGATATTGTACTTTTTCAGTTCTAGGATTTCCATTGGTTTATTTTTCTAGTTTTCATATCTCTCCTGAAATTCTCCATTTTCAGTTCTAGGATTTCCATTGGCTTATTTTTCTAGTTTTTAAATCTCTCCTAAAATTCTCCCTCTCTTTACTCATTATATTCAACATTTTCTGTGTTCTTTTTAAACTTGTTTATCATAGGCATCACAAAGTTCTTGATGCTGTTTCCAGAAGTGGTTTTTGTGGGTCTATTTCTAATGACTAATTTTCCTTGATAGTGGATCATATTTTCCTTTTTCTTCATATATATAGCAAACATATTTCTGTGCTATTGTTTCTTAATTAGTAGGACATTGGTTTTATATGACCTGTATTCCAAAAATTTTTTTTCATATTTTCACCAAAAAATTTTATTTTGTCTTAAATATCAACTTTTTAAAACTAAATTTGCAATTGCATTCATAATTATCTCAGATGTTTTATTTTCTATGGAAGCAATTTCTAAAAGCTGTATGTTGATTCCAAGAATTGGGTGAGAAAAATTTTAACAATTTGAAATAACTAGTTTTCTATTTGAAGTACCTAATGACCTAAAGTACTTAAGGAACAAAAACTCATTCTTTAACTCTTTTTGTCAAATGGAGGTAACATATTAATAGTGAAGAGCTTACCTTTCATGCATGCAAAAAATTCTGAAATGAAAGTGAATAAAATTAATTTAGAAAAATAGCCATTTGATCCCAAAAGTTATGCTTCTCAAAGTGATATACAAATGCCACTTCTTTCTTTGTACACCTTAGATTTTTCACCTTTGAGCACAGTGTTCCTAAAAATAACCACTGACTTTTAAGCAAAAGCAGATGCTTACTCAGTAGATTTTTCTTTCCTCTGGAGACTGGTGGCTTGGTGCCTTTGTGCATGTCAGAGCTGTGCCAGGCTTCTTCTCCTTCACGTTTAATCATGTGTGAAAGTCAGAATTCTGTTCGCTGTGCATGTGTCTCCCATGGCAGCCACTGGAAATAGAGAGCAGAGTCTACCAAGCTCATCAAAGCATATTTTAATGTGATTATTCAAAATAAAGCTTCATTAAGAATGATAAACCCAGCCTAAATAATAAGGTGGATGGGATTACAGAATAGGAGTGATAGGATTTTCCTGGGGAAATTGGGACATAGAGTCACTCTGTTTGCACATGCACCTTGCTGGGTTATTAGGGAGCTGTAGTTAGTAAACGCCTGCTCATGCTTCACAGTCCTGTTCCTGTACTCTCTGTTGACATCTGCCTTTTCATCCCTTTCTTTCTAGTTAACGCTATAAAGGTTTATTTCTTGCTCATGTAAAATTCAAATATGAACACAATATTTTTAAGGTTAAACTCTTGAGCAGAGATGCCCGCGCCCTGCCAAGACACTGATTTCTCATTCTGCTCTTTCCTGTGGCATGACCTACATGGAGACGTCTTCACACGGGTGCCCAGTGTTTGCAGGGCGAGCTTCAGTGTTAACGTGAGCCTAAAATGGCCTAGTTTGTGAGTTCCAAGGGGCCGTGCCATTTGATTGTGTCTCTTCCTTCTGTCAGAACAGATTGCACCCACAGAACTCAGGTTGTTCCATAATTTAGTATGTTCACTGCTGGGCATAACACACCACTACAGCTTGTCACTCAGCATTAGGCCTCGAGGGGTGGGATGGCCCCTCTGATTGTGGGCCACCACGAGCCTGGTCTTGGTGGTGGCAGATGTCACCAAGCTCAGCAGGAGCCCCATTTCCAAGAGGTCTTTCAAAGTAGAGATACATCTTTAACGGGGTCGTTAATACTTCATGAGCTGGGAAACACTGCTCGAGGGCAGCGTTTTTCAGTTTCCAGGGCCCATTAAAATTCATGGGCAGATTCTTTGGGGGAGTTTTTTTAGTTCATAGCCCATCAGTAACTAGTGAAACAGCTGTGTGAAATGTATTGTGGAGGGAAATGTAACATATATCCCACCCCTTTGTTTTCAAGTTGTGGGAGGAGTCTATAGTTATTATGAAGTTAGTGAAATTTGGAGCAAACATGCTTCAGAAAATACAAATATAAGTAATAAATAATTCTTTAGTTGTAGGGCAATTGAGATGGATGCTTTCGGGGAAGGTGAAATCCCTCTTTTGACAGCGGAGCGTCACCTCTAGAGGCTGTCACTGACACCTGCTTTAGGAATTCACATCATCCTAATAGACTGCACAAATTTCAGCCCTGCCTAAATTGGGCCTGTCAGAAAAGAAATGTCAAAATGTTCTATGTCTGTAACAGGGGCCGTAATTCAATGTCAACTCAACTGAACAAATATACTCTGACCTTAACTGAATATCTCATTTAAAAATTAACTCAAAATGTAACTTGGTCTTTTATATGAAACTTTTAAAAAGTTAGGGGGAAATATTTGATATCTAGATCTAGGCAAAAAGTTTTTAGACTTGACACCAAGAGCATAATCTATAAAAAGAAAAATTGATGAATTAGACTTCATCAAAATGACAAACTTTTACTCTGCAAAAGAACCTGAAAGACACACCATGCACTGCAAGAAAATATTTGCTACTCTTCTGACAAAGGACTTCTATCTAGAATGTATAAAGAACTCTCAAAAGTCAAAAGTTAAAAAGTAAGATGGAGTTGGACTCAGATATGACCTTTCTACACATGCCTCTTCTGTTACTTTTACCGGACCTGTGGTTGGTGTTTGGGTTAGTATATACTCAGGAGATCTGAAGCTCTGGACTGTCCATGTGATGGCCAGGCTCTGGGCCTCAGCAGACTTGCAGCTCCTACCTTCTGGTTTCTTGGACTTACACTGACCAGCTGACAGGTGGGTCAAGAGGGTCAACCACCACAGCAGGGAGCCAAGAGTGCCTATAGCTGCAAGCAGGAGAATTGCATCTATCATCCGTGTGGAATCTAAGGCCCCTCTTGATGTATAGGGGGACTGGACATAACCATCCCAGGGTCCATAGGATGGAGGAATAGTGTATGGATTAGAGTGGACTTACTGGTGTTCTGCTGGGGAACTATTGTGATTAGTAAGGGAAGAAATTGTAGTGATGTGGAGAGGGTGGCCACAGTGGCTGCTGATGGTCGGGAGCAGGAAGAAGAGATATGGTGTGGGGGCATTTTCAGGATTTGGAGTTGTTCTGGATGGTGCTGCAGGGATGGATGCTGGATGTTGTGTGTCCTGCTGTGGCCCACTGGGTGGCCTGGGGGAGTTTGTGGACTACAATGTGGACCACTGTCCATGTGGTGCAGTGGTGCTCCAGAATGTATTCACCAAGTGTAGTGGATGTGCAGCAATGATGGAAGAGGTTGCTGATGTGGGAGGGGTGGTGTGGGGGGTGTGGGGGTGGTATATGGGGACTCCATATTTTTTTAATGTAACATTTAAAAGAAAATAAGGAAAAACAAAAAACAAAAAAACCCACAAATAATCCAATTTTAAATGGGCAAAAGACATTAGCAGACATTTTACCAAGGAAGATATGCATAGAAAAAACAAATAATTGCAAAGATGTTCAACATCTTTAGCTCTTAGGAAAATGCAAATTATAATCGCAGTGAGATGTCACTACACTACTATTGAAACAGCTAAAACAAACATTAGCTATAATACCAAAAGCTGGTGAAGTTATAAAAGGAGCCAGATCTCTTATTCACTGCTGGTAGTAATGTAAAATGCTACAGCCACTCTAGAAAAGAGTCTGGCAGTTTCTTATATACCTTAACATGCAACTACCATGTGACCCAAATATTGAATTCCTGGTATTTAACCCAGAGACATGAAAATTTATGTTACGCAAAATCCTCCACATAAATGCTCATAGTAGATTTATTTGCAATAACCTGAAAATGGAATCAACCCAGATGTCCTTCTGTGGGTGAATGGTTAATCAAATTGGTACATCCATACCATTTAATACTACTTGGCAATAAAAAGGAATCAACAATTGATACACACATTGTCTTAGAATGAAGCCCCAGACAATCATGCTGAATGAAAAAAAAAAAAAAAGCCAGTCTCAAAGTGTGCTTGCTACACACAGTTAGGTCCTGTGTCTTTTTTTCTTTTTTAATCCAATTTGATACTCCCTGAGTTTAAAATGGATGTTTTAACCACTTACATTTTATGGAAATTCTGGTATGGCTAGGTTTAAGTATACCATCTTGCTATTTGCTTTCTACTTGTCTCATGGTCTCTGTTTCCTTTGTCCTCTTCTGCCTTCTTTTGGACTATGTTTTCAATTATTTAATTGTTGATTTAAGGTTAATAAAACACATCTTCAGCGTATCACACTGTACCTTTAAGTGGCACCATGCCACTTTGTGTACAATAAAAGAACCTTACTATCATGTGTTTCTGTTTTTATCCCCTCTGACATTGTGCTAGAGCTGTCCTCCATTTTAAATTTACCCCACATTATAATTATTTCACTAGACTCTCCATTCTGTTTTAAAGAGATTTGAATAATGAGTTTCTTAGTATTTATCCACATAGTTACCATTTCCAGGGTTTTGAAAATATGGATATTTCATCTAATCTCATTTTCCTTCTGCCTGGTAGACTTCTTTAACATTTTTTTAATGTTAATCTGCTGGTGATGAATTGTATCACCTTCATATGTATGAAAATGCTTTTATTACAGCCACAATCTTAAAGATATTTTCACTGGGTATTGAATTCTAGGTTGACAGTTTTTTCTTTCAGTATTTTAAACATATTGTTCTATTGCTTTTCTTTCTTAATTTTTTTGCTAATGAGAAGTCTGTTGTTATCCTAATCTTTGTCCCTGTGTGTAATGTGGCATTTTTCTCCAGGTGCTTTTAAATTTTTTGATTTTATGACTGAAATTGGGTGATTTGATTATGATGTGCCATGGTCTAGTTTTCTTTATGTTTTTGAATTTGGGATTGAGCAAATTGTACATGTAGATTATACTGCTGGATGGCGTCCCCAAACTTGCCAGTGATTTCCATTCCCTAAAAATTTTTTTCTCATTGTGTTTCTTTTTTTTTCCCCCCCTCCCCCCCACCCCAGTTGTCTGTTCTCTGTGTTCATTTGCTGCGTCTTCTCCTTTGTCCGCTTCTGTTGTTGTCAGCGGTACGGGAATCTGTGTTTCTTTTTGTTGCATCATCTTGTTGTGTCAGCTTTCCGTGTGTGCAGTGCCACTCCTGGGCAGGCTGCACTTTATTTCACGCTGGGCAGCTCTCCTTGCATGGCGCACTCCTTGCACATGGGGCTCCCCTATGCAGGGGACATCCCTGCATGGCACAGCACTCCTTGTGCGCATCAGCACTGAGCATGGGCCAGCTCCACACGGGTCAGGAGGCCCGCGGTTTGAACTGCAGCCCTCTCATGTGGTAGACAGATGCCCTAACCACTGGGCCAAGTCCGCATCCCTCATTGTGTTTCATTTTGAGTAGTTCCCATTGGGATGTCGTCAAGTTCACTAATGTTTTTTTCTGCAATATCAAATATGCCCTTAATATCACCCAGTGCTTCTTTTTTCAATCTCATACATTGTGGTTCTCATCTCTAGAATTTCAATTTGGGTATTTCAAAAGTATCTTCCACATCACCATTTAACTTTTTGAACATATGGAATACAGTTATAATAACTGTTTAGGCCCTTGTCTGCTACTTTTAATACCTAGGTCAGTTCTGGATCAATTTCAATTGTTTGATTTTTCTCTTCATTATGGATCATGTTTTCTTGCTTCATTGCATCCATAGCAATTTTTTAAAAAGATTAAGTTTATTTATTTATTCCCCCTCTCATTGTTCTGCACTCACTGTCTGCTTGTCTTCTTTTTAGGAAGCACCAGGAACCAAACCTGGGACCTCTCATGTAGGAGGGAGGCCCCAACCGAGCTATAGCCACTCCCTGTTTGTTGTGTCTCTCATTGTGTTTCCTTGTTGCATCTTCTTGTTGCATCAGTTCGCCATGCCAGCCTCCTGTCTTGCTCATCTTCTTTAGGAGGCACTGGGAGCCAAACCAGGGACTTCCCATGTGTTATGTGGGCACCCAACTCCTTGACCCACATCTGCTTCCTCATAGCAATTTTGATGAGGTGACAGTCATGAATTTTATCTCCTTGGGTGCTAGGTATGTTTATGGTCCTACAAATATTCCTGATCTTTGTTCTGGGATGCAGTTAAGTGCTTGAAAACAGTCTGATCTTTCTGGTTTTGCTTTTACAATTTGTTAGGCATTCAGACTGGGGCTGAGAGAAGGCTCTTCTGTGCATTCCACCAATGCTCTGTAAATTCTTAGGTTTTTCAGTCAGGCTGGTGGGACCCACCCTGCTCCCAGCTGTGTGGGCACCAGGCATCACTGTGTGGATATTATGTTACCTCTAATCCTCTCCCCAGCCCCAGGTAGTTTCCTCAAACTCATGTGCTGATCAATCGTCTACTAGAAGGGTATCCTCTGTAGATCCTGGAGCTCTCCCTGTGCTCCTTGCTCCTGTCTTGGAAATGGTAGCCCATTTGCCTTCTCCAACCAGGGCATCTGCCAGGCTCCTTCTAGCTTCTTTCTTGCTGCACCACAGCCTGGTAACTCAGAAAAGTGGGATCATCACAGGGCTTGTCTCATTTGTTCCTGGTCTCTCCAAGATCATCGTTCTTCATTGCTTGAGGTCCAGGGTCTTGAAAATCAGGGTTTTTTACATTTTGCACTTCTTTTTTTTTTTTTTTTTTTTGGTGTTTCAGGTAGGAGGGTAAAGCCTGTCTCTGTTATTCTGCCTTTACTAGACATGGAAGTCTTTTCTCACACATTTTCTAACGGATAAATGGTGGTCATCTAAATGCTGTGATATTTAGATTTCATGGGAAACATTTAAGAAAATGATGTCACAGTTTTATTTTAAAATGCCAATATCTGCATTACTCTAAGAATTACACACTTTGCAGTATTTACTCATATATATATTGCAGTATTTAACTTAAATGTTATCTTATTTAACCTTTATATGTCATTATAATATCTCTACTTGAAAAGCATTTTATCAATATTATTTTGAGAGTACGTAAACAAAACAGTCCTAAGAAGATTGTTAGGATAATCCTAGAGGTTTCCCTGTCAGTCCCTCTGTGTGTGGAACTACAGTTGACATTTGTAAAATATAATGGTCGACAGAGCCCCCTGGAGGAGGCCCCTGCTGGGCGTGGGGTCCTGTCAGTACCTTCTCCTGTCCTGGTTCCTGCCCCTGACCAGGGCTGACTTGAATTTCATGACAAGGGGGTCTGCCTCTAGTGTCGTCACCAGTGGTGCAATAGGCATCCCTTTCCCCCTTTGCTTTTCCAGTATCCCATTGGTCATGGAATGCTGATGCTTGTAAGGCTGGCAAATGGGGTTTGTGCAAGTATATATATCTTGGTCTTGAAGGTGATGAACTTGGATACACACTTATGATGAATGAGTGTAAGCTGTTGTTTAGCTCTTACTCAAGGGTTGCCGCCCCGCTGGGGGAAAAGTGAAATGCGTGCCCTCAGTTGCACGGTTAACATGGGTGGGTCCAGAATTTGAACCCAAGTCCTTCGATTCAGCATCTCCTACCCTTGCTACAACTGGAATCTCTGCCTTAGGTGGGAGAAACAATCTGATTTATTCCCACATCCATGTAAAGAAAGAACTTGAGTGAAAACTGTCACTGTACAAATGACTATTTGAGGGGGAATTATTATCTTTGTTTATTAATAAGAGTTTTGATGATTCATAGCTTATATGTGGATATATCTAAAGTCTACTTACTGGAAAATTATGAAACAAAATGAAGTTGATGCAAAAATTCACCACTGTATACTGTGAGAAAAACAAAGAAATCCAAACAAATTTCACTGATAGTAATGTAACTATGTTTGCAGTAATATACATTTAAAAATATGAGTATCAGCAATTGAAATTCATGACTAATTTGAAATGACAGTGATCATAAAATACTTTATCCTCACCTTTCCATAATTTGAACCATATGTGGCACCAAGAGGAAATTTGCATGTATGTGGGAGAACTTTCATAAGTTGCTAATTAGAAAAAGAAAAATTTATAGAATTTTATGCAATTTGTCTATAAGAACTAAAAGAAGGCCTAGAAAGTATGGGTTAAAGAGGTGTTTTAATTTTGATTATGGTGTATCATATTCCTTTCTGATTCTAGAAAAATGCTTAATATAAATATAAAATGCTTAATATAAAAATGAAAAATAAAAATTACAAACAACGATATCATGTAAGTTGGTGGGTGACAAAAGAGAAAGCATTTTAAAAATCTGAATTATTAGGAGAAGGTAAACCTATTAATTAACGTTACCTGTAAAATTAAGTGCATGTATTAATGTATCTAGCACAACTACTAAAAGAAGAAGCAGAGAGCATATAACTTCGAAACAAGTGGAAAAAAAACAAATGGAATCAGAAAAAAAGTCCAAGAAAATAAAAAAGAAGGCAAGAAAGAAGAGAATGCAAAAGAATCAACCAACCAGGACAAATAATACACACCTATTTGTATATACTAAAATTATATACAAATGTATATAATATAATATTTACCAGTTATAAGACAATGTACTACCTACATAAATTTTATAAAATTGTATACAAATACATGAAGAATCAGAATAATGTAACTGGGTAAACTGTGTAGGTAAAAGTCAGAAATTGTCAAATTGTGCCTTTTTTAATTGTCTAAAAAAACTGATTTTATAAAGAGACCAAATAAAAACCTAAGGACACAGTGATAATTAAGCTGAAGGATAGAAAAGTACACCAGACAATTACTAACTAGAGAGAGTTGATGTAGCTATTTGAATATCAGACAAATTAGCTTTTTATAAAAGTTTCAGGCAGAAAGACATGACATCAATAAGTTTGTAAGTGCCTGGAAAAATAAGCTCAAATTGTACAAAGCAAAAATTGAAAAAAAAACCTACTTAAACATGAAAAAAAAATAGTCTAAAAATTGGGTACATTTGACAAGTGCACTATCATAATAGGGAGATTTAAACCACTTCTTTCAATAATAGATAGATCTAGCAGGTCAAAAGTTTGCAGGAATGGAGAAGATTTGAACAGCAAAATTAACAATCTGGGTCTAATGAACATTTACAGAACACTGCACCCAACAATTAGAGAATACACATTCTTGTTAAGCACTTACTAACTTCAATTAATTTCTAATGATAAATCCCATTATCTGGCCACAGCTCAATTAAGTTAGAAATTGATGGAAGAATAGAAAATGAGAAGAACACTACACATTTGGAAGTAAAATTTTACACACATCTAAATAATTCATGGATAAAAGATGAAACCATAATGGAAATGAGAAAATACTTAAAACTGAAGAATGATTAGAATAGAAAATTAAATACTTAAGCACTAGCATAGTAGAGTTGAAATTGCACATATCCCATGATGCAAACACTCTTCTTTGGAATACAGAACCCAGAAACTCTGGCACAGGTGATAACACCAAAACTCCTGTGTGAGAAGGGATGTAGTAGCAAGACCTCTCATTGCAGAATGCCTAGAAGATGAGTGTGGTATGCAGTATAGACAACGATGATCAACAAAATAGTTAACAACTTGTAGGACACAATTTATTAGTACATATATTTTTAAAATCCCTTTTTCTTCTTTAGGTAAACAAAGCAATATTCTATCACAAAAGGGCTTGCCATCTGTATTAGTCTGCCAAAGGGGTGCCAATGCAAAGCACCAGATATCTGTTGCTTTTACAAAAGGTATCTATTTGGAGTAAAAGGTTACAGTCCCAAGGGTGTGAAGGGTCCAACTCAAGGTACCATAAGAGGTGCTTTCTCACCAAGTCAGCTGCCCCATGTTGAAGCAAGATGGCGGGCACTCTCCACCAGGTTTCAGCCTTCTCCTCTGGAAGTCCTCTCCTAGGCTCAGGTACTCCACTTCCTCCCCCTTTCAGCTGCAGGCTGGCCTAGGGCTTGTCTCTTAGGGCTTCCGGTAGCTGTCTTGGCTGTTCTGCTATTTACCCAAGGTCCGCTGTGCACTACGAGGCAAATGGTTCATCTCTCCCTGAGCTTTGGTTGTTTGAACCTTCTCCTTTCTGTCACATGGCAGAATCAAAAATGAGCACTGTGTGTGTGTGTGTCCATGTATGTGTGTGTGTCTGCCTGAGTGTCCATTTACATCAGACCTACCAAGGGAGCAGGGACTCAACCTTAGTCATGCCTTACTGACATGGCCAAATCAAAAAGCCCTCAAAGCAATCTTAACATGTAATCTAAGCAAAGACCCCTCAAGTGAATTTAAGACAATCGAAGGGTATCACACCCAGAGGAATAGATTACAAACATAATTGTTCTCTTTTTGGGATTCATAAATAATCTCAAACTGCCACACCATCTGGGGTGCTTTGAGGCTGTCTGTACCCCCAGAAAGACATGTTCTTAAATTTAATCCAGTCCTGTGGTTGTGGACTCATTGTAAGTGGGATCTTATGATGAGGCCACTTCAGGCGAGGCGTGGCTCATCTAATTTAGGATGGGTCTGAATCTTCTCACTGGAGGCATTTATAAATGGGATAACTACAGAGAGAGAGAAAGCCACAGGAGCAAGAATATGAAAGCAACAAAACCTGGAAGAGAAGGGAGAGCCCAGCAGATGCCACCATGTGCCTTGCCACATGGCATGGCAGAGGAACCATGGATCGCTGGCAGCCACTCTTTGGGAAAAAAGCATTGCCTTGATGATGCCTTGATTTGGTCATTTTCACAGCCTCAAAACTCTAAGAAATAAATTCCCATTGTTCAAGTTGAACCATTTCATGATATCTCCTTTCAGCAGCCTAGGAAACTAAAACACCATCAATGTAAATTGAAATACACATTGTTCATCAAGTCATTCTAATAATGTCTAATTTTGAAAAGAAATTATTTGCTATATATTTCGTTTGAGGCAGCTGTTACAAGCTAAATTATGCCACAATTTGAACCAGAAACTTTCATCCAGCCCTTTCACCAATTTCCCCCACTAAGTTAGTGGTCATTTGATGACTTGTAGACTCAAATAAAGAGAAATCTCAAAAGATTTCTCTTAACATCAGTGAAACTGCTCATGGTGCTGCTCTTTGTTTCTGTCAATCAAGAATTACATTTAAAGTGTTCTATTTCTCACAATACTGTCTGATATTTTTGCATAACAATATATGTTTTATCAGGTAAGTCTTGACTATCATTATTGAAATATAATTAATTAGCTTATTTTTGTTAACTTTCAAACTCCAGATTTTGGCAAATATCATTTAGACAATTCCTGGAATTCATTTCATTGACTTTTTTCCTTTTTTTTTCCATCAAACAAAACATATATTTTCCTATAATGTATTAGACGATCTGAAATTGTTCTTTTGGATTTGATACTTTGTTTTGTTTCAACTGTTATTCTTCATGCAATTCATTATTGAAAGCTACTTATAATATTCAGTAGCACAAAGCATTTCCCCAAATAGGCAAAGCAAAGCTTGCTTCTCCCTCTCATCATGTGTTAGCTGTGGGTTGGGTACAGCTGCACCTCATACCATACTCATTCTGGAACCAAGAGCCATGTCTTCATGCGTGATAATAACTGTCCTGCAGTGAAAATGAGTTAACAGCTGCTCCCAGCATCTGCATGGACAGGTCTAAGAAGCACAAGGTTTTGGAGAAAGAAGTAAGCAGAATAACAGAATAATAAATACAGCATGATGCCATTCCCATAAGGTTAGAAGTTGGCAAAGTTGGAGCATGAAGCTTAGGGATTCGAATGTGCGTGGTATAATCATAAAGCAAAGACAGGAAAAGAGCAACACAAAATTCGGGAAACTAGCTACCTCTATGGGATGAGGGGGTAAGGTAATTGAGGAAAGGTTAAAGCAGTTTCATAAGGACCTACTGCACATCACAGAAGCTTTTGCAAAATAAGAGAGTCTCTGTAGTTTGCCAATATGCCGTTGTCCATACAGGAACATTCCCTGCCCTACCTGCCCCAAAGAGGACTCATTTTATTATCTAGCTAGGAATTGCTTATTGCTCCTATGTCCAACAAAAGGAGGGATTAATTGGTTATTAGAAATTCTTCTGATTCCCTTAGCCATCGTAGCTAGCCTCAGCTAATTAAGGGCCACAAGAGAACAATAAACAATGGGGGGAGGGGGGAAATTTCTGCTTTACCATGGCGGGGCTTCACTAAGTATGTTGGATTATTATTTTTAATTTTTGTGGCTGCTGCTGTTACCATAGAAATAAACAATGAAGTTAATGAGGCAAATCACCAGGTCTTTTTGAAGAGTCTCTGCCAACAGCCTCTTTCCGTTGTGTCCTGGTGGTGTCTCCAGGGTGCCTGGGGACACTGTGCTTGGGGCAGCAGTGATGAGTTCTCCTCTCTGTTCAGGCGGAGGCTATGCTGCCGGTTTCCATTCTCCTGGGGAGGGGTCACTGGTTACACTGTAGTGGTTTTGGAGGCCAACAGCCTGTGCCCGATGCACAAAGGCCATCTGGACCATCCATCCCACCTCTCTCTCTTCCTAAGTGACATTGGGTAGGACGCTCAGGTTCCTGGAGCCTCAGCCATGGCATTCCCCTCTGGGGAGTGGGTGTGCATGAAATGAGATGGCAGCATGGAGTGGCTGCTGGGCCTTCCATAATGCCCTGGGCTGGATGTCAACTCCCCACCCCCCACACACTGAGGCATCACCTCCACCCCGACCCCCGGTGGTGCGCAGCAGCAGAGAACATAATTTTGGAAGAGTGTGCCCCTTGTCCAGGCTCCTGGGTGGGGTCTGTAAAGCACATGGCCATTTCCCCCACGCCTTGTCTCATAACTGGAGCAAGTCAAACAATACTAGTAGCCAATATCTAATCTGGTGAGGATTTCAGAAGTATTTTGCATGCTTTCACATGTTCTTTGGGGGAGATTTAAAAGGAGGAAGACTTGGGCAGACTGGAACAAGCTGTACAGAACTCCCAGGGGCTGTTGCTCTGGGAAGCCCCTAGCCTGCTTCCTCTCCACCTAGTCTTCATAGGCAACATCTTGGTTCATGGATCTCTAGTGCCCTGGTGATAAACTTCCCTCCTTTGGTCATATCTGGTTCACACTGAACTTGAGCTCTAGGTTCTTCACCTCTTCCCTATTAAATTTGGATGGTCATAAGCAAGATCCTGGACCAGAGGTATTGGAACACCCAGGAACATTTCCAACCCTAATGGATGGGAGCTAATTGTCATAAGACACCAAGGACCCACAAGAATAAAGAACCAAGAGGAGGACCCTAAGGACAAACACCAAAGGATATGGAAAAAAGGCTCATTCAGTGGCAACCTCTGCACAGCACACCTGCTGCCTGCCTCTGGCCTGGGCTGTTACAAGGAAGGTGTTCTGAAAGGAATGGGGACATGGGCCACCCAGAACCTTGACTGCCCTTCTGATTCCACTCCCCCATGGCAGAAACCAACCTTCCCCCAGCCTCCTCTGTAACAAGGCTCCAGGCCCAGGTCCTTGGAACCCCCATCCCTCCCCCCATCGGATGTGCTCAGTGAGAAGCTGGTGGCAGCGAGAAGCAGGGCTGTGTAGTGAGGGTGGTGGCTGCCATACCTAGTCTCTGGGTCCCCTGGGGGAAGAAGTCCTGGGGGGGCATCTGGGATTGGCAGTGACCACCAAAGCCTCCAGGCACAGATTCTGCACAGAGAAATCCTGCCCTGGGATTGGAACAGGGTCTTGGCTATGCAGACTCCACGCCTCAACCTCTCCTGCCAATCACCTCTTTCTCCCAACTCTGGATGTGCATCAATATTTTGCAACAAACTCCTTTTCTGAACAAACAGGTAGATTTCTCAATTTTCCATTAGGAACCCCACAGACACAGGGTTGGGGATTGAGTCATGTCCCCCACAAAAGACATTTTCAAGTCTTAATCATGCTCCTGTGGGTGTGAACCCATCTGTAAATGGGACCTCGAAAGATGTCACCATCAGTTCAGGTGTGGATTCATTTGTGAATAGTATTTTTGAAGGTTCTATTTAGATGAGGCCACAGTGAATCAGTATGGGTTTAATCCATATGGCTGAAGTCCTTATAAGGCAGAGGAAATTCAGCCACAATGAGTCAGAAATCAGAAACCAGCAAAGCAGGCACAAGCAGAGAGATATCAGCACGTAACAGATTTGCTGCAACACCACAGGCTCCTGAGAAAGCAAGCCCCGCCCACACATTGATGACAGACTTCTAGCCTCAAAAGCCACGACATGATAAATTCCTCTTATTGGAGCCAACCCATGGTGTGGTATTTGTTATAGCACGTCTGACAAAGACATACACTCACATCAAAATGCTTTAGTTTGTTGGAGAGCATGATGTGAGTGTCCAGTGCGGGTAAGCATCATGAAAACGATACGGTTTCCAATGTTCTGCAAGTCAGAAGTGCCCAGCATTCCTGGGACTTCAGAAAGGTTGCAGTTCTAGCAGCGGGCTCCCAGAGGGGATAACGCAATCTTTCACAGATGTCTATGAAGGAGCCATTTTGGGTAGACGCTGTGCCTGTCCTGGGAATATAGATGGGGCAGTTTGAGCTTATTTCGTGAATCCCAAAAGGAGAAAGATTATGTTTAAGAACTAATCAATTCCTGTGTGTGAGACCCTTTCAATTGGACTACCTCGGTAATGCATGCATCAGGTTGAGACTCCACCCTCTTCTGGGTCTGATAAAAATGGAGACACAGAGCGAGACACACAGGGAAAGGAGGCTGCCGTGTTTGATCCTGCCCTGGGAGAGAAAGGTTTCACCCATAGTTGAGCTGCAAGGAGAAAAGCCCCTGAGAGACTAAAAGAGCTGAGGTCCAGGGAGAAATGAGCTACATGCTTGATAGCTTATACCTGAACTCAGGAAGAAAGCAGAACCGCCGAGACTGAGAAGAGATGGCCCCGAAAGAGACAAGCCCCAGGCCAGGTTTGACTACTGCTGCAGAAAGATGCAGAACTCGGCAGCCATCTTGCTTTCCCAGGGGGCAACTGACTTGAGTGAGAAAGCAATTCTTATGGTGCCTGGAGCTGGGCTTTTCATGGCCTTGGAACTGCAAGCTTTTTCCCTACATAAAATGACTTATAAAAGCCAACACATTTCTGATACTTTGCATCGACAGCCCTTTGGCAAAGTAAAACTATAGAAATATGAACAGGGTGTGGGGAGCCAGAGGGAGGGCCAGCACATGGATGTACACTTATGAACTGAGAGGTGCAGCAAAGGAAGGGGCATCAGAGAAGATGTGCTGAAGAGGTAACACCACCTTCAGCTGAGACTTCAAGAATAGGTACAGGATGGTAAAAGCTTCCTGGAAAGAAGTGGCATCAAGAACAAGTATGCTGAGCACAGGAACTACTAGGCAATTGGGAGTGTAGACTTGGGGAGCATCAGGCCAGAGACTCAGGAGATGAGGCCCCAAGACTGGTGGGCCTCATGTGCTCAGCTGAGGGGTTTGGGGTGCATCCGTCATCTCATATAAAGCTCATGACCCCATCAATTTTGAAATGTCAAAATATGTTTAATAGGTGTTTAAAATGGTATAACCACTGTGGAAAGCAGTTTGGTGGTTCCTCAAAAATTTAAATATAGTATTAACACATGACCCAGCCATTCCACTCCTAGAATTGAAAAAGAAGTGAAAGTAGGGACCAAAATAGATACTTGTACACCAGCGTTTATAGCAGTCTTATTCACAATAGCCAAAAGATACAAACAACAACCCAAGTGCCCATCAACAGATAAATGGGTAAATAAAATGTGGCACACATGTAGGATGAAATACTATTTGTCATGAGAAGAAACAAAGTGCTGATACATATTGCAATGTAGATGAACCTAAAACATTATGCTAAGTGAAATAAGTCAGACCCAAAAGGATAAATATTGTATGACGCCACTGACATGAAATATCTAGAAATAACAAATTCATAGAGACAGAAAGTAGATTAGTAGTTACCAAGGGATGGGAGGAGGAGGGAAAGGAGAGTCATTGCTTGGCATGAGTGTTTGTAAATTTTGGAAAATTTTAAGTAAAATTAATAAATGACAAAAAAGAAATAATCTGATTCTGAAGGTCAGGCTTGGTGAGAGAGAGCCTCATTCCCATTATGCCAAACATACACACACACAGGAATCTCAAACCAGTCAACATAATGGAATGCTAACAGTGTGGTTTATGAAGCCTCCTCTTCCCTAGAAGTAGTAGGTACAGCCCCTCACCAGTATCTCCTGACCCCTCAGCACAGGAGCCCCTGGAGTCTAGCATGTGAGTGTGTGCACACACATGTAAGGTGGGGGCATGACAATTCCCGATTCATTGCCACATTAGCAACTATTAACATATGCCCAGGACAAGTGTTAGCTCATAATAGATGTTCCCTGCTCAAACACCCAGGCCAAGTTCTCCTTTTTTGGTGGTTCCATGACCAGAAATGAAATGATATTTTACATCCCAGTGGGAAGTTCTTTCAGGAGAGAAAGGAAAAGACTGAGCCAAAAGTTATTTTGAATTTCAGAGACACACGTTGAGTCGCCCCCGTGCTTCTCACATGCCTAGAAATGACTGGAGAGACACCAAGACGTTCTGATGGGAATTAATTAATCCCCACAGATGATCAGATCCTAATTAACTGTAAGTTTCTAACTTTGTGAACTTCTCCAAAGTTTGGAAAGTGGAAGTGACTCTGTGTCTTGTCAAAGTGTATCACATCTGTGAAAATATCTGATTCCAGACATAGCAAGGGTTTTCAAGACTTAGTTTTGTAAAATGTGAACGCAGAGGTATCACCGGTAGCTCCTGGCCATTGGACTTGAGGAAGGCTTATTTCTGATTTTCTAAGCCATGCCCATCTCAGGGTGCCTTGCACCTGGGCTAGCTTTACTCAATCCCATGCCTGGGGTGAGCAAGGCTTAACCCCAGCCTTTCAAGAGCTCACACAAGACACGCAGACAGGACACCTTGATGCAGTGCTGTAGACTCCCTGGTTCTAACAGAATGACAATGAGCTGTGAGAACCCAGGAGGAAGGAAGCTCTTGCTGTGGTTTTTGATACTAACTCTGAAAGGTGTGTAGAATTTGGACATGCAGAGAGAAGGGAAAGGAGGGGCATTGCAGCCCAGCAGCGGTAAAGGCAACAATTTGAAAGCAGAAGATCTAGGTTTGCTCCTTTGGGTTGGAGTAAGGCAGATCTTAAGGAAAGAAACATGAAGGTGTTTTGGTATCACCTTAGTTCTGGAGGGCTGACTGATTTCATCCAAATCCATTCAGTTAGAAGGGGCTGTCTGAAAACTAGCTTGAGGGGTATTCTCAGACCCATGTGGGGCTCATTAGAAAAGAGCATTCTTCCTGGTCTGTTAGCAACATCTGCCACGACATAAGATCATGTCAACAGACTTGTCTCTGGATTGCCCAAAAGATATAGGAAGCCCATGTTCAGGACACCATCAGAGATGGAGCTGCAAAAAAAATCTATAAAAGTATTTCACAGTTGATAGTTTAAAATCAGTTTTGATCAACTTTTTTGTGGAAGTGGGGGGGGCATACATTCTCAGTGCCTCTGTACTAACTCAGCCCTATCTATCACATTCTTGCTGACCTTAATTGATCCCAACACTCCAGTTCTCAAAAACGAAACCCAAGGACCATTGAAAGATCTGAGATCAAAGTGAATTAGCAACAGCAAAACCAAGAATTGAATCCAGCCTCCTGATTCTGAGCATTATGCCCGTGACCCACACCACACTGCAGTCTGTGCTTGTCCACAGGTCTAGCTCCAAAACAGGGAAAATGGACACCTTGAGCTGCTGCCTTTGAACAGCAAGATGTTGGATAGAAAAGTTGGATGGGAAATGCCCCATCTCATTCATTCCCACCCTGAAAACATCCCCTTCCATCTACAATATGCCAAGCATAATAGTAGGAATAAGGGACACAAAATGAAGAGGACTAGTCCCAACCCTCAAGGACAACACAGCCATAAAGCAGGAAAATGATGACATAAGTCATGGTTCAATGACAAGCACCAGATGCCATGATGAATGTCCCCACACAGGGTGGAGAAAGCTGTGGAGCACAGAAGAGGTACAAGAAGCTGAGGTATCAAAAAAAGGCTTCAGGAGGAGGTGGTGCTTGATATGAATTTTGTAAGACAAGAGGAGTCAAGTTTGGCAAGCAAAGACCTTTCTCGGTAGAGTCAACAGCAAGAGCACAATCAAGGAGATATGAAAACGTTCACAGGGAATCCAAAAATCTTCCATTTTTATGTGGTGGGAATAAAGGGTATATATGGCAAATGGGCAAAAGATGAAACAGAAGAAGACAGGCATCAGAAGATGGATATTCAAACTTGCTGGGTTAGTAGCATGAACTTTCCCCAGAGCAATCAGTAAGTCAATGAGATGTTTCTAAAAGGGTACCATGTGACCAGGTACACATGTAAGCCCAAATCCTAGGCTTTCTGCCTGTTTCTATTGGGAACACAAATTGGAATAACCCTGAAACAGGAGATGGAATCACGTCACATTCTACAGTGAAAATGGCAGAAATCAACCCAGAGGAGGCCATTCTTTACAACTGGGACAGAAGCAAACATGCTGCTCCATCAGTTTAACACCAGATGTTTGACCATCCCTGACACTGGAGTGGCAAATACACCAGAGGAAAAATTCATAGTGCTGTCTTCATTATTAAACAATGAGGACGTAGCATAATGTTTTTTGCCATGAAGAGAGAGGGTAGAGAAGCAACGAGCTCTGACAAATTTCATCCTGTAATCAAGATGAAATTCTTCCACTTAGTTCAACAAGGCACTAGGTATTTGTAAAGCAATGTAATTCTGTGCCTAGCTCTATGCCAGGCACTGCAAATTACTAAGACAAGTATTAATAATCTACTAAATAGGTCAATAGTTTTGTTCGGTGTCTGCTATTTAACCACTATATATATGCAATCTCATTGGTGTTTTCCCACAATGACAGTGTAAGGATTAACATTCCTTCCTTCCTTCCTTCCTTCCTTCCTTCCTTCCTTCCTTCCTTCCTTCCTTCCTTCCTTCCTTCCTTCCTTCCTTCCTTCCTTCCTTCCTTCCTTTCTTTTTCTTTCTTTCTCTTCCTCCCTTCCCTCATTCTTTCTTTCCTTTTATTTAGTCTCTATTGATATTTTAATCTCTATTTCACAAATAAGTAAATAGACCCATGAAGATGATGTAATTGCTGGAAAACCTACAGCTAGTAAGTGGTAGAAGCCAGGATGTGAACTGTGGTCTTTCTGACTCCAAACCCAAAGATACTCTTCAGTCTATCCTTCTATCATATGTGTGTGTGAAAGAGTATTTGTAAGAGTGTAACTGTGTATGAGAGAGTGTGTACAGAGTATGGTGTGTATGGGGTGGGTGTGAACCTCAGTTTTACAACACAGAATATCATCCCGTGTGGGGAAGGGGAGACCAAGAGGAAAGGAAAATGGAGAGGTGGGAGGGGACATACCTGGGGAAATAGAATCAGAAAGCACTCCAGGAAGAGCAGGCCACTTGCCAGCACCCCAGCCCTTGCCGGATGGACAGAGCCCATTCCTTGGACACAGAGTCCAAGACTATGTACCCTTTATGATTCTGTCATTGTTGATTTCCCAGTCAGGCACCAGTAGGATGGTTACCAGCTCTACAGGGCAGAGTGAGATTGGCTTTCCCGCTGTGATGTTGCCAATGAAAGACCTTAGGCAGTCTTGCTAAGGTTGACTCTTGTTGATGGCATTCTCTTCCCAGGAGTTTGTCTCCTGAAAAAGGACCACTGCACTAGAGATGCTGTTTCTGGGCTAGCCTTTTATGGCACACAATGTCATCCATGTACATTAGCCTAAACGCACAAGAAGTTTAGGAATATTTGTATATTATTTCCCCCCTTTTTATAGATGAAGATGTGAAGGAAGAGAAACACTGAAGCTACTTGCCCATGGTCACAGGAACATCTGGAGGACACAGCTGGACTGGGCATGACATGCAATCAAGGGGCCTGGGAAAAGTATGGTGTGCAAGCCATGGGAGAAAAGCGTCCTGCCAGTAAATACAATTCTGCATACTTCAGGCTCTGCGTGGACCATTTCAGAGAGCACGGATCCTCTGCATCTCCTCCTAGAGCAGGCTTCCATGGTGCCCTGCTCTGAGCTCCAGAGACTTTGTCCTTTCCGTCGCACTTGCTATGGGGCAGCATTTGACTCTCTCCTCTCTTGGGTCCTGGGACCATGCTCTCCACTGGAGTCCTGCCCCATTACATATTACAGGCTTCCCTGCCTCTGTCTGCTTCTAAATGGAGGTGCCAAGGACAACACATAGGCCTTACACTCACATGCCCTAAGTGGACATTTGTCCAATGGGCGATGGTGAGACCCAGCTGGCTCAGGATGGGTATTACTGCAGTTATTTATGAGCAGAGGAAACTTAGGCACAGGGAGTCAGGGAAAGCCATGCAGAGAAACCAAAAGAGCTGACACCAGGAGAAGGGGAGGATCACCACAAGGCAGGAGGTAGAGCTCAAGCCAGAGTACCCCAAGGATGGCAGCAAGCCAGCACCACAATGCCTGGGAGAATGATTACTGACACCTTGATTTTGGAAGATCTCCAGAACTGTGAGCCAATAAATTCCTGTTGTTAAGCCAACTTGTTGTCTGGTAATTATCACAGCAGCCCTGGCAAACTAAGACTACTGGTATGGCCTTGCTACAAATAAATCAGAGTAACTGAACTAGCTGATAGAGAAAATAATTAGGAACTTAAGGAAAGATAGTTCTGGAGGTCTCGTGCTCTCTTTCTTCCATAAATCTGGCATAAAATTTACAATTGAGCAAAGGTTTGTATTGTTCATTATCACTTCCAAAGCGATCCCACAGCCATCTTATTGTGTCCTGTCTTTTGAAATAAACATACATATGCTCATTTTATGGATGAGCTACCAGTCACTTATTCAATCATGCAATCCTCCAAAGTGTGTGCTCTTGGCCGGCACTGTCCAAAAGACATATAATGTAAGCCACAGACTTCATTTTAAACTTTCTGGTATTCACATTTAAGCAATAAAAAGAAGAAAAAAAAGGAATAATATATTTTGTACCCAATAGGTCCAATATATTATTTCAACTTGTAATCAATATTAAATTATTGATTAAAATTATCAATGAGATAGTTTGCATTCTCTTCCATGCTCAATCTTTGAACTCCAGTGTGTATTTTATACCTTCAGCCCATCTCAGTTTGGACTCGCCACATTTCAGAAGCTCAGTAGCTTCCCGGGGACTCGCGGCTAGCGGCTACCAGGCTCAGCAGTGCAGCTAGAGGACGCTCCCATCATTGCATCAAGTTTTATTGGATGCTGCTGCTCTGGACCATCACTTACTCTGTCCAAACCAAGCACATTTTCTAGAGATAGAGACACATCAGAACAAGGGCAGATGTGCTTTGGCTCCATGGGTGTGATAACGTATGGGGAAGCCCAGTGAGATCTGCCATTTCTCCCTGGGACCCACAGATGAATTCTGTGCTCAGGACAGCATGTTGCCCTGGCTCGTAGGGTAGGCTAAGAATTGTGGGCTGGCTCCCTTCTTGGGGCATCTCAGCAGTGACCTCCCTGCACATCCCTTCCCGTTTGCCCTGAGCAAATGAAAACTTATCCCAGACTAAGTATGTAAACTTCATGGCACCCAGTCCACCCCTGTTTCCAGAGAACAGGAAGCAGCGTCCTTCATTTTGGGGCACAAGTGGGGAGTGCACGAGACATCTCCCTGTGTTGGCCCGCAGAGGGAGACCCCTTGGCCATGGGGGACCGGCAGCCCCTAGTGAAGCTGATGTTGCTCTGTCCCTTGTCTGTGTGAATAAATGTTCCATCCAGTGCTGTGTGAATCGTGCTTGGCTGGTGACACCAACACTTGCAAATCAAGGAGTGGGTTGGGCCTGGGACTGCTTTTCCTGACAGCAAGCAATGGAATGCTCTTGCTACCCTCCATGTGGCAAGACCCCTCCCCTGGAGGTATAGTTGCTCTGTTTGTGACCGGTGTTCTGGCGAAGCGAGCGCGGTGCCAACATGCTGAGATATTTTAAGAGTCTGTTGGGATGTGAAGGAAAGACAATAGTTCTGGCAACAGAGCATCTGAATTTGTGTCCTGGTTTTGTCACTCACTAGCTGAGTAATCTTGAGCAGCCATTTGTTTTCTGAATCTCATTTTCTACCTTTGTAATCATCTTGCCCTTTCCCACCTCCCAGGACTATTGTGAAGATCGGATGAGATCCTGGACATTTTGTTAATGGTGAAGCATCCCATGTGTTTTGAAAGGCATTTAACTGCAGCTGCATTCACATGTGCAGGCACCTACACTCCCCTATGCACAGCGGCACTCTAAACCATACACCGACAAGCAAACCAACTGCAGAACTACTGAACATTGAAAGTAATCTGCAATGAGAATTAATTTTAAAAATTATGTTAAAATGTTAAGTGGAAAGGGCGGGCTTGCAAATTATATTTAAAAAGTAAGACCAAAGTTATGAAAACATATATAAAGAAGAATAGCTGGAAGAGAATTTTCAAAGAAGGAAGAAGCCAAGGAAATCTAACTAGACAATAGCTAATGTTCTTTCCATTTCTGCAATTCCATCATCATAATTATCCGAAACATCAGTATTCAACTTCTACCACTACTTCCATTTATCGCAATCAAATCAAATGAAACTGATGGGCATTCTCTGCATGCCAGCCACTTGCATGGCTTAGTGATGGGTGCCGTGGGGTCTATCTGGATGAGTGAGACCTGGCCTGAAATTGCCAGGAGCTTACAAAGATCTTTACAAATGAAATACAGAATTTCTTACATTTGATTGGCCCCTCTAGGGAAAGTACAGGAGGAACCTGAGTGTGATGGAAGAAACCTGCTGACTTGAGAATGAAAAGACTGGGCACTGCAGACTGAGCAGCTGCTTGTTGGCAGGTGCGCTGAGAAGACCACCCTGCCCCTCCCCGCGTTCTTCCTGGGCTGTCTCCTTGCCCGGACCACATGGCTCCCAAGCCCCAGAAAGGGAGTGTTTCGTGATGGGATGTCTGGATCTTGGTGGCGTGTACCCAAGGGGTCAGTCCACACTCACAAGAATCCAACCGGTCCCCTTTTATTCTGTCTCTTTTGAAAATGTTACCAAATGAAAACTAGACTAAAGGAGATGAGAATAAATAAGGCAGGATCACCCACCACAAATCCAAGCCACAGGTACTAAACTGAAAGCAAAGTGATAAAAATGCTTTGCTTTATGTGGGGTTTAACATTTTGCAATGGTTAACCTAAACCTAAGAAGCTGGAAGTCAAGTCTCTGGTGCTTGAACCTCATGGAAATTCCTTTGCATGCTCCATTGTCTTTGGGAAAGGACACTGATCTTTCCGTGGGACACACTTTCGTGGATCTGTGGCCATTCATCGCCTTGGCAGACTCGAGACACCACAGCAACCCTAGAAGAACAGTTTCTTGCAGACCTGTCCAAGTAATGCCTGAGAATAATCCTTTAAAAATGTCTCACCTAAGGTGAAAGGGCTTTGTCCTTTCAATTTATTTTCAATTTATTTCTGTCCACTACCTTTGTGTTTTCTTTAGTTCAAGAAGCGGCATTGTACATATGGTATAAAGGTGTGAATACGGCCGTGTGAAGCACTGAAATCAAGTGCCGGGGCAAGCTTCTAAATTCTCTGAGCTTCAATTACATCACTTTTTTTTTTAAGTGCTAAAGGATAGTAATATGTATTTCAACGGGTTTTTGTGAGACTTTCAAGAGGAAATGCATATAGAGTATTATGCCTATGTATTAATATCTTACTCTCAGTTTCCCTCCAATTCTCTTTTTCTTACTGTTTACAATTTTTAAAGAAAGAAAATGTTACCCTTATTTCCCTTCATCCTACAACAGACAAAAAAAAAAAAATGGGGCGGGGGTGGTGATGGGGGACACTGGAAGCAGGTTGAAAAGTGAAAGGATGAAGGCTGGAGGAGAAGCACACAAGGCCAGGGGCCTGCTCAGGGCCCTGCCTGAGAATCTCCCTCTGCGCAGGGAGCAGGGGCTCAGAGAGCTGGCGGCGTAAGGAGATGGGTTGAGGGTGGCGGTTTGGGAGATGGCAGCAGGACCACGGCAGGGCCCGGTGACTGATGGAAATGGCAAGGAGGGGCCACGGAGGACAGCTCCCACGCGTCACGGAGGAGGCTGCTTCTGAGAGGAGCTTGGCCGGTTGGGAGGACGGGCGAAGACGCGGATGGAGGAACGCAGAGCCAAGCTCACCAGCCATCTGGCACGGGAGCTATTCCGGGCGCCTACAGGGCAGCAGGTAGCAGCGTGTGCCTGGCGTCACGAAGGGAAGGCTGCTGCCGCGAGTGGGGGAGGCTGGAGGGAAGGACTGGGGGGGGCCGTGCTGGAGGGAGGGGCGGGGGCGGGAAGCAGGTGGGAGCGATGGGGAGGTAACCCGCATGTGCGCCCTTCTGTGGAGATGCCCTGGTGCAGGCCCCACCACGGAGGCGCAGAGCGAGCGGGATCGTCGCCCGCAAGCCAAGTCTTCTGGGTGTCCCGTCTCCATCACGACACCGCCACCGCCAAAGCGTGGCCAGGCACGGCCTCTTCCTGCAGGGCCCCAGACAAAGGAGGCTCCCGCTCCCTCGGCGGTGGAGGGGTGCTCTCCACAAAGAAGCAGTATCGCTCTCCTGGCTTTCTGTCTGCAGGCAACAAACCCGATGCTCCCTCTGCTCCCTCGTGGTGGAGGCCGTTTGCGGGCAGAGGCGCCCTCAGCCTCCTTCCCACTAGCGAGCGCAGAGCCAGCCGCGTCTCTGCGGGGCCTTAGCAGGTGCCGCACAGCCCGTCTGTCCAGCCCGTCTGCCCTCACCCCGGACTCTTCCCTCCTGCATTTGGGGCCCTGACTCCAGAGCAGAGCCTGAGAGTCATCCTTGGTGTGTCATCCCCGGGTCTGCCTTTCAAATCGTTGCAAAACATAAAAGCAAAGAAAACATAACAAAGGAATAGCAGATTAGCAGATGCCTAAAATAAAGTTTAAGATAAATGACAAAAGCACGAGCCACCTAAAGATTCATAGTGGTTTAAATTCTATTAGGATGAAATTTCCAGTGCAAAGAAATGAATGGCCACAAAAAAGTTAGAATGAAAATGATAAGTAGATTGTAGATTTCTTAGGCAAATGCTAACAGCAAGCAAGCAAGCAGGTGAGGCAGTGTTAGACCAAAGAAAAACTTCAGTAAAGTGTTACCAGAGATGCAGGGAAGGATCTGGATTTTGTGGGGCTGGAAGTTTCTTCAATTGGTGGGGGAGTGGGGGTGGAAGGTAGGGAGGGGGCATGCAAGAAGTCCTTCAAGCAAAAGAAAGAGGGTGTAGTCGGTGGGTAGGAGATGGAATGTGGGATGAGAAGGGGGAGAAGACGCTGGATGTATGTAGAATGCTTAAGGTCAAATGCAAAGATGTGGTGATGGTTGGACTCGATGGTAACACATAATGAATGTAACAAATACTGTTGATTTAGGGATGTGATTGTGGCTGAAAGGAGTAGTCGAGGGAGATTAATGTTGGAAGGAGGACAGCTGGAGGATTATATAGGGAATGTAGAACAACGATTTTGGCAGCAGATAAGGATTGTGGTTAATAATATAAATTCATAGATGTTCTACTACAAGGTGTTAAGGATATGGTGATACATGGGAAAATATAGCTAATATAATTTATGGACTACAATTAAAAACACTGCAGTGGCTTTTTTTTAGAAAAGCCAAGTTGGTGCTGTATTAACGCTAGTGGTAAAAAAAGATGGTGTCTGGTTTTGTGTGATATGAATAAGATTAAGCATTTTTTTTCTCCTTTTTTTTTCATTAATAAGAAGACTGGACTATGTCATTTAACTAATCTGTGTTCATCTGTGTATCTTTCTGAACCCAAGAGGAACAAGTGAGTGGGTAGTTGGAATTAGATGAGATAAAAATACCTGGACAGAACTTTTTCAGGAGTAAGACATTTATAAAAATCGTTGAGCTGCCTTTTTCTTTACTTTTCTTTTTTTGAATTTGAAATAAAGTTATTTTTAAAAAGAGCATGATAGGATGAGTCCAGACTCATAGGCAGGTTCCTGACACTGGTGACAGAGCAGGGTTAGAGTACCACTGAAGTTTTCTTTTTAGTTGTAGTTTTAAAGCAAGTATACTGTAAAATTGGCTTTCTAGTATACAGTTCCATGCATTTTAACACATACCAGCACAATCAGGATACAGAGCAGTTCCATCTCCTAAAAAAAACAAAACAGAACACTTTATATTAACACCCCCCCAAACCCCAAACTCCTGGAACGGCTGATCTATTCCTCATCGCTGAAATTTCATCTTATCCAGGTTACCACATAAATGGAACCTTACCATATATAAGCTTTTGGAGACCATCTTTCATTCAGCATGATGCCCTTGAGATTCATCTAAGTTGTTGAACAGAACAGTAGTTCATTCCTTTTGATTGCCAAGTTGCATTCCATTGTGTGGATGTAACACAGCTTGTTTAACCACTCACTTGCTGAGGAAAATGTGGGCTGTGTCTAGTTTTTAGTGACTAAGGATAGACTACTTTTTAATACACAGGTTTTTGTATGAGCATGAGTCTTCATTTTCACTAGGTTATGTACCCAGGAGTGGGATTGCTATGACATATGGTAAGGTATGGTTAGCTTTAGCTTTTTAAAAAACTGCCAAACAATTTTTCAAAGTGACTGTACTATTTTACATTCATTGCCATCAATGATGTGTGAGAGTTCCGGTTGCTCCAAATCCTCCCTGGCATTTCGTATTGTCAGTAATGTTTATTTTAGCCATTGTAGTAGGTGAGTAGTAGAATCTCTTCTAGGTTTTAATGTGCACCTTCCCAACGGCCTTGACATTGACCATGATTAGCTAATGACATTGAGATTTAGAGCATATTTTCCATCAAAATATCCTTTTTGGTAAAGTGTCTCTTCAAGTCTTTTGCCCATTTTTTTCATTGCCTTTTTTTCTTTCTTACTGTTAAGAGTTCATTATATCACCTGAATTTAAGTCAGATATGTGATTTGCAAATATTTTCTCCCAGTTTGTAACTTTTTATTATTCTCTTAACATTACCTTTCACATTTTAATGTTTTTAATTTTGATGAAGTACAATTTATCATTTTTACCTAATATCAGGTCACCAAGATTTTCTTCTATATGTTTTCCAAAAATTTTGTTGTTTTATTTTATAGTTAGACCTATGATCCATTTTGAGTTAATTTTTATATAAGGTGTGAGGTTAGGTCCATGTTCATTATTTTGCATATGGATGGTCAATTGTTTGAACACCATTTTTTGAAAAGTCTATCTTTACTGAGTTGTCACTGCAGTTCAGTTTGTAGCTTTCAAGGAACGGATCCCTTTCAAATAAAATGCCAAATATATGTGCCCAGAAGATTTTCTGTAATATTCTCTTATTATCCCTGAAATGTCGGTGGTGTGTGTATAGTGCTTTACTTATTTCAATCCTGATATTGGTAATTCATGTCTTCTTTCTTTCTTCATAACTGTGCCTAGAGAGCAATTTTATTGCTCTTTTTGAAGAACCAGTTTTTGGTTTCATTGTTTTTCTCTATTGATTTTTCTGTTTTCAAGTTCACTGATTTTTCCTCTCAACTTTATCATTTATTTCCTTCTGCTTGCTTTGGTTTATTTTACTCTTATTTTCTGGTTTTATAAAATAGGAGTCTAGACTGTTGATTTGAGAACATTCTTCCTTTCTAATATAAACATTTAACGCTACAAATTTTCCTCTAAAAACTGACTTATCTGTGTCTTGTGAATTTTTATACATTTTAATTTCATTTTCATTTACTTATAAAATTGCCTAAGTTCCCTTGAGAATTGCTTTAACCTGTAAATTATTTATAAGTTTGTTATTGAATTTCCAAGTTACCCTGTTGTTATTTGAACTAGATGTTGAGATATCTTGCTTTTTCCATCATACATACTTTAAAGAACTAAAAAGGGTAGTCTATTATGTTTACATATATGTATATATATATTTTTTGTTTTGTTTTTTTACCTTTTCAGCTGCTCTTCTTTTTGTTCCTGATGTTCCAAGCCCTTGTGCTAACATTTCCCTTTTAACTGAAGAGCTTCCTTCAGCATTTATTTTATTTTATTTTTTAAATTTTATTTCTCTCCCCTTCCCCCCCTCACCCCCCCACCCCAGTTGTCTGTTCTCTGTGTCCATTTCCTGCATGTTCTTCTTTTTGTCCACTTCTGTTGTAAGCGGCACGGGAATCTGTGTTTCTTTCTTTTTTCTTTCTTTTTTTTTTTTTGCATCATCTTGCTGTGTCAGCTCACCATGTATGCGGCCCCATTCCTGGGCAGGCTGCACTTTCGCACTTTCTTTCACACTGGGCGGCTCTCCTTACAGGGTGCACTCCTTGCGCGTGGGGCTCCCCTACGCAGGGGGCACCCCTGTGTGGCATGGCACTCCTTGCACGCATCAGCACTGCACATTGGCCAGCTCCACACGGGTCAAGGAGGCCCAGGGTTTGAACCGCGGACCTCCCAGGTGGTGCACGGATGCCCTAGCCACTGGGCCAAGTCCACTTCCCCAGCATTTATTTTAGAGCAGGTATCTTGGTAACAAATTCTCTTAGTTTTCCCACATTTGGGACTGCCTTAAACTTTTATTCCTGAAGGATAATTTTGTTGTGCATAGAGCTCTGCATTGATAGTTCTTTTCTTTTAGTATTTAAAAAATATTACTTGACTTCTTTCTACCATCATGCAAATCTATGTTCTCCTCTAGAAAACGTGTTGTTTTCCTCTGGCTGCTCTCAGAAATTCTTAGTGAAGTAGATATGTAAGTGCCCGGTGAGATGCAAGCAAAACAACCATTCATTCTCATACCCTGGTGTCTATTCCCACTGGTAAGTGGAAACTCTGTCCTCATCTCCAAGATGGCAAGAAGGTGATCCAGCTCCCAAGCTGGGGGACATTCACCCTGTGTTGAGTTGCTGTGGACACAGTTGCTTGGAAACAAGGCCCCAGCCCCACCTTTCCTGCAGATTGAGGCATTCTTCCCATGATGTGGACAAAGCTGTGGGAGCGCTTCACTAAGCCAAAATTCCCATTTCCGTTCTACGATAGGGGAGAAAAGAAGGTTACCCTTTTGATTACCCATACATGAAGCTCTCACACAAATTTTGAGCAGTCTTGGGGGCTTGGGATTCAGGCCTGGCAGGACTGTGCTGGAGGGTGGCATGGGCTGAGAGTTTTGGGTTCAAATAGCCTGGACTTTGGCCCTGCCTCCAGTTAATAATCTACCTGAGATTCAGGTTACTCCTGTCTCAGATGAAGATCATAGGGGAATTGGAAGTCAGTACTCTTAGAAGGGAGAAGCCGTTGTCGAGACTAAGTGAGGTGATGTGGGGAAAAGCAAGATCAGGCACATGGAGAACCTGGTTAATGTTGCCACAACCACCTTCATCGCTTTGATCAAGCCCACATAATAATTTTATGCATTTGATTTTATGAATTGAAGCAAAGGATTTCCACCCCCATTAAATATTTGTTGGGTTATCAAAGAGCTGGGGACTCAAGGCAAACCAGGTGATCTGAATTCCTAGGAGTGACAAGCCCCTCCAAGGAGAGAGTGCCACACACACACTGTGTCACCTTTGGTAGAGCAAGGGAGAAAGGAGGCATCAACACAGGCAACACAGAAGGAAACAACTGGGACTTTAATGACTCTCAAAAGCTGAGTGTGGGTTCCCTGGGAAGTCTAGACACAAGCGACATCCACACTCACTTGCCATGCACTTCAGTGGGCTCCACAAAGCAGCCACAGAACCCCCACAGCTGTGAAGAGTCTTCCAGGTTTTCAGGTAGAGCCAAGAACCTGGAGAAACTCATCTATGCTCTAAGCCCCACACGAGTGTTGGGAGACAGGCACAAAATCTATTCATGTCATGGGCCCTTCTTGGCTACCAGAAAAAGTTTGTTTGGCACTGAAGGAAAGTTAGGAAACCTGCCTGCACCCCTAACCCTGCTCTGGTAGCAGGTCAGCTGCCCCAGACACTGCCTGACACTGTCCAAAACCATCTCCACTGGAGGAAGGGTAAGAAACCCATTCATGCCTTGCTATCTGCTCTGAGACAAGGCAGATTTTGGCTTCTACTTGGGGAGGGGGCAGACACCTTTAAGCCCTGCTCTGCATAGGAGACAAAGTTGTTTGCTATTAGGAATGCTAAGAAAGCTCCAGCCCAAAGCCTTGGGATCCAGAAACCCTAATACTACCACAAGCCATGCACAGAGTAAAACTAAGAGCTGTATACCACTGCAGGAGAGGTAAAGGCTCAGAGGAAGAATCCTCTGTGGTGCCAGTGTGAGACACTGCTGAGGGTGGAGCAGGGACACAGAAAAACCTTCAGATGCTCCAGGCACCCCACTAAGTACAAGTTCATGGCAATCTGCCCCTGCAGGAATTTGTATCCTATGGTGCACTGAAGATCACTTTAGATACAACAAAACCCAAATCCAGCTTGACTACAGACAAGATTGACTCAATTCACCACTCCAGCACCACATTACCCCCATATCAACAGTTTAAATATTGAATACCTGGTTATATACTGTTCCTTTGCACACAACAAAAAATGTACAAGATATACAAAATGAAGAAAATATAAGAACTGTTATAAAGAGACAGAAGAGTCAACAAATCTGGACCCAGAGATGAGTCTGATGTTGAAAATAGCAAACAAGGAGACTTTAAAATTACAATGATTAATGCATTAAAGGATGAAGTAGAGTGGACAAACAATATGTATTGATTGATGAGAAATTTCATCAGAATTTTAGAAACTATAAAATATAATAGAAATGCTACAAATAAAAATCAGAATATTGGGGATATAGAATTACTTACAGAACTTGTCACAGCAGACTGGATACAGCATAGGAAAGACTTGGTGAATGTGGAACTAAGTAATAGAAATTATTCAAACTTAAGCAAAAGAGAAAAAGATAAGTGTATGAAACAAACTAGAATATCTAAAATCTGTGGATACATCCAAATTATCTAACGTATCATAAAATCAATTAGAGTCATAGAAGGAGGAGAGAAAGAGAATGGGACAGGTGGAATGTTTGAAAATATAGTGGCTGAGAACTTTCCAAATTTAATGAAATAAGTAAGGCCAAATGGCAATGAAAATAGATGTTTACAATGCTGAACTCACAATCTGTCAACCTAGAATTCTGTATCCAGAGAAAATATCATTCAAAAATGAATGTGAAGAAAAGACTTTTTCAGACCAACAAAATCTGAAAAAATTCCTCTCCAGCAAAGCTACACTACTAGAAAGGCTAAAAAGAAATCCAGTAGACTTAAGAGAAAAGCTGTCAAACAAAAACATGGTTCTACAGGATGGAAATAAAGAACACCTGAAAAAATTAGTAGGCCAGGGCTACCACAGCAGTTTTACTGGACTCTGTGTCTTTAGACTTTCTATTTTGTAATCCATTTTCCATGCTTCCCTACGTAATACTTCCAGAAAACAAAGGGGATCATGTCTTATTTTAGTTCCTCAGTTACTCCCACTGCTCTTGGAACAAAGTCCAGATTTCTCATCCAGGCACATAATATGCCCCAAGACCTAAAGAAGAACCTTCAGATCCAAATGCCTTCCTAGACTCAGCAGGCAACAAAAATTAGTGAAGTGGCCAGATGAGAGTAAGAGGGATACAGACCAAGATGGTTTCGAAAATGCCTGGAGGGGCTGCTGTTCTAAAGGTACGGCTACTTCTCAGCTCCAGCTGTGATGGTTGTTTTGTACATGGAGGGAAGCCCCAACTTTGAGGCTCCATCCTCCAATTCCTTTTTGCTAGCCTTTCAAACCTCCTGGTGCTTCCTTGCCTCCAGTCCCTGAGCTCATGCTTTGCCCTCTTCTCATTCAGAAAAAGAGACCGGAAGTGGTAGGAACAATATGACAGGAAAGAAGGCAGGGGCATGTACACTGAAATTGGGGCTCAGAAGTATCTATTCTAAGTCAGCCTGGGCTAGAGCAGTTTTGGGAATTGAGTTATGTCCCCCACAAAAGACATGTTCAAGTCCTAACCCCCAGTCCTGTGGGTGTGAGTTCATTTGTAAATAGGATCAATGAATCTGTCAATTTTGTTGAAATTGAATCTGGGAGGGTCTGGATCCAATATACCTGAAGTCCTTATTGCGCAAGAAATTGGGCATGGAAGTAGAAACCCACAGAGGAGACAGAAAGAGACCAACAACCATGTGATGGAGGCAAGACTGAGCCACCACCAGAATGCAACACTTCAGAGGAAACATGGCCTGCTGATACCCTGATGTTGGACTTCTAGCTTCTAAAACCATGGACAGTAAATTCCTGTTGTTACAGCCAATACATCTGCGGGTATTTGTCATAGCAGCCCTGGCAAACTAAGACAGGCATTAGGTCTAAATTGCTTCTATGCAGATGACCTTGCTTCATCTTTATCAAGATTTAATGTTGCTGAATTGCTTAGTTCAGAGTAAATGAAGCAATCCCAGTTCTTAGTCATCCTCTACTTGGAATTGATTTGAATGAAGCATTGCAAGGACACGTGACTAATTTTGCATTCAGCAAAGTTACTTAGTAAACCACATCAACACAAGAGGCATGATGACGTACACATTCATACCACTGTATTTCATATTCAAAACACCTTCACATGCCTCATTCAAGTAGATGCTTAGAGTATCCCTGAGAAGTAGTATGGTTGGGTTATTACACCCATTCTACTGATGAGGAAACTGAGGCTCAAGGAGGCTCCAAGACTTATCCAGTTATAAAGCCAGGCAGCAGAGCTTCTACTTTCTGCTTGGCCACTGCTGGACCCTCCTACGCCGGTTTCCTCCTCTGGGTGTCTCCAAGTTCCTGTCCCTATTTAACATCCTGTTTTAATGATCCCAGATTTTTAAGTAGCCACATTCTTTTGTGTTAATGGGCCCTTTTCTTTCACCCCCTTGTAGTAGCTTTGACTTCTAAGAAGCACCTGTCAATCATTTATCCCTTGAAGCCTCCCCCTGCCAAATCTTCTTGTTATTTTTTGAGCTAAGCCAGTACTCTGAAACAAGAATGCCTCTCCCATTGGGCAACCATGAGATGTCACAAGGCCAGGGGCACAGGAGATGTTGTACACTGAATCACTGAAGCGCTATTTGGGATGAGGAGGCAAAGGTGCCATTGACAAGGGTCCTGTCAGTGATATTTGGACCAAGATTTCTTCACTTCCCAGCTCCTTGCCCCCCTTGTAGGTCCCAAGTCTTCCAGACATAGCCCAAAGGCAGCTCCTGCAGGACAGCTGAAGGGAACGTCCTCGGAGCTGCCGTGGAGCTCATCCGTTGCATCTTTTCCTGCTTGTCATGAGCATTGAGCCAACGAGGCAAGAGCTCCATGAGGTAAATATGTGCAGTGGCCAGGACACTGAAGAACGGTCCAGCAGTCAGGCAGCTAGGCAGGGATGCAGCGTGATGAGAATTCTGGCCCAAGCTCTAATTAGCTCTGCATCCACGAACGAAACACTTTGCTGTGGCTGCCCATCGCTTCATCTGTAAAATAAGGGGATTAGCCCAGATGAGCTTTAAAGAGCACCTTCTCCACTAAAGTTTTCTAATTCTGATAACCTTCTTTTTACAACAAATACTCTGTCTTTTTACAAAAACAAATGTCTGACTTTGTTTTTACTGACAAAGCCCATCCACTTGAGCTTCTGCCAACCAACAAATATATCACAGTGCCTGTTTTGAAGCATAAATTGATTATAATTCAAATATTCTTGTCTATCAAGCCATGAGTCATTATGTTAATAATAGTCAGGGCTAGAAATGGTGGAGGGGGATGGGAGGGGATGACTCTTAAACCGCCATATCATCTTAATTTAAAATGAAGCGACCTAGTTTACATTTTGCCCAGTCTTTCTTTCTTACTGAAAAAAAGAGATCCAGTTCCCATAAGGAATCTCTCGGGTCTCTGTGGCCATGGAGCATATCTCACCAGCACCCCCATTTTACAGAAACTCAGCTGCAGGCTGTTCAGAGTCCATTCACCATGGAGAATGAAGTCAGCTCAGCCTCCCAGCTCAGCGCCCAAGGATTCTTGAGCAATGGGGACCTCTGCAGCCATCCACTTGGACTCCTTGACTCCTTGTCTCCTTCTGTAGCTGAGAAAAGGGCAGCCCAGAGTGGGCAGGCACGAGGAGTTGCCACCTCATGGGGCCAGGACACACTCCCGACTCAGAGCCCTGGGCTCCACAAACGCTGTCGTGCACCTAGAAAGCCTTGAGTTCACCCCCTGACTACATACATCCCTGCAGGTGCCACCCTGGGACAAGTGCTGCGGGCGCAGGACCCAGGAGAGGATTTAATTCATGGATCACAGGGCCACGTGGTAGATGGAAGATGACAAGGGGGCGAAGGAGGCATTCCAGGCAGGGGAGCCACATGGGCAAGGCACCCAGGCACCCAGTGCTCCCGGCACCGCCAGGGGAACAGCGGGTGTCCCACTGGCGGAAGAGAAGAGTGGGGTTGAGGGTCTGGGAAGCAGGGAGGGAATGGTGGATAGGCAGGCAGGGCCCCGTGGCCAGAGGAGCTGTCAAAGGTGCTAGGCAGGAGCTGGGATGCAGCTTTCCTTTGTGTTGCTTGTAATTATCAGCTGCTCCAACCCTTGAAGCGGCTCAGAAATTTAGCACCAATGCCTGGTGCAACTCTGGGCAGGTTTGACCACCTGGCCAGGCCAGACCCTTCCCACGGCCTTCGCTGCCACGTTTCCACATGGGATAGGGAATCCAGGCCCGACTTCCTCTCCTCCGGTTCCGGTCACCTGGATAGGGCCTTCCCTTGTTTGTCCGACAGGAGCTCAAAGGCCACCTCTTCTTTCTCCCAGTCACACCTAAGACAAATCAGAGGTGCTCCCTTCGTCCCGTTAAACCATGTGGGGTGCCATTTCTGTGACCGCTATTTGGGCACACATCTAACCTCCTCAATTCCACCAGGATGGCTGTCAAGCCTGCCTCAGTTCCCCCTGAAACTGAAAAGAGATGCTGCGTGCAGTGAGGAGGTGGGTGAGTGAAGGGCATGGCGCTGAGGTCCCATCTGCCTGTGCAGCTAGACACAGCGACCCTGAGGTGCTGAATTTGCTGTTGGAGAAATAGGTTAAAGGACCATTCTCCAGATATCAGGGGCCTATAAAGCAGAAGCACGGGGCTTCTTCCCGGTTACTTGGGTTTTCAGCTGAAGATGGAAACTGATTTCTGCCATTCAGGGGAGCCCAAGAGACCCATTGGGGCATTTTCACAGCCAGGATCTAATTGAAATTCATTTCAATTAGGCCAGAATGTCCAGTCTGGAAATAGTTGTTGCTTTCTAAAAGCAAAAAAAAAAAAGCAAAAATATTCACTCTGGGTATCCAACCTGTGGCAGAGAAGAGCCTCTCAGCAGACTCTGCTCCTTGTTGGGTAATGCTATGGGGCTGCAGGAAGATGCCTGAGACCCTTTCTCAGCTTTGGGATGGCCTCTGGGTGCGGCAGCATGAAGGAAGTCAGCCAGGCTGTGAGGGTGGGCATGGAGAGAAGTTCTGTGTGTTAGTCAGCCAAAGGGGTGCTGGTGGAAAGTACTAGAAGCCTGCTGGCTTTTATAAAGGGTATTCATTTGGGGTAAAAGCTTACCGTTACAAGGCCCTAAAGAGTCCACCTTGAGGCTATATCCTTACCAAACTCTGTTGCCAGGTGTTGAAGCAAGATGGCGGGCAACATCTGCGAGGGTTCAGCCTTCCTCTTACTCTTTAGGCTCCGTGGCCCCAGGTTCTTCCAATCGCAGCTGTAGCCTGGCATAAGGCTCGTCTTCCTCCCCAGGGCTCGATTCTCTCAGGCTCAGCTGCTCTGTTCTTCTCACAAGGTCATCTGTAGACTATCAGGCCAGTGGCTCCTCTCTCTGCCCGGGGCCTCTGCCGTGTCTATGGAGCTGTCTCTCTTCCTCTGTGTATCTTCTCTGTGTACCTACTTCCATGTTCTCCTTGATTGCGCATCTATCTATTTAGCCCACCAAGAAGGTGGGGAGTCAACTCTGAGGCCCTATCAAAACCCTAATCATAACATAATTTAATCAAAGTCACCTCAGCTGAATCGCATACAATCAAAGGATATCATGCTCAGAGAGACAGACCAGTTTACAAACATAATCAAATATCTTCTGGGGAATTCATAAATAATATCAAACTGCTACATCCTGGGAGACCCCTCAACATGCCTTTCAAAATAGTAATAGTAATGACAATAACAGCAGCTATGGGTTCTATGAAACCTGTCACAGGTCAGGTGCTATTCCATGGGCTTTAAATGCTCCTCTCCAGAGGCCCCATGAGCTAGGGCTGCTCTTCCCCACCCCTAAATCCCCGTGAGATGGGCCCTCCTCCACCTGCTGCTTCTCCCCTCCTCCTCCAGAACCTCTGAAGGTGGGACGGGAGGCTAGAATCTAGGCTCTGGGGTGGAGCTTCGGTTTTCCATGTGCAGAGTGGAAATGAAGATGCCCATCCACCACGGCAGGACGGCCTGGCCTTGGGTGTGGCCTGGGGATGGGCTCTCTGTTCGAGGACTCTTGTGGTGATGGCCTCCTGGAGCACAGACTGTTGCATGCACCAGCCTGACGTTCCTCCGTACACAGGAGAGATTGCTTTGGAGGGTGAGGGAAGCTGTTTTGCCCATGCCATGTGGGTCCAATCCTGCCCCCCTCCCTCAGTTCCAAAGGAGAGACAGATGGGTGCTCTTCTTGTCCCTCACTCACCTGTGAGCTCTGATCGCCCCTCCCTGAAGCAGATACTGGGCAAATGGGAAGCGAGAAAGGAAAAATATTGCCTGCACCCAGAGACTCGACGCTCCCACCATGGAAAGCTTCCAGGGGTCCCAGAGACCAGCCAGGGTCTACTGTAAACTTTGGGGGATGTCCCAGGGCCTCTGCACTGATGATTCTGGACCAGGGCTTACCTGAACCCAGCAGGATCCCCTCTCTGCCTGGACCCCCAAGACACACAGCTCAACACCTCTCCTCCCGTAAGCGTGTGTGGCAAGTCCCCATCCTGCTGGATGATGACCCTGCTTCAATCCCCAACAAGGAAACAAAAACATAAACTTGGGTCCTGTTAGCCACTTAACGTCACTGCCATGTTGGGGAAAACACAGAGCAGAGAACATTGGTTCCTCCACGGCCAAGGGCCCAGCCAGCTGCTCAGAATCAGGCCACATTGCTGCAGCTCCAGGGCTGGCCCTGGTGGGCACTGGTTCATGCTTTCATGACTCTAAGCAGCTTCACCCTTCCTGTGACATCCCGAAATTGTCCTAAGTGTCCATTCTGGTTCCAGGGGTGCCACCTAGTTAATTCCAGTCTTTTTCCAGCTCTTTCATTTTTACAGTGCAAGGAGCAATTTGTAAAATTTCGTACTCCATCATTTTGCCTAATCTATCCACATTTAATGTTATTATGGATATGATTGAATTTATGTCTTCTATTTTATTTATTCATGTATGTCCATGTGTTTTTTATTCCCCTAGCCCTCCTTTGCTACCTTCTTTCATAAGAAATAGATTTTTCCAATGTGCCATTTTATTGTTATTAATTTTTTATATGCTATAACATTTGTGCTTATCCTACTTGGAGCTCATTAATCATTTTGGATGGGTAGACAACTGTTTTCATCATTCGAGATGCTTTTGACCATTATTTCTATTTTTTTTCTCTCTCTCCTCTCCTTATCGACTCTCATTGTACATATGTTAATATGTTTGATGTGGTTTCATGGATCTCTAAAGCCCTGGTCATTTTCTCTGTTGTTTTTCTTCCTGTTTTTTAGCTCGAATAATCTCTACTGATCTATATTCTGCTGCTTCTTCTTCAATCATAAACTTGATCTTAAGTTCCTATAATGAAATTGTCATTTTGGTTATTCTATTTTCCAACTCCAAAATTTTCATTTGGTTTTATTATATCCCTTTAGTGTCTCCATCATTATTCTATATTCAGTAATTCTTTCTTTTTAAGATTTATTATTTTTAAAAATTTATTTATCTCCCCTCCTCTCCCTGCCCCATTGTCTGCTCTCTGTTCCCATTCGCTGTGTGTTCTTCTGTGACCACTTGCATTCTTATGAGCAGCACCAGGAATCTGTGCCTTTCGTTGCATCATCTTGCTGCATCAGCTCTCCGTGTGTTCAGCACCATTCCTGGGCAGGCTGCGCTTTTTCCATGCATGACGGCTCTCTTTGCAAGGGCACACTCCTTGCATGTGCGGCTCCCCTACGCGGGGGACACCCCTGTGTGGAACGGCACTCTCTGCGCACATCAGCACAGCATGTGGGCCAGCCCACCACACAGGCCAGAAGGCCCTGGGTTTGAACACTGGACCTCCTATGTGGTAAGCAGATGCTCTATCGGTTGAGCCAAATCCACTTCCCTTCAGTAATTCTCTATCAACGTGTTTTCTTTGACTTTTTAAAGTATAGTTTCCTTTGGGTCTTTTAAGTCTTTGTCTGCCAATTCCATCTGGACCCCATGAAGACATTGCCTATTGATTTCTTCCCCTGAATGTAAGTCGCACTTTCCTGGGATTTTGTTCAGACTTGTAATATTTTCATTGAAAATTGGATATGATTTTCAATCACTTAGTGAACAGTGCTGGATTCGGGTCTCCCTCTGGGGGTAGCTGTTTTTGCTTGTTTATTTAATGATTCCCTGGACTGTTTCTGGGGGTTTGTCTGCCCTGCAGTGTGTGACCACTCTTGACCCTGCTCAGTTTTTGTCTTCTTTGATTATCATCACTTTTCATTTTTAAGCCTGGCATCCTGTGCACCACCACTGGGGCTGGTAGCTTGGTGTCCATCAGAGACGGATGAGAGAGTGTGCTTAAGCCTTTAGCCCGTAAAGCGTCTGCCCTTTGAGGGTGAATCTGCATGGGGTTTAGGGAGTGCACCCAGCTTTCAGGCAGTTTACAAGCTTGCCCTGTGTGTGTTTGCTTTTACTTTCTGCATTCACACAAGGTGTCACGTTCTCCCAGGAGACACAGCTTGTAGGGCTCTTTCACAGCCTTCAGGTCTCCAGGGACAGGTGGCATCCTATCAGGGCCCACGTGGAATGTCGATCTCTGTCGGCTCTGCCTTTCTGTTGCTTTACCTGATTTCTGCTAAGATCGTCATTGTTTTCGACAGTGTCCCTGAGGATAGAGTGTCCTCACTCTGTGACCAACAAGCTAGTGCTCTGGCAGTAGAACTGCAGGGTCTCACTTCCTGTCCTCCCTCTCATAGAATTTCCAGCCATGGAGGTGAGAGTGGATGGGAGATGGGGAGATGGGAGCAGCTCCAGGTGGTACCACCACAAACTCTCAACTTTCTTAGCATAGTTCAATAGATTGTCTTGAATAAATGCTTCTCACTTTGTGGCATGTCTTTGGTCAATTTCCAGAGACCAAAAATGATTATTTTCAACAATTTTCCTCTTGGGGAGAAGATTTGATGGGCTACTCATTCAGATATTCTAGAAGTCTTGCCCCTATCCAAAGGTTTGAATTAGGAACTACTAAAATAAATCTTTCCAATGCAAAAATGCCTGGGAGAATGTCAAAAATATAAACAAAAAGCAAAATTCTTTTGTTATCCAAAACCCTAAACTTTTGTTATTTAATATATATAACCATCTGACCCAAGTCCCACAACCCTGTGTTGAGAAAATGAAGTCAAGCCTCCTTTTTATGTCAAATCACAATGGCATGAGCCCCCTGTCCTAACGTGGAGACTCAGGCCTTTCAAAGTTGCTGCAGGTTCTCCTAAGCATTCTCCAAGCAGTTGCCCTCCATGTGCTCAGAAACTACCTCTATGTCCTCCACCAGGGCTTCAGATTCCTGCTCCATTTCTAATGATCAGCTGAGATGACCAGTCTTCTAACTTCTACCACTGGATACTGTGATCAAACGTCCCTTTGAGGAGAGGGCATGTCTTCTCAGCCATCTCATCTAACGTGTGTGAGGACTCTTCCAACTTCTTCCAGAATAACTGTGGCTTTCACCAAAGCTTTAGGGGAATCTGGGATAAGGAAGAGGAAGTTACGAGTTGGGGTTTTAGTGTAAGTTCCACTTGTGAGCAGCAGGTACTGCCTCTGAGTGATATTTCCAGGAGAGGAAATAGTTGAAGGACATTGGGCAGATTGGAAAACAAACAGGAGCAAAAGGAGCCCAGGAACCTGGAGCCCAGGGAGAAGCTCCCTCAGGAAACGTCTGGCAAGCACATCACTGCCACCGAGGCTGCCACTGACATTGAACTTTCCCCTCCTTGTTCTATTCTTCAAACCAGGTTAGGTCAGGGACCCATTGGCCAGCTGCCAGAGCCGGGCTTTGGGCTGTTCCGTTGGGGGCAGCCCTGTTAGAGCCCTCAGGTCAAATCTGACCCCAGAGTGCTTTACCAGAGCGGTCTGCATGGGCCATGTCCTCTGCACCTCTGAACGCTTCGGCTGAAATGAATTCAGAGGCCAACCCCTGGAGGAACAAATCCACACACTGATGGCTAGGCTGCCTAGAAATGAAGAAAAGCAAGCCCTCTTTTGGCATTGTCTCTGTCCAGCGTACGTACAGGTCTCCGCTTTGGTATGTATAACTCCACAATTGCCTCTGAGGCCAACCCCATCCATTATTATCCTGTCCTATTTTTGTATCCTTCAAATAAAATTCAAGAGAAAGCAGAGATGCCTCTGAGGCAGGGGCATCTTCCTTTCCCTTCACCAGACAGTACGCAAGGGGAAAATCTCTGCCTTCTTTACTAAGAGTGGCAGCTGTGTGGAGGGCTCGAGGGATGCTGAGTATACAGAGGGGGAAGGGGCGTGCCCGAGGCCACACTGCATTGGTGGAAAAGCAGATGCTGAAGAGCGGAGCTGACTCTCTCCAAGGGGTCACTCACAATACACTGCACTTTCCCACGCGGGGCTTCAGACTCCACCGGCCAAATGAGCAGGTGAGGGGCCAGCGAGAGGGAGCAACTCCTATGACTAGCCTGCCCAATCCTGAACGTGCCATTGGGAGGTCCTCTCTCCCCCTTTCTCTCCCACCAGACTGTGAGCCTTTTAAGGACAAACAGGAAGAGTGGATCCCCCTTGGCTCCCCAGAGCAGCTGATGCTCTGTGCACAGGAGACGCCCGGGGTAGTTCTCAGGAGCAGACAAGTAAGGATCCTTCCTGATGAGCCTGTTCAGAGGAATTCAAGGTATGTCTGTATATGGTGCTGTTCAAAGGCAGCTGCCAGGAACGCGCTCATCGCTTTCTGCTAAAAATACCCTTCAGATGAACTATTCAAGAGGGACCTGTGATTTCTGCTCTCTAGCAGCTCAGACAATGCCGTGGGATTCCCGCCACTAAAATAGAAGGCAGGCTGTTGCCTCGGAAGCCAGTCTCTGAGGACAGCTGGAGGCTTTGGGGCTGCTGATAACTCCCACGCTTGCAGTCCCGCATAAACCTGAGGCTTAGCCTTCCTCTGCTGTTCTTTCCAAGGTTGGAGTAACGTCCAGAATAAGTGAAGTTCGTGCAGGATCCCTCATCCATAAAGTCCCTAGAAAGCTGGGATTGTGTCTGTTTTACAGATGAGGAAACCAGAGTTGAACCACAATGCTTTTACAGAGTTAGGGAGTTCCTGCACAAGACAGTGTTAGCTCATCAGCTCATAGTTTCTTTTTCATTTGTTCACTCATTCATTCATTCATCCCAAGTACATTTACCAGTCATGAAGCCTTGTGCTGGAAGCAGGAGACATGAAGGAAAATAATACACAGAACCAGTTCCCATGCAGTCAGCCTGTAGAAGCAGCAGCCGCAGGAACAGACATCTTATCACAGCTCTGGGCACAGGAGGAAGGGGGTTTGTAGAAGAAACAAGGTGTGACCCTGCCTGGGACAGTGGGCTCCACTGAAATAGGAAACTTACCAGGAGAAAGACAGTGCAGTAGGAACGCCTGGCAGCAGGAACCACAGAGGCCACGGCAGTGAAGATGTAAAGAACAAAGTGTGTCCAGGAAACGGCGAGTTCTCCCACGTGGTCAACATAGGGGATAGTACAGGACAAGGGACAGAGACAAGGGGTGGCAGCCAGCTCATCCAACTGCCCAGAGCCAAACTCCTAGTGCTGACCACGGCACCTAGCCTGGAAGATGAACTCCCTGCCTCACAGAATATTAGACAAGACAATGATGTTGGGGTCATCAACCCACCACTTCATTCTAGAGCTCATCCTTGTCGTGGAATGATGACAAAGCTGCCACCTGGTTCTCAGACCCCTGTGATGGAGAGACAGCTCTAGAGGGGCTGACCAGACCTTGGGAAGAACCCCAGATTACTCTTGATCCTGGTACCCAGGAGGATGGGTAGGCACACACAGGATGAGGCATGGCACCACTGCAGCCAACTTCATCAACTACAAGCTCGTTTGTGGCCAACTGTGTTGGGTTTTCTCTGGAGAACCCTGAGATAGCTGCTGGAGAGGCCAAGCAGAACCTTGGTTACATCAACAGAAGGGGCGTGTGCTGAGCAAGGGAGGAGAGACTGGCTCAAACTACATGGATAAGCTGGAGGGCATGTGTAGGAGAACCTTCGTCCTGCTCTAGGGGCCAGCTGAAACGGGAGTGGGAGCACCCTTCCAGGCTTTGGAAGGACATGAAGCTCCCACTAAAGAAGCTGCTGGTGAAGTGGCTTCAGGGGAAAGAGACCTGAAATCAAAGTTTCCACTTAGGTTAACCATCCCTTGAGTCTCCGAAGACATCAATACCCACTCCAAGTTTCATTTGTCAGCTTCCCTCTCTGGCCAGCACAGACTCTGTAATTATAATTTCATTTATGTAATGGCTTGTTTACTTGAGGAGAGACGGTCCAATGGGCAACATCTTGTGGGCTGGCTGCTTGGACACTTATTTGCAAGACTGTGATACCCTTGGTTACACAGCATTCTCTGTGATGGTTAATTCTCATGTGTTGACTTAGCTGGGTTATGATGCCCAGTTATTTGATCAAGCCCTGGCCTGCCTGTGGCTGTGAGGGCATTTCATAGATGTGATTTGCATCTATAGTCAGTTCATTACATCTACAAAAAAGTTGATTGCCTCTATAATCAACAAAGGAAATTACCCTCAGCAATGTGGGAAGTCTCTTCCTCCAGTCACTTGGAGGTCTTCAAAGCCAGCACGGAAGGTTCAGGGGTCTGAAGAATTTCTGCTTCACCTTCAATATTGGCCCTTGCCAGAACTGCCAGCCAGCCAGCTTCCCCCGGGGGATGCCGCCTAAGGACTTCAGCGTCACCTTTATTGAGTTTCTGGCTTGTGGTCTGCCCTGCAGTCGTGTGAGCCAATTCCCTATAATAACCTCTCTCTCTCTCTCTTTTTTTTTCTCGGTTCGGTTTTCTCTGGAGAACCCTGAAGTTAGCATGGATGTTACTGGAAATATCTTCCAATATGAGTGAGCCAGCAGAGTGTAGACACTGCTTGACCTGAATTGATTTGTCCCCCTGTGTTGGACTTCAGCAAAGGCCAATTGTTACTGTGAAACTGAAGGAGGAAAAGCCAAGGGCTGCATTCAAAGAAAGCAAACCATGCTTGGCAAGCATATTTATTTTCATTAGGATAACTATTTATCATTCTAACCAATTGTGATAGATACCATTTCAGCTTAATGGATGTGATTTAAATAATTATCCATGTGTTGTATGGTGGAGGGAGAGATGTCTGGTGTCTGAAGACAAAATTAAAACTAATGCCCCATCTTAAGAGTCTGTGTTAGCAGACTCAATAACCTAATTCTGTTCTCCCAATGTCTGGTAGCTAGCCGCTGCACTTCATCGCATGTATTTTAAAAGCCATTCAAGTATGGAATAAATTATTTCAGATAGCTACAAGAAAGACTTATGTGTAACTCAATTTGAAAGGCTCTTCACATGCTGTGGAGCATGGTGAGAGAATAATATAGTAGCTGCTAGACTGTGAATCAATTTGAGTCTACACCCTTCACCAAGGAAGCCAGAGTTTAGAAGCAGCGATCGCTGCCAACCAAATTCACACCAACCACAGCCCATGGTCACCAGCATCCTGTCCACACCAAAGCGAGCGGCACCCATTTTGTCACCAGTACTGAGCACTGTGACACCATCACCCCCTCACCACGACTGGCATCCTTTGCGCTGTCATTATTGATGTGTTAGGTTCTTCTTAACTTGTGACATCCCTGGGCTCAGTCCTCAGACCCCTTCTCCTTGATTTCTATATTTACCCTCTAGGTGTGTTTGAGTTTCCTGGGCTGCTCAAGCAAATAAAGACACAAGGATTCAGCCTAAATTATTGGAATTTATTTGTTTACAATTTTTAGGCTAAAATAAAGTTCAAATCAAGGCATCATCAAGGCAATGCTTTCTCCATGAAGACTGGCATTGTGGGGCTGGCTGCCAGCAAAGTTTGGCCTCTCTGTTACATGGCAGGGTACATGCCAGCCTCTCTTGTTCCTTCACTTCTCTTGCAGATTCCACCGAAGTCCAGCCTCTTGCTTCCTGTGGCACTCTCTCTCTCTCTCTCTCTCTCTCTCTCTATCTTTCTCTCCCTCCCTCTCTCTCTCTCTCTCTCTCCCTCTCTCTCCCTCTAATTCTGCTCTAAAGGACTCCAGGAATAGGACCAAGACCCTCCCTGATTGGGCTGGGCCACACCTTAACCAAAGTAGCCTTATCTAAAGGTCCTACTTACAATGGGTTCACATGTACAGGAATGGATTAAATTTAAGAACAAGTTTTTCTGGAGTACAAACAGTTTCAGATCACTACAAGGTGAGTTGACCTTGGCCAATGGCTTTCAATACCATCAGTTACAATGGTGACTCCATAGCTATGCTACGCATCTGAAGTTCTTTCTGCATTGGGACCCAATATCAAACCACTACAGCTCCACTGGGATGTCTAAGAGCACCTCAAATATAAATCCTCCAGATCAATCTCTCGGTTTTAGCCCTCCCCAAAGCTGCTCCCCCTCCAGCCATTCTCATCTCATAAATGGCAACCATACACTCAACTCTACAGCCAGGCACTTAGATTAAAATTTGGCACCATCTTTTACACCTAGCTTTATTTCACATCCAACATTCAACACATCAACAAATCCATTTTGATATATCTAGGAAATGTATCTAGAGTCCAACCACATCTCACTGCTTCTACCTCTTCTGCCTCCATCCATGTCACTTGAGCAGCTGTAATGTCTTCTTACCTCATGCCTCCTTCCACCCTCACCCCTCGTTTCTGCACAGTAGCCTGAATCATTCCGCTGGACACATGTGAGATCATCTCACTCCTCTGCTTAGAATCCTGCCATGGCTTTCCATGACCATCAGATCAAAATCTGTAGGTGACCCAATGTGACCCGTGTCCATCTACCTCTCTGCTCTTCTCGCACACCACTCTTGTCCTGCTGGGTGTCACCCAGCCCCTGCCCCAACAAGCCAGAGTTGCTTCTTTCTCAGAGGCTGTGCATTTTCTCTTTCCTTTGTCTGGAGTGCTGGAATCTCAACCCTTCCTCCCTCCCTCCAGCTGGCTTCAATGTCACTTTACAAGAGATGTATAGGACAAAATAGCATGTCTTCCCTCACCACCATATCCTGCTTCATTTTTCTTGGTAGCATGGTTTAACACCTGACATTAAATACATACTTTAAAATTTTGTTTGGGGTCTTCCTATGCTCCCAAGAATCCATGGGAGTAGGGATTTTGCCTGATTTGCTTATTGCTACATATCCCATGTTTAGGATAAGCATCTGGTACACAGTAGTCACAAAATGCATACTTATTAAATGTGTGAGTGAATGAACGAGCAAATGTATAAACATCACTAGTGTTTAAGTAGTTGAAATGTTGGCATTGGAAATGGCCTTTGCATTGAGCATCTGGTACAAAAAGGGGAAACCCCAGGCCAAGACTGGTGGACATTCAACCAACTCAAAGAGAGACCCGTGCCCAGGCCTGGTATCCAGGAGCCCCCATGAATGATGACAAATGTTCTGACTCAGTGTGTCCCTTCTTGCTGAGAAGGTTTCTGATAGGTTTTCTTTTCAGGAAGTCATCCATAAGAAAGACTCTTTGGGGAGGGGAAGGAATGAGCAGCACCCCAGTGGATTCAAGCAGAGAATTAATACTTTAAAATGTAAACATTAAACAACCTTCCCAACAGTAGACTTGAAAAGTAACAAAGGGGGTTACTATAGATCAACCCCACGAGAACCTGAAGGTAAGGGCAAGAACGTTGCCTTCAAAACTAAATGATGAAATAAAGCCATAGGTTCTTAGAGAGCTGCAAAGTCATCTTCAAAACACATGGGGGAAATCATCAAAATGCGGACTGGGACACATACCCGCTTCATAATGGTGGTTATTTCAGCTGTGTGGAGAGAGTGGAAATGGGATTAAAGAGAATTATAATGGAGCCTCCAGCTACATCTGTTATGATTTATTTATTTTTAAGTGTTAAAATCTAAAGCAAATATGGAGATGGGACATAGCTCAGTGGTTGAGCACCTGTTTCCCACGTACAAGGTCCTGGGTTCAATCCCAGTTACATTCTTAAAAGTAAAATCTAAAGCAAACAATATCAGATATTACATTCATTAAATTTTGTGGGTAGATATAGGACTATTTATTATATTATTCTCTATTCTTTTCTGTATGTTAGAAATATTTCAAAAGGAGGAATGGAATGGAATGGAATGGAATGGAATGGAATGGAATGGAATGGAATGGAATGGAATGGAATGGAATGGAATGAGGGATGGAGACAAGGAAGGGTGGAAGGGAGGAGAGAGGAAAGATAAAAGAACAGGAGAAAGGAGAAAGCAGGAGAGAAGAAACCTAAAAGGCTAAGTGTTTCAAAACTGGAAATTCCAGTTCCACATTGACATTGGGGAGTGGACTGACACCTATTTTCTCACTGTGTCTTCATGACAAGTGAGCTGGAATGCTTACTATCTCCATTTGACACATACAGCTGCACTCACAGCCCTTGCTTTTCCTGTCCCTTCCTGTCCCTTTAGGAAAGCACTATCAGGAATTGTCCTCTCTTTCTCCAGGAGGATGTTGCTCATGGGCAGATGTCTCTTGTCCATGCTGCTGCCCCTGGGCACTGGGGCTGGGGCCCTTTCCCACTCTCTCCAACTCTTCCATGCCATGTCATTGAAGCAAACATGTTCAAGAACAGTTCTGGTCTCAGGTGACCTTAGCAAAGCCAGTTAGAGGTATGGCCAGGGAGGTGGGACTCTCCAGGGATCAGGCACCCCTCCCCTCTCCTAGCCCCACCCTCCTCACAGCACCCACAGAAGGAGGTGCCAGGCCCTCCCTAACCCTCTCCCCTGCCTTTCTGTTCAGACCTCTTACTTCCTGTCACCCTCCCCCATGCCCGCATTTCTCACTCCCTGTTTGCCTGGGCAGGTCCCTGTGTATCCAAGGGCACATCTTTGGATCCCTCCTCTTGGGTATTCTAAATTTTGCAGCCTGACACCCTAGCACCCCTGGCCCCAGTAGCCCGATGGCCATGTCTCTTCTGAACTCAGAGCTGAGCCATTGGCCTGCAGAGGGAAGGGACAGAGGTGGGTGTCCTTGTCTGTGCTGGGGGGAAACAGAGAGGACAGGTGAGCACTTTCCCACTGCCAAGCGGGTGGGATCTGGAGTGGGCAGCAGGAGCCTCCCCTTCTGCCCTTGTCTTACTCTGATATATATAAAAGTGTTTCCACCTTGAGAACAGTGATTTCCCTCTCATCTCCACCAAAGTCTAAAATCCCCTCTCCCATCCATGGGGGGCTGACCATTGGCTCACAGCCCTGGGCTGGCCCTGCCCTCGCCCACCCCCACACTGGTTACATCACGAAGCTCCTCTGCTGGGATCTCGTCAAGGTGGGTGCCAGCCCAAACCCCAGCTTTCTCCTCTGGCTAGAGGGGATGGGGTCAGGAAGAAAAAAGTTTGTCCCCTTACTAGGGAAGGGGACACTAAAAGACATGTCATGGCAATGACTGCTGAAGGTCATGAAGCTGACAAAGGCAGAACCAGACTTTGAACCACACTGTCCAACCCCAAAACAGAGACCTTTGGAAGAAAAGTCTCTAGAATTGAGTGAATTACCTGTGAGGTGTTGCTCCTTTACTCACTAGCTGGATGACTTTGACCAAAGAACTGGTAAGAAACTTAGCAGAGGGCAGGATGCTGTGAGCCACGTGCCCTCAGAGAGCCACCGAGAAGCAGCAGGCTGATTCTCCCTGGAAAGTCCGGGAGATGCCAAGGACCCAATGCAGAGGGCAAGATGGTTGGCTGGAAGTCTGGGCACAGACTAGATCAAGCCTGGACCCCTTTTCAACCCCTTCCCCCAGTCATTAATCCCCCCACCTCTTATCAGGTGACAGAAGGCTTATCTCCACAGAAAGGGAACCAGAGAGGACATAGCTTGAATGGGTCAGGTACCCAGAGGCAGGTAAAGCAGGTGAGGGGAGGGCAGGAGATGGATAAGGAATAAAACCAGAGTCTGAGCGTTTCCTGAAAGCTGTCCTGAAGGGCACCGCTTGCCTGGCCTCCTCCTTGGGATGCATGTGACACCCTCAGCAGAGAGGATTCTAGATGGCAATGGGAGGAAAAGTCTGTCTGCCCTTTTACCTGTAAGTGCACCCAAAGGTCCTACTAACTTAGATATCTCACTCTGAAGGTTGAGTCTCCAAGGGAAAGACAAACACACAAAAATGGAAGCCTGGGAAAATAGAGGCAGTCCAGGGAATAGACTAAACAAATAAAATCTTTAGGTATCTTTAATATCCAAAGGAAGATTTTAAAAGTTATGTCATCCTGAAGTAGAATTATTATGGAAGAACTCTTATGATTGATATAAAGGCAGTGGCCACCAGAGTTTCTGAGGGATGGAAGAGAGAAGAATAGGTGTAACATGGGAGCATTTATGAGATGTTGGGTTTGTCCTACATGACACTGCAGTGATGGATATAGGCCATTGTATATTTTGTCATAACCTACAAAATTTCAAGCGACAGAGTGTAAACTATAATGTATACTGTAGCCCATGGTTAGTAGCAATGCTTCAATATGGGTTCATCAATTGTAACAAATAAGGGATGCTGTTGATGTGGAAAAGTGTGGGAGGGGGAGGGAGTGGGGCATATGGGAATCCCTTGTATTTTTTATGCAACATTTAGGTAATCTAAAGTGTCTTTAAAAAATTTTTTTAATATTTAATTTTAAAAAACCTTGAAAAGAAAAGTTATGTCATCTATGAAAAAAACAGAATGCTATAAAAAAATGAGCAACCAGAAAAACACAAACATTCTTGGAATTCAAAAATATGATAAGCGTTTTTTAATTCAATTAAAGAGTTGAAAGATGAAGTCAAGAATATATCCAGAAAGCAGAGCAAAAAGGCAGGGAGAGAAAATATACAATGAATTATATAATAAGATCAATCCAGGAGTTCTAAGAAAGAAGACAAAGAAAACATCCTAGAAATTAAAGACTGACATTTAATATTCACTCCTGAAATTTCAGAATGCAACAGAGGAAGAGAAATTACTAAAATTTCTAGAGAGAAAAAAAAAATCCTCATAAAAGAACAGGAAACAGAAAGTAGCCGATTTCTCAGCTGCAGCAATAGCTGAAGGCAGGAAAGTGTTGCCATCTACATTCTTATGGGAATGGAATTCTATACCCCGCCAAACTCTTAGTCAAGTATAAGAATAGAAAAAAGATAGTTTATGACATGCAAAGAATGAAAAGTATCACCTTTTCTGTGAAACTGCCAGAAGATGTGCTCGAGCAAAACCAGGGAGCAAAGCAAGAAAGAGGAAGAAATGCGACCAAATATCTAAAGAAGCAAAGGCCAGAGGTGGGTTGAGGAGTGGAGAACTCAGGGAGGGAGATGGGGGTGGTGGCGAGGATGCGGGCTGGGCCAAGCCGGGGGCCCAAAGCAAATGATTATCAATTGATTGGCACACTTGAAAATAATATATATAAAAATATAATAATATATATACAATTGATCAGATGAGATATACAGCAAAAAATAAAGGTCACTAGAAAACTGGCAAGTATTAACTTTATCGTAATTCTAGTTCAGTACTGAGCTGGGCAGCGAGCAGTATCGACAGTCATGATCCAGGGCACACTCGTGTCCAGTGGCCCCATAAGAGGTGGGGGGCTCAACAAGATCCTCTCTGGAAAGAGGGGCTACTGAGGGGTAGGGGCTGCTGCCTTTGTCACAAGCCTGTAATACCATTTGATTTTTTTTTACTATGTGCACCTCTTTGGACACAAACTGAAATTGAAAACAAGGAGATCCCAAAACTTAAAGAATTTGGCAGCAAATTCTGGCCAAGTAAAAAGGATGAGAAGGGCATTGCCAAGGAGGAGATGAGCAGGACTAAAATACGGTGGCGTGGAGCATGAGGCCATAAAGACATTGATTCCCTTCAGTTTGGTATTCCAGCTGCTGGGGATTTGTTCTAAGAAAATAATCCCAGAACTATGAAAAGTCTGATGCTCCATGGCTAAAAATCAGCACTATCTGGAATCAAATTAGATGGCAAAATAGAAGTACATTAAGCCAAATATGGCCCACTCATATGATGAATTATGATGCCATAAATCAAAATGATAATTCAAAGATCAGTTAGCAATTAACAAAGATACTTAGGATGCAATCACAGAAGGATGCACATGTGCTATTTGAACAAGGGTAGAAGTGCATATGGCCAGGGATAAAGGCTGAAAATAAACACAAGAAATGAACAAACAGTAAGAGTGTATGGGGGGTTTTAAAAATTATGTGCTTGTCACATTGCTGATCATTCAACAAACTAACCTTTTAAAGTCTGAAATAACCAAGATGACTTTTTTTTTTTTTTGGTAGTTTAGTGATAGCGTCCTCTGATGGATGTGGTAGCTTAACAATTGGCCATTGATTCCTCGGAGGATGGGAGTTCCACCTGCAGGCTGTTTAGACATGCCTGCTCCTGGTGAATTCCCTCCGTGAGACTGCAGATCTGGCAGATGGTTTCCCACACTGCCGTTATATTTATTAACATTTAGCCCAGACTTAATTGACAATACTAAATGCTGTTTCTTTAAACATTCAGTTTCATTATTTGCAATGGTAATTTCAGTAAACAGTAGCTATTTCAAAGCTCTGCAGTGTGAAATTAAATTTGTGGTTTAATTAATTGAAAGATTGCAGAAATTTCACTCTGCTTACACATTATGCCATTGGTGTGGTATTGAAATAAGTGATCTGTAAAATTACTCAGAGTACAACAAAGTCAAAACAACAGAATAAATAAACTTACCAACCTTTAGACACTAGAAAGCACCAAGTTATCTAGAACAATGTTGTTACAGAATTAACACATTTCCATATTCATTAAAGGATATCCTTGATGCAAATGAAGGTCTTAATAACAGACTCTTTTCTCATTCACTGATTTGGGATCACTATATCCCCTGAATTGTCTGCCTGGATTTATCTTACTAACATTGTTTTTGATGGAAGGCGAAATTGAAGTACTTTACCTTAATAACAGGTGGAATGGAAAGCACTTGCTCAGAGAGCTGCCTTCAAGGAAAGTTAGTTGCAATACATCAATATTTTCTATTAGCTCTTTACAAACCTTCCAGGTACAAATGATAACATGAAATACTCTAGAGCAAGGACATTTTAAATGACTGACTTCAAAAGATGGAGGGTGAACATTTTGCCACCAAATGATTGATCTCCATCAGTAGACAAAAAATTACCAGTTACAATAAACACGGTGCTTTTTTTCACCTATTGATTTGGCAAGGATTAAACCGTGGGTAATTCCAGTGTTGTACCATGCGTGAGAAAGAATTCTGACATACTCTGAGGAGTAGAAACTGATATATTTATGAAAACCAATTGACATCATAATTGTACCAAATATTTATCAAAAGCCTTTGTAAACTACATAACTAGATATTCCCTATCTGGAAATGTATCCTTCAGGTACAATTGTGACGTGTTTAAAAGTGTAATGTGTAAGTCAGGGCTCTCTAGGGAAACAGAATCAACAAGAGATATCTGTCAATAGCACGCGATTTCATTAGTCTCTCACATGACCATGGGGAGGCGCAAGTCCAGTTTCCGCAGGCGGGCTGCAACCAGGGGCTCCAGTGAAGGTCCAGTGAAGGTTCTTGATGAGTTCTGGGCAACGTTGGCTGTCCAAAGATGAGCTGGGAAATTCTCACTCAATGCTGGAATCACTTCCCCTTTTAAGGCATTCAACCGATTGGATAAAGCATCACTCATTGCTGATGGCAATCTCCCTGATTGATGTAATTGTAACTAGCTATCTATGATTTTCCACTGCAGTAAAGTCAATGGTGACTGAAGTCCATAAATGCCCTTGTATTACAGTTCGCCCAGTGCTTGCTTGACCAAACAACTGGGCACAATTACCTGACCAACTTAACACATTAGCCTAACCATCACAGTCCACCTTTTGTCAACTTGGCAACCATACACATTACCCTAAACCATACTTGGTCTCTAAGTAAAAACAGTAACAGACATGCATATATATGCACATATATATATTTCCACCTAACAATGTTCAACTCTCCTGAACACAACTGGAAACATATTAATTCCATAAAGAATAGGGTGCAAATTCTTGGGTAATATTCACTCTCAAACTTGACATCCTCAAATATTATGACATGAAACTGATACAGTTTGTTATATGGTAAGGAAAAGTTTGGGGAAGAAATTCCTTTTGTGTACTTATACAATCATCATCATAAGGAAACAAGGAAAAAAGATTCATGACCATTACGGTCCTCATTTCTGTAACTGGTGACGTGGTCAAAGTTCATATTTATCACTACCTTCTTCCACTACCCGTTCCATGTTTCCATTACCCTCAGCAAGCACTTCAGCTGGCCCTGGTTCTTTGCCTGGTGGGGTGACCCAAACTTTCATTCCTGAAGATTCTGGGCCATTGTTAGTCCTGCTTGAATTGGGTTGTTGCAATTTTACATTGACTTTAATCATAGGGCATGGCAGTACTAGGAGATGCCCTAGAGGATCTCCTGTGTTCCAGGCAAACTCTTCTTCACCACCGTTATGTAGATGCAGTCCTATTTCCCCTTGATAATCAGGATCAATTACCTGGCCAGTACAGTAATTCCCTTCTTTGACTGTTGATTCCGAGGTAAGAGGAACCCAAAGTGGCCGGGTGGCAGTTTTAACTTCCAGTTCAATGGAATCATTGTTGTGTTCCCTGAGCATTCCTCCTTTTGGGACTAAAACCTGTAGACCAGCAGAGTTTGAGGTTGCAGGAACAGGAAGCAAAAACTATCCTAGGGAGTCACTAGGGGTAACAGTGAGTGGTGCCACTCCCATTTCCACCCCTTGATTCTTGGACCCATGGATCCTCTTTATGGGAGAAATGGAACCACAGAGTGGATGCTAACTTAGAGCATACACAGCCTCCTGGAGAACATTGCCCCAGCCCTGCAAGGTATTGCCGCCTAGTTAGCACTGTAATTGCATCTTCAAAAGGTCATCCCACCATTCTATCAATCCAGGGGCTTCAGGGTGATGGGGAACATGGTAAGACCAGTGAGTTCCATGGGCATGTACCCATTCCCGCACATCATTTGCTGTGAAATGGGTTCCTTGATCAGAAGCAATGCTGTGCGGATACTATGGCGGTATATAAGACATTCAGTAAGTCCATGGATAGTTTTGGAAGAAGCACTGTGTGCAGAAAATGCAAACCCATATCCACAGTATGCATCTATTCCAGTTAAAACAAATCACTGCCCCTTCCATGGTGGAAGTGATCCAATGTAGTCAACCTGCCACCAGGTAGCAGGCTGGGAATATATCAGGGGCTGAGTGTGGGTCTCTGCTGCTGGCAGATTGGGCACTCAGCCCTGGCTGTAGCCAAGTCAGCCTTAGTAAGGGGAAGTCCATATTGCTGACCCCATGCATAACCTCCATCCCTACCTCCATGGCCACTTTGTTCATGAGCCCATTGGGCAATGCCCAGGAGTGGCTGGGGAAAGAAGCTGAACATTAGTCATAGAGTGGGTCATCTTATCCACTTGATAATTGAAATCTTCTTCTTCTGGTGAGCATTCATTTGGAACACAAATACTTTCATGTTTTTTTGCCCACTCAAGAAAGTCTATCCACATACCTCTTTGACACCAATTTTTCAGTCATGTTCCTTCCAAGTCCCTGATCATCCAGTCAAACCATTGGCAACAGCCCATGAAGCAGTGTACAAAAGCACCTCTGGCCATTTCTTCTTCCAAGCAAAATGAACAATCAGGTGTACTGCTCGAAGTTCTACCCACTGGGAGGATTTGCCCTCACCACTGTCCTTCAGGGATGTTCCAGAAAGGGATGCAGTGCTGCAAGTGTCCACTGTCAGGTGGTACCTGCATATCGTGCAGAACCATTTGTAAACCAGGCCCAAGTTTTCTCTTCCTCAGTCAGTTGATTGTAAGGGACTCCCAAAGAGTCCAAAGCTGTGGGCTGGGAAAGAGAAGGTAACATGGCAGGGGTGGTGACCACGGGCATTTGGGCTACTTCCTCATGTAACTTACTTGTGCCTTCAGGACCAGTTTGAGCCCTATCTCATATATACCACTTCCACTTTACTATGGAGTGCTGCTGTGCACGCCCAACTTTATGGTTTGATGGGTCAGACAATACCCAGCTCATGACAGGCAACTCGGATCTCATGGTAACTGGATGACCCATGGTTAAGTGTTCAGTCTCTACCAAGGCCCAGTAGCAGGCCAAAAGCTGTTTCTCAAAAGAGGAATAGTTATCTGCAGAGGATGGCAGAGCTTTGCTCCAAAATCCTAAGGGTCTGCATTGTGATTTTCCTATAGGGGCCTGCCAAAGATTCCAGAGAGCATCTCTGTTTGCCACTGAAACTTCCAGCACCATTGGATCTACTGGATCATGTGGCCCAAGTGGTAGTGCAGCTTGCACAGCAGCCTGGACCTGACGCAGAGCCTCTTCTTCCTCCAGTCCCCAATCAAAATTAGCAGTTTTCTGGTCACCCAGTAAATGAGCCAGAGTAGCACACCCAAATGAGGAATGTGTTGTTTCCAGATTCCAAAGAGACCAACTAAGCATTGTGCCTCCTTTTTGGTCATAGGAGGTGCCAGATGCAACAGCTTATCCTTTACTTTAGAAGGGATATCTTGATATGCCCCATACCACTGGACACCTAGAAATTTCACTGAGGTGGAAGGACCCCATATATTAGTTGGGATTTATCTCCCATTCTTTCTCATGCAAATGCCTTAATAAGCCTAGAGTCTTTGCTACTTCTTGCTCACTAGGCAAGAATATCATCAATATAATGGACCAGTGGGATGTCTTGTGGAAGGGAGAAATGATCAAGATCCCTGCAGACAATATTATGACATAGGGCTTGAGAGTTGATATACCCCTGAGGCAGGACAGTGAAGGTATACTGCTGGCCTTGCCAGCTGAAAGCAAACTGTTTCTGGTGGTCCTGACTAATAGCAATTGAGAAAAAAGCCTTTGCAAAATCAACAGCTGCATACCTGGTACCAGGGGATGTATTGGTTTGTTCAATCAGTGATACCACATTTGGACAGCAGCTGCAATTGGTTAAACTGGTTAAGTTTATGATAATCTATTGTCATCCTCCATGATCCATCTGTTTGCTGTACAGGCCAAATAGGAGAGTTGAATGGGGATGTGGTAGGAATCACCACCCCTGTATCCTTCAGATCCTTGATGGTGGCACTAATCTCTGCATCCCCTCCAGGAATCCAGTATTGCTGTACTATTTTGCTGGTAGGGGCAGTTCTAGTGGCTTCCACTTGATCTTTCCAAACCTAATTGCCCTCACTCCACAAGACAGGGATCCAATATGGGGATTCTGCCAGTTACTGAGTATGTCTATTCCAATTATGCATTCTGGAACTGGGGAAATAACCACAGAATGGGTCTGGGGACCCACTGGACCAACTGTGAGATGGACCTGAGCTAAAACTCCATTAATCATCTCAACTCCATAGCCCCTAATCTGACTTGTAGACCACAGTGATGTTTCGGGTCTCCTGGAATTAATTAATGTCACTTCTAAGCCAGTGTCTAATAATAATCCCAGAAATGTCTGATCATTTCCTTTTCCCCAATGCACAGTTACTCTGGTAAAAGGCTGTAGGTCTCCTTGGGGAAAGGCAGGAGGAAGATTAACTGTATAAATTTTTTGGTAGTTTAACAGGATCCTTCCCCAAGGGGACCTGGCCTTCTCCTCATACAAGGGGCTCTGGGTCTGTAAACTGTCTCAGGTAGGGGAATTGATTAAGGGGCACTGATTCTCTGTGTCTATAATTTGATTTAGGATTTCATTCACTTGACCTAGAACTCTTCTGTTTATACAGATCCAGAAGAAATTTAGTAGACTGCCCATCGATTTCACTTCTAGGTGCCCCATGATGTATTAACCAATGCCATAACTCTATGCAATTCAGACTATTTTGAGTGCTTTTTTGAATCTGCCTTTCATTAGGGTAGCCACACCTACCTTATCTTTGATAATTAACTGCAGATACTTAACTTTTATAGGACCAACATCGAATCATCCCCATAATGTTTAAGGATTCTAATTCCATTATAGCCCTCCCTACAGTAATATCTGGACTACAAAGAAGAGGAACCCAGAGATCTTTACGGAACCAGAGTTAGCCTTGCAAATTTATTTCTCACAATCCTGGTTAAAGGCGTGTCCTCTGGACATTCCTGGGGTGGGTGGGCAGTTCTCAAATGGTAAATCCATTCTAGCATTCCAGTCTCTCTAAGTTTTTGAATTCCCTCTTCCACTGTGTACCAGGGCAAATCAGGCATCTCCACCTCAGAAGAGCTAGGCCATCTTTTGTCCATGTTTCAATCAACCACCCAAACCAACTGTTAGAGCCCTTTCTAGCCCCTCAAGCTATTAACATTGAATCCAGAATTTCTGCTTAGTGGGCACATATCAATAAATTCAGTCTGATCCAACTCTATATTCCTTCCACCATTATCCCATACCCTTAGTATCCATTCCTACACATATTCCCCTGATTTCTGTCTATATAAGTTGGCACAGCACTCCTTGCATGTGCCAGCACTGCACGTGAGCCAGCTCACCACACGGGCCAGGAGGCCCTGGGGATCGATCTCTGGACCCTCCATATGGTAGGCAGACGCTCTATCAGTTGAGCCACATCTGCTTCCCGAAATGTGATTTAGATCAATGAAGAGCAGGCACAGGGCCTCTTGTGAAGGCTGGACAGGCCACGTGGGAGAAGAGATAGTAAGCTCTCCCTTTTATACCACCTAGCACGTGCCCAGGCCTGTCTTATCTGCACTGAAGTCTGGTCCTCCAAAAGTCCTGCATGGCAGCTGGGCTGAAGAAGCTTGACCCCACCTCCTGCTCCTTGGCTCTGGAGCAAGTGGGAGGTTGGCAGGTTGGACACTGTGGGGGCCAGTGGGGGCACCCAGAGCACCCCCTGCCCAGGATAACTGACCCTTGCAGCCCTTGTACCAGGTTCCTGGGGTCCTTCAAGTATTTAGTGTCTGTAACTGCAGACTCACTGCCCACATGGGCAAGAATGGGAGTTAGAGGATGTTACGACTGCAAAGACACTCCACAGAGGTCAATTGGACCCCCGTGGTAGAACTCAGGAGACCGTGCCTGGGAGAAGCTGGATGAGGAGCCTGTTGTGTGGACAGCCGATGTGGACTTGGAGGAGGACCTCGGCATCCGGAATCTGCAGGACTGACATTGCCCTCCTCCCAGGCCATCTCCCCAGCATAGACTTCCCCAAGCAAACCCGATGCCTCTGGTGGGCCTGGGGCCCAGTGTCTCTGTGACAGTGGGCGGGGAGGACCCCGGCTAGCGACCAGGGGCGCCTGTGGGATCCTGGGCAAGTTAGGGAGATTCTCTGGGGACCCAGGGTGAGTTGGACAATCTTAGGGGTTGAGGGGATGAGGAATGCTTGACTCTCCCACTCTCGCTTCTCTAATCCTGCCCCCCGGCAGGACATGCCCTAGAGCCCAGTGCCTCCAAGGTGAGGACTAGCTAGGAAAGGGCAGCCTGGGGAGCTCTGGGCTGCTTAAGTCAGGGCACGAGTTAGCTTACTCAAAGCCAGACAAGAACAAACATTGGCTTTCTACTTGAAAAGGCCCAGCCTAAAGAGACCGCAGGTGTGGTTAATCCAGATGTGCAGGGCTCCTCCCGGCTCCAAAGCCCTCTCTTCTCCTCCTCTCTCCGCAGCCTCTCTTGTCCCCTCCCTCCCCTCTCCCCCAGCCTCTCTCTCCTCACCCCACCCGCTCTGGCTCCCACTGCTCTCTCCTCCCTGTTCCCGCAGTCTCTCTCTGCCCCCATCCCCACCGGCTCCTGCGTGTTGGCCTCACCCAGCTGGTGGCACACGTGGCTCCTGGCAGTCGCAGGCTTGCATGGCCCTTATATCCAGAGAGCAGCGTTTCTCTCAGTGCTTTCTACAAAACCCTGGCTGGGCTGTGAAGACAGGTTTGGGTCACCTGCGCATCCCTGAGCCCATCACCGCGGCCTGGGAAGGCAGCAATTAGACTGGCCAGGCCAAGCCACGCGCACCACTGGGGCCCACCAGCCCCACGCCCTGGAGGGACAGTGCCCCGAAGAGATGCTGGACAGGCAACAAGGAATGTCACCAAGAGAGTACCTTGGGCCCCCAAGGTCTGTTTCTCCCTCCTGAATCTAAGAAGAAGGAGTGGAAGATACAGACCAGGAAGAAGGAAGAAATGAGACTGTTGGCAGCGCACTTCCCACTTTATGCACCGACGGCACAGAAGCCAAGCACCGCCTCACCCGAGGCCCCGGCCCAGCAGTTAGGTTATTGGATTTTCTCTAGGTTCTTCACGAAGCTACAAGAAATGAATTTTGAGAGCAAGCCAGGTTAGGTAGGCCAGTAATTTATTAAGGAATGGCGAGAAGAGAAATGGGAGAAAATAACAGAGCAAGGGTCCCGGCTAGAGAAGGGCTGAATGGTGATAAAGAGGGCTGATTTACAGACTACAACTCTCCTTTATAGATTATAAACGTCCAGGTTTACCCGCGTATTGACCCAGGCGGGGAGGAAGAAGGCAAGAACAGGGGCCAACAGGAAAGAGCAGGGCCAGTTCAGCCTTTGTACTTGCTTTTTGAACCATGAATTACTCTGCCCCTTTGCTAATGGCAGGGGAGGAGCCCCAGCTGTTTGCTGTTTGAGCGAGTCCCCCACCCTTCAATCCCCTGGGAAGGCCCAGTGATAAGGCCCCTGGAGAGGATCCCGGGCTTCTAGCTTCCAGGGGAAATCGCCTTCTGAATGAGGGTTCTCGCCAGTTCTTCCAGCAGCCACCTTGGGGTACGGGAGGACACGTGGACTCTCTGCCAGGTTCCGGATCCGCCCCCTGATTCCCTGTCCTACAAGCCGGCCTAGTCAGCAGGGCCTGCGCCCTGGGCGCGGGGCGTGGGGAGGGCAGGAGTGGGGAGGCAGACCGATGAACGCGCAGTCTAGAAGAATTCGTCTGCCAGGTGTTGGCGTCCCACGCCCGCCAGCCATCCCTGCCGCGCCGGGGATCCCGAGAGGCCGCGGCCCGTCGCGTTCCTCGCCCGCGGAGCCTGCCTTGAAACTCTCGTGAAGCCCGGCTGGCGCCGGGATGCCCCGGGCTCGGTGCGAGCTGGGTTTCGCGGTTCCGCTTCCTGCCACGGCTGCCAGGACGGCAGCCTCGTCCCGTCCTCTCCACGGGGCGCCTTCCGTGTCCTTAGAGAGGCGCAGAGTGGGAGCAGTAAGCAGACACAGGGGCGCGCGAGGGCTGCTGCCCCTCCAGGTGAGCCGCCTGGCCGTGGAACCGCCGGCTCCGGGACCTGGCCCAGAGCCAGCTCAGAGCAGGAGCTGGATGAGGTAATGGAGGAGGAAAAGAAATCAACAGAGAGAGAGGACGAGAGAAAGATAAACAAGGCCCTAGGAAAAGCAGCGCGCTGCCGCGGGGGCTGGGGGCTGGGGGCGCCTGCGGCTACAGCCTCCCTCTAGCTGATTTGGCCCCATTCGCCCAGGAGCTCTGGAAGGCACCTCCGTTTCCAGGATCATTTAATCCTGCCCGTTTTGAATTTAGCGGACCCCGAAGGAGCAGGGGGCTGCTGCCACACGCATTGCCTAATTATCTTCCATCAGCGCCTAAACCAGACTCGAGCCCCCCCAGACGGGCCCGGAGCCAAGTAAATGGATTTGTTTTCCTGCCTTTATATTTCCAAAGGGGAAGCTCCTTGGGGGCAATGTGAGACCATTTCGATTTGAGATTCTTAATGAAGACAAGAAGTCGACCTGGTGATTAAGCCTTTACAGTTTAAAAAATGGATTTGTCCAAAATTTTAAATTAATAAAATAGTAAAGTAAAATAAAATAAAAATAATGTATTTGTCCAAGAAACCCAAAGTCTGAAGAGACCTGTCTCCACTATCCCTCAATGACCCCCACCCCCAGCCACACACCTTCTGGAAACTTCTGGCAAAGACCACCTCATCATGACTGCCTTGCATTTTATCATTACTACCTTTCCCTTAATAAGTATAAATGCTGTGGGAGGAGAAATCACCTCCACTTGTCCTCCAGTGCTGAAACATCATTTAGGGGCAGCAAACATTTACTGAATAAGTGAATGAATTGAATTGGATGAATCCTCTGTGGGTGACTGTCTAACACCTGGGCCATTCTAACTATAAGAACATTACGTACTTAGTCCAGCAGTCTCCTCCTTGTTGTGTCTGCCTCTTTGGGTCATGCTAACCAAGTGTGTTTCTCATTTCCCTGGAGATTTGGAAACAGTTGCCTTCAACTGCCCCACTCTTATTCTTTGGGCTAAATATCTATAGCTTCCACGCTCCTCATCCTTGTTTTCCCTCTTGGACTAGCTCTAGTCTGTCCATCATCTTCCTCTACTTTTCAAATGTGCTGCCCCCAAATAGGCATAATAGTCACCCAACCATCACCTCCCATATGCATCAACTTCTGGCCTCTATTTATGTGGCCAAAGACACAGCCTCATCTCAATACTGGCCCATGCTGTGGTAGAGTTATAAACCCTTTAGGCTGTACCTATTTGTTTTACAGAAGCAATCTAGATTATGCAGATAAGTAATAAGAAAAAAAAAACTTCCATAATCCAACCACACATAGACAACCAGTTAAGAATTTTGCTATGCTCCCTTCTGGGCTTTCCTTTATGTGTATATATATGGATATGTAGAAGAGAAAAAACAGATTCTTGATCTGTTTAGAGTTCTGCCATCTGCTTTTGCCACATGGCAACATACTGTGATCAGAGACACATGGAATTAACACAGCTCCACGGCCTCAGGCTTCAGGGTACTTGCTTTGCCATTGCATGATATTTTGATCGTTCGTGTCATCAGACTTCTCGAGATCTTTTCTTTTTTTCAGAATTACAAACAAGGCCACAGTGAACCCCCACATATGCACAGCTCTATCGAATCACACTCAGAATCTCCAGGGTTAATTCCTAGTGCTGAAATTGCCATACCCAAGAGGATGCATACTGAGGCTTGCTATTCCACCAGGCTGCGTCCGCGCAGGGCAGGGGGAGGGCCAGGCCAGCCAACGAGGGCTGCAGGTCCTCCCTGTGACGGCCCACCCCCCTTCTCCACCTCCTGCCCACCTCAGACCAGGCAAGTCACCCTCTTCGCTCCAGCCCCCTCACATGCCTCCTTTAACTGTCTTCTGGATCTATCTCCCTCCCTCTGCTCAGCCCCAATCCCCAGGAAGGCCTGGCCTGAAACTGCAGGACAGGGGACACTCTTGGGAGTCATTCCCTCCCCACCCCTGCACTTCCAACAGCTGGCCAGGTCTTGCTCTTAAGTCCACTCTAGGTCATGGGTAACCCCTGGGGACCCCTCATGTCACGGAGAACACGCAGGCACTGATCAGGCTGGATCATTCCTTCCTTCTGTTATTCAGTGAGTAAGGAGCATGAGTCTGCCACTGCCCTCGTGGAGTGACGGGAACAGCCACAAGCCGAGGCTCCGGTCAGCATGTGGCAGGCATGATGCAGGGTCCAGCTGAGGGAGACCCGGAGAAGAACCGGGAAGAGTTGAGCAGTTGATGGAATTTCTCTTTTCTCGTTGGCTGCCAGGAAGGTTGGAGAGATGGTAAATATCTTTAGCCCCGTTTCTGAGTCGACCTGGTTCTTGTTGTTCCTCCTCCTCCTTTTGCCTTCTGCTTCTGTGTTTTGCAGTCTCGTTGCTTACAGGGTCTGTGTGTTTTATATAGTCTTAGTAACCTTAATCATTTCTGGAACAAGTCAAGGTAGCTATGCAGGGACACTGACTGGGCACGGCTACTTGTGTCAAGAGCCTAAGTTTAAAGATGGAATTCACATTCTAGTTCCCCAGGAAGCTCGGAGCCTTGGTGTACTCATTTAGGAAAAGGGAAAACATAATCAAGGATTAATTTGCCAGGGCTGCTATTAAAATCCCACACAGTGGGTTGGCTTGAACAGCAAGCAGCAATTAGTTCCAGAGAGCAGAAGTCCAAACCCCAGGCGGGTCCCCTAAGTCCAAGCCTTCTGGCCCTGCTGGCCGCATGCCTGGGTTCCTTGGCTGGCCCTGCCGCAACCCCCCCCCACACACACACACCCAGCCACCTCATCGGGTTCTGGCCGCCTGCTGGCTTCTTGCTCTCCCTGAGGCTTTCTCTGATTCTGGCTTCTTCTGTTGATAGGATGCCCCGTGAGGGGGATTAAGACCCACCTGATTGCACTGGCCCAGTTAACTAAAAAGAGCATCTTCCAAAGGTCCACGGGCCCTTCCCAGGGGAAGGCGGATTAAGGGGAAGAGCATGTCTTCTTTGAGGGGTATACATCAACCCACCACCGCAGCCCACCCCGTCCAGGAGCCCTGCAAAGCCAGGGCCACACGGCTGTAGGCAGGGGGCGTCCTGCAGAGGTGGCTCCTTTCAGAAGACCCTTTCTGGCTGGGGAGTCCCGGGGGGTCCCACCTCTGGGTTAGTCCTGCCACTCCCCTTTCCGGCTGGGTGACCTTCTTCACTTCACCTGCAGCACACGGGTGGGTGCGAGCTGGCTGCGCCTGCGCGGTGGAACCTGGGCGGATGAGCCTCGCGGGTGAGCTGAGGTCGGGGCGTGGTGGTCCTTACCAGCCTCAGGGACACAGGGGCAATCGGGACCACCTCTGGACTCCTGGGGGGAAGCGGGGAGGCCAGGTCCCACGCGCGCGGTCTGCCTCATCACGCCCCGTTTGCACGTCCTGGGATTTCTTTTTAAGTGAATGTTGAATTCCAGAGACAAGCACAAATCTAGTCTCCATCTCCTGAAAGACCCACGCCATCCCCTGCCCCTGGGGAAAAAGCCAAGCGCTTTCGATGAAAAAGGGGGCCGCAGATGGAGCCGAGCAAAAGACCACCGCACTAAGCAACCCTGCTTTTGCACGGCCGCCGGAACCCCGCCCGCAAGCTCGGCTAATCGCCCTCACCGAGGCGCAGGGGGGTTTGGCGAAGGTCCGCGCCACGCAGAGCCCGGCCACGTCCCCCGCCGTTCCGCCGATGGGCAGCTGCGCCGCCCGCTGCCTTCATTTGCTCTGGCCAGCCAAGCCTCTCCAGGCAGGGGAAACCTGAACCGCGAGTGATTGCAGCGGAGGTTCTCAGCAGGGAGACCCCCAGAGCCCCCGCTCCCGTGCCCGCCCCAGCGCCCTTCGCCGCGCCCGGTGCCCCCTCTCTCGTGGAGTCTGTGGCCTGGGAGCTGGCAGGCTCCTTGGCCACGGAGGCGCTGTCTCCCACGGGGTTTCCTCGGTCAATCGATTCTCTTTTCCAACGCAGGCCCGTGACTTGCCGAACGGCAGGACTTCTAATTACGCTGAGAAAACCAAGAGCTTTTTAGTCGGGGTGTTTGCCTGGCAGCCAGCTGTGCCCTGCGGTCCCCATGGCGAGGTGGCTCGGGCACTTCCAGCCTGTCCGGCACGGGGGCTGCAGCTTCTCTCACCTACCTGGGCCACCTGGCTTTGGCTCCCAGGCACCGCCCCGCCACACCTGGCCGGGCACCGCCTAACCCAGACCCCATCCCTTCCCTCCCAGGGTCCAAAGAAGCGCAGACGGGGCTTTGAGAGACACCGTTCCCCTGTGTGCGCACGGGGCGGGGATGCTCCTGACCTCGGGCAGGTAGCTCCTGTCCTCAGCTCCTGCTCTTTACTCAGCCCTCGTTCAGGAAGTGCTGGCCAGGGGCCCCCGGGGTCCAGGTAAGCTTCACCAAGCTGACGTCTCGTGCCTCCGTGCGCCCACGTGTTTTTCCCTTTTGCTGGAAACGTCTCCTCCGCCACCCTCCATCGCCACGGCTGCCCATTCGCCAGGTATGTACTGAGCGGGAAACTGCAGGTCCAGGCCCTGAGCCCTTTGGGGAGCTGAGCGCTGGCTGGGGCAGGCCTGTCCGACCAGGGGAGCCAGGTGCCCGCGAGCACCGAAATGGAGCAACGCAGAGCGGTGCTGTGAAAAGGTTATTCCGCCTTGGCAGGTGTTTCCTGCGCTCACTCCTCTCTGTCCCTCCCCTGCCTCCGCATTTCATCGACCCTATTACCGTAAAAGTCCCCAGCCTGAAACAAGCTTGTATTTAACGACAGGTGCGGTCCTTTGTTCACCACATCCTCGACGGACGAACAGGGCATCTCCGGGCCCCAGGAATTCTCCCTCCCACCCGAGACCCTGGCAACCAGGACCTGCTTTTTTCTTACTTCAGTTTTGACCTCTAAAATTGCATATTTGTATTGTGTAATTTTTTGATCTGGTTTTAATTTAATGTAATCCTTTTGAGAGTCATCTATGCTGTTGCATGCTGTAGTAGTTTATTCCTTATTGTTATTATTCTTTATCATTATCATTATTATTTTTATTCCTTATTATTGCTATTATGACTCAATCTTATTATTACCATTCTTATTATTACTTATTGTCATTATTATTTTGTTATTTCTTATCATCATTATGACTTCTTATTATCATTATTATATTCCTTATTACCTTATTCTTATTATTATCATATTATCACTCATATTATTATTGTTCCTTATTCTTATGATTTTTGTTGTTCCTTATTATAACCATTAGTATTATTCCTCATTATTATCGTTATTATTGTTGTTATTCTTTAATAACCTTATTAGTTCTTAATTTTCGATTGTATGGATATACCACAATTTCCTTATCCATTTAACAATTGATGGGAATTTGGATTGTTTCCACTGTTGAGTTATTATGAATAAAGTGGCTATGTACCTCCTTGTGCAAACCTTTCTTGCACATGTTTTCATATCTATGAGATAAATTCCTGGTGGTGGGGTTGCTGCATTGTGGAAGGAGAAATGAGCGCATTGTTTCTCAAATTGGCAGTGCCATTCTGCAGTTCCCCAGCAATGTACAAAAGTTGCAATTGCTCCACAACCTTGACACGTCAGAATTGTCCATCTTTCTCAGTTTACCCATTCTAGTGGGTGGAGGCAGTATCCCATTGTAGTTTCTTGTTACTGTTTTGCTTTGCTTTTTTGCTTTTTGCCTTTCATCTTTTAATTTTTTAATGTTTTAAATAAACTTTTTATTCTAGAAATTTTAAATTTACCAAAATTAGGAGGACAGTACAGACATTGCCATATACCCCACACCTAAATTCCCTCTTATTAACATCTTTCATTTTTATGTGGCTCACAATTAATGAACCAATTTTGATACATTATTATTCTCTGAAGTCCATACTTAGTTTTTCTCTAATATCCTTTTTCTATACCCAGGATCCCACATTACATTAAATGCCATGTCTTGTTAGGCTCCTTTGGCTGTGACAGTTTCTCAGACCTTCCGTGTTTTTGGTGATCTGGACAGTTTTGAGGAGTACTGGTCAGGTATTTTGCGGAATGTCCCTCAGCTGAGATTTGTCTGATGCTTTTCCCACGATTAGAGGGGTTTGGGGTAGGGTGCCCTTCTCATCATCCTCCCTGGTGTCTGTGTCAGCATGATTTATCACCGTTGGTGTTTCCGTGAACCCCGGGGTAGTGCCTGTCAGAATTCTACACTTGTTCTCCTTTTCTATATTGTACTTTTTGGAAGGAAGTCACTGTGAGCAGCGCATACTTCAGCAGTGGGAGTTATGCTTCTCCTTGAGGGTGGAGTAGCTACATAAGTTATTTGGAATTTTTCTGCAGGAGAGATTCTTCTATGTTCCCTCATTCATTTATTTTTATATATTTATAAATTTATAAAATCATGTATTTATATCAGTGTGGACTCATGGGTACTTATTTTATATTTTAGGTTATAATCCTATACTTTATTTTGTTGTTCACTTGTTCCAGCTTTTACTTGGCTCCTGTGTCTCTTGACATATACCAATCATTGCTTTGGATTTCTCTCTCTCTCTTTTTTAAGCATTTATTAATTTTTGGCACTACAAGAATTCAAGGCTTATCTTGTACATTTCCTGAACCAGTCCTTCACCTCTAAGGAACCGCAGTTGCTTATATTGGAGAATTTTTAAGCATTGGAGTGTTTGGGTGTTAGGAATGCTGGTTGCTACTGAGGTGTCGTTGCTTCTAGGCCCTCTTGACTGAAATACATGTGCATACACCCACCTGTGTATATGCACATATCCATAAATATTCTATAAGCATTTGTCTGGATTTTTATTAAATAAGACATGAATTCATACTGATGTCTCCAATTTGAATCCATCACCACACTGATGATTATAACCTTCTCCCCTTGCTTACCTGTAATTGTTAATTCATGTATCTGGAGTGGTGGATTGAATTGTGTACCCCAGTTTGGGCTTGGTCTGCATTCTGGTGGGTGTGGACCCACTGTAAATAAGATGTCTCCAAGATATTACTTCAGGTAGTGTGTGGCCCAACTGAATCAGGTTGGTAAGAGAGGACATTCTTTCTTTGTTCTGAATCTTAGGTGGAAAGAGTCCAGCCTTTCACCATTAAGAATGGTATCTTCAGGTCCTACACTTTGATTTATTGGACTTACCCCACTCAGCTAACATGGAGTTGAAGAAGGTCAACCACCACACCATGGAGCCTAGAGTGCTTACAACTGAAAGCAGGAGGAGTGCGTCCAGTATCCATGTGGAATCTAAGCACCCACCTGACATAGATGTGCAATGGACACAACCAATCCAATGTCCACAGAGAAAATGTGGAATGGGTGTGGGAAGGGTAGCCATGGTGGCTGCTGGGTTTGGGGAATGGGAGGAAGAGATGAGATGTGGAGGCGTTTTCAGGACGTGGAGTTGTCCTGGGTGGTGCTTCACGGACAATTACGGGACATTGTAGATCCCCCCAGGGCCCACTGGATGGAACGTGGGAGAGTGTGGGCTATGATGTGGACCATTGACTATGGGGTGCAGTGATGCTCAGAGATGTACTTACCAGGTGCAATGGATGTGTCACGATGATGGGAGAGAGTGTTGCTGTGGGGGGGAGTGGGGGGTGGGGGCGGTGGGGTTGAATGGGACCTCATATTTTTTGAATGTAATTTTTAAAAATAAATAAATAATTAAAAAAAAAAAGAATGGTATTAGCTGTAGTTTGGTAAACATTCTTTATCACGTTTGGAGGAGGACACTTCCTATTCCTCGTGTGCTGAGAATTTTTATATGGATGGGTTTATGATTTTGTCAAATGCTTTTTCTGCCCCAATTGATATGATAATATGAGTTTTCTTATTTGGGATTGTTGAATAAATGGTTATATTGATTAATTTTTTGAGTAACACACCAACCCTTGTAATCACGGTATAAATACCACATGGCCATGGTGCATTCTTTTAATACATTGTTGGATTAAATTTGCTAGTGTTTTGTTGAGGATTTTCGCATCCATGTTCATGAGAGCTATCTGTCTACATTTTCTTTTCTTGTAATGTTTTTATCTGGTGTAGTCAGTAGAATCCTGCCCCATCCCCAAAGATACACTGAAGTCCTAAGCCCAATACCTGTGAATGTGACCTCATTTGGAAAAAGGGTCTCTGCAGATGTAATCAAGTTAAGATGAGGTCATACTGAATTACGGTATAGGCCCTAAATCCAATGGCTGATGTTTTTGTAAGAGAAAGGAGAGGGAGATTTAGACACACAAAGACACACCAGATTAAAGGCCGTGTAACAGCAGAGGCAATATGTGAGTGATGCAGCTCTAAGTCAAGGAGCACCAAGGACTGCTGGCAACACCAAAGCTAGTGGAGATGCATGGAACAGATCCTCCCTTGGAGCCTCCAGAAGGAACCAACCCTGCCAACACCTGGATTTTGGACTTCTAGGTTCCAAAACTGTAAGAGAATAAATTTCGATTGTTTTAAGTCACCCAGTTCATGATAATTTGTTATGGCATCCCTAGGAAATTAATACCTCTGGTTTTAATATTATGGTAATACTGGCCTCATAGAGTGAGTTAGGAAGTGTTCTCTGTTTCTATTTTCTGGAAGAGATTGTGTAGAATTAGTGTATTTCTTCCTTAAATGTTTGACAGAATTCAGCAGTGAAACCATCTTGGTCTTGTGCTTTTGTTAGGCCCCAGAGCTGGGCATTTGGGGATAACCAGAGAAAAAACTTTAACAAGAGAGTTAGGTAGAACTTATTTATTATGCAGACATTTATTATGTCTGCAGACAGGAGCCAAGGTCAGTCTAAAATGACTCCAACCCAACTCCTCATGCTTTGGTTTTATTCTTGTTTAAATACCTAGGTTACTACTTAGCATTTGCTTTGATTATACATTAACTATTATGCATATGGATGAACACACTTAGCTGGTTATATAATTATATGATTAGTAAGTTCAGGAAATCATGCTTGCACTTACATTGCATGATTAAAAATGAGTAGATAACTCCACCCCTGGGTGGGAATTTTACTATGTTAATTAAGTAAGTTGAAGTGAGGACAGCAAGGGGTTACTTCTGAGCAGATCTGACCAACAGGTTGAAGCTGGCTTTCATACTTCATTGCTTCAACAGGATGTTCTTAACCACCAAAAGCAGAATTTGGCAACAAGAGAGGGTTGCATTTCATAACCTTCTATTTTCCATATAACACATTCCTTTATATCCTAGCAACAGGGAGAGAAACAAGTTACTTTCAGGTATTCAGTCATCCTACATCCATCATTTTCTTCTTTGAAAGATTATATGTCATTCATTCAATTATTTTGACAGAAATAGGACTATTCAGGTTATCCATTTCTACTTGAGTGAGTTTCATAGTTTGTATCTTTCAAGGAATTGGTCCATTTCATCTAAGTCATTGAATTTGTTGACAAAAAGATGATTAGAGTATTCCTTTATTTTACTTGTAGTACCCATGGGATCAGTGATAATGACCTTTTTTTCATTTTTCACTAGTAATTTGTTACTTCTCTCTTTTCTTCTTTGTTATCCTGGCTAGAAGTTTGTCCATTTCATTAAGGAACAAGCTTCATTGATCTTTTTCTTGCTCTCTATTTTATTGATTCTGCATGAATTTTTATTATTTCTTTCCTTCTGCTTGCTTTAGATGTAAATTGCTCTTCTTTCTTTAATTTCCTGAGGGAAAATTAGATTATGGATTTTTTTCTTTATTCTTCTCCACTATACATACTTAATGTTATAAATTTACTTCTAAGTACTACTTTCACTGCACCCTACAAATTTTTGATAAGTTGCATTTTCATTTTTATTTAGCTAAAACTATTTTCTAATTTCTGTTGAGACTTTGAATCAAATGTAGTTAGACATGTACTGTTTAATTTCCAAACATATGAACATTTTCAAACTATCTTTATGTTATTGATTTCAAGCGTAAGTTTGTTGTGGTCTAAGAACATACTTTGATTACTATTCTTTTAAATTTGTTGAGGTATACTTTATGGCCAGAATATTGTCTATATTGGTGAACATTCCTTGTGAGCTGAGAAAAATGTGCATTCTTCTGTTGTTAAATTTAACTCTGTTGTTGAAGGGATGGAGTATTCTACAATGTCAATGAAAATAAACTTGATTGATAGTGCTGCTCAAGTAATCTAAATCTTTACTGATTTTCTATTTTTTTTCCAAAATCTACTCAATTTATTCATTTTTTTAAAAGATATTACATTTAAAAAAATATGAGGTCCCCATTCGCCCCCACTGTCCCCACCCCACCACTCCCCCCCCCCCCCCCCCCCGCCAATGACACTCTCCCCCATCATCATGTCACATCCATTGCGTCTGGTGAGTACATCTACGGGCATCGCTGCACCCCATGTCCCGTGTTCCACACCATAGCCCACACTTTCCCACGTTCCATCCAGTGGGCCATGGGAGGACATACAACATCTGGCAATTGTCCCTGGGGCACCACCCAGGACAACTCCAAGTCCTGAGAATGCCTCCACATCTCTTCTCTTCCTCCCCTTCCCCGTACCCAGCAGCCACCATGGCCACTTTTTCCACATCAATGCCACATTTTCTCGATTATTAACTACAATTGTTCATGAATAGAATATCATTAAGTCCACTCTGATCCTTACTGTATTCCTCCTTCCTGTGGACCTTGGCTTGGTTGTGTCCATTCCACATTTATGTCAAGATGGGGTTTAGATTCCACATGGATATTGGATGCAATCCTCCTGCTTTCACTTGTAGGCCACTCTAGGCTCCATGGTGTGGTGGTTGACATTCTTCAACTCCATGTTAGCTGAGTGGAGTAAGTCCAATAAATCAGAGTGTAGGAGCTGAAGTCTGTTGAGGTCAGGGCCTGGCTATCATATTGTCAGTCCAGAGATTCAAATCCTCTAGATATATCTTAAGCCCCAGCACCAACTACAATTCCAGTAAAGTAGCATGAAAGGCTTGTGAAAAGAGATCCCATCTGAGTCCAGCTCCATCACACAGAAACACCAGCTCCAAAGAAGGGCCAACTGACATGGCAGTGAACCCCATCTGCCATGACCATAGAGCCTGTGGGTCTCTTTAGCCCTCAAAAGGACCAATACCTGGGGTTGTATCTACTTTATCTGTCTCTGAGACTCTGCTCAGGTGTGCATAAAGGGAATCCTTCTGACAACCTCCAGACTCTTTTTTAGAGACTCATAGCCATATAAACTCATTTGTCCTTTCCATTTCCCCCTTAATTTAGGTCAAACAGCATTTTCAACTCCTGTTATTATATGTAAACAGGGATATTCTGCTGGTCCCCGTTGAACCTTTAATTCAAGGTCATTTTCTAGTTGCATCATCAGCTGGTACTTGGTAGTGATCCCTCGGTGCCAGGGAGGATCATCCCCAGGTGTCATGTCCCACGCTGGGGGGAAGGCATTGCATTTACATGCTGAGTTTGGCTTCGAGACTGGCCACATTTGTGTAACACAGAGGCTGTCAGGAGGGAACTCCTAGGCACAGTGCTGCTCTAGGCCTTGTTCTTATTTCAGGCGTATAGGCTCACAAGCACAGTCATTAGTATCAGGGGCTCACTGTTGGACCCTCATTCCTTCCTGGTCCTTACCATTGCACCTGGGGGACTGCTGCTGCTCCCCTAGGGATCACGACAGAGCCCCCACCCCCGGCCAGTAACCCAGTACCCCCCCAGCTGTAGTTTTTAATTGTTTCCACTATGAGTATATCCAAACATTTCCATGCACCCTAGACATATGCCATGTATAACTCCCTGTCAACCGTATATCACCTGTCAATAACATTCCATACCAGTATTCCTCCGCTGCCATTGTTGAACCACTCTGTGATCCAAAACTTCCTGAAAAGTGAAGCCCAATATAATGTCAGGTTCCCTTACTAGTAAAATGGAATATAGCAATGAGTTTAAAGGTTAGATATAGAATACATATTGATGTGGAAAAATTCTACATCCTATCTTTTTCTTTTCTTTTTTCCTAATTATTGAGCTTCTCTTCACAAGTGCCCTAGATCACAGTAATTCATATATACAATATACAGTACTCCCACACATCCACCATAAAATCTTTTCCCTTCCACAGTGATAATCTTTTAACTTATTCATATCATATTTACTGAAACTGATGTACAGACTCCGAGACAATAGCTTTCAAACAAGGTGACATCTGTGCTTACATTGTGGTCCATACTTTAGGATATACAGTTTTCTAAATTTTTTTAGTTATCCTATGTTTTACATTATGGTTTACATTATTAGTCTGTCATCCCCTATATGTTTTTGGTGTAATATTACATGTTTTATATCCATCCTTGTGTACGCTCACGAAAGTCCTCTCTTGCCCCCACATTTACCTTGGTTCCATCCATTCAACATCCATTTTCCCCTCCCCTTGGGGTCCACAGTGACAGTCAATCTCCATTTCCTGAGGAGCCATGTCCAGAGATACTTGCAACAGTGTTCAGGGCCTGACTTGCTCAACTGCCCTAATGCCCTGGGAGCCACCCTTTCTCTCGAGAGATACAATTCCCCTATTTGATGGCATTAGTCCCCCCCAGGATGTGGGTCCACCTCCACTCTCACTACTTGGGTCTCTACCCAATGGTACAACCCACCCTGGCAAAATGAGCATTCAGACATTCACCAGGAGTCCGTCCCGTGTCAGGCCATCCCCTCTGAGCATCCTAAACAGGTAACCCTCCTAATTATACTTTGATACGGTTTTCTCAGCATTTTACTCTCAACCAACACCTGACACTCTCCTATATATTCATATGTTGCCCCTCCCTCCCCCCAATTTTTTGGGCAATATTACCCATCCGCCCATCCCCAGCCTCCCTCAAACCCGCAAAGCCCCACCCAAAGGCAACCCCTTGACCCCATTTTATCTCTTCTTTGTGTTCATACTTACCGCCAGCTCATCATAGATTCCACCCCTGCAGACGTCAGCTCACATCCTTCCTCCACCCCCCGATTTCCTGTAAGCCTATCTTCCAGTCTCTAGCTCTCTGAGGCAGCTTGCTTATTTCATATCATTAGGGTCATGTAGTATTTGTCCTTCAATGCCTGGGTTGCTTCACTCCACATAAGTTCTCAAGATTCATCCATGTTATCACGTGTGTTTGTAGTGTATTTGTTCTTACAGCCGAGTAGTATTCCATTGTATGTATATACCACATTTTATTGATCCACTCATCTGTTGATGGGCATTTGGGTTGATTCCAACTTTTGGCGATATTGAACAATGCTGCTATGAACATTGGTGTACATGTATTGGTTTGTGTCCTTGTTTTCAGTTCTGCTGGGTATATACCCAGCAGTGGTATTGCTGGGTCATATGGCAAATCTATGGTTAGTTTTTTGAGAAACCGCCAAACTGTCCTCCAGAATGGCTGGATCCTTCTGCATTCCCACCAGCAGTGGATGAGTGTTCCCATTTCTTCACATCCTCTCCAGCATTTGTATTCTTCTGTTTTTTTCATAGCTGCCAATCTTATGGGAGTAAGATGGTATCTCATTGTAGTTTTGATTTGCATTTCCCTGATAGCTAGAGATTTGGAGCATTTTTTCAGGTGCTTTTTTGCCATTTGTATTTCTTCTTTGGAGAAGTGTCTGTTTAAATCTTTTTCCCATTTTTTAAATGGGTTGTTTATCTTTTTATTTTCAAGATATATGAGTTCTTTATATATGCAAGTTATAAGTCTCTTATCAGATATATGGTTGCCAAATATTTTCTCCCATTGTGTGGGTTCCCTTTTTACTTTCTTGACAGACTCCTTTGAGGTGACGAAGGCTTTAATTTTGAGGAAGTCCCATTTATCTATTTGTTCTTTTGCTGCTTGTGCTTTTGGTGTGATATTCATGAAGCCATTTCCTATTACAAGGTCCTGTAGATGTTTCCCTACACTGCTTTCCAAGGTCTTTATGGTCTTTGCTCTTATATTTAGGTCTTTGATCCATCTTGAGTTGATCTTTGTATAAAGTGTGAGATGGTAATCCTCTTTCATTCTTCTACATATGGATATCCAGTTCTCCAGGCACCATTTGTTGAATAGGCCATTCTCTCCCAGTTGAGAGGGTTTGGTGGCTTTATCAAATATTATATGGCTAGATATATGAGGTTCTATATCAGAACTTTCACTTTGATTCCATTGTTCTGTGTGTCTCTCCTTATGCCAATACCATGCTGTTTTCATTACTGTAGCTTTGTAGTATGTTTTGAAGTCAGGTAGTGTGATTCCTCCAATTTCGTTTTTCTTTTTCAATATGTCTTTGGCTATTCGGGGCCTCTTTCCTTTCCAAATAAATTTCATAGTTAGTTTTTCTAGTTCCTTAAAGAAGGCTGTGTTGATTTTTACTGGGATTGCATTGAATGTGTAGATCAGTTTTGGTAGGATAGACATCTTAATAATATTTAGTCTTCCTATCCATGAACAGGGAATATTCTTCCATTTATTTAGGTCTTCTTTGATTTTCTTGAACAGTCTTGTATAGTTCTCAGTGTATAAGTTTTTTACATCTTTAGTTAAATTTATTCCTAAGTATTTGATTTTTTAATTTACTATTGTGAATGGTATTTGTTTCTTGATTTCTTCCTGATCTTGCTCATTACTGGTGTACAGAAAAGCTACTGATTTTTGCGCATTGATCTTATAACCTGTGACTTTACTAAACTCATTTATGAGTTCTAGAAGCTTTGTTGTAGATCTCTCAGGGTTTTCTATGTATAGGATCATGTCATCTGCAAATAATGAAATTTTGACTTCTTCCTTTCCAATCTGAATGCCTTTTATATCTGGTTCTTCCCTCAGTGCTCGAGCAAGTACTTCTAAGACAATGTTAAATAGAAGGGGAGACAGTGGGCATCCTTGTCTTGTTCCTGATTTTAGAGGGAAGGATTTTAGGATTTCTCCATTGTAAACAATGTTGGCTGTAGGTTTTTTATATATACTCTTTATCATGTTCAAAAAATTTCCTTGTATTCCAATCTTTTGGAGTGTTTTTATTAAGAAAGGGTGCTGTATTTTGTCAAATGCTTTTTCTGCATCTATAGATATAATCATTAGATTTTTTCCTTCAATCTGTTTATATGGTGTATTACATTGATTGATTTTCTTATGTTGAACCATCCTTGCATACCTGGAATGAATCCCACTTGGTAGTGGTGTATAATTCGTTTAATGTGTTGTTGAACACGATTAGCAAGTATTTTGTTAAGTATTTTTGCGTCTAGGTTCATTAGAGAAATTGGTCTGTAATTTTCCTTTCTTGTGGTGTCTTTGTTTGGCTTTGGTACTAGGGTAATTTTGGAATCATAGAAGGAGTTAGGTAATGTTCCTTCTGTTTCGATTTTTTGGAATAATTTCAGCAGGACTGGTGTTAGTTCTTTCCAGAATGTTTTGTAGAATTCACCTGTGAAGCCGTCTGGCCCTGGGCTCTTCTTAGTTGGGAGGTTTTTAATGACTGATTCTATCTCTTTACTTGTGATTGGTTTGTTGAGATCATCAATTTCTTCTTTCGTCAATATGGGCTGCTTATGTGTTTCTAGGAATTTGTCCATTTGCTCTGAATTGTCATTTTTGTTGGAATATAGTTTTTCAAAGTATCCTCTTAGGATAGTCTTTATTTCTGTGGGGTCAGTGGTGAGATCTCCTTTCTCATTTCTTATTTTGTGTATTTGCATCTTCTCTCTTTTTTTTCTTTGTTAGTCTCGCTAAAGGTTTGTCAATTTTGATCTTCTCAAAAAACCAGCTCTTGGTCTTGTTTATCTTTTCAAGTGCTTTCTTATTTTCTATTTCATTTAGTTCTGCTCTTATCTTTGTTGTTTCTTCCTTCTTCTTCCTGTTGGATTACTTTGTTGTTCTTTTTCTAATTTCTCCAAATGTGCAGTTAGTTCTTCAATTTTTGCTCTTTCTTCTTTTTTGATATATGAATTTATGGCTATAAATTTCCCTCTCAGTACTGCTTTTGCTGCATCCCTTAAATTTTGGTATGTTGTGTTATCATTTTCATTTGTTTCAAGGTAGTCATTGATTTCTTTTGAGATTTCCTCTTTGACCCACTGTTTTTCTAAGAGTGTGCTGTTTAATTTCCAAATCATGGTGTGAAATCTGGGCCTCTGGCCCTTGCAAATTTCCAGCTTCACTCCACTGTGGTCAGAGATATTGTTTTGTATGATTTCAATCTTTCTGAATTCATTAAGCCTTTCTTTGCGGCCTAGCATATGGTCTATCTTGGAGAATGTTCCATGTGCACTTGAGAAAAATGTATATCCTGCTGTGTTTGGGTGTAATGATCTATATATGTCTATTAGATCCAGCTCCTCTAATATACTGTTCAAATGTTTTGTTTCTTTAGTGATTCTCTTTTGAGAGTTCTGTCCAGAGTTGATAGTGGTGTATTAAATTCCCCCACTATAATTGTAGATGCATCTGTTCTTTCACTTAGTTTTTCCAGCATTTGCCTCACGTATTTAGAGGCGCCCTTGTTAGGAGCATAAATATTTATGATTGTTTGATCTTCTTGACAGACTGTCCCTTTCACTAATATGTAGTATCCTTCCTTGTCTCTCACAATTGTTTCACATTTAAAGTCTATTTTGTCTGATATTAATATAGCTACTCCTGCCTTTTTTTGGTTATTGTTTGCTTGTATGATTGTTTTCCAACCATTCACTTTCAGCCTCCATGAGTCTCTGGGTCTAAGATGTGTCTCTTGTAGACAACACATAGATGGGTCATATTTCCTTATCCAATGTCCCAGTCTGAATCTTTTGATAGGTGAGTTTAATCTGTTGACATTCAGTGTTATTAATTTCAAGGAATTATTTGTGTTAGCCATATTTTGATTGGACTTGGGTTTGTCATATTTTGTTTGTATTTTTTTCCCCTTCTCTTTTTGTATTTTTTGTTGCTCTTACACTCTCCTCCAACTCTGCCTGTCCTGTTTTTCCCTTTCTTCCTGCAGAACTCCCTTTAGAATTTCTTGAAGGGGAGGTTTCTTGTTGGCATACTCTTTCAGTTTCTGTTTATCTGTGAATATTTTGAACTCTCCATCATTTTTGAATGCTAGTTTAGCTGGATAGAGTATTCTTGGTTGGAAATTTTTTTCCTTTAGTACCTTGACTATATCATACCACTGCCTTCTTGCCTCCATGGTTTCAGATGAGAAATCAGCACTTAATCTTATGGAGCTTCCCTTGTATGTGATGGTTTTCTTTTCTCTTGCTGCTTTTAGAATTTTCTCTTTGTCTTGAGTGTTGGATAATTTGACAAGTGTATGTCTTGGGGTGGGCCTGTTGGGGCTTATGATGATTGGGGTGTGCTGTGCTTCTTGGATATGTACATCTGTCTCTTTCAGTAGATTTGGGAAGTTTTCAGTCATTATTTCCTGCAACACTCCTTCTGACCCCTTTCCCTTTTCTTCTCCTTCTGGGATGCCTATAATACATATGTTTGAGCGTTTTGCATTGTCATTCAGGTCCATAAGTCCTAGCTGAATTTTTTCTATCTTTTTATCGACCAATTCTACTATCTGTTTGATTTCCGATGTACTGTCTTCCACATCACTAATTCTCTGCTCTGCCTCTTCTAGTCTGCTGATATTTGCTGTAAGTGTATTTTTGATTTCTTGAGCTGTGGTGTTCATTCCCATCATATCTGTTATCTTTTTGCGTATGTCTGCAAATTCCCCTCCAATTGTTGTCTTCATGTTGTTAACCTCTTCCTTTACTTCATTGAATTTGTCGGTAATAAATGTTCTGAGATCTTTCATTACTTGTGCAAAGTTCTGCTCCCCTTCCTGGTTTTTAGTTTGCTCATTGGATTCAGCCATGTTTTCCTGATTACTGGTTTGGTTTGTAGATTTTTGTTGCTGTCTGGTCATCATTTTATCTTGATGGGTTTAATCAGTTCCTTCACTTCTTTGTCTAGTCTTGGGGATTAATTAGCTGTTGTTTTCGCGTAAGTGTTATATCTTCTCTTTGTCACTTTGTTCTTCTTATTCTAATTCCTTATTGCTGGTTGAGTTCACTTTAAAGGAAAGTATTAGGGCCAGGGAAAGGCAATTGTGTAAGCAAGGAAAAAGTGTAAAGTAGTATTGGTGATAAATGTTGACAGAGCAACAATATGAGATCTGGGAGGATGGATATTAGATTCATGTAAGTTGTGTAGAGTTATAGCAGTAGGTAGAGTACCTATAATGAGGTAGTCGACTGAATATGGGAGGAATATGGTATGAATTAAAAAGCTATTGTTTTCGTGAGAGAGGGAAAGAGAAAAGAAAGGCAATAGTTTCAAGAGTGGATAAAATACAGAAAACAAAACAAAGGTATTAGAAATTAAGAGTTAGACACTTTGGGGATCAAAGAAAGGGAGGTGGAATATAGGAGAGACAGTAGATGATGGGGGATATCAAGATGTAGGGGAAAGAGGATAGTGTAGGTAGCCAAAATCAATTCACACAGAAATAAGGCAGCAGGGGATGAGGAAACCCTGCAAATGTGAGGTGTTCCCTGTGGCACCTTCCCACCAAATCGATGTCCAAACACCTCCTGCCCTGCAAAAATCCCAAAACAGCCTGGTCCCGAAGAACCTCCAACGCTGCCCAGCTACTTCTTTGCTTTACTGATTTTCTGCATGCTTGATTTATCAATTATTGCAGAGGAGTGTTGAAGTATCCAACCATTAAAGTGAGTTTTATATTTCTCCTTTCATTTCTATTAGTTTTTGCCTCATATACTTGGACACTCTTTTGTCAGGTGAATACACAACTGGGAATATTATGTCTTCTTGGACAATTGACCCCTTCATCATTATGTAATGTTCACTTTATCCCTAATAATTTTCCATATTCTGAAATCTGCTTCATCATAAATTAATACAGCTACTCCAGATTTCTTTTGATTAGTTGTAACATGGTATATCTTTCTCCATACATTTACTTCTGAACTATCTCAGTCTTTATATTTAAAATGGGTTTCTTGTAGATAGCATATAGTAAGGTCTTGTGTGTGTGTGTGTGTATGTATTCAGATTGTCAATCTCTATCTTTTAATTGGTATATTTAGACCATTAATATTTAAAGTGATTGTTTATATATTTGGATAAATATCTATCATTTTTGTAATTCCTTTCTATTTAATTTGTTGAGCATTTTATATGATTGCATTTAATCTCTTCTTCATACTTCATTTTTTAAATTTAATGGTTGCTCTAAGGCTTACAATATACATTTTAGTTCATATAAGTCCAGATTCAAATAACAATATACCACTACATATATAGTACAAGTACCTCACAACAGAGAATTCCCAATTCCGCCTTCCTGTTTCCTGTCTCTTAGGCCATTGCTGTCATTCATTTCATTTGTCCATATGCTGTAATCACCCAATATTTATTACTATGACTGATTCAACAACCTTACCCTTATATCAATTTGTAGTAAGAAAAATTAAATATTTTATTTTACCTCCATTTTCCTTCTTCTACATTCTTCCTTTCTTTATCCAAGAGTCTGAACTATATCATTTTTCTCCTGCCTTAGGAACTTCTTTTAACATTTCTTGCAGGACAGTTCTGTTGGTGATGAATTCCCTCAGTTTTTGTCTATCTCAGAAGGTATTTCTCCTTTTCTTTAACTTTTTACTGTAGTTACATATGAAACACAAAATTTCCCATTTAACCACTTTCAAGTATACAATTCAGTGTTATTAATTACATTCACAATATTGTCATACCATTTCCACCATCCATTACCTAAACTTTTACAACACCCAAAACAGAATCTCTCTACCCATTGAGCAATAACTCCCCATCCTGCTCCCCTGCCCTCCAGTCCTTGGTAACCTATAATCTACCATCTGTCTCCATGAATTTGCATGTTCTAAATATTTCATGTAAGTGGAACCATACAATATTTATCCCTTTGTGTCTGACTTATTTCACTCAACATGATGCCTTCAAGGTTCATCCACGTTGTAACATTTCAGGAATTAATTCCTTTTTACAGCTGAATAATATGCATTGTGCGGTCACCCCTCGGGCTGAAGTGTGGTTTGCTGGCCTGGCAGGGGAGCGGCCGCGGTAGGCCTAATTCCGCTGCCCCCATAATAGGGTGGTTGGTCGGGCCCACCGCCACCCCTGAAGGAAGCTCGGCATGGGCGCAGAGTGCCCTCGGGTCTCCCCTTCTCGGCAGCCATGCTTCCGCGGCCACCCCTCCTCCCAGATGGCGCCACCCGATGCCTTGTGGGGCGGCACCCTTCTTCTTCCTTCTCCCTGCGCAGGCGCAGGGCAGAAAATTCCAGTCTGCCCTTTTCCCCTCCCCCGACAGCAGCAACAGCCAGGTGTGGGCGGAAAAATCCAGCCCGCCCTTTTCCCCTCCCCCGACAGCAGCAACAGCCAGGCGTGGGCGGGAAACTCAAGTCTGCCCTCCACCCCAGCAACAGCAGCCACCAATCCCTAAACCCTGCCCCTTCCCCCAGCAACAGCGACAGCCAATCCCTAACCACCACCCCTCCCCCGTCCAGTACCGCCCACTGACCTTTCGCCGGCAACCAATCAGAACAGGGCGTGGCTTCGACCAATCAGCCTTCCCCAGCCCCTATAAAACTGTTGCCTCTCCCTCAGTAAAGTGGACTTGCGTGTTTACCTTGTCTCCGCGGTAGTTCTTCTGCCGTGCGCCCTCCAGTCCTGAGAGCCCCCGACAAGGGCCTGGCCTCCCTTGTCCCCAGTTCGTCGCCTGCTTCTCCGGGCGACCCCTTCGTCGCCGGCTTCGCCGGGCGACCCCGTCAGCCGAACCGCGCAACCCCTTGTGAGACCGATCCCTCGTCTGCTGCTGGACCGACCCCTCGTCCCAGGTGGGACCGACCCCTCGTCCCAAGCGGGACCGACCCCTCGTCCAGAGCTGGACCGACCCCTCGTCCGCAGCCAGACCCCACCTCTACCGACCGAGCAAGCCGCCGCAGTTGGCGCCCAACGTGGGGCAAGGCAACCCCACCACAGCCTCACTCCATAACCTGGCGGCTCCCCCCCCTCCTCTCTTCTCACCTTGGGACTTCTCTCGTGCAACATTGCTGCTACCTGAGCCTTGGCTACCTCATACGATCCACGGCGGTCTGGGAGAATCGCTGGATGGCTTTCTCCTTCCATGTCGGGGGCTTATACCGACCCGCTATGATTAAGAGGAGCCTTGGATTTCTCGGGAGCACGCGCTTGCACGTCTGAAGTAATCCTACCACAGCCCTACGCCCTCCTCTCTTCTCACCTTGGGACTTCTCTCGTGCAACATTGCTGCTACCTGAGCCTTGGCTACCTCATACGATCCACGGCGGTCTGGGAGAATCGCTGGATGGCTTTCTCCTTCCATGTCGGGGGCTTATACCGACCCGCTATGATTAAGAGGAGCCTTGGATTTCTCGGGAGCACGCGCTTGCATGTCTGAAGTAACCCTACCATAGCCCTACGCTCTCCTCTCTTCTCACCCCTATCTTTTCGCTCTGCATTGCTGCTCCTGAACCTTGGCGACCTCATATGATCCACGGCGGTCTGGGAGAATCGCTGGATGGCTTTCTCCTTCCATGTCGGGGGCTTATACCGACCCGCTATGATTAAGAGGCACCAATAAAACTCTCAGGAGCGCGTGCCTGAGCACCTCCTCTCCTGCCTTCACCTCTGCCTCCTCCCCTCCGCGCTTGCTCCCCTTTGCCTTGCTCCACTGCTCGTCGTCCCGCCCTCCCCTCGTCGGGGCCTTCTCTTGGCCCGCGACCACCGTCGGAGCCCCACCGGCTCCGACCCCTCGTCTCACCGCGCACCTCGGCTCCCATCGCCGCGCTCTCAAGGTAAGGGCCCCTTTTCTTATCGGCTCCAAAAGGCCATTAGCAATGGGTAACATCCTATCTGCTAAGCAAGCCCCACAAGTTCGGGCCCTCACCGGTCTCCTAGACACTCACCGGTGTAAGATCTCTTTCAAACAGCTTCAAATATATCGGGACCTTCTTCTCCCCTTTAATCCATGGCTTACCACGTGTCAGCTTTGGGACCCGGACACCTATACTCGCCTTATAGATAGGGTCACTTTTGCTGTGGAGCAGGAAGGTAAAAGATTCCCTCCTGGCTTATTACAGGCAACATGAAGTCCAGAAGAAATCTTAAAGGGTATAATCTATAATATGCTATATAAACAAGGATTTAAAAGCAGCTATACCAAGAAAGTAAGAATTATGAGTCAACTGTAAATAAATTATGTATTTCTATTAATGTGTTGTAATTGTTCTGTGTTTGTCTGTCTGTTCGTTCAATGTCAACGTATATTGTGATGCCTCCGGATGGTAAATATAAATTACTAGAAATCTTTAAAAGAGCTCTATTCAAATGGCCAAAAATTAAATAAGCGCTTATATTAATACTTAAGTTTATTATATTAATACATAAGTTTAAATGTTAATAAGATATCTACAATTTTAAAAAATTGTAAGTCTTAATTAACAAAATTAACTGTACATCTTCATAAAAAGTTGTTCTTGCCTAGATTAAAATGAATAACTTATTTTTCTTCACAGGATAATATAAAGAATGTAAAACTTATATGAATATTAAAAAGGTTAAAAGTTTGTAAAAATGCTAATGGAAATGTAATAAGTTTTGCAAAAAGACGTATTTTGTCCTAAAGTAAGATGGCTAATTTTTCATAAACTCTTGAAATTTAATTTGCATGCGGCAAGTGTAAAAGGTATTGTGATAACTTTACGTAAGGGAATGTGTTCTGTAAGGATAAAATTTATCTTCAATAGTTTACATTAAGGTATTAAATGGCTAATTCCAAAAGGTCATTCTTAAATATATATATATAAAACTAAATTGATGATAATAATAATAAAAGGTAATTTTATAACAGGAAAGATTAACAGCAACCAAGCTCCCCTACCAACTTGCTTTTAGGAAACGGTTTCTAATATTGCATGCTACTAAGTATTTAAAGAAAAGTTATTCTTAAGGAAACAAAAAATGGTTTTTGTCTTTGCAGCCATTGTCTATTTAGCAACACCCCTCGCTATCGGCCTAGCCACTGTTGCGCCGGACGATTGGAACCTTAAACAAAGACTCCTCCTCACTGTCATCTTCCTATCTATCGTTATTTGTATCCCCATCATACTCACCTCCCTCTTCAGCCCCGCTTCCCTCATTGCTTACTGCCTCTTGGGCCTCGGCTACTTGTTGCTGCTGCCATCCTGGCCCTTATTTGAAAAGAAGGGGGAAATGCGGTCACCCCTCGGGCTGAAGTGTGGTTTGCTGGCCTGGCAGGGGAGCGGCCGCGGTAGGCCTAATTCCGCTGCCCCCATAATAGGGTGGTTGGTCGGGCCCACCGCCACCCCTGAAGGAAGCTCGGCATGGGCGCAGAGTGCCCTCGGGTCTCCCCTTCTCGGCAGCCATGCTTCCGCGGCCACCCCTCCTCCCAGATGGCGCCACCCGATGCCTTGTGGGGCGGCACCCTTCTTCTTCCTTCTCCCTGCGCAGGCGCAGGGCAGAAAATTCCAGTCTGCCCTTTTCCCCTCCCCCGACAGCAGCAACAGCCAGGTGTGGGCGGAAAAATCCAGCCCGCCCTTTTCCCCTCCCCCGACAGCAGCAACAGCCAGGCGTGGGCGGGAAACTCAAGTCTGCCCTCCACCCCAGCAACAGCAGCCACCAATCCCTAAACCCTGCCCCTTCCCCCAGCAACAGCGACAGCCAATCCCTAACCACCACCCCTCCCCCGTCCAGTACCGCCCACTGACCTTTCGCCGGCAACCAATCAGAACAGGGCGTGGCTTCGACCAATCAGCCTTCCCCAGCCCCTATAAAACTGTTGCCTCTCCCTCAGTAAAGTGGACTTGCGTGTTTACCTTGTCTCCGCGGTAGTTCTTCTGCCGTGCGCCCTCCAGTCCTGAGAGCCCCCGACAAGGGCCTGGCCTCCCTTGTCCCCAGTTCGTCGCCTGCTTCTCCGGGCGACCCCTTCGTCGCCGGCTTCGCCGGGCGACCCCGTCAGCCGAACCGCGCAACCCCTTGTGAGACCGATCCCTTGTCTGCTGCTGGACCGACCCCTCGTCCCAGGTGGGACCGACCCCTCGTCCCAAGCGGGACCGACCCCTCGTCCAGAGCTGGACCGACCCCTCGTCCGCAGCCAGACCCCACCTCTACCGACCGAGCAAGCCGCCGCACATTGTATGTAAATACCACATTGTGTTTATGATTCATCTGTTGATGGACACATAGTTGTTTCCACCATTTGACTATTGTGAATATGTTACTCTGAACATTTTTGTACAAGTGTCTGTTCTATTCACTGTTTTCAGTTCTTTTTTAATGTATACCTGAGAAATAGGATTACCAGGATAATTTCACTGGGTATATATTTCTAGGTTAGTGGGGTTTTTTTTTTTTCAACACTTCACATATTTCACTCTGCTCTCTTTTTGCTTGCATGGTTTCTGAAGGGATGTGTACTATGATTCTTATATTCACTCCTCTACAGGTGAAGTGAATTCAGTTCCCTGCCTCTAGCTTTTTTCAAGATTTTTTCTTTATCTTTGTTTTACATAGTTTGAATATGACATATATGGCATATCTACATGAAGTGGATTTGTTTTATGTTCTTATCCTGCTTGGTGTACTCTGTGATTCCAGATCTGTGATTTGTAGTCTATGCTTAATTTTGGAAAGTTCTCTTTCTTCTCCTGGTATTTCAGTTGCATTATGTTATAATTTTTGCAGTTTACACAGTTTGTAGATGTTCTATTCAGTTTTTTATTTTCATTCATTCTTTCCCCTTTGCATTTGGGAACTTTTTATTGACCTACTTTAAACTTACTTTTTCTTTCCTCAGCTGTATTCAGTCTACTGATGAGCTCATCAAAGTATTTTCAATTTCTAGCATTTCTTCTGATTTTTCATTAGAATTTCCATTTATCTGCTTACATTATCCATTTGCTTTTGCATGCTGTCTGCTTTGTCCATTAGGGCACATAACATATTAATCATAGTTACATTAAATTCCCTGTCTTATAATTCCAACATCTCTGCCAACATCTGTGTCTGGTTATGAGTCATGCTTTGTCTCCTCAAACTATGTTTTTCCTTGCCTTTTGGCATGCCTTGTAAGTTTTTGTTGAATGGTGACATATTGTATGGGATGATAAGAACCATGCATATATGCCTCCAGTGTGGGGATTTGTGGTAATGTGGCCATGAGTTGGGCTGTTTAATGTTTGATGCATCTTTAGGTGTCAGGGGCTTCAAATTCCTCAAGTGATATTGTCTATATCTTCCCTCTCGACTGTGGACTTCCCTAAATACCCTTCCTCAGACAGCATCTGTGTCTTCCGGATTGTTCAGCTGTGATCCACAGTTATTACACTGGAGCCCTGTTGGTGTGGCAGTAAGGTGTGGGGAGGGGAGCATTCTATTATCTTAGGATGAAATCTCAGTCCTTAGAGGGCCTGTGCCTCTCAGCTGTGACCTTCACAAATGTTTCACTAGCGGTATAACTGTCTTTTCCTCCTGACCCCTACTCAATTATCTGGCAGCAAAATTCTTAATCTCACTTGGCAATGTTGTTTTCCTCCCTTAAATGAGACAGAAATGATAGAGCGTGTTGTTGCCACTTTTATTTTCTGGTTCAGATGGTCTTCAGAATGAAGAAACATGACCTTTATTTAAATTTTATTTAATCACAGCTCAGTATTATGAACTCAAACCTGGTCAGGGCGATGATGGCAAAGCCCCTTGGTGTTGCTGTACAAGCCTAGTCGAGGCACCTGCCTGGCCAAGGCACCTTTAGTGTTACAGCTCAAACCCAGGCTAAGGCACAAGCCTGGCTGAGGAAGTGGTGGAATCTCAATGGCTCAGTGTTGCAGCTCCACTCACCACTCAGGGTTCATTGTTGCTCATCGTACTCAACTAGGTGTTGCATCTCACAGCTCGGTGTTCATAGTCACAGCTCAGTGAGCTTGGCTCAGTGACTTGACTTGATGTTTGCTCAGCTTGCAGCTGGTGTTCAGCTTGCCTCGGCATTTGCAGTCTGACTCAGCGTTTCAGCTCATTGTTCCTCTGGCTGGGGCAAAGATGGAATACATGCTCAGGGCTTCCAAGCCCCTCTTGATATAGTCTAGCTGTGTGACCACTCCTGGGGGTGGGGCCCCAGTTGCGATGTTCTAATTGGTCAATCACTTGTTCTGAGCGAGGGCATAGGTTAGGGTTTGAAAACCAGATTAGGGAAGCGGACTTAGCCCAATGGATAGGGCATCCGCCTACCATATGGGAGGTCTGCGGTTCAAACCCCGGGCCTCCTTGACCCATGTGGAGCTGGCCCTTGCACAGTGCTGATGCGTGCAAGGAGTGCCCTGCCACGCAGGGGTGTCCCCACGAAAGGAGAGCCATCCAGCATGAAAGAAAGTGCAGCCAGCCCAAGAATGGTGCCGCACACACAGAGAGCTGACACAACAAAATGATGCAACAAAAAGAAACACAGATTCCTGGTGCCACTGATAACGATAGAAGCTGTCACAGAAGAACAAACAGCAAATGGACACAGAGAGCAGACAACTGGCGGGGGTGGGGAGAGAAATAAATAAAAAATCTTTAATAAAAAAAAGAAGAAAACCAGATTAGCATATTATGTAAACAGGGTATCCTAACTAGGAAATGCTTATTGGCTGGCTACAAGAGTTGCTAACTGACTAACAATTAAAGCTATGGGTTCTATTGGTTGAAAATGCTCTTACCCTATTGGTTGACTCAGGATCCCTCTTCCTATTGGTTAGTTCAGGATCCCTCTGCCTAGGAGTCCCAGGCTCAGTTACCTGCTCACTCCTTCAGAGTGGGCTAGAGTTGGAGGAAGGAATCCCTTTCTCCAGCTGTGATTAGACGCTGGCAAAATCTTTTCTGTTTATTATATAGAAGACATTGGGCATATTTTTCAATGATTACTTTTCCCTTCACTCTACCAAAGCAAAGAGTGAACTTTTGTCAGATCTTCACTGTGAGAACCTGAGAGAGTTCCTGGAGGTAAAGCCCACGAAAGTGGAGGGTGAGATCCCTTAAGACTGTAGCCCCAGGAAGTTCTCATACTAATCCTTACTAGGCTTCTAGCAATTCATCAAAATTGCCATTTAAATGTTACTACCAGTTTATGGCTTTTGTGGTTTCTGCTCCAGATCAGCAGATCTCTGTTGGCTCTGACCTCATGGATTCACTTGTCCCTCCAGATTTCAGGGTGGCAATTTTCCCTGCCCCCTCTGTTCTCTAAAGGTCCAAAGATAGTTCAACTTCTCAGGTTTGTCTTGTTGCTATCTTCCAAGATTTTTACATGTTGGAGCTGCAACCAGAAGTTTCTCATTGTGTTTTTAAGTTGCATTTCCCTTTTAACTAAAGATGTTGAACATTTATACAGTGGTGGTCTGCCTGCAATTCATGCACATCCTTTGGTGAATTGTTTATTCTAATCTTTGCTCATTTTGAAAATTGGATTATATGCCTTCTTCTTGCTGATTTGAGAGACCTTTAGTATATTATGAATACAAATCCTCTACCAAACACATTTTGAAAATATTTTGTCCCAAACCATAGCTTACCTTTTCCTTTTCTTGAGTACCTTTTTAAATATTATTATTTCTTTTTAAAGAAGCATTAGATTGCATAAATGTTACATTAAAAATATAGGGGATTCCTTTTCCTTTTCTTGAGTACCTTTTTAAATATTATTATTTCTTTTTAAAGAAGCATTAGATTGCATAAATGTTACATTAAAAATACAGGGGATTCCTATTAAGAAGTTGTGAACTTACAAAACAATCATTCACATGTGTAGAATTCCCATACAACACCCCTTCAACAACACACTACACAGTGGTGGAATATTCATTACAGATTATGAGATAATAAAATATATTTTTTAAAATAATAAATAGGGTGGGTTGTGGGGAAAATACACCAAATGTAAGATATAGACTATAGTTAGTAGCAAGATTTTGGCAATATTCTTTCATAATTTGTAACAAATGTCTCACGACATGCAAGGTGTTGATGTTGGGTTGATGTATGGGACCCCTATATGATGTTATTATGCATGTTTGCTTTGTAAGTTCAAACTTTTACCATATACTTATTGTTTATGGATGTTCATGTATGAATGATATATTTCAATAATTAAAAAATATATCTAGGGGATTCCACCTCTTACCCTGCCCACACTTTCCCACATTAACAACATCTTTCATTAGTGTGGTACATTTGTTACAACTGATGAACACAGATTGAAGCATTGTACTAGCCAATGACTATAGTTTACATTATAGTTTACCCTCTGCCCTGCACAACTTTATGGGTTTTGACAAAACGTGTAATGATCTGTATCCATCATTGCAATGTCATGCTGGACAATTCCAAAGTCCTGACAGTGTCCCCATGTTATACCTTCTCTCTCCCTCCCCCTCAGAACCTCTGGTGACCACTGTCTTTATATCAATGATACAAGTTCTTCCATTGCTAGAATAATCATAACTCTACTTTAGTCCATAGTTGCTTTCCACCCTTATGTTTGTTCATTCCTCAATCTTGAGGGTTTGGGAATGGTAATGATACCCTGTCTCTAATTGAGAGAGGGCTTAGGTCCCATGGAGCAGATGGATAGAACTGTGTTGCTTGCAGTTGCAGACCCTCTCTGCTTCCTGTGATGAGTGTTGTCCATCATCATCATTTTGTTACTTGTCCTGGGTATCCAATGAACTAGAGAGTAGGTGTTGTAACCCTGCTGAGATTCAGGACTCAACTGGCGTATGAACAGACTGAAGATTTAAGTCTCTGGGACATATATTTAACAAGTTTAGTGCTAACTATTGGGTGCCTTTTGAGGAGCAAAAGCTTTTAATTTGATGAAATCTACCATTTTTTCTTCTTTTTTGTTTAGTCTTTTCCTTGCATACATAAGAGATCTTTGTCTACCTCCAAGGTTGTAAAGATGTTCCTTATTTGTTTTCTAATAGAACTTATAGTTTTAACTCTTACTTTCAGTCTAAAATCCATTTGGAGCTAATTATTGTATATGCTGTGTAATAAGGTCAACATTCATTATTTTTCCACATAGATCTAAACGTCATTTGTCAATTCAAGTGTTTCCCCATTTTACGCTCATTCTGTGGATTCTGCTGAGGACTGCGAACACCGCATACGTGACATGTGGTAGTTGAGCTTTGAGATCAGGGCCAGGGCCTCAGCATCAGAACAAGGAGCTCTAACCTTGAATTTCAGCTCTCTCCAAAGAGCTGTGTCACCTTGGTGAGGACACTGAATTTCTCTGGGTCTCAGTTTCCTAACATGGAAGATGGGGAAATGATTTAAAAACTACGTCTCCAAGGACTTCCAGGAAGATGGAGTACATATACTTTTCTTTTTTTCCCCACTATGTACAGTCAAAAATTCTAGATATTTTATACATAAATAAGAAACCTAAAATCACACTGAAAGGTGGAGAGAAGGCAGACCAACCAGAAATGTTGAAGCCCAAGTAATGACACAGCAAGGAATTCCCTGATTAGTTTTTTTTCTCCTCATGTAACTCAGAATGAATAAGCCTCCATCCCGGAAATACCAATGGGTGCAGAAAAAAACAAAAACAAAAACAAGAAAAGCCTGCTCTCTCTAGAATAGGACTGGGAAAAGGCAGCCTAGCAAGAGAATTTTAGGGAAGGAAACATTCTATTCCAACCAAACACCATACTCACATAAAACTCTACTACCCAACACATGCCCCAACTGGGGTAGGCAGGATGGGAAGCCTAGATTTTCACTTCACCCACAGGTAACGAGGGGCTCCAAAGCCCCCCAACAGGGAGGGTCAATAGTTAGTTGTAAATAGAAAAAAATATTTAAAAATTGCGAAGTACTGATGAAAGAAATCAAACAAGATCCAAATAAATGGAGAGACTTTTTTTTCTTTATTGGAAAATTTCATTAGAAAAGTTAGAGAAGTTACTATCTATAAAATCTAACAATTTGTTCAAATTTAGATGTATATTTCAGTGTTGTTAATTATATTGTGCTACCATTGATTTTTGACAAGGGTGCAAAGATCATTCAATAAGAATGAGTTGTCTCTTCAACAAATGATGTTAATGGTGAGCCAGTGCCCATGTGGTGAGCCAGTGCCATGTGGTGAGCCAGTGCCATGTGGTGCCCTCATGGTGAGCCAGTGCCATGTGGTGCCCTCATGGTGAGCCAGTGCCATGTGGTGAGCCAGTGCCATGTGGTGAGCCAGTGCCCATGTGGTGCCCTCATGGTGAGCCAGTGCCATGTGGTGAGCCAGTGCCATGTGGTGCCCTCATGGTGAGCCAGTGCCATGTGGTGAGCCAGTGCCATGTGGTGAGCCAGTGCCATGTGGTGAGCCAGTGCCATGTGGTGCCCTCATGGTGAGCCAGTGCCATGTGGTGAGCCAGTGCCCATGTGGTGAGCCAGTGCCCATGTGGTGAGCCAGTGCCCACGTGGTGAGCCAGTGCCCATGCGAGAGCCTGCATGGCAAGTCAGTGCCCGCACAGCAAGCCGAGTGCCTGCGCAGCGAGCCAGCGCCCGTTTAAGTGAGTCACTCAGCAAGATGATGAGAAGGAAAAAGAATAGGGGGCTTGGTTTTGTGAGATATGAATATGATTAAGCGTTATTTTTTTCTTCTTCATTTTCTTTATTAACAAGGAAACCTTGATTATGTCGTTTAACTAATCTGTGTTCATCTCTGTGTCTTTCTGAACACTAGAGGAACAATTGAGTTTGTTGTTGGGATTATATGAGATTAAAGTACCTGAACAGAACTTTTTTGCAGTAATGCTTCCATAAAAAAAAAAAAAAAAAACAAATGATGTTAAGACAAGTTGGTATCTACATACTTACTTCACACTATATTTTGATTGAACGTGGATTTTAGTGACCTTGGATTTTTTTTTAAAGAACCCCAGATAAGACAACAAAAGCAATAGCAAAAAATTTAAAAATATATATTAACAGATAAACCGGATGTCCTGAAAATAAAAAAACTTCTAAGTATCAAAATCTACATCAAGAAAGTAAAAATGAAGTATGTGCAAACCTTATATTTGATTATTTTATTAGGGGATAGTAGGCAGAATGACACACATTCTTATAGTGCAACAACAATGAAAAACAAATAACCCAATTAAAAATGGAAAAGGGGGGGAGCAGATGTAGCTCAAGTGGTTGAGTGCCGGCTCCCCATGTCCAAGGTCCCGAGTTTGATCCCCAGTAGCCCCTAAAAACAAAACAAACAAATGAAAAAGCCAACTCTCATTGTGGAGCAGATGTAGCTCAGTGGTTGAGTGCCTGCTTCACGTATATGAGGTCCCAAATTTTAACTCCAGTAGCTCCTAAAGAAAATGTATCATAGGTTGAAATATAAAACTATGAAAATTTTAGGAGAAAACATAAGGGAAAATCTTCTAGAGCTAGGGCAGACTGAAGAGTTCTTAGAATTGAAACCAGAGCATGATCCATAAAAGGAAAAAAAATGATAATTTGGACTTCTTTAAAAGTAAAAACTTTGCTTCGTAAAATACCTTGTTAGCAGAATGGAAAGGCAAGCAACAAACGGAGAAAATATCTGCAAACCACGTATCTGACAAAGGACTCTTATCTGCAATACACAAAGAAGGATCAAAATTCAACCTTGAGAACTAAACAGTCCAATTTAGGGACTGCACAAAAGACATGAAAAGACAATTTACCAAGGAGGCTGTCTCTCAGCCAATCTTTAAAGGCCACACACTACATGATTCCGTTTATATCATGTTCTTGAAATGACAACATGATAGAGATGGGAAACAATAGTGGCCACCAGGCATCAGGGACTGTGAGAAAAGGGGAGTGGGTAGGACTGCATGGGGTAGAGGGGGTTTTCTGTTGATGGAATAGTTCTATATCTTGATTGTGATGATGGTTACACAAATCTACACATTTGATAAAATGACTGACAACTACATGTACACATTCTACCAAGGTCAATTTCCAGGTTTTTCTACTGTACTAATTGTAAGATGCAACCAGTGGAGGAAGCTAGGTGGATGGTACATGGCACTTCTCTTTACTGTCTTTGTACCTTAGAATGAAGCTGTAATTATCTCAAAATAAAAAATTAAATACACATATATATACCTCATTTGCCACAATTATTTAAAACATGGAAAATTTTATGAAACTTGTTTGGGCATTGTCAATGTGGTAATGGTTTTTATGGAAAGCACTGTGTAGGTTTGCTTTGATTTTTCACAACAGCTCCTGATAATTTGAAGGAATATACCAAAGGGACAATCAAAGGTTTAAGGTGAAATATGTGTTATTTTTCGTTTAGCTTAAGGGAAAATGAAAACCAGGCTCCATTGCGCTATAAGATTTATCATCACACCTGTGTCTAATACTAGTTCCTATCTCTGTGTATTCAAGTCCCTAAAGCTCTGCTGCATTTTGCATGTGACTCCTCCAGTGTCTAGACTCCATAAATGCTGTCCCCAAGAGGCAGCAAGTCCATATCTTTTTTACCTTTAGAATTAATATAGTGCTTATGCTACAAAAACATTACAATGTTGTTGTTAACTATAATCCATAAATCATATTAGTTATATTTTCCCCATGGATCACCAGATTCTTTACATCCTGTGGTTATATTATTAACCATAATCCTCATCTACTTCCAAAATCATTGTTATATATTACCAATATTATCCTCCAGCTGTCTTCCAACTAACATTAATCTTCCTAGACAACTCATTTCAGCCACAGTCACATCCATAAATCAACAGTAATAGTCACATTCATTGTAATGTGATTCCATCCAGTCCAACCATCACCACATATTTACACTGGACCTTATTAAACATTCTACATACACCCAGCATCTTCTCCACCTTCTCATCCCACGTTCCATCTCCCACCAACCTACATTTTGGTGCATTGGCTGAAGGGGCCTGGAGAGTTTTGGTTGTTGTACGCTTATTTGTCTCACAGTATGTTCCTGGGATGGTAGGGAGAAAGAGGACAAAAGTCAAGATGGGTCGCAGGGGTCCAGTGAGCTGGGGGTTCTGCTGGCAGGTCTTATGTGTTGACTTCTAATTTTTTAAAGAATCTCAGATGTGAGTTGCTCACTATTCTTCAGTGACTGGGTCACACTCATCAGCCCATACAAGGCTATTTGTTGTTCATTGCTCTTCATTTTCAGATTTTTCTTTTTACCTTTGAACCATTTCCCCTGCACACTCTCTCCTTGCCAGCCTTTTTTGTGTCTTGTACACCGTGGCCTCTAACCCACCACTGTTTCTTGGGAGAGATGGGCCAGGGTCAGAAGGAGAAGGCAAGGTTCTGGGCACAGGAGGCACAGAGGCCTCTGGGCTCCAGGGACAATTTACACAGGTGCTGCTCCCCATGGCCTTGGGCAGTGCTGGCATCCTGGGGTCACATGGAGGCATGTCCAGGGAGTAGCATTTCACTCTGCATTTCTAATAGTTCTCCTAGGAAATGAATTCACTTGGTTGTCCACATTAGAGGCCATTCCTGTCTGCATTTATTGGGTCTTTCCTTCTATGTTTTTATCCACAGTTTGGCCATTTGACACCAAGTCACCTGACTGAGCATGTTCTCAGGGAAGTCATGGGTACATTTTCATGTGATGTGTGAGTCAAGGATGGTGAGGAGACTCCCTTGACCTTGTCGTCTTTCAGGTCAACCTCTGATGGAAGGTTGTGAAGTGCAGGGATGGAGCTGAGCTGCAGGGGTGTGGCTTAGAGCAGCTGAACTTTAGGCATTGTGTTAACGTGAATGAGCCCACACACATGCTCTCACACTCAGTTACCTTAGCATGTGAGAGCCAGGAAGCCCTAGTCCTTATTTACAGAACCAGGTTCTAGGATTCCCTGTCCAGGACTCATCTTGCCTTTTCCAAGGTGGCCAGCTCAGGTGAGACAATGAAGGGAAAAATGTAGAAGAAACCAAGAAAAGCCTGGAAAAACCTAAATTAGCTTGTTAGATGGTGGCAGAGACCATGACTGCCTGATGAGTCCATGTCTCCTGCTGAGTCAGTGCCTGGAGCATCCTGGGGATCAAGACATGTTGCAGATTGAATTGAAGGAGACTGTTGCTCATGCCACCATGCTACAGCATTCAAATGCTGGCCAATGGAGCCATCCATGTGCTTCACTAGGAAGGGTTTGGGAGAGCCCACCCAAGACCTCCCCCACCCCAGCTTCAAAGCAAAGGTGTCAGGTGATAAACCTAAAGCCAAGGAAGCCGGGTCACTGGGGCTTCCACCTCAGTAAATCCTACTTGGGATGTCACCTGCCCACACACAAGATCTCAAGTCTTGTAACTTCACGGAGCCTCATTCACTCTCATTTACCCACCAGTGGTCACAGGGTGCCCCCCTGAGTCAGAGGAGGGTGCCCAGTCATGACAAAGCCATCACCAACCTTTATGCAGAGCTGGGGAGAAAGGACCAGGCATCATGAGCCAGCATGGCAATGATTAGGGCTAGCACCTGGTTGGAGGTTTCCATATGCCATGCCCAGGCACTGTTCTCAAGCCTTGCATGCATTACCTGACTGAATTGAATCATCACAACAACCCTACAGGGCTATATTACAAAAGAGGAAACTGAGGCACAGAGAAGCTGTGCACCTTGCCTAAGCCCTTCAGCAAAAAGCAACAGAACCAGGATTCAAACCCTGAGGATCTGGCACCAGAGCCCACATGTTTACCCACCTCACTGTGCCGCCTCTTTGTAGTGGTAAGGATGATAAAGGGGTTCTGCAGTGCTCTGGGAACACAGAAGGGACACCTACCATAGACCTGGGAGATCAGCAAGGAGAGAAATGTCGGAGTTATGAGCTGAAAAGTGGGAGGGGTATGAAGGCAATGAGGAGAGTAAAGAAATTCCCCAAGGGGAGGTGGTAACAGAACATGGAGCAGTGCACCCTGTTGAGAGACTCCTGCCCCGGTGCAGGCTTGAGACAGTGGTGCCACGCAGTGATGGTGGCTCAGTGATAAGCAATACATGCACAGATTCTGGACATGCTGGGGAAGCAGAGCATAGGGTCTCAGCAGCTAACAGGCAGAGAGAGGATTCCAGGAAGTTGCCCAGATCTGGCTGGCATCCTGGGTGCTGGGGGCATTCATGGGGTAGAGGGAGTAGAGACCACAGGGGAAGGACAAGTTTGGGGTCACTCCCTGCCTTCTACCTAGGACCCTTCTACCCCCAAATTTCCCACCAAGTTCAGAGCAAATCTGACTTGTGGTTTATAGTTTGTGTTGTTATTACCTGATGAAGTCAAGAGACTTGGTACAAACAAGTCATGCAATATCTCAGAATCCCCCAAAGGATTTGATTCTGACCCAGAATTGTATAGATGATGGAGACCCCTCTGAAAAGAGAGCAGAAAGGCACTCTCTAAGCCAAACTCATATAATGCATTGCCTTCCCCCCAGTGTGGGACATGACTCCTGGGAATGAGCCTCCCTGGCACCAAGGGATTACTACCATCACCAACTGGTGATGCAACTAGAAAAAGACCTTGAATAAAAGGGTGAAATGGTAAAGACACATGAGTTTATATGGCTAAGAGACTTCAAAATGAGTCAGGAGGTCATCAGAGGGGTCAGGCTTACGCACATCTCAGCAGGACCCCAGAAACACCCAAAGTAGATACAACCCCAGGTACTGGTGCTCCTGAGGACTAGAGACACCCAGGTTCTATGGTAATGACAGATGGCTCTAGAGTTCAGTGCCTTGCCAGTGGGCCCCACTTTGGAATTTGTGCTCCTGAATGTGATGGAGTTGGACTCAGATGTGACCTCTTTACACATACCTCTTCTGTCACTTTTACTGAACCTGTGGTTGGTGCTGGGGTTTGTGTATGCTCAGGAGACTTGAATCTCTGGTCAGTCCATGTGCTATCTGGGCCCTGAGCCCCAGCAGAGTTGCAACACCTAGTCTCCAGTTCATTGGACTTATCCAGGTCAGCTGATGGGAAGGTGAGAATGGCCAACAACCACACCAGGGTACCAAGAATATCTACAACTGCAAGCAGGAGAATCATATCCATCAGCCATGTGGGATCTAAGCCCAATCTCAATTTAGAGATGGAGTGGACATCACCATCCCAAGGTCCACAGGATGGAGGAATATAATATGGATTGGACTGGATTTGCTGGTATTTTACTATAGAACTGTTGTGACTCTAGCAATGGAAGTATTATATCATTGATGTGGAGATGGTGGCCACAGGAGTAGCTGAGGGTAGAGAGAGGGAGGAAGAGATGTCATATGGGGGCATTTTCAGGACTTGGGGTTGTCCTGAATGATATTGCAGGGGCAGATGCAGTACATTGTATATACTGTCATAACCCACTGGATGGACTCGGGGAGAGTGTGAACTACAATGTAAACTGTGGTCCATGCGGTGTGGCAGTGCTCCAGGGTGTATTCACCAAATGCAGTGAATGTGCCTTACTGATGAAAGGGGATGTTGATGTAGGAGGAGTGGGGGGTGGGGGGTAGGGAGTGGGTTATATGGGAACCTCTTATGTTCTTCAATGTAACATTTTGTGTGATCTTTTTTTTTTAAAGACAATAATTTTAAAAATAATAAAAGAGAGCAGAAAGGGAAGGATCGGGACAGTTTGATGACCATATGTCCTAGACACACATATTATTTATGATGTTCATGGCAGTGAGGACCAGAGATTTTCCAACTATCACAGAGTTCCTGGAGTTTACACAGATTCCAGGTTACCTAATTGTGCACACCTGCAAAAGGGTATATGCCATAAGGACACAATAGCAACTTGGGATTTACCAATAAATTACCAATAATGTCCCAAAACAACCACTACTCATAGACCATCTCTATGAAGATGATTGGACTTTCCAGCAATTCCACCTTAATATAACTAAAATTCCTAGCATGGATGGGGGATGTGCAACTATTCTAAATGGTGCTTTTTTTTTTCCCTTTCTTTAAAATATTTTATTGGCTTTTTTAAAAAGATACATAGATCACATAAAATGTTATATTAAAAAATGTAAGAGATTCCCATATACCCCACTCCCTACCCCACCCCCCACTCCTCCCACATCAACAACCTCTTTCATTAATGTGGCACATTCATTGCATTTGATGAGTTCATTTTGGAGCACTGCTACACAGCATGAATTATAGTCTACATTGTAGTTTACACTGTCTCCCAGTCCATTCAGTGGGTTATGGCAGAATACCTAAGGTCCTGCATCTGTCCCTGCAATATCCTTCATGACAACTCCAAGTCCTGAAAATGCCCCCATATCACACCTCTTCTTCCCTTTCCCTGTCCTTAGCAATTCCCGTGGCCACTGTCTCTACATCAGTGATACAATTACTTCCATTACTAGAGTCAAAACAGTTCTATAGTAGAATATCAGTAACTCCACTCTAATCCATATTTTATTCCTCCATCCTGAGGACCATGGGATGGTGATGTCCACTCCACCTCTAAATTGACAAGGGGCTTAGATCCCACATGACTCTAAATGGTGTTTTATTGATTGCTCATGATTCTTAAGATATTAATTTTAAGATTTTGATCCTTAATAGATGCTAATTTTTCATTTTAAACATGTGCAGTAACTGCAGGGCACCTGGTGACCTTTTGGACATACTCATCTCCATACTCAATGCTTCAACTGAGGCTTACACAGTGGATATGATTATCCACTGCTTTGGAGAGAACACAGAAGAATATTTTTTATATTCCCTTCTAAGTTTTCCTTACTCACCTGTAGAATAATAAACTTAGAATAAATCATCCCTACATTGCCTTTCAACTCTAAACTTACTAAAGTCCTATACATTAATAAAATTGGCAAAGAGTAGGGTTATTTATTTATATCATGATACTTTTGTACCCAACTTGAAGATCAGATACCAGATTAGGATTAACAGCAGTTTGTCTTTGACAAGGCTAGAGCTAAATGACTCATTTGTGTTTTATTTGGGCAGTCATACTTATAAACTAAAGAGATCAGTCTGTTACTATTGCCTTTGACTTTGGGGGATAACCAGTAGGAAGATTTCAAGGTGGGTCAAGAAGTGGGAGCTCAAGAAATTGGCTTCATGGCACCCAAAGTTTGGTAAAAGCCTACATGTAGCACAAAGGGTGAAGTCTTCCTCCACTTGAGACACTATTTAACTTATTCTTGAAAGTATGATTTAAAACACCATGAGCAATATGGAGGAGGCTCTCAGGAGGTAACTCTTAGGCACTCAAATGTGGCCACTCTGTAAGGCAAACTCAGCACGTAAATGCATTACATTCCCCCCAGCGTGAGACATGACTCCCAAAGATGAGCCTCCCTGGTGCTGAGGGATTTTATCTTGGGTAAGAAGCAGAAGTGTAAATATGGCAACAAGATATCTACTCAGAGAGAGTGTGGGGTAGTAGCTGAAGCTTTCTATGGCCTCCAAGAAGTACGTGAGAGAAGTTGGGGTTTTCTGCATGCTCAAGAAGTGCCAGGACCTGTGGTTGGCACTGGGGTTGGTGTATACTCAGGAGACTTGAATCTCTGGACTGTCCATGTACCAACCAGGCCCTGAGCCTCAGCAGACTTGCAACTCCTACCCTATGGTTTATTGAGGTTACCCCAGTTAGCGAACAGTGAGGTGAAGAAGGTCAACCACTACACCAGGGAGACAAGAGTACCTACAACTGCAAGCAAGAGAATTGCACCCATCATCCATGTGGAATCTAAGCCCCGTCTCGATATAAACATGGAGTGGACATAACTATCCCAGGGTCCAGAGGATGGAGGAATAGAATATGGATTAGAGTGGACTTACTGATATTCTACTATGGAACTATTGTAATTAGTAATGGAAGAACTTGTAGCATTGATGTGGAGAAAGTGGCCACTATAGCTACTGAGGGTAGAGAGAGGGAAGAAGAGATATGATGTGGGGGCATTTTCGGGACTTGGAGTTGTCCTAGGTGGTACTGTGGGGTAGATACTGGACAGTGTATGTATTGCCATGGTCCACTGGGTGGACTGGGGAAGAGGGTAAACTACAATGTAAACCATTATCCATGTGGTGCAGCAGTGCTCTGGAATGTATGCACCAAGTGCAGTGAATGTACCATAATGATGGAGGAGGTTGTTGATTTGGGAGGAATGGGGGGAAGGGGAGGGGGTTATGTGGGGACCTCTTATATTTTTTTAATGTAACATTGATAAAAAAGAGTGAGAGAGAAAAGAAGAAGGAGAAGGAGGAGGAGAAGGAGAAGGAGAAGAAGAAGTGCCAGGCAGCTGGCTGAGGGAGAAAAGGGCTGGTAAATCTGAAGGTGGTGTAGACAAGGTGACAGAACAGAAAGCTACATAAACCCTTTACCTGGGAAGCAGACAGCCAAGGTCCTCAGCTGGGAGCAAGGACACCAAGAACCAGACTCGTGATGGTGAGGTCAGATGCCACAAGTATTCTGATGCCAGACCCACCCCCCCAACACACACACACACAGTTGCTGAGACACCATGTGTGTACCCAGAACTTAGATGGCAACCCAAATTAAATCAGGCAATGGGGAAAGATAAACTCTGAGATTGGCTGAATTGAAATTACTCATGTGGTGAAGGGGAAGAAAAATGCAATTGAGATACAGAAAAATAAAGAGACTTATGATCAACATGAAGAAGTAAGTTCATGTAGAAAGACTTCTTTCCTGTTTCAAACACATAGAAATAGTAGATAAGCTGTAACTACACACCATTAACATGGAATTTTGGAGGATAAGACTAGAAAAAAGGATAATGATATCTTTTAACTTCATACTCTATGTTAATAATCCATGCTAAAATTTTAAGGGAGCCACTAAAAGAACAAAATTAGAAAGTAGTCTTACCCAAATCAATAGAGATGAAAAATGATTGAAGTAATTGAGATCATTCCAATGGGCACAGGAGGAAGGAATAAAGAAATAAGGAAAGAGCATGGAAAGTAGACTAGAAAAATAATATAGTAAAATAAATCCAAAAATATGAGTCATCATAATGGTTTAAATTCATTACACTCATCTGTTAAAAGGCAGATACCATCAAATTGAATTAAACAAACTTTAGTGCTTTGCAACTTATGAAAGCCATACATAAAGTACACAAAGAAAAATACCAGGCAAACACCAACCAGCAGAAGGTTGTTGCATTATGTTGGACATAGATGTGGAAAGAAAATGCATTAATAGGACTTGGGTTAACATCTGCCATAAAAACAAAACCAGGAAATCTATGAATTGACTTTTGTCAGGCCTTGGATTAATTCCTGAAAGAAAGGAGCCCAACAAATGAGTCCTAAAATCACTCTGGTTTTCTGTCTGTTAGGTGATTTCTGGACTGTAGTCACAGAGAAAGGAAGCCCCAAATGAGCTTAGCAGCCTTGCTGAGATGATGAGATGGGAATAGGGAAATATGAGTTTAGGGGTAGAGTATCTAAAAAAGAGGAGGTATGCAGAAAAAGAACCCCCAAGGTCTCCAGAATGGGCCTTTTAAATTTGTGCTGTGTATTAGGCAATGTATATACAGAGTGTAGCTCCAGATGGCAAAGGTGGTTTTTAAGCAGAACAATGCTTAGAGCTCACAGAAGGCAGGGAAATGTTCAACTAGAAACAGGCAGAGTAGAGGGTTCTTGTTGACCACATGGAGCATTCAGTGGAAACTTAAGAGGGCTTTTGCCATGGTTCTAGAGCTAAACTATATCCCTAGAGTGAAGGCTACTTTAGGCTCTGTGGCCCACCACCTGTTTTACTTGTCACCCGTTTAAAAGTTGTTGAAAAAGGTCAAAAATAGAATGATGTTTCATAACAAATGAAAATTATAGTAGATTCATATTTCAGTGTCCCCACAGAGTTTTATTAAAACACTGCTATGCCCATTGGTGTACATAGTATCCATGTCTGCTTTCATGCTCTAATGGCTGAGTTGAGTAGTTGTGACAGAAACCATATGGCCCACAAAGCCTAAAATATTTACTATATGACTCATTAAAGAAAATGTTTGCTGATGTCTGCTCTACACCCTCCTTAGCAAAGCTAAAAAAGCGTGATGTTAAAGATAATGTTAAAAGAAAATGTGAACATAATGAGGAGAGAAAGGGAAGATTTAAAACAGAACCAGATAGAATTTCTAAATAAAAATATGTTATCTGAAATAAATTAAGTGAATGGACTTTCATCATATTGGTCAATTTCTGTGAATGTTGCATGTGTATTTGGGAAAAAAAGATGTATTTGGGGGAGGCATTACAGAGTTTGATTCATATCAATAATATCTAATTTGAGTGTGTTTCTATAATATTACATATATAGTTTGTCCACATGACCAGTCCTACACTGAGAATGATGATAAATTCTCCTTTTTGATCCTTTTACTTTTAACTTACCTGTATCATTATATTTTAAGTGAGATTCTTATGGATAAAATATAGTTGGGTCAAGTGTTTTGTTGGTTTGTTTTACCCATTCTGACTATTTCTGTCTTTTAATTGTTGTTTTAGAGCATTTACATTTAATGTAATTATAGATATATTTGGATTTAGGTCTACCGCTTTATTATGTTTTATGTTTGCTCCCTCTGGCTATTTTTGACTGTTTTAATGTAGTTATTATGCAAACAATATTTTCACATAAATTTTAAAAAATATATATAATTCCAGAACCTTAACAGACAGCTACTTTAATTTTTCCATATTTGTCTCCATTCTTCATATCATCTTAGTACTTTAACAGTATTTGATGTCTAATGGGATTCAAGGTCATAGATTAAATCCAAGCAGGGACAGTATAGGGAAAACACTATGATCCTCATAAGTCAGTCCTCTTAATTGCCTAAAATGTCTTGTTATAATCAATATTATTGAAATATATTCATAAACCATACAGTCCTTCTAACGTGTACAATCAGTGGCATTGGGTGTAATCACAGAATCTGCATTCAACACTTCAATCAATCTTAGAGCATTTTCATTACTCCAAAACAAAAACAAAAAACAACAAACCAAAACCCTACCCTTTAGTTGTTACCTTTCAATCTCTCTATGTGTCAATATTTCAATTTAGGTCTACCATTTTAGTATTTGTGTTATGCTTGCACCCTCTGGCTTTTGTTCCTTTGTTTCCCCTTCCATGTCCACTTTTGGTTTAGTTGAAGAAAATTCATAAAGAAACTACTAAAATATTATACAGATACAGTCAAAATCACAATAGACAAGCTAAGATGGATAAATTAAAACAGGCTATATCTGTTTGTATAATTTGTTTCTCTATGAATTACAAAATTTATACTGAACTTTTCACACTTTAGTTAAAGTGTTTTATCCCTTCAATTGGAAAATAGAAACTTTACTACCCAATAGTTGCTTTACTCTCCCTTTTATACTATAGTTATCTTATAAATTAATCTATAAAATTTGAAAACCCTATCAGAAAATGTTACATATTTTGCTTTCAACCCTCAATCATGTTTTAACAAAGTCAAGAGAAGACCCAAGTCTATTATATTTATGCAGATATTTAGCATTTCCATGAACCTTCTTCATTCTTGATGTACCAACTTTCCTTCTGCTATCATTTTGTTCTGTCTGAAAAATATCCTCCACCAATTTCTTTTTGAGCAGATCTGCCGGTAATAAATTCTCTAAGTTTTCCCTTTTTTGTGAAAGTCTTTATTTCACCTTCCCTCCTAAAGAATTCTCTTGCTGGATATAGAATTCTGGGTTGACCTTTCTTTTACAATACTTTAAAAAATGTGTGCCACTTTCCTCTAGCCTTGCTGTTTTCTGATGAGAAATCTGCTGTCATTCAAGTAGTTTTTCTCCTATAGGTAATGTATTGTTTTCTTCTGGCAGCTCTCAAGATTCTTTCTATGTTTTCAGTTTTCAACAGTTTGATCCTAATGTGCTTGGGCATGTGTTTCTTTGTGTTCATTCTATTTGGAGGTTGCTCAGCTTCTTGAATCTGTGTTTTATACTTTTTATCAATGTTGAGATGAATTTGCCCTTATATCATCAAATATTTTTCAGCTTCACTTTCTTTCTCCTCCTCCTTAGGGATTTTTATGACCTAAGTGTTAGATCTTTTGTTGTTGTCCACAGGTTCTTTCAGTCTATTTTCTCTGTTGTTCAGATTGGATCATTTCTACTGATCTGGAAGGTCACTGAGTCTTTCCTCCTTCATCTCCATTCTGTTATTGGCTGATTCAGTGAGACCTTTTAATATCAGTTATTGGGTTTTTTCAGTTCTAAAATTTCCATGTGGTTCTCCTTTATATTTTCTATTTATTTGCTGAGAATTTCTATTTTTCTCATTGGTTTCAAGAATGTTTGTAATTGGTTCTTAGAATATTTTTGTAGTAGCTACTTTAATGTGTCTGTCAGATGTGGCATGCTGAATAATGACCCACAAAGATGTCCATGTACTAATTCCCAGAACCTGTGAATATGTTACCTTACATGGCAAGAGGGAGGTTACCCTGGATTATATGAGTGGGCTTCATGTAATCACATAAGAGGAAGGCAGGATTTAGAGTGAGAGGAGTTATGGTAATAGAAGTAGAGGTTGGAGTGCTGCAAGGCCACAAACCAAAGGAATGTGAGTACCCTCCAGAAGCCAGGAAAGACGGTCAGCCCCCAGCCCCTCCAGCAGGAATGCATCCTGTGACACTTTGATTTTAGCCCAATGAGACTGGTTTTTGGTTCCTAACCTCCAGACTTGTAAGATAACAAATTTGCATTGTTTTAAGTCATTAAATTTGTAGTAATTTGTTACAGCAGCAATAAGAAACTAATGCATAGGATAGTTCTGATATCTGTCACCCCTTCATCACTTCTGTTGATTTTTTTCCCATGTGAGTTAAGATTGTCCTGATTGTTTATATGCCTGGTAATATTGGATTGTAAACTGGATGTTTCGAATATTATGTTGTGTGACTCTATGCCTTGTTTAAATCCAATGAAGAAAAGGTATTCTGTGTGGTTAGGGTCAGGCCATAAGTTCTAGCCCTTCTGTTGTCCGTGATTCTGATGAGAGTTGAGTTTTCAATACCTTTGCAGTGCTATTTGGGTCTGTCTCACGTGTGGCCACCCAGTGGCCAGAGCCACAGTGCTGGTCTGTTCTGTCATCAGAATGTTTGCTGTGCTGGTGAGGATCAGCATGTGCATGTGCACAACAGCATGTGCAGTTTAAAGATGGGCTCAGGAGTTCACAAATAACATTATGGGGTTGCTTTCCAGAGCTCCTCCCTCACCACAGTCTCACTGGTGCTTTCCATGGTCCTGGGATTCTCACTTTTTTCCTCCAGGCCAGAAACCTGGAGCTTTAGTTGCCCTGCTTTATTGCGGACTTCTGCAACTGCAGCCTCAGCTGAGGCCAAACTGCAGGAGAAGCAGAAAAGCAGCAATGGAGGTTGGTCCCACCCTGTTAGGATCACAGCTTTACCAATTGGAGAGGAAGATTTCCTTCCCTCTGAATTAAAAATATAAGGGTGTTGATGTAGGTAAATGGCAAACACGATGTGGCCTTTCCAAGAAGATATGGCACCTGGTTCAGTGGCTGCTGATAGGGACGCAAAGTGACAGCTGTACTGTAGCTAGTGTTATGGCACAAAGATGCTGAGAGCGTCATGATACAGCACTGTTTGGTAAAAAAAAATTGGTTTTGTCAAACTCACAAAGGGTTGTTTTTTAAAATTATAAAGCTTCCATTAAAAATCATGCAGAAGTTTTATTCAAACAAAATTAGACATAGGTATATAAGCACACAATTACGTCCATTGTTTAATTTCTAATCCAGATTCTATCACTGGATTACTCTGTGACCTCATGTAAACCTCTTCATGTTTTTCAGTGTGTGAGTGCGTGTTTTTAACTTGCCAGTGCCTTTGCCTGGAAAAGGCAGATACGCCATGAGAAACTCTGTTAACAGGTGCTGAGCACCTGCAAATTGCGGCGCTTCCACCTGTGAGAGTCCCAGCTGAGGCCCTCAGCGCCCACTTCCCCATCTCTAAAACAGCGTCTACGTGTCCCAGGGTTGTTGTGAGGGTTTAATGAGGTAATTCAGACAGAGGGTGTAGAGTGGGGCCAAGTGCTCGTCAGGCATCCAGTGCATGCCACCTCATATATCCCAAAATATGGAAGAAAGTAAGTCCATTTATTTAAGTTTTTTTTTTAAGATTTATTTTTTATTTATTTCCCCTTCCCACCCCTCCCCCTCGCCCCCGTTGTCTGCTCTCTGTGTCCATTCGCTGTGTGTTCTTCTGTGTCCGCTTGTATTCTCGTCAGTGGCACCAGGAATCTGTGTTTCTTTTTGTTGCATCATCTTGCTGCGTCAGCTCTCCTTGTGTGTGGCACCACTCCTGGGCAGGCTGTGCTTTTATTCGCATGGGGCAGTTCTCCTTACGGGGCATACTCCTTGCCCATGGGGCGCCCCTACAGGGGGGACACCCCTGCATGGCACGGCACTCCTTGCCTGCATCAGCGCTGCACGTGGACCACCTCTCCACCTGGGTCAGGAAGCCCTGAGTTTGACCCCTGGACCTCCCATGTGGTAGGTGGACGCTCTATCAGTTGAACCAAATCTGCTCCCTTATTTAAGTTTTGAATATGTTACCTCATGGAACTAGAGTGGATATCAGCTATTCCTGAACAAGCTATTCATAAATATGGGAGAGACTACATGAATAAGACCCTGACAAGTGGTTTTCCTATGTGGCCTCAGACAAGCAGGTAATTTGTAATATAAATTCTCTGTAATGAAAAGAATCTAGGATTGAAAAAGATAGTGAACCTAGAGAGAACCAAACAGTAGATGATAAAGAGGGGGAAGAACACCCAAGAAATATAGGGATTTTTAAAAAGACAGTTGTCTTTTCTACAATTAGAGAATCTCATGGAATTTTCAGGAAAAAAATAAGAAAGAAGTGAGAGAAAGAATACAACCCTTTTTAGAAAGAGATTACTCATGTTGTCTTCTGCTTCAGGGTAGCATGCACTTCTTTTCAATGTGCTAAGTGTTTTTTGGGGGGTATTAGTTTTCTAATTAAAAAGCAAAAAATAGGGACTCTCAGGAGGACATGGTGATGGTCAAAAACACATTCCAGTGATCCCACAATTGCCTTCTCAGAATCCACAATGTGCAAGTAGTGGGCAGGCGCAGTATCCTTCAAACACCTCCCAGCACATCCCTGAACGAGCACAAAAGCTTGCCTCAACCGTGAACCAGTTGCGATTCAGAAGCACTTGCAGGAACCCCTGTGTCTCAACCTGTCTCCAAGCCACTCAATAACACCCAGGAGACGGAGCAGTCCCAACCACCAGCATCTGGAAGTGATCCTGGAAAGGAACTGGAATCAAAATCGAAAGAAGAAAACCCAAAAGGTGATGGGCTTTGGAGCGTTTTGAAATTGGTTATCCTCTGGGTAAAGGAAAATTTGGTCATAATTATTTGGCAAGAGAAAAACAGCAACTTTATCCTGGCTCTTAAATTATTAATTAAAGCTCAGCTGGAGGGAAGTGTATGCGGCTCAAATAATAGAGCATCTGCCTACCAGATGGAGGGTCCAGGGTTCAATACCCAGGGCCTCCTGACCCGTGTGGTGAGCTGGCCCACGTGCAGTGCTACCGCATGCAAGGAGTGCTGTGCCACACAGAGGTGTCCCTGCATAGGGAAGCCCTACACACAAGGAGTGAGCCCCACAAGGAGAGCTGCCCCATGCGAGAAAAGTGCAGCCCACCCAGGAGTGGTGCCGCACACACGGAGAACTGATGCAGCAAGATGATCCAACAAAAAGAAACACAGATCTCCAGTGCCACCTGACAAAACAAGCAGACACTGAAGAACACACAGAGAATGGACACAGAGAGCAGAGACGATTGGGGGAGGGGAAGGGGAGAGAAATAAATAAAATAAATCTTTAAAAAAATAAAAAAGCTCAGCTGGAGAAAGCAGGACTTGAGCATCCAGTGAGCAAAGAACTAGATATACAGTGCCACCTTAGGCATCCTAATATTCTCAGACAATATGGTTATTTCCATGATGCTGCCAGAGTTTACCTAATTCTAGAATATGCACCTCTTGGAGCAGTCTATAGAGAACTTCAGAAGCTTTCCAAATTTAATGAACAGGGAACTGCTTCTTATAGCACAGAATTGGCAGGTGCACTGTCATTCAAAGAAAGTTATTCATAGAAACATCAAGTCAGAGAACCACTCCTCACGTCAGGTGGAGAGTTTACGATTGCAGATTTTGAGTGGTTGGTACATGCCCCACCCTCCAGGACAACCACTTTCTGTGAAACCTTGACTCCTTGCCTCCTGAGATGATGGAAGGCCGAATGCATGATGAGAAGGTGGATCTCTGGACCCTGGGAGTTCCCTGCTCTGAATTTTTAGTTGGGAAACCTCCTTCCGAGGCAAACACATACCAAGAGACCTACCGCAGAATATCAAGGGTAAATTTTACATTTCCTGGCTTTGTAACAGAGGGGGCCAGGAACCTTATTTCAGAACTGCTGAAGCATAATCCAAGGTGAAGTACTAAAAGAAGTACTTGAACGCCCCCCGGATCACAGCTAAATCATCAAAACTACTAAGTAGCCAAAAAGGCAGAGAATCAACAAGCCAACAATCTTAAGACTGCATGGGGAGAATTCTTTGAGCTAGAGGGGGGCTGCTTTATAATCTGGGAGGAAAATCCTACTGAAATTTAATCAGCTGCCTGCATTCATCTAGAGCCTCCAGAAAAAATCTTACCTCTTTTCCTGAGTAGGCAGAAGCTTCTACTATTTCTATTCAGAAAGCTCCCCTTCACTAAACATGCTACTCTGGAGTGAAAACAGCTGTGAGAATCGTGCTAATTTCACACAGCCTCATGGCAGGGCTCAACTGCAGCTGCCCCCCCAGCCCACGCAGGGTGAGGAATCTTGTGGAAGAAACACCGAGACTGGTTGTGGCAGTGACGGCGTCCCGACTTGATCAGTTAAAGGGCTGTGCAATAATCTTCCAAGTACCTGAGGGTGAGGGTCGTTTACGTAGGGACCAAACCTAGCAAAGCTCTTAGAATGAATACGTGTTTCTTTATTTACATTTAAAATAAAGAATTTTGCACAGAACAAAAAGAAGCATGAAATCAATCTTTTAAAGAATCAATTTGTTCTTCTGCTCTAACTTTTCCATCTTTTAAATTCGTATTCATTTATATATCATGTGATAGCCAGGCCCTGGGCCTCAATAGACTTGCAGCTCCTACACTCTAACCATGTTAGCTCCACTCAGCTAACATGGAGCTGAAGAAGGTCAACCACTACACCAGGGAGCCAAGAGTGCCTACAACTGAAAGCAGGAGGAGTGCATCCAGCATCCATGTGGAATCTAAGCCCCCTCTTGGTATAGATGTGGAGTGGACATGGCCATTCTAGGGTCCACAGGATGGAGGAATAGAGTATGGATTAGAGTGGACTTACTGATATTCTATTCATGAACTATTGTGATTAGTAATCGAAGAAAATGTGGCATTGGTGTGGAGAAAGTGGCCATGGTGGCTGCTGGGGGTAGGGAGTGGGAGGAAGAGATGAGATGTGGGGGCATTTTCAGGACTTGGAGTTGTCCTGGGTGGTGCTGCAGGGACAGTTACTGGACATTGTATGTCCTCCCATGGCCCACTGGGTGGACTGTGGGAGAGTGTGGGCTATGGTGTGGACCATTGACCATGAGGTGCAGCGGTGCTCAGAGATGTATTCACCAAGTGCAATGAATGCCTCATGATGATGGAGGAGGTTGTTGTTATGGGGGGAGGAGTGGGGTAAGGGGGGTGGAGGGTATATGGGGACCTCATACTTTTTTAATGTAACATTAAAAAAATAAAGACAAAAAAACCACAAAACTCATACATGAAATAAACAAGATTCTTTAGTTTTAAAACTTCCTTGTTGTTATCAAATGAAGTGGACCAAAAACTATTTTATAACTTAAAAGAAATTGAGGGAATTAAGAAATCAGCGGGCTAAATCACTTTGTGGTTTTTTTCCTAGTTTTGAACACAAAATATTTTAAAGAGATGGTACCCAAAGTTATTAAGTAGTAAAATATTAGCATTCTGCAAAGAGGTCACAGTAAATATACTTTTATCCAGATATTAAATTCTACTGAAATGCTTCGGCTGAGATTTTAACCGAGAAAATTTCCTCACATACACCAAAGTACAAACAGGAGATTATAAATATTCACAAAGAGAAAGCCCTATTAATTGGGGTCCTTTTTAAACCTCTTTTAAATGCCACTGCCTTAATTCCCACCAGTAAAAATAATCCTGAGGGACACAGCATTTTCATTTATAAACCAAAAGCATAAAAATTCCTCTGCAATCAGGAAATGATTCAGTATTTTGGAGTTTGATTTCAATTCATTAGGTGAAAGTAATAAATTAAAGTAACATATTAGTAGGATTTTTTATCAACAAATATATATATATGTTTCTCTCTATTAAATGAGACAGATTAACATTGAATAGCAAATATGAATGATTTTATTCATTTTTAAAATTTTTATTTAGTAGCATATATACAACCTACAATTTCCCCCTTTAACCACATTTAATGATGTGCTTCAGTGAGGTTAATTACATTCAAAATGTTGTGTAACTATCACCATCATCCATTACCACTTTTTCATCACCCCCAACAGAAATTCTGTGTCAATTAAGCTTAAACACCTCCTTCTCTAGCCCTCACCTACCCCTAGTAATCTGTGTTCTAGTTTCTGAATCTATGAATTTGCTCACTCTACTTCTCTCATATCAGTGAGATCACACAATATTTTTCCTTTTGTGTCTAACTAATTTCACTCAGCATGAGATCCTCAAGCTTCATCTATGTCACAGGTATCAGAACCTTTTCCTCTTCATGTCTGGATAATATTACAGCGAATGTGTATACCACATTTCCTTATCTAGTCATCTGTTAATAAGACACTTGGGCTGCTTCCACCTTTTAGCAATTTTGAATAATGCCTCTATGAAATCGGTGTGCAAATATCTCTTTTTTTTTATTTTTTTTATTTATTTTATTTTTTTATTTTTTTAAAGATTTATTTATTTATTTAATTCCACCCCCCTCCCCTGGTTGTCTGTTCTTGGTGTCTGTTTGCTGCGTCTTGTTTCTTTGTCCGCTTCTGTTGTCGTCAGCGGCACGGGAAGTGTGGGCGGCGCCATTCCTGGGCAGGCTGCTCTTTCTTTTCACGCTGGGCGGCTTTCCTCACGGGCGCACTCCTTGCGCGTGGGGCTCCCCCACGCGGGGGACACCCTTGCGTGGCACGGCACTCCTTGCGCGCATTGGCACTGCGCATGGCCAGCTCCACACGGGTCAAGGAGGCCCGGGGTTTGAACGGCGGACCTCCCATATGGTAGACGGACGCCCTAACCACTGGGCCAAAGTCCGTTTCCCTCAACACACTTTTTGAAGGAAAATATTTTCTAAGAGGCATTGAAAGTTACTTTCCTAGGACCAGAAAATCAACCTCATGTTCATTTTGAAAAAGCTGTTTACTTTCTCCCAAATATTATTCCAAATACGTGTTTCTACAGACAGGGGTCAGGATGGACCAGTAACATTCTATAGAAAAAACCATTTTTATAGACACTGAAAATTTTAATAGGGGAAAAAAAGCTCACATTTATCTAGATGTGGATCTGTTCCGTGGGAAGATTTCAGCATTCAAAGTGCAAAGACAAAACGACAGTGGCTTTCTTTCCCACACAAAATATTGACAATCTTCCCTTATAGCCTGTTCTTAATTAGTGTCGGGATCCAAGTAGATGGCCTCCTGACCTTTAGAATTAGGGCTCCACTGGACAAGGTAAGGAGGGAGCAGAGTCAAGCATTAGAATGAATTCAACTTTAGAATAATAAACTGGCTATGAACCCAACCAAACCCCACAATCCAGCCAGAGGTCCATTAAAGATAAATACAAGTTTTAGTATCATATTTACAAGGTTATGCCACTTAACACTATTAAGAGCTGATCAATCCAAATTAAAGCTAAGCATATTTCCACTACTAGTTCCAACCTCAGCCTATCCCATTTTTTGAAGGCTCCATGTTCTAGCTCAATTCAAAATGAGGAAGGGACACTTGATGCTTCCAAGTTCTCAGAAGGAGCCATCCTATACCCTCTGTCCAATTCTTTCTTTACTTTACCCCCCCACCCTGAGACAAGTCAGTCTTACCAAAGAGGTAAGGTTTCTGTCATTGTCTCACAGAAATTATTCTAAATGACACCCGAGCAAGGTCATTCCATGAGCAGCATTTGGCTTTAAGTCAAAGGGACACTCCCATCTCCTGCTTCCTCCCCCAAAAGAGGCTCAGTGAGTTCCATACTATCTATCCCTTCCACCCCTGCAAAAGATCGCCACCTAAAAGCTCCCAACAACAACCAGCACAAGGTGTGGGTGTTACACTTGAGGAGAAAAAGGGAGATATAGTTTTAATAAAACCCCCAGGCACGATTAAATTTGATTAAAAGCCTGGAGAATGCTAAAAGTAGTAATGAGTAAAGGGGGCTGCAGAGCAGAGAATACAGGTGCACCCTTTTTGCAGTCAGTAATGCTGGGGAAGTAACAGGCTGATGTAACTTCACTTGAGCATTGGAGAAGCAAAGAAGTTGCCTTGTCGTCCTAGGTTGGTGGCAGACTTACTTTTGCTCCCAAATCTGGGAGTGTTCTTGGTGAGGGTTGAGCGGACTCTCTGCGTCAGGGAGCTAGACGAAGGAGTCTTGAGGAGCTGATGCTCAGGAGTGGTCACAGGCCCCAGTAAACTCACTTTGACATCTGGTGTCTGTGGTGTTGAAAAGGCATTGGTGTTTTCAATGACATGCATAGGGTCAATGTTCTCTTGCTCCACCATCATGAACTGACTCCAATAGTCCAGAGGCAGTGAAAGCAGGGCTCCACCACCTTGGGTTGACGCTTGATGTCTTGTAACATTACCACCGGGTCTGGATTGGGCACAGCATGGGCAACTATTGTAGGACCAAAGACTTTAGCCAGATTGGCAACATCCATTTTCGTGTGTGGGCTCTGAGCCACTCTCTGCAAGTGAATCATGAGGATAGCTAATGTGTCCCTGTTGGCTTGGGGCAGTTCACCCACAGCCTGGTACATGGCGGCTATGCTGTTGTCTTCATCCGTGATTTCTGCTGCTGCCATAAAGGTCTTATTTAGCCGGAAGGTCAGAAGGGGTTCTTTGAGGTTTCGAAGGAAGTCTTTCAGAAGGCTACAGATAGCATGGATGTCATCCACCTTGCTGAGGAGGGGTGCAGTTTTCACTCGAAGGAATTTCTCTTTCAGCTCTTTTACTGTCCGGTCACAGCCTGAGATCCTATACAGGCCTGTCTCTGAAAGCCCTCTCTGTTCAATCTCATTTACGCAGTGGACAACAATAGAGGGGATCATTGGTGAAGTCTGGGACACAAAATCTGCCAGCATTCCCTCTCCAATCTTGACAGGTGTTCCTATCAGGGTAGGAATGCAGGGAAGGGGACAGCGGTCCCGACATTCCGGATGAGAGACTACACGACAGTCTCGACACTTCAGGGACAGCTTGCCAAATTTGATCCGCTTTCCACATGGAACACATGATTCTGGTTTAATAACCGTCTTAGAGACAAAGTCATGCAAGCGCATCCCTCCATTACTCTGTGGAGTGTCGGAACTGTCTGTCTCAGTTTTGGGCTCCAGCCGCCTGCTGCTCAGGGTGGAGTCACTGTTCCAAGGCTGTAGAGTACCTGTTTTCCTTCGGCTCCTCGTCCAATATGGCACAGTTTCGATAGTGGATACAGCTTCGATGGGCCCACCATCATTGGGAACAGTCACTGTAGTTTTTGCAACTATGGATTCATTCCCCTGGTCTACTGTAGAGCCAATGGAACGAGTTTTCTTTATAGGTCCAGGTGGGCCATCAATAAACTGTCGGCTATTAGAGCGCCTCTTTTCTCTCTTCTTCAATTTGAAAGTCTTCACCAATGAAGAATCCCAATCCAGTGATTCATCAGTCTTGTCAAAGCTGATATCTGATAAAATGGAACCAGATTCATCAATGGTTGACAGTCTTTTGTTCCCAGCATTGCCGCTAGATGGTTGGCCCCTGTTGAGAAAAGCCAAAGCTGATTTTTGTTCTTCACTGAGTTGAATGCTGCCAGATGTGTCACACATGAGCATCTCTCGAATCAGCTGAATCTGTCGTTCCAGCTTTTCACAGTCAGCCTCAGCTCGCTGTCTCCGTTTGATCTCTACATCCACCTGATTGCGTGCATGCTTCAGCTTAACGTCCAGAGCACTACGCTCAGTCTCTGCCTTCATCAAAAGATCCTTGTATTTCCCCAGCTCTTGGTCTGTTCTCTGCCACTTTTTACAGAATTCCTCAAAGTCCTTTGCCAACTGGATGAATTGGAGTTCATTGCCTTCACTGAGAATCTCCACCCGGCGCACAAGCTGCTCAAACAGATATCGCAAATTCAGCATCGTGGTGGTCTCCATCTTTCTCTTCTCCGCAGGCCCCCACGCTCGCTTCGCCCGGGTCCACCTGGCCCTACCTGGGGCCGCCTTCCACTGCCCCACGCCCGGCAACCAATGGCCGCAAATATCTCTTCAACCCCTGCTTTCAATTCTCATGAATATATATTTAGAAGTGGTATTCCCAGGTCATACAGTAATTCTATACCTAATTCTCTGAGGAACCACCAAAATGTTTTCCACAGCAGCTGCACTATTTTACATTCCCACCAACAATGAAGGAGTGTTCCTCTTTCTCCACATCCTCTTCAACACTTGTTATTTTTGTATTTTTTTTTAATAGTAGCCATTCTAGTGGGTGTTAAATGATTTCTCATTGTGGTTTTATTTCCCTGATGACTAATAATGTTGAGCATCTTTTCCTGTTCCTTTTGGCAATTTGTATATCTCCTTTAGAGAAATGCCTATTCAAGGGTTTTGGCCATTTTAGGTTGGGTTGTTTGTCTTTTTCTTGTTGAGTTACAGGCTTTCTTTATAGATTCTGGAAATTAAACCTTTATCAGATATGTGATTTCCAAATATTTTCTCCAAGCCTGTAGTTAGTCTTTTTTTCCTTTCTTTAAGAAGTCTTTTGATGTACAAAAGTTTTTTAATTTTGATGAGTTCCCATTTTCAATTTTTTCTTTTGCTGCTCATGCTTTTGATTTAAGGTCTATGAAACATTTCTAACACAAGGTCCTGAAGATTCTTCCCCTTGTTTTCTTCCAGAAGTTTTATAGTCCTGGTTCTTATACTTAAATCTTTGATCCCTTATGAGTGAGTGGTGTGAGATAGAGGTCTCCCTTCATTCTTTTGCATATGCATAGCCAGTTCTCCCAGCACCATTTGTTGAAGAGACGATTTTTTCCAACTAAGTGGACTTGGCACCTTGTTAAAAATCAATTTGCCATAGATGTGAACTTCTGAACTCTCAATTCGATTCCTTTGGTCTATATATTTATCCTCGTGCCAGGCCCATCAGTTTTGACCACCATAACTTTGTAATAAGGAAACTATGAGTCCTCCAAATTCTTTCTTCTTTTTCAAGATGGTTTTTGATATTCAGGGGCCCTTACCCTTCCATATGAGTTTTTTTGGAGACTCAAGAGTTTAATTTTTCCCTAGAGCAGGAACATCCATTTTCACTGTGATAAAGGAATAAAGGACAACAAACTCAATAGCACCAAAAGGGATTTAATGTAGAAAATAGGGTCAGATTTCTCTTTTCTAATGCAAATTTTCACATTAGCTATGTTTATAAATCCTAGTTGTTTTTCCTCTTGATTCAGCCTCTCTCGCCTCCTAACAGCAGCTTTAGGAACCTGAGTAGCGTGTGCATTTTACTAACCAGATCTGCAGTCCATCATCCCTCCAAACTGGACTCTGATTATTGATGGACTCATGGACTAGCCTCATCAGGGTTGCTCCCAGGGATGGGAAGCAGTAGCTGTGCTCTCAGGGAGAACAGCTACTGAGGATACCACCAGTCAAAGAGTCAAATGCTGTGCACTGGGTCGAGGATGGCCTGCACACCCTGGTCACTGCGCAGTCTCCCACCACCATGGATAGGAGAATCCTGGAATACCAGCCTCACTCCATGATGCTGCATGGACGTGCTCACATTGATGGTAAACAGGGTAAATATTGTTCCCATGACAAGTGGAACGAAGGTGAACTTGAGGGTGGTGATCTGCAGTAAGCAGCAGTCGTGGTCTGGGTTGGTGTGAAAGTCTTCCTACTGAATTGGAGGCTGCAGTCCTACCATGCCCCTGCTCTTTAGCCCAGGGGACTGTGTTTTGAATTGGAAATTGAATTCCCACATCGGTTCCTGTCTGTTCCCAACAATCTTTCTACACCTGAGAAGTAAGCATTTGGAATTCTTTAATGTGCTGTAAATGCTTCCTGTAATGGCTGGATTCTTGCAGATTCGAGCAGCAAATGGCTGGCTCATACATTTGGTTCAGAGATCAGACTGCACATGCTGGGAGACAGTGCAGCTTCCCCATTGACTCTGGGCTTAGGCACAAAGGCAGAGAGGCATCCAGCATGTAGCACCTTTGGTACAACCTGGTCCAAAAGACAGCAGTGCAAGTGACAATGCAGGCATTCATACCTATCAGAGAAAAATTCACAACATCCTCAGGATTGATGTAGGAAGCCAGCAATAGCCGAATATCCATGGGGTCTTCTTCTCCTCCAGCCCTGTCCAGGTCTTTATGCCTCTTGCTTTTTTTTTTTTCTGGAGATGGTTCCCTCATGGATATTCTCCTCCTGGGCATCCATCTCATCACTTCTGTTGATGATATCACATGACTTATCAGCCCCAGAAAGAGCTTCTTCTGCAGAAACTTAGGAGGCTTCCACACCATAAAGAGATGCATACACACCTGTTGTAGATGGACTTTTTTATTAGATTCAATTAAAGGACCTTCTTTTTGATTAGATGACTTTGGTAGGGCATGACCCAGAGTAGGTCTTAATCCTCTTACTGGACTCCTTTATAAAAGGAGGCTTCAAAAGCTGCAGAGACAGAAAGGAGCCAATAAGCTGAGAGAGAAATCTCACGGGAGCCAAGGAAGCCCCTTTAGCCAGAAGCCAAAAGCAATGAGGAAGAAAAATGTTTCCACTTCATCTAAGTTGTCTGATTTGTTGGCATACAGTTGTTCATAGTATTCTCCTATGATCCTTTTTATTTCTGTGGGATTAGTAGTAATATCATCCCTTTCATTTCTGATTTAATTTATTTGTGTCCTCTCTCTTTTTCTTTGTCAGTCTAACTACAGGTTTATCAATTTTATTGATCTTTTCAAAGAACCAACTTTTGATTTTGTTAATGCTCTGTATTGTTTTTTAATTCCCTATTTCATTTATTTCTGCTCTAATTTTGCTATTTCTTTCCTTCTGCTCACTTTGGGTTTTGGTTTGCTATTCTTTTTTCTAGTTCCTCAAGGTATGCAATTAGGTCTTTGAACTCTTTCTCAGTTTTGATGCAAGCATTTAGGGCTATAAATTTCCCTCTGCATGCTGCCTTCATTGCATCCCATGAGTTTTGATGTGTCATGTACATTTTCATTCATCTCAATATATTTACAGATTTCCACTGTGATTTCTTCTTTGACTCATTGATTGTTGGAGTGTGCTATTCAACTTCTACGTATTTGTGGATTTTCCTGTTCTGTATCTATTACTGATTTCCAGCTTCATTTATTGTAGTCAGAGAATATGCTTTGTATAATTTTAGTCTTTTTATATTTATTGAGACTTATTTTGTGACCCAATATATTGTCTATCCTGAAAAAGTTCCATGTGCACTTGAGACAAATGTATATTCTGATGTTTGGGGTTACAAAGTTTTCTTATAGTCTGTTAAGTCTAGTTCATTTATCATATTATTCAAGTCTGTTTCCTTAGTGATCTTCTGCCTAGATGTTCTACCTATTCATGAAAATGGTATGCTGATGTCTCCAACTATAATTGTACAGGTGTCTATTTTTCCCTTCAGTTTCGCCAGTGTTTGTCTTGTGTATTTTTGGACACTGTAGTTAAGTAATTCTTATTTCTTCTTAATGGATTGTCCCTTTTATTAATCCATAGTATCCTTCTTTGTCTCTTGTAACAGCTTTTGACTTTAAGTCCATTTTGTCCAATATGAGTATAGCTCTCTTTTGGTTACTATTTGCACGGAATATATTTTTCCATATTTTCACTTTCAACCTATTTGTGTTTTTAAGTGCAAGTTAAGTCTCTTGTAAACAACATATATTTGGATCATGGTTTTATCTATTCTGCAAATCTATGTCTTTTGATTGAGGAGTTTAATCCACTAACATTTAATGTTACTACTGTAAAGGAAGTACTTCAGCCATTTTGTCCCATGTTTTTATATCTTATAAACTGATATAAACTCTTTTTCTTTATTGTAGATTCTTTTTCTGTATAGTTGGTCTTTTGCGGTGTATTTGATTGATTCCTTTCTCATTTCCACTTCTGTTTTTTTTTAAAATACTTTCTTTGTTGTTACCCTGGGATTTGTATTACACAACCTCATCTCTAACCTACTAATTCGAAAAGATAACAACTTAACTTCAATGGAATACATATTCTGTACTTCCATATCCCTTCATTTCCCCCATTATATTGTTTTTATCCCACAGTAATTCTTTATATCTTGCATGTCTATTATCAGGAAATGTGATTTTTTATTATTTGATTGTATTCTAACTCTTATAGGAATTAAACCATAGAGTTTAATTTACATACAGTGAGGTAACAAGCATGCTACCATCGTTGGGCAGGCCCAGCACGTTGAGATGAGGCCTCGTCTCCTGCTGGGTGAGTGCTTGGCACGGGTAGATTGTCGCCCCCCTGCTACTCTTGCCCATAACGGCTGCCTCCTCTATCTCCACCCAGCATCCGGTCTCCATAGGGGCCGCCCTAGGGTAATCGGCCTGCCTCTCCCGCGCCTCACCAGAACCCAACCCACAACTTCTCCTTATCTTCTGCCCTAACCCCCTTATACCCCCCGCCAGAATGATAACCTCACCTCTGCCCCTTTACCTAGCAACAGCCTCCAACAACCAATCGGAGGTCGCCTTCAGCTTAAGCCAATCCGCATCCCACACGTCGCCCCTTACCCTCGTACCTCACCCCCAACCGTCCCCCAGCCAATTAGCAGCCTCCCCTCACATACATTGCCTTATTTGGCTTAGCCTTGCTTGTCTTCCTCAATAAACGCTTGTCTTCCTCAATAAAGCAGACGCGTTACCACCACTCTTCGTCTCCGACAGCATTCTTCGCGCCGCTGTGCGTCTGCCCTTGACACCACCCGCTGTCCGCCGTGCGCCCTCAATACAGTTTACTGTATTGAGGATACAGTTCAACTGGATTTTGATTCACCCCTTTAGTTACCTTTACTGAAGATCTTCATGTCTTCATATTGCTACAAGTCTCTCTCTCCTGTCTTTTTCTTTCAACCTGAAGAACTGCATTTACCAATTCTTGAAGGGCAATTCTTTGTGACAAACTCTCTCAGTTTTTATCTGTGAATATTGTAAACTCAGCCTCATTTTTGAAGCACAGTTTTGGTGGATAAAGAATTTTGGCTGGGAAGCGGATTTGGCCCAGTGGATAGGGCATCTGTCTACCACATGGGAGGTCCATGGTTCAAACCCTGGGCCTCCTTGACCCATGTGGAGCTGGCCCACGTGCAGTGCTGATGCATGCAAGGAGTGCCCTGCCACACAGGGGTGCCCCCCGCATAGGGGAGTCCCACGCACAAGGAGTCCCACGTAAGGAGAACTGCCCAGCATGAAAGAAAGTTCAGCCTGCCCAGAATGGCACCACACACACAGAGACCTGACACAGCAAGATGATGCAACATAAAGAAACACAGATTCCCGGCGCTACTGACAACAAGAGAGTCAGGACAAAAACAAGAACACACAGCAAATGGGCACAGCAAACAGACAACTGTTGGGGGGGGAAGGGGAGAGAAATAAATTTTTTTAAAAAAGGAATTTTGGCTGGTAATTTTTCTCTTTCAGTACCTTAAATATATCATACCACTGCCTCCTCAGTGCCATAGTTTCTGATGAGAAATCAGCACTTATGCTTATGAAGGATCACTAGTATGTGATGAATAGCTTTTCTTTTGCTGCTTTCAGAATTCTCTCTTTATCTTTGGCATTTGACATTCCTATTCATATGTGTCTGGGAGTAGGTCTTAAGGTTTATCCTGTTTAGAGTAAATTGCACTGCTTGGATATGTATTTTTATGTCTCTCATAAGAGTTGGGAAATTTTCAGTCATTATGTCTTTGTATATTCTTTCTTCCCCTTTTCCTTTCTCTTCTCCTTCTGATACATATGTTGGTACACTCCATGCTGTCACTTGTCTCACTTAGAAACTGCTCAATTTTTTTCTATTCTTTTCTCTAACTCTTATTCTGACTGTATGATTTTGATTGTCCTGTCTTTCAGTTGCTGATTCTTTCTTCTAACTGTTCAAATATGCTGTTTATGCCTCTAGTGTATTTTAATGCCTATTATAGTGCTTTTCATCCTCATAATTTCCATTATGTTTCTTTTTAAACTTTCTAATTTTTCATTTTACTCACACATTGTCATCTGAAAATCCTTCAGATCTATATCCATATTTAGTTGATACATAGTTATATTTTCCTTCATCTCCTTGAATTGATTTAGGAGTTTATTTGAACTTCTTTAATTAGTTGTTCCAAATTCTTTGTCTCCTCTGAAGTTCTTATTTGTTCCCTTGACTGAGCCGTATCTTTCTGTTTCTTAGTATGGCCTGTAAGTTTTTGCTGATGTCTGGGCATCTGATTATTTTTGATGTGCTAAGTCTAAGGTTCAGTTTTCCCTTTGTACCCAGGGTATTATTGTAGATTGGCTATGTTTAACTGTTCAGATTTTCTCAAGTCTCCTGCATCTGTTTCGTGCCCTGGACATGTAGGGCAACTATTAAGTTGCCCTTTTATGTGCAAGTGTTTCACTTCCAGGAGAAAGTTTCCTTTCCTCTGTTCCTCCTCTATGAGTCCTAAACTGTTCTATTAGTTTTTGTGCAGAATTTTCTCCCTAGCTCCTATGATTTACTCAACCATTTTTCCTGACACCATGCCACTTTTTCATTACACTTTTCAGGGAAGGGAGCCTGTCCTGCCTCAAAGCTGTTCAGTTTTCCCTTTTGTCCATGAGGCTTTTCTGCTTCTGGTAATTTCTCCATTAGGGTATCCTGCCCCAGGTAGCCAGATGGAGTCAACACTGAAAAAAATTTGTTTTCTTGTTTAGGTGCTCCAGCAATTAGAGACTGAGTTGGGTATGTGTACCTCTTGTCCTCAGTTCTACTGCAGTCTCTTTTGTTTCCTGGGAGCCCTTTTGTTTACATGCATGTACCAGCCACTTGGGTTTTGCCCTGGGTCTCTGCAGCCTTGGGTCCCTGTGCCTGAATATGTGCAGGGTTCTAACTCACGCTGTGAGTAGCTCTGTGGTCTGCATCCATGGCAGGAGGTACCTGAGTTGTGCTGTCTCTGTATGACTCTTAAGTTGGCCAGAACCAAGTGTGGGGTTGGGGTCCAGACTGGCAGTCCAAGTCATAGATTCCTACCTTCTTTTTTGGTGTTTTGGTTTTTTGTTTTCTTTTTCTGTGATTTAGTGTTTGTGGAGTCCTTCTCCACTATCTATCATCCTTTAGAGATCCAAGCAAGTGGGATTTAGCCTTCTATTTCTTATTTCTGAGGACTTTTTGTGGATGTCTTAAGTGGCTATGTTGATTATTTCACTCCACTTTATTCATTTTTAATTATCTTTGTAGTTTATATTTTTGGGGAAGGATGTTTCTTACTAAAGTAAAGGAAATACTCCCCTCCCCTTTCCATACTGTATACTTTGGAAGGAAGTCACTATGTGCTGTCCACAATTAAGGGGTAGGAGTAGGAGTTATGGTCCACCTCCTTTAGGGCTGAGTATATACATAAATTATATGGAATTCTTCTGCATGGGAGATGTGTCTTTTCTCCTCCATTTCTTTATTTATTCAGTCATTTATTTATACCAGTATGGACCAATGGATGTTTATTTTATACTTTGGTTCATAATCCAATACTAATTTATTTTGTTGTTCAAGTCATTCTAGCATTGGCCATTGGGAGCTCTTTCAATTGACTCCTATGTCTCTTTAACACTTCCTTACTTTATGGCATTACAAATGCTCCAGAGTCGTCTTGTATATTCCCTGCCCCATAGAATAAGCCAGTCCTCCAAAGTTCCTTTTATTGGAAAGTGGGATAAGAAACTAAGATCTGAGCACTGGTTGGGCTTCTTGAGACTGAGGTGTCATTGCTTTGAGGCCCTCTCAGCAAACAAAGCAATGAAATACATGTGTATACGAACCTATGTGTAGTTAGGTTATAATTTCTATATATATCCATCTGTATCTACATTAAGGTAAACAGGAGATCATACTGATATCTCAGATTTTCTTTTAGTACCACATGGATCATTCTAGCCTTCCTCACTTGCCTGTCTGTAAATTTCCATACCAATAGTGAGAAATCTGGCTCCCAGCACCAGCCATCTGTTTATGAATTGTTCATTTCCAATAGAAATGTATGGTGATTTCAGAACTGTTAACCGGTACCCTCATGAGAAATACCTTTACCAGCTACTGTACAGTGCTTTGTATAGTTCCTTTGGTTTCAGTCCTTTTTTTTAGGCACTGGGGCCATGGATTGAACCCAGGACCTCATATGTGAGAAGCCAGCATTCCTGCTTAAGCCACATCCACTCTCATGCTTTCAGTCTTAATAGTCTCTACTCACTTCAGATTTACTTAGGTCAACAGCATTTTCCCATCCTCTCACTGAAGTTGTTTCATACAACTTCTTTCTCAGTCTGGATTCACATGGGATCCTCCAAACACTGTATGATTTTGCATGGATTGTGTACTGTAAGGTTCACTTTCTGTTCTGTGAAATTCCATGGGTTTTAACAAATGTATAGTGTCATGTATCCACCATGAATCTATACAGAATAGTTTTGCTGCACTTAAAAATCCCCTGTGCTTCACCATTCAACTTTCTCCCCATATGAAAACCTGGTAACTGCTGATCTGTTTAGTATCTCAATATCTCTCCATTTTCAAGAATGTCATGTAAATTGAATCATACAACAGTAGCATTTGCAGACCAACTTCTTTTACTTAGCAATATCTATTTATGATTCATGCAGATCTTCCTGTGACTTGATTGCTCATTGCTTTTATTACCAATGGTAATTGTATGGATGTCTTGGTTTATCTATTCACATATTGAAGGACATTTGGTTGCTTTCATTTTTTTCACAATTGTGACTAAAGCAGCTATAAATATTTGTGTGCAGGTTTTTGAGTGGACATAATTTTCAAAGCAGTTGGAGAAATACCTAGAATCACGACTGATGGATCATATGCTAAGACTATGTTTAACTTTATATGAAACTGCCAAACTATCCTCAAAAGTGGTTATACCATTTTGAATTCCTACCAACAATGAATGAGAGTTCTTGTTCTGTATGCTGACCAAAAATTGGTATAGTCAGATTTTTTTTCTTTTAGTCATTCTAATAGTCATGTGATCATATTGAATTGTTACTTTAAGTTGCATTTCTTTAATGACAAATGATGCTGAGAATCTTTGCATGTGCTTCATTGCTATCTGTATATCACCTTGGAAAAGTGTTTCTTCAGATATTTTGCCCATTTTTAAATTTTGAGTGCCTGATTTTACTATTGAGCTTTAATATTTCTTTGTATATTTAAGATACAAGTCTTATATCAGCAAGATGACTTGCAAATATTGTCTCCCAGGCTGTGGCTTGCATTTTCATTCTCTTAACAATGCCTTTCACACTACAAAATTTCTTAATTTTAATAAATCAAGATTATTACTTTTTTCTTCCATGAATTGCACTTATGGTGTTGTATCTAAAAATTCATTACCAAATCTAAGGTCATACAGATTTTCTCCTAAATTTTTTTCTAGAAGTTTTATGGTTTTGTATTTTACATTTATGTCTTTGATCCATTTTGAGTTAATTTGTGTGTAAGGTGTGAAGTCTGTGTTTAGCTTCCTTTTTCTTTTTCTTTTCTTTTTTCTTTTTTTGCAAGGACATCCAATATCCAATTGTTCCAGTGCCATTTATAGAAAAGACCATCTTTTTTCCATTGAAATGCCTTTGTGCCTTTGTCAAAAATCAGTTCACTATGTTTGCATGGATCAATTTCTGGGCTCTCTGTTCTTTTATATCCCTTCATCAATATCACTCTGTCTTAATTATATTGCTTTATACTATCTTGAAATTTCATAATGTGAGTCTTCTAACTTCATTCTTTTTCAGAATTGTGCTATAATTCTAGGTCCTTAACTTTTGCCCATGAATTTTAGAAACAATTTATTAATGAGTACAAAAAAGTTGCTGGGATTTTTAATGAGATTGCATTGAATCTATAAATTGAGTTTGGAAGAACTGATATCTTAGCAGTATTGAGTTTTCCAATCCATGAACACAAAATACCTCTCCATTTATTTACATTTTCTTTAATTTTTTTCAAGTCTTTTGTAGTTTCTCACATGCAGATTTTATCTATATTTCTGTTAGGTACTATAGCAGTTTGATACTATGATGAATTCCAAAAAGAAATATTGGATTATGTTTGTGAACTGGTCTTTTCCTCTGGGCATATGAGATTATATTGGATTCAGAGGTTTACTTGATTACTTGTGTCAGTAGGGCATTGAGTACCACCCTTTGGTAGGTGGGGACTCACAGATAAAAGGCATGGCAAAGGGCAGAGTTGAGGGTTTTTGATGTTGGAGTTTGATGCTGAAGACTTAAGCTGGAGCCCTGGGACGTAAGCTCACAGAGGAAACAAAATCAAGCCCCAGGAAGAGAGGAACCCTGAACCAAGAGAGAAGCAAGACCCTGGAAGGGAGGAACCCAGGAAGCCTGAATCCTCGCAGACATCGGCGCCATCTTGCTCCAACACATGAAAATACACTTTGGTGAGGGTAGTAACTTATGTTTTATGGCCTGGTATCTCTAAGCTCCTACCCCAAATAAATACCCTTTATAAAAACCAACTGATTTCTGATATTTTGCATCAGCACTCTTTTGGCTCACTAATACAGGTACTTTTGCTGCTACTGTAAATTTTTTATTTCAATTTCCAATTGCTCATTGCTGTTCTATAGGAAAGAAATTGTCATTTTTATATTGACCTTTTATCCTGAGACCTTGCTATACTTTGCTTTTTTAGTTTCAGGAAGGTTTTGGGTTTTTTGTTTTTGTTTTGTTTTCGTTTGGTTGATTCTTTGGAGTTTTCTACTTAGACATTCATGTCATCTGCAAATAGAGAAAGCTTTATTTCTTCCCATCCAATCTGTGTATCTTTTGTCTCCTTTTCTTATCTTTTAGCACTGCTAGGATTTCCAGTGTTACATTGAACAGAAAGGATGCAAGCAGGCATCTTAGTCTCTGACCATTAAGTATGATGTTAGCTGTAGGTTTTCTCTTTTACCTTCTATTTGTTTCCCTTCTCTTCCTAATATGTTACGTGTTTATCAGGAAAGTGTTGAATTTTTATTTTTCTTAGATCTTTGCAATGAGATCTTAGCGAGGTTTCTGGAGTACACTCCCACATAAATGTGGGCGTCCTTTTCGATTTAAGGCTTACGGGAGTTTCCCACTCTCACACTAGTCTACTCTCAGCCTCCTGCAATTCATCAAAATAACCGTGCTGATTCCAGCATATGGGCTCAGAGGCTTCAGTTTCAAGTAAGCAGTCTCTGATGCTGCATTACTCTGAATGCACCTGGCTGTCCAGACTTCAAAGTGGTGATTTGTCTTGTGACCTCATTTTCTTATAGATCCAAGAAAAGTGATAAATTGTCAGAGTTTTTACAGCTTTTCTGTTTGAAAGGGCAAACACAGTTCAAAACAGAGGCTGGTGCTCACCTTTCAGTTAAAAAATTAGGCTTCTCTACGTGTGTCCCACTGAGATCAGAAGTCTTGAAAGTTAGGTATTGTTAAAAGAGAAAAAAAAATCTATGATTTCCTTTTCAGTACCAGTCGCCAACCTAGAGATCTAGGTATACAGTTTCTTTCTTTGTCAGTTTATTTGAATATACTTTTTTTAACTTTCAATTTTTTAAATAATTTTAGACTTACAGAAAAGTTGCAGGTAATACAGAGCTCTCATATAATTATAGTTTCACCATGGACCATGGGTAGAGAAGGTACAGGATGTGGCCATCAGTGAGTGCCTGAGATGAAGGTGAGGTGAGATGGTAGAATTACCGATAGAAATGCTGGATAGTTTGAAGTGAACAGTGGCTATTGCCCCACCACCCTGTCAAGAGCTGGAGAGAGCTGAGGGGCCAGATGTTGCAGGGCTGATTAAGACAACAAACCCAAATGAAAATAACAGTCAAGCTTTCAATCACCTGCTGCAATAGTCAAATAGAGATGCGAAACAGGAGGAAGCACCTGCTCCCCTCAACGTTTCATGGTCCGGACAAGGATCAGATGGAACACAAGACATTGAGATTGTCTGAGTGCCAAGGAAGCCCCAAACAAAAGGCTTCTGTTGTTTTATGAACTTGAGGGCTGGGAAGAGTTAGAAATGGAAGGTTTAGGAGTGGAAAAGCACTGATTCCTCAAAATGGAGAAAATGTCTTCAAGTCGCTCATCCCCCCAAGGATGGTGCCAAGGGAAGCCTCAGCCAAGGGCCACCCATTGACGAGGTTACTGAATGGAGGTTCCCGTTCTAGGAATGCAGATATGGGTGAGAACCTGGTGACCAGGGGGTTACTCCTTGACTGCAACTCCCTTCAGAGACCACAGTGTACTGGCCATGCACCAAGCCTGCTGTGGGGTGGGGACGCTTTCCCCCTGAAGCCTGCCAGGCAAAGCCTTTGTAATTGTATATGGGTAAAACTGAAAGAGCACACGTGGAATTTTGAACAGGATCTGGATTCCTCACACTTCATACATAGACCCTGAGAGGCAACACAGTCACCAAGTTGTGTCACTTGAAGGTACAGCATCCCAAGAACAATGGGAACAATGGATCAGAGATGAAGGAACGAGGGGTCTATGTAGAAGTTGGTGGTGGTCCTTCCAGCATGTCACAGCCTGCAAAGAGTGTGTAGCTTATCCACAAATACTAATGGGCCCCACTGGAGAGTTCCAGAAGTGGTGGAGAGTCTGGAAATGGAGAGACAAAAGTGGCAATGCTACATTCCAGAAAGGAACAGCAAGATCAGGGTCATCAAGAGCAGACACCATGGGAAGCAGATGTTGCTCAACTGATAGAGCATCTGCCTACCATATGGAGGGTCCAGGGTTTGATACCCAGGGCCTCCTGACCCATGTGGTGAGCTGACCCATGCACAGTGCTGCTGCGTGCAAGGAGTGCCATGCCATGCAGGGGTGCCCCTGCATAGGGATGCCCTACGCACAAGGAGTGTGCCCCACAAGGAGAGCCGCCCCACACGGAAAAAATGCAACCCACCCAGGAGTGGCACCACACACACGGAGAGCTGATACAGCAATATGACGCAACCAAAAAAAGCTATAGTTTCCCGGTGCTGCATGACAAGAATGCAAGTGGACATAGAAGAACACAATGAATGGACACAGAGCGCAGACAATGGGGGAGAAGGGGAGAGAAATAAATAAAAATAAATCTTAAAAAAAAAAAAAAGGAGCAGATGCTAGGATAAATCCAGCATGGATGCAAGACCAGAGAAGAATACTGCCATGGACACTAGTGAAGGATATCCAGGGCTCAGAAGAAACATAGCAGTGGACAGCCACATAGCAGTGGACAGCAGGCCAGGGCAGTCTGGGTCCAGAACAGACCAGCTATGCTCTATGGAGGTGACTAACCATTCTGGTTTGCCTGGGATGCAAGAATTTCAGTGCTAAAACTAAGAAAGTCTTGGCAAGCCAAGATAACTGGTAACTATCACCTTAACTTAGCTGATAACTACCACATTAGCTGTAGCAGTCGCCAATGCTGAGGAGCCTGGGATCAGACTGTACTCGAGAAGCCACCGTGAATGGCAGCAGAAGGGACTGGTGTGGGCAGGCTTGGTCAGACCAGAAGAGCCACAATGCTGAAGGCAGCACTGCCGGGCAGCCAAAGGTGAGCGCAGACAGCCACCCTGTCCCTCGTCACCACCAACACCCCACTTCCAGAGCAAGGCAGCTGGTTTAGTTTCCTGGGCTGCTCAAGCAAATACCATGAAATGAGTAGTGTTAGACAATGGGAATTTATTAGTCTACCATTTTGAGGCTAAAAGAAAGATCAAATAAAGATGCCAAGGAGATGCTTTCTTGCTGGTGATCCTTGGAGCATCTCCCTTCTGGGTTCTGTTGAATCTCAGCATCTTGCTTCCATGGATTTCTCTCCATCTGTCTGAATTTCACTCCACTTATAAAGGACTCCTTTATAAGAGTAAGAGGATGAAGACCCCTCCTGATTGAGCTGGGCCACACCTTACCTGAAGCAGCCTCATCAAAATGTCCTGCTTACAGTGAGTTCACACCCACAGGAATGGGTGAGATTAAGAACATGGTTTTATAGGGTACATACAGCTTCAAACCACCACAGCAGATGTCACTAATAATCTCAGGCCCCTTTCCCAGAGGAACCTGATGCAGCCCCAGAAATCCTCTCCTAGCACCCTCAGGAGGTCAGAGTGTGTGCTGGTTGATTCCATCCATGTCCCACTCTGAGACACCTCTCCTTACCACATTCTGGGTTTGGATTAGTATCCTCGTTCAAGGTGTGCCATAGCTTTTCTTTGGGTAAACAGATAAGCCAAATGTATAACTTATGATGAATAAGTTTGATACTTTACAGTGTTCTGAAGTGTCTATGGCTAGCAGTAAACCTTTCCTTGCCTTATTCATATTCTTAAAAAATCTTGCTAGAATTGAAACAAATCCTAAATCTTTATTTATAATGCCCCTATTTAAAAATCCCTGTTTCCTATGGTGACCAATTTACCAGAATTCTGGGAATTTAAAAGTGTGGCATTCATTGTTTAAAATGGCTATGGGGAATGGCAGGAAGAGATGAGCGGTGGAGGCGCCTTTGGGACTTAGAGTTGCCCTGGATGGTGCTTCAGGGGCAATCACCAGACATTGTAAATCCTCCCAGGGCCCACTGGATGGAATGTGGGAGAGTATGGGCCATGATGTGGACCATTGACCATGGGGTGCAGAGATGCCCAGAGATGTACTTACCAGGTGCAATGGATGTGTCATGATGATGGGAGTGAGGGTTGCTGGGGGGGAGTGGTGGGGTGGGGGTGGTAGGGTTGAATGGGACCTCATATTTTTTTAATGTAATATTTTTACAAAATCAATAAAATAAAATAAAATAAAATAAAATGGCATAAATTATTCATTCTCTCCTTCTGGAATTAGTCAAGCAAGTAATGTGGCCCAACACAGGATGGGATTTATTTATTTACTTACTTTCATACTTATTCATAATACAAATGTAGGTTGCTGGGAAATCACCTCCAAGATTCCTGACTCGGGAAGGTTAACTAATGAAGAGATTTGAATGAACAAATTTGTCCTTCTATGGAGTTGGTGTTTCTGTATGATGGAGCTGGACTCAGATGTGATCTCTTTTCACAAGCCTTTCCTGTTACTTTACCAGAATTGTAGTTGGTGCTGGGGTTTAACATATACCCAGGAGATCTGAATCTCTGGACTGACCATATGATAGCCAGGTCCTGAGCCTCAACTGACTTCAGCTCCTACACTTTGGTTTATTGGATTTACCCCACTCAGCTAACATGGAGTTGAAGAATGTCAACCACCACATCATGGAACCAAGAGTGCCTACAACTGAAAGCAGGAGGATTGCATCCAGCATCCATGTGGAATCTAAGCCCCCTCTTGACATAGATGTGGAATGGACACAACCAATCCAAGGTCCACAGGATGGAGGAATAGAATATGGATTAGAGTGGACTTACCGATATTCTATTCATGAACTATTATGGTTAGTAATTGAAGAAAATGTGGCATTGGTGTGGAAAAAGTGGCCATGGTGGCTGCTGGGTGTGGGGAATAGGAGGAAGAGATGAGATGTGGAGGCATTTTCGGGACTTGGAGTTGTCCTGGGTGGTGCTGCAGGGACAATTACCGGACATTGTAGGTCCTCCCATGGCCTGCTGGATGGAATGTGGGAGAGTGTGGGCTATGATGTGAACCATTGACCATGAGGTGCAGCGATGCTCAGAGATGTATTCACCAAATGCAATGAATGTGTCATGATGATGGAGAAGAATGTTGCTATGGGGGGAGTAGTGGGGTGAGGAGGTTGGGGGGTACATGGGGACCTCATATTTTTTGAACATAATATTTTTAAAAATGAATTTAAAAATAAATAAATAAAACAAAACATAAACTCCAAGCCTCTGGAAATCAAGTCTCCAGATGACAGAGGATCTTTGGAGGAAATAACAAAACTTTGGACTTGGAAATCAGGATTGAAAATGCAGTTATCTAGGAAAGATTTGTGGAAGTCTTAATGTCTGATTGCTTGCATCCCTGCTTCCTGCATGCTAAACCAACAAGTTTTTCGCAAGAGCCATATGAATAAAACCAATGTCATCCTGGACTAAAAAGGACATCATCAATGGGAGAGTTATAAGGGGAAACAACTTCAAGAGGAAAATCATGGAAGCTGAGATCTGGAATTAAGACATCACCTTGGGTCAAGAGAGGAACTCCACACATGTGTACAGAGAGGGTGAGTTGGCCCCAGCAGTTGAAGAGGGTAGATGTTCCCATGTGATATTCAGGGAGAGTTTTGCTACCCCAGGTTACAGAGAGAGTGGAGCACATTCCCTGGGGATTAGGGAGTTTGAAGTCAATACCCCATACGTCTGAGAGGGGTTTGCCTGTCCCCATGAATTTGGATAGGTCACCAACTCATTGCTCTTAGAGGGTTGGGCATGTATGTCAAAGGTTATGGAGGATGTTGTTTTCACTTCACTGTATTAGGGTTTTTAAGGCTCTAAGTCAAAGATTGGAGAACTGTAACAATCACTCCAATGCTCTTGGAGGGTGATGCCTGGAGATTGGTTGACACCCAGATGCTTGATGAGGCTGGAACCAAGAAAATGACCATTGGGCCAGACTGTGGAAATGGTAGGTCCTCATGATGCCTGAGGGAGAAGAGATCATTGTCTTAAAAATGACTGTCACACTTTGAAATCGAATGGGGTATGCCCTGCAGGATTACAGAACTGTTCTCAACCCATGACTCAATTTTTCCTCCAAATTTTTCCTTATGATAATGAAAATTTTTATCTGTTTTCTGTCCATATGTATACTGAAGCAGATATATTGTTTTGTAAGTTTCAGAGGTCTAGAGTCAGACAGGAATTGCCCCAAGACAAACTGTAATTCTGTAAACTGTTTCTTATATGATTTTGTACTTAGTATTGCTACTGAAATATGATTTTCTTAAAATATTGTAATTTCTTTTTGGAATTCAGAAGCTGTACTAATATACTACCATATGGTTAACAGCTTGCAAAAAAAAAAAGAAAAAGCTGTTATTTGATCACCCAGTGCATGCCACCTAGGCAAAGACTCACCAAAAGCTTGAATTTACCCTTAAATGACACATGATTTTCTCTAACTACTCCCTGGCCTTAAATCCTCATGTTCAAAATAGTAGAATGAAAATGGTGAACTACTTCCATGAAGTTGCACAGAGAAGTGAGAAATAGCTTCACTAGCTCCAGGCAATCCACAATTTCAAACTCAATCCTATGGCCTGGCCTTTGAGGGCCCACACCTGACCCTTAGCTGTCTTTTCAGCCATTACATTCTTCTCCTCACCCTCCTCTGGTCACCTGCTCCCTTCTATGTACATCACATCCATAACACCTTGGCAGCCTTCTTATTTTTTGTTTATGCTGTTACTTCAGCCAGGAACACCTTCTCTCCTCTTCTTCTAATACTGAAGTTATTTTATGATGGCTCTTCCTTGGAATGGCCTTGGCTGAACCTCCCTTTGCCATCACTTACCCATCATTCATGCAGAGTTTTTCACCACCACTTTCTTCCAGTTCACAGGGCATTTTGTGACCTTGTCTTAGCACTAAATGGAAGAATTAACAGTATGCAATTCTGTCTTCCACAGCACAAGGAAGCATCCTTGGAAGCTGAAACTAAACACATTGTAATTGCTTAGAAAATTTGTCTTGAAGAAATAAAGGGGATCTTATGCTATTCAACAATAAGATCTTAGTAATAATCCAAAATCATTCATATCCCTTTGAATTAAAAAGTGAAAACTTATGGAAGTACAGGTAAAAACGTTGGGCATATGTATTGTATTGTATTGCATTGTTTTGTATTGTTTTGTATTGTATTGTATTGTGTTGTATTTTATTAGATATAACACTCTAAAATGTGAAGTAAAGAAGGCAGACTGACAAGGGACCTCAGTTCATGAGGAGCAACTTAGCACTGAGTTTCCTGCATTTTTTTTTGCCTCAGCTATCCAGGCACAGAGCTGAAGAACCCAATAATACAAAAATGCCAACAGGTGCAGATAAAGGAGCCCACAGAAGAGCCTGCTCTCTCTAGCGAAAGAAATCAAGAAAATGATGATTCCTGTCAGCCTGGCAAGACAGAAAACCTCTGGCCAATAACTGCTCTACTCCACCCAAATACTACAGAAAAATACCAAGGCAACACAGATGGACTTCTCTAAAAAGGATTTTGAAGCAGCTATCATAAAAATGGTTTAATGAGCAATAATCAACCCACTTGCCACAAATGAAAAATAGGAATTCTCAGCAAAGAAATAGAAGATGAAAAAAATAAACAAAGGGAAATTTTTAAAACTGAAAAATTACGTAACCAAAATAGAAAAGTAAATGTATGACTCAGTAGGAAAATGGAGAGGATAGGGGAAGGAATCAGTGAAATTGAAGCCAGAAAAATAGAAATTGCCCACTCATAACACAGAGAAAAAAGATTGAAAGGAAATGAACAGTGCTTCAGAAAGTTGAGTTACTATAGCAAACAGCTAACATTTGTGTAAATAAAGTTCCAGGAAAAAAAGGAGAAAGGATGGCTGAAAAGAGTATTTGAAAACATAATGGCTGAACTTTTCCTAAATTTGGAAAAAACATAAAACTACAGATTCAAGAGGCTGAGAAAATCACAAATAACATAACTTTTCCCAAAAAAATATATCCATGCTAAAACATATCAAAAGCAAACTCTGAAAACTCATGACAAAGAAAATATCATGAAAAGGACAAGAGAGAAAAGACACCTTACCTATAGAGGGAAATTTTCAAAGAACAGTGGTTTTGTATCAGAAAATATGGAGGCCAAAGGAAGTAGCATGACATTTTTTAAGTACTAAAAGAAAAGTCAAAGCAGAATTCTATACCCAGCAATATATTTTAGAAATGAAGGGAAAATCAAGTCATTCTCAGATGAAAGAAAACACACAAAGAGAATTTTTCACTAGAAGACCTACCCTAAAGGTATGGCCAAAGGAAGTTCTCTAAACAAAAAGGACATGGGAAAAGAAATAATCTTGGAGGATCAGGAAGAAAGAAAGAACAGTGGAAAGAGAAAAACATGGATACAATAGATTTTCACTCTCCTCTTGTGTGTTCCAAATTATGTCTTACAGTTGAAGCAAAAATTATAACATTGTCTTAAGTGACTATCAATGGATGCAGGGGAAATATTTAAGACAATTTGTTTTAAATGACAGTGATTAAAGGGATTTAAAAATGAAGTTTCTACACCTCACTCAAACTGATAAAAGAGCAACATGAGTAGACTATATAATGTTATGTGTATATAATATGAACAACTACTTTAAAAACTATTAAAAATACAAAAAAACCCACTATATATAAATCAAAATGTAATTCTAAATCTATTCAAGTAACCCACAAGAAGGCAGGAAAGTATTAACCAAAAAAAATAAAAAGAAACTAGAAATGACATACTTAAGTCTTAACATATCAACAATACATTCATGTAAATTACCTAAGGACACCAATTAAAAACAGCTTAGTAGAGTGGGAAAAAATTACCAAATCAATGTTGTCTATATGAAACTCACTTCAAATACAATATAGGTAGCATGAAAGCAAAAGGATAGATAAAAATGTATATTTTGATGTAAAATTTATGTAAACTAAAGCTTCTTTAAAAATTAAAAAATTAAAAATTTATTATGCCAAACAATCAAAAGAAAGCAAAAGTGGCTGTGTTAATATCATATAAAGTAGATTCCAGAGCAAAGGAAATTACCAGAGGAAGAGAGAGAGATTATATAATGATAAAAAGAGTCAATTCACCAAGACTACATAGCAATCCTAAATGTGTATGCTCCAAACAAAAATCGAAAACTGACAGAACTGACAAATCTACAATTATAATTGAAGACTTCAACACCCCTTTTCAACAACTGATTAGAACAACAAGTACAGAAAGTCAACAAGAATAAAGAACTCAACAACACCATTAGCCAGTAGTGTCTAATTGACATTAATTGACATTTGTAGAACACTCCACGCAATCACAGCAGAATATACATTCTTTTCAAGTGTCCATGGAATATTTACCAAGATAAACCATATTCTGGGCCTTAAACAAATCTCAACAAATAAAAAAGAATTAAAAGTATACCTTTTGTGTCCTATGACCACAATGGAGTCAAATTAGAAATGAATAATAGAAAGATAACAGGAAAAGTCTTAAAATACTTCAAAACTAAACAACTAATCCATGGGTCAAAGAGGAAGACTCAGGAAAATTTTAAAAATACATTGAACTGAATTTAAAAATACATCCTAGATATCAAAATTTGTGAGACACAATCAAAACAGTAGTAAAAGGGAAATGTATAACTCTAAATGTATACATGAAAAATAAGGTAAATATGGTATATATATTCAATGGAATATTATTCAGTCATAAAAAAGTAATGAAGTTCTAGTGCATGCCGCAACATGGATGAACCCTGAAAACATTATGCTAAGTGAAATAAGTCAGACACATGAGGACATATATTTTATGACTACATTTGTATAAAATATGTAGGATAAGTAAATTCATAGAGATATAAGGTAGATTAAAGGTTATCAGAGCTATGGTTAGGGGAATGGGGAGGTATTGCTCAATGGGTACAGAGTTTCTGGGGTAATGAAAGTTTTTCTAATGTATGGTGGTGATAGTGGCACAATATTATAAATGTAATTAATGCCACTGAACTGCACACCTAAAATGATTAAAATGACCAATTAGATATTGTATATGTTACACACAGTTTAAAAAAAAACTCAAGTAAATAATCTAAACTCCCACATCAAGAAATGAGAAAAAAAAAGAAGAAAAACCCCAAAGAAGCTGAAGGAAGGAAATAATAAAGATAAGAATAGATACCAGTAAAATTGAAATCAGAAAAATAATAGAGAAAATCAATAAAACAAAAATCTGATTTTTAAAATAGATGAGTGAAATTGGCAAACCTCTATCAAGACTGGCAATGCAAAAACAAAGCAAAAAGATGTGTTACCATTATCAGGAATGAATTATGGGCTATCACCAGACATTAAAAGGATCTTAATGAAATACCATGAACAACTCTACAATACAAATTTTTTTTAAAGATTTCTTTCTTTCTCTCCCCTTCACCCCCGCCACCCGTTGTCTGCTCTCTCTGTTCATTTGCTGTGTGTTCTTCTGTGTCCGCTTGTATTTTTGTCAGTGGGTCAGGAATCTGTGTCTCTTTTTGTTGTGTCATCTTGCTGCATCAGCTCTCCGTGTGTGTGGCACCACTCCTGGGCAGGTTGGACTTTCTTTCACGCTAGGCAACTCTCCTTACAGGGCACACTCCTTGCGCGTGGAGCTCCCCCACATGGGGGACACCCCTGCATGGCACAGCACTCCCTGCGCACATCAGGGATGCATGTGAGCCAGCACAAAACGAGTCAAGAAGGTCCTGGGTTTGAACTGCAGACTTCCCATGTGGTAGGTGAACGCTCTATCCATTGATCCAAGTCTGCTTCCCGTCTACACATACAAATTTGACAACATACATGAAATGGGCAAATTCCTTAAAAAGCAAAAATTGTCAAAACTTCTGTGACAGTTTGAAGTTTTTTGTGAATTCCAGGAAAGATCATGTTCTTGAAACTAATCCATCCCCGTGGGTGTGGGACCATTTGATTTGACTGGATTCAGTTGGGGGCCTTTGACTGGATGATTTCAGTGAGTCATACCCCAGGGTAGGTCTTGGTCCTTTTGCTGGAGTCCTTTACAAATGGAGGACTGAAAGCAGAGACACACAGACAAAAGCCTCCCAACCAGAAGGAGAGGTACTGGAGGTTGGAGGCTGGAATCAGCAGAGCACAGCGGTATGGAAAGAGGTCCCCAACGGTCTAGGCCCATGGAGCACTTTGAAGCTGAAGAGAAAGGTCCAGAGGAGAGGGGAGAAATGAGTGGATCGGCATTTTGCCCTGCTGTGTGCTTGATTGCCCACAGCTGAGCTTGAAGGGAAAGCCTCTTTAGATGATACTGCCATGTGCCTGATCCCCACAGCTGCAACTTGGTGAGACAGCATCTCTTGATAATGACTTGATTTGGACCTTTTCATGGCCTCTGAACTGTAAGCTTTTGACCTAATAGATTCCCAGTATCAAAGTCAACACATTTCTGGTATATTGCTTTAGCAACCCTTAACAAACTAAGTACTCAAGATGAAATAGATCATTTGAATAGTTCTAACTATTGAAGAAATAGAATTTGTATTTTAAAAACATTCAAAAAAAGAAATCTGCAGGACCAGATGGTTTCACTGGATAATTCTACAAACATTTAAAGAAGTAACACCAATTCTGTACAATCTCTTCCAGAAAACAGAAAAGGAGTGAATTATTCCCAACTCATTTTATGTGACCAGTATTAATTATTCTGGTACCAAAACCTCAAAAAATAGTACAAAAAAAAAATTACAGGTCAGTATTCCTTATGAATATAGATTCAAAAGTCCTTAACATTTGGATGGATTGTATGGTGTGTGAATAAAACTGATTTTTTTAAAAATCCTTAACAACAATTATTAACAAACACTATATACATATATGATGCCATGACTAAATGAGGTTTATTCCAGGGGTGCATGACTGTTTCAGTATTTGATAATCAACATAACTCTCCATATTAACATTCTAAAGAAGGAAAATCATCTGATTAAATCAAATGCAGGGAAACATTTGACAAAATTCACTGCCAATTCATAACAAAAATGCTCAGAAAACCTAGGGATATGGTGGAACTTCCTCTACTTCATGAAGAACATCTACCAAAAACAAAATCCTTAAAGCTAAAATCATTCATAAAAGTAAAATACTGAATGCTTTTCCCCTAAGACTGGAAACGGTGTAATGATGTCCACCCTCTCCACTCTTACTTACCATTGTTCTAGAATTCCTGGCCAACCCAATAAGCAAGGCAAGGAAATAGACCTGCATATTAGAGAAGAAGAAATTAAACTGTCCTTATATGCAGGCGTCATGATGGTCTACACAGAAAATCCCAAGAAATTTGTGAAAAAATTTCTATAACTGAAAGGAGAGTTCCGCAATATCTCAAGATATAAAATCAACACACAAAATTCAAATTTATTTATGTATACTAGCTATGAACACATGGAAACCAAAATGAAAGATTCAATGCCATTTACAATCATTAAAAACAAAATAAAATGAAATACTTAGGGAAAGCAGATTTGGCTCAACTGACAGTGCCCGCCTACCACATGGGAGGTCCAGGGTTCAAACCGAGGACCTCCTGACCAGTGTGGTGAGCTGGCCCATGGGCAGTGCTGTGCGTACAAGGAATGCCGTGCCACACGGGTGTCCCCCCCATAAGGGAGCCCCACACGCAAGAAGTGGACCCCATAAGGAGAGCGACCCCACATGAGAAAAGTGCAGCCTGCTCAGGAGTGGTGCTGCACACATGGAGAGTTGATGCAGCAAGATGACGCAACAGAAAGAAACAAAGTTTCCCAGTGCTGCTGACAAAAATGCAAACAGACACAGAAAAACACACAGTGAATGGACACAGAGAGCAGACAATGGGGGGGGGGGGCGATGAGGTAGAGAAATAAAAATAAATAAATCTTTTTAAAAAATGAAATAGGTATAACCTAATAAGCCATATACAGACTTGCATGCTAAAATTATAATACATTGATGAAAAATCAATTAAGAACTACATAACTTAGGACATATATCATGTTTATGCATTGGAAGACTCAATATAGTAAAGATTTCAGTTCTCCTCAAATTGATATATGTTTAACACCATTACTGTAAAATACAATCAAAATTGTATATACAGACCAGCTTACTCTAAAAGTTAAATGGAAAGGCAAAGGACAAGAATAGCTTCAACACTTTTGAAAGTGAAGAACAAAATGTGAGGAATCACTCTACCTGGTATTAATAAATATTATACAGCAACACAAGTCAAGTCAGTGAGTGTTGGCAAAGGCATAGACACCGACCAATAGAAAAGAATACAAACTCAGGGTCAAATATTGCTCAGTGGTTGAGCACCTGCTTCACATGTATGAGGTCCTAGGTTCAATCCCTGGTACTTCGTTAAAAAAAGAAAGAAAAGAATATGCACTCAAAAAGAGATTTACATGAATATGCCCAACTGAATTTCCAGAAAGACGTAAAAGGAATTCAGTGGAGAAAGGACAGACTTTTCAACAAATGAAGCTGTAACATTTGGACATACATGGGGGAAAAAATTTACTACCTTCTAAACCTTATACTTTAAACAAAAATTAACTCAAAATGTAATAGATTTAGATCCAACTATAAAACTTTTAGAAGAAATCATAGGAGAAAATCTTGGGAACCTTGGGTTTTATGCAAAATTCCCAGACAGGACACCAAAAGCATAATTCATCAAAGAAAAATAAATAAAAATTTGACTTCATCAAAATTTAAAACATTTGTTATCTGAAATACCCTATCAGACAATAAAAAATACAAGTTACAGACTGGGAGTAAATGTTTGCAAAGCACATATTTAACAAAAGCATTATATTTAGAAAATATAAAGAAAAATCTCAAAACTCAATTTCAAAAAAAAATACAATTAGAAAATGGAAAAAAGACATAAGCATTTCACTGAATTGTAAACACAAATAGCAAGTAAACACATGAAATGATGTTCATCATCACAAGTCAAGCCATTAGAGAAATGCAATTTAAGACCATAATAAGATATCACTATAAACCTATTAGCTAAAATTAAAAAATTTTAAAAAGATGGTGTGGTGATTTGAAGCTGAAAAGTATGTTCTTAAAGTTAACCCATTCCTGTGGGTGCAGACCCACTGTAAGTACGATCTTTTGGTGAATAGGATCTTAAGTTAAGATGTGATCATAAGCCATTCAGAGTGTTCTTAATCCTCTTGCAGGAATCCTTCATAAGAAAATAAAATTCAGACAAAGCAAGAAAGCCACAGAATCAGGACACTGAAGACAGTGAAACCTGGAAGAGAAGGGCGAGCCCAGCAGATGCCGCCATGTTCACCATGTGACAGGAGTCGGGATCACTGGCAGCTGGTCTTTAGGGAGAAAGCATTGCCTGATGATGCCTTGATTTGGACATTTTTTCCCAGCCTCAAAACTGTAAGCTTGTCAGTTAATAAGCTCTCATTGTTAAAGTCAACGCATTTCATGGCATCTGCATTTCAGCAGCCCAACAGTCAAGAACCGATAGGAACAATGCCAAACGCTGGCGAGGTTGTGGAGAAGCTGGGTTTCTCGTATGTTTCTAGTGAGGATGTTAAATGGTACAGCCACTCTTGAAAATTGTTTGGGTGTTAAAACAGAAACTAAACATAGTAACCTCAAGACCCAGCAATTGCACTCTCGAGTATTTGTCCCAGAGAAATGAAAACTTATTTTCACACAAAATATTGAAGGTTTATGGTACCTGTTTTTGTAATAACCCAAACCTGGAAACAACCAAAATGTCCTTCAATATGTAAATGGTTAAGCAGCCATACAAAGGACTACTATTCAGCAGAAAAAGCGAACAAACCATTGATACATGCGAAAATGTGGATGATTTCAAGGGCATTAAGCGGAATAAAAATAGCCTCTCTCCAAATGTCACATGCTGTATTATTCCATTTATATAACATTCTTGAAATGATAAAATTTTAGCAATGGGGACCCTCCTGATGGTTTCTGGGGCTAGGGGTGATGGTGGGGAGAGGGGTGAGCAGGACAAGGGAAATCTTTGTAGCAGTGAAATAGTTTTGCTTCTTGGTTGCAGTTACAAGCAGCATGGAGTTTAAAGTGCCCTCTGCTGGTCAAGAAGAGATACTTCAGCAAAGAGATGACAAGTTTGAGTGAAATAGGTGACAGCCAAGGGCTCCTTAGAGACTTACCCCTCAAGTTTAGCCGATACAAAATAGTCAATGCTTATTACAGGTTAAACCCGTGATAAAATGTCATAGAACTATACACACATTCTATCAATGGAATTTAGTCATGTGGGGAAGATGCAGGATGTCTCTTTTCTACTCTTGCAAATTCCTGGGACTCTATCATTATCTCAAAATTTTTAAAAAATTAAAAAAGAAAAAATGACATCCATTTAGGTGTTTTGAATCTTAAGGTCTTTTAATGAGACTGGCTCCAAATTCTTGAACTTATTGGGATCTATTTTATTACTGCCTTCTCAGCACTTTTTCCAAGAAGCTAAATAGATTCCCATGTCCATCCTGACACCCCGACCTGGTATAAGTACATAAAGCCCAAGTATGCCCTTGGCCCACTCATTACAGGTACGTCGTCCTATAGCAGACCCTTCCTAAAGCAATTCCTCCATGACCCACCTGCTCCTTCCACGTAATTAGGGCAGGAGCCATCTTGTCAGTAAAACAAACCAGTGGGAGTATGATCCTGGCCAGGCACTCCTTTCTCCAAACGTGTGAACCAAGTCTCTCTCCAAGTGCCTGAACGTGCTTTGGGATCTCATTTCTTTCATGCCTCTCATGTACAGAGACAGAAGAGAAGACTGAGGGCCAGAGTAGAGCAGAGAAGAGGTATAGAAAGAGGGTGTTTTGAAGGCCCTTAGTTCCTTTTGGTGTCTGGGACTACGCTTGGAGGAGCAAGGAGCAACGTGAACATCTTCAGCCGGACGTTAGGTTGTGAGGGAATTTGCAGAACCAGTATATCAATAGTGGCTATCTTTTTGGAGATGGGATTGTGGTCAACATGTTTCAACCATCCTTTATTTTCAGCTTTTGAGCACTGTAAAACAATACTTTAAATACCTGTATGATGTTTCAATATGGTTTTTATGGTGTCCCAGACCCTGAAATAAATCCTACCGTGAAAAGCAAATATTGGACAGAAGAGTACTGGGGAATAGTTTCTCTGTAATTCAACCAGGAAGTTCTCCCTCTGCGGAGAAGTTTTATTATGGAGTACTCAGGTTCAAGGAGACATTTCCAGTCTTGCTTTTTTTTTTTTTTCAGGGGCATTTTTGAAACTGTAATGTGCCTGCAGATTACCCATAACATTGCTGCTTGCAGTTCTAATTCAGTGGGATGGGACAGCCTGCATTTCCTACAGACTCCCAGGAAATGGCTGGGCTGGTCCTGGACCACCTTTTCCTCCACTTTGAGGAGTGAGGCTCCAAGGGCTGCATCTTCAATCACGGAGGCTCCACTACGCCTGGGAAAGCACCCGCCAGGTCCTTTTGGAAGCCCTGTCCCGGTGAAGCTGGCCTTGGGGCATTGTGCACTCAGGAGCCTTCCACGCCCTGCCCACCCGTGACTACCTACCTCCTCCCCACACATTCCAGACTGCCTTGGAAGAGTCCCCCCTCTCCCAAGATCCAGTCCCTGCTGCTCTGGACATCAGAACACTCTGTCTCGTGCTGGTACCTGATTTTTCACATTGCTCCTTCTCTCTGGCTCACGCACTGTCCAGGCATGGCCACTTCCATTGAAGTAACAAAGTTAGAGGGTCAAGCCTCAGGTATGGGTAGGAAGGGAAAGGGGGGAAGATGGCCCAGTTGCATAGCCCCAGGCTGCCTCCAACCCTGGGGGCGGGAATGCACCTCATCATCCAGGTGCACCAGCCAAGAAGCAGTTGAGTCTGCTTCGCTTTGTTGCCTGCTGCGTCTCCCCTGGAAACCTCATGGGAGGTGGCAGTTGGTTGAACACAGGGTTTGGGTGCCCTATTGTACCTGCCATCATGACACCCTGAGGTCATGCGAGTGCTGCTCCTGCTGGCACAGCACTCTACAGTTTGCCTCAACGCCCTTGATCTTAGTCCAACCTCAGTGCTCCTGTGGGGATCACAAGTGCAGAGGAGTAAATGCAGACTCAGGAAGCAACTTCCTCAAGGCTCTGATGGGAGAATTGTGTGGCCAGGACAGTACCACACACAGAACAATGGGGAGGAGCCTTGAGCTCCTCCTGTCATCCCCGAGCCCGCACCTGCTCCATGGAACCCCAGCTTCTGCTCTGGAAGCCAACGTGCACAACCCCATCCAGAGACCAAACAGCCCGAAGCTCTCGGCGCCTCTGCCGGGTGCCGACCGTTTCCATCTTGGGGGGTGGTATCCCAAGCCCTCCCCCATTCCAGTGCCCTTCCTCAGCACCCTCCTCCTGACTTGCTCCTTCCCGAAACAGCCGTACCCAGAATGGAGCATGAACCCCAACTCCAGGCTGTCCGCACAAGAGTATAGAACACCTCCCTGACCCCCACCCTAGACCTCCAACTGATCTTCAAAAATAGGTCTTTCTACACATTCTACAACCGAACTATTCCCCTTCAGTTGACCTCATACCTTTCCCTCAGGGATTTTATCTTGAGAGATTTGGACCGATCAGCAAGATTATGTTGGATTTTGATTCTTTCATTCAATGTTTTGCTCCATGATGTGTGCAGATTTGATAAATCTTCTTGCTGTGATTAAACAGGCTAATCAAGACACCGCCTGGGATACAGCCCTGTGGCAAATCACCAGAGACTTCCCTCCAGGCCAGCCGTGATGCCTCGGTCCCCGGTGGAGATGCCAATGGAACATTCTAGAGGCCTCAGAGCAAAGCAGTCACCCCATCATCCAACAAAGTCGGGAACAGCCGGCTCTCGGAAGATTGCTGAAGCTGAAGAGGTGCCTGCTCATTAGAACTTATTAAAACCGCATATGTAGCTGCATGCGCTCCAGGTCCAAACAAGCTGCCATTTCCTGCTGATGTCTCTTGCCTCAAGAAGACCAACTTACAGCAGCAGGGGCCAAGTGTGGCGCAGGCTCATTACCAAGACCATATGCTGTGGGAAAATCAAGGAGTGTTATTCAAGATAAACTCGCCTGCTATTGCTCGAGCTTATGAGCCTCGCCTCCCCCAGGGCTGCCAGGGAGGGGGCAACATTTGGGCAACAAGGCTGGTCAAAGAAATGTTTAGGTCTCCCTCGATGGGGCACCCTCTGATTGCATCCTAAGGGCGGAGCCCAGCCTGAGCCTGAGGTCGGACCCCGAGATCCTGGACGCCGCCCCTCACAGCCCAGACGTCTCTCCCCACCACAGCCGTGGGGATGATACCATGGTCTCTGAGTGGCAGGTGGGGAAACTGAGGCTCAGAGAAGTTAATTAATTAGGCCAAGCCCTCCCAGCCAGAAGGGTCAAAGGGGTCTGTCTGCGTGCACAGCTAGAAGCACGTGCAAAAGACACGTGATACAGCCTAGTACGAGCTCCCATGGGGCGCCAGGAAGGTCACGGCCTGTCTAGGGTCTTCCTTCACCTTGGCCCAGGACCGTCTCTCCCAACGAGTCTCCACGCTGTGTCCTCCAACATGCACCAGCCTGCGATTCCCAGCTAAGCCCCACCTCAGGCCCACCTCCCCTCCCCTCTCTCACCAGGATCCTGCCACTGTCCCTTGTTCTCTGTGCAGAGCCTGGCCACCCCCCTCACTCCCCCCCACCAGATCTCCTCAGCTGGTTGCTGTCCTCCTTCCTCTCCCCTTGGCCCCAAGCTGTCCCAGCTTCTCCTTCCCTCAGGGCCACGTGCAGATCTTTGTGACCTCCTATCGCAGCATGAAAACAGGCTATTGAAAAAGCTTAATGGAAAGCCCGGAGAGATGACTGTCATAGCCCCCACCAAAGAGGTCCACCTCCTAATCCCTAAAGCCTGTGGTAGGTCCTTATGTGGCCAAGGGACTTCGCAGGTGTGCTGGTTAAGAGCCTTGAGATGGGGGATTGTGCTGGACGATCCAGGTGGGCTCCATGGAACCACAAGGGCCCCTAGAAGAGGGGCCAGGAGTGCCTGAGTCAGAGGACGGGACGTGAGGATGGAAGCAGTGGTCTAGCAGTGCCGTTACTGGAAGGCAACCACAGGCACCGAGTGCTGGTGGCAAGCAGCAGAGCCTCCCCGGAGCCTCCAGGGGACCTGGGTCCTGCCAGCCCATTTCAGGCTTCTGCCCTTCAGGAGTGTAGAAAAACAGATTTTGTTATTTTAAGCTATAAGGTGGGGAATGTATTATTAAGCTGCTTGAATCCCTGAGGTTGTTATAGTTTGAAGTTCGTGTACCACAGAAAATTGTGTTCTTAAAGTCAACCCATTGTTTTGGATGTGGACCCGCTCTAAGGAGGATCTTTGGGTGAGTAGGATCTTAAGTTCAGATGTGATCCACCTCATTCAGGATGGGTTTAATCCTCTTACTGGAGTCCTTTAAAAGAGAATGAAATTCAGATGAAGAGAGAGAGCCATGAAAGCAAGAAGCTAGAAGCAGTGAAACCCAGAAGAGAAGGGAGAGCCCAGCAGGTACTGCCATGTGCCTCGCCATGTGACAGAGGAGCCCAGGATCGCTGGCAGCCAGTGTTTAGGAAGAAGTTTTTGTCTTGGCGATGCCTTGGTTTGGACATTTCCCTGGCCTCAGTACTGTAAGCTTGTAAGCTAATAAGTTCCCATCATAAAAGCCAACCCATTTCGTCAGTGGAGCAAACTAGAACCAAGGCTGTCAAAAACAAAGCCATCATCTTACTCCTGGCATCCTGAAGCTTGACATCAACAGGTAACATGGTGTTGAGTGACTAAAGGGTGGGAGGATTCAGACCCAAAGTGCTGAAACTCTCCCTTTCCTGGGACACGGCAAAGGCTCGTGAAAGATGGTGAGTAAAATCCTTGAGTTTCTAAGAAGGGAATGTTCTGACCCTATCAGCAGCCCTGTACCCCCAACAACCTTGGCTGGACCAAGCCACGGGGAGGCCAGCCCTCCACTGCTCCTCCTTGGAAGTGGCCATCTTCTGAGTCTCTCTGAGTGGTCCCTGCTCCATGTGCACAGTGTCTGCCAGCCTGGCCAGGGGTGGACACACAGACACACAGTCCCACGCCAAACACAATCACACGCATGCTCACCCGCACCACCACACGCATGCACACACCTGTACACATGCTCACACCTGCTCTCATTCACACCCTCACTTTCTCATGCACTCGTGTGCATCGCCCTGCACTCTTACAACCACCCCCACACACACACCACAGTGCGTGCACACTCACCCTGCCACAGACACACGTGCACACACATACACATATATCTGAGCTCTTCTCCTCTGTGATCCCCCTGGGAAGGGGCAAGGCATGGGAACGTTTCGGAAGCTCTCCGGTGTCCCCTGCTTCTGGCACATTTTGCCCCCACTCAGCTGACACCCTGATGAGAGCAAAGCCAGGCCCAGTGCAGACTCACTTAAGAAACAGATGAGTGAAAACAAAACCTGTTCTGACCCACTCCTCTCTGCAAGTCTCCCTTCCTTTAAACACAGGAAGCCCCTTGTGCATGCACCAAACCAGTGTGAGGGCCTGTCCACACCTACACTCAGGTGTGTTCTGAACTTCTGTGGTCCAGAACCTTCCAGGAACCCCATTTCCTCCCATCTGCTCCAGGCTCACCTAGGAAAGGGGCTGGGAGTCCTTCCTAACACCTCAAGGACAGTAGCTGTGGGCTGTGGGGAATTAGGGGGACTGTATGACATTGTCCACTACCACAGACATTTTACAAAGCTCAGCCTCTAAAGCTTACCCAGAGCCACGTCGATGGCCCATGCCATATACAAGCACTGTTCACTGCCTTCTCTTTCTGGGGTGCTTTCACAGTCATTATTTTATCCTTACAAGAGCACTATGCTACTTACGTACAAGGAAACAGAGAGGTAAATGACCATTGAAAATATATGTGTCATAGTGTATACAGGATTGACCTCTGCTTCAAATCAGGGTGAAAAGAAATAAAACAAAATAGAATTTCTATGGCTAAGAGATTGAAAATGGAGTCAGGAGGCCATTCAGAAGGTTATTTTGATGCATGTCTCAGCCAGATACCACAAACTGTCAAAGTGTACAAAGCCTCAAGTAACAATTTCCCCAAAACCAAAAGACATCCAGATACCAGAAACAAACCACAAAATCAAGAGCTCAGTAAACTCTCTATTCTAAAGATCATTGGGAGCACCCCTAGTGCTCTCCAACCACAACCACTTGTCTAACATTCTTTTCTTTATGTAAAAACCCTTGCCAAGCACCAAGAAAGAACACAATTTAGGCTGCTACCTGAACCTGTGCTCCCTGAGTTGCAGTTCTAAGACCTCCAATAAACACCTGTGCCTTGCAGCTCAATTTATTTCTCAGTCAACACCAGCTTTCTTTCTCGCTTGTCAAGTTTCTCTCAATTGTTATCACTAAATCCTCTTGTTTGTTGGCTACAATTGCCCATGGCCCCAAAAGTACCCCTAATCTGAAAACCTATATTTAACCTCATCATCTTCCCTAACTGCTGCATCTCTCATGTTAAATCTTTCGGGTACAACAGGTCGACCATCTGCCATGGCTTTGAGTCCTGCTCTGTAAATGAACTGCTACACTCTGCTGCAGTCAGAATTAGAGCATATTGGATGTAGAGCAGATTTCCCTTGAGTTTTCCTAACTTCCATCCAAATGGACCTTAAATCCTCAAAATATTCAACCATGATTCTCCCAACTGGACGGTCTAGCCCCTATTTCGTTTCTCAGAATGAATACTTCTCTTTCATTACCCAACAGGTATTTGACTGGCACTACGTCCAAGGCACCGAGCTTGCTCCTTAGTGTAAACCATGATGGATGGCCCAAGTAGTCTCTTCTGTCTGGGGATTAGAGTCAGGTGTTAAGCACTTAGATGCACCAATACACATGGAAAGTTGTGCAGCACAGGGGGCAATGAAAGAGAAATCAAGAGATATCTATTTTCGATGGCCAGGAAAACTACTCTGAGGAATTGGCATTGAAGCCAAGACCTGAAGGTCAAAAAGAAGCCAGATTCTAGGAAACCGCATTTCCATTCCTCCTTCTTTTATTATACACCTCCCTAGGGGTCCGAGGAGAGTCAGCGCGTCAGGGCATGAGCTCTGGTCACTGGTCCTCTTCAGTCTACCCTCAATTATACTCCAGGGCACTGACAGTATTTCCAGATGAGCACGGGGGAGAGGCGCGCTGAGCTGTGAGGTCCCTAGGCAGGGGCGTGAGCCCCTTGGGGTGCTGCTGGTCTAATTTGGACTCCCCCACTCAGTGCCCACCTTGGGGGTGTGGCCCTTGGAACAGGTGGATGCAGCCCCCTCCTGGGGCCATTTCAATGGGGGTGGGCTGGCTTTCTTCACTCCACTTTGTTTTCCACCCTGCCCTCAGTTTCTCCCCTGGCCCTGCCCCTCTTTGTGTCCTCTGCATTCAAAGCCTGCCTGCCCCCTCCCCCCGCCCCTAGGTGAACCCCAGGTTTTTAACATAATAGTTTCAGATGTGAACATGCAGCTCTGTAAATGTGTGTGTGTGGTGGGGATAGGCAGGGAGGGGTCCAAGGAAGGAGGGGTCCAGATTTGGTTGGTTTTCGTTTTTAGAAAACTATTTTTTAAAGAAAGAAAGAAGGTGGAGGGTCTGTTTTTTGGTTTTGCTTTTGCTTTTTTTTTTTTTTTTGAAGAAAGTTCTCGCATACCTATTTAAATACGCATTCTGTTTCGTTTTTTAACAATGTTTAAATAACATCTGTGCCTCTGTGGGTCCTTGGGTGTAGGCCCCAGGCCAGGAAGCAGCCTGGCTCAGTTCTGAGGAACCCTAGAGCTGAAAAAGAAAGTGCCAGAATAATGAAGACACGTATAATTCCAAATATCATAACGTGACGCAAGATCCGTATGCCCTGTAAGCTGCAGATCCTCGAGCGGGCACTGGTGAGGTAAGACAGAGGGTCGGGGGCTCATGGCAATGCCGGGGCTCTTAGAAGGGGCAGTGACGCCTCGCCCCCATGGGTCCTGAGACCATGCTGTGACACACTTCCCTTTTCAGCAGGGTGGACCAGATGAGGCCCAGGATGGAAGTCAGACAAGCCTTCGGCAAGCTCTCCACAGCACCGCCTGGCTGTCACGAACACGCGTGAGCTGTATGGCAGTATAATTGGAGCTACAAAAACAAGGCATGTCATTAGACAATAGAAGGAGAACCACATGCCATAAAAACCTTTCAGACTTCTCCGTTGGTTACCTCTTGAGTTATTTCCAGAGTTTATACCTGTGCTTAGCCAGGAGAAGTAAGGAGAAAAGTTCTACACCATCTTGTCCAGACTGGAAGTCTCTGTCTTATTATTATTATTATTTTTTGAGGTACTGGGGACCAGGGATTGAACCAGCAGGACCTCGTGTGTGGGAAGTCAGTGCTCAACCACTGAGCCACATCGGCTCCCCTGTGTTGGTTTTTTGTTTGTTTTGCTTGTTGTTTGTTGGTTTTTTCAGGAGGCACCAGGAAACGAACCATGAGGGAGGTGGGTGCCCAACTGCTAGAGCCACCTCTGCTCCTTGCAGTCTTATTATTTTTATGTAGTAGAACCTTGGCTCAAAGTCAAGTCTTTTGACACATTGCACCCTCTGCATCTTTTGTACCATAAGGAATGGAAAGACAAATTGAGCTAAGCACATGTGTGGCAGGATAATTCAGAACGTTGATGAATTCATCGGCCTCTGGGTTATTTCAGAACCTCCAAACGGTGTTACATAAATAAGCTCCGTTCTTTGAACATACCAGTAGTCCACATGTACTGCCCCACATTGTCAAGTAATATTTTAAAACTGCTAAAAATCTGCTTGCTTTCAAGAAAAGATGGAAGCCTATAAACTTTGTCACTTTAAGTCCTTGACAAATGTTCATTATGTAAATCTATTGTAACACCAAGTGTAGGGGGAAAAAAAGAACTCAAATAAATCTCACATAGACAAGAGTTGTAACTATGATCTCAGAGCTCCAGGCTCCCCCGGAGAAAACTATAATTAGTTTTTTCATTTTCTTACACACCCCACAACCAAATGCTCTATTCTCAAAACGTGTTGTTAGGAAAGCATATTCCACGGGCGAGGTGTGAGGCTGATGGGGCTGAGTTATGACACATTATTAAGGCACTAATAGTGTGTGAACACAACCCCATAGATGCCAGACCCCAGGGCCCTCCTTCCCAACATATTTCCAGCAAGTCCAGTGGCATGTTCTGGGCTTTGCTCTCCTCACAGCTTCTATGAGGAATTCTGGTTGAATTCCTCAACTCTCTTCATGTCCAGATCCTTGAATTCAGGAGGATTTGAAGCAAAGGTTGACATAATTGAGCTGAGGCTAGAAAGCGGGGTGGGATGCAATCTCAGTTACATATCGAGTCATCCACTCATTCAGCAAACAGTGGAGACCTCGGGAGTGTTGGGAGCACTCATGGGGCTGAAGAGCCCAGTAGACTGACCTATATTGAACCAGTAACTAAGGTCATTAAAAGTGTGGGAAACACTAGAAAAGAGTACCCAGTGCAATGGAGTCATACAAGAAGGGTCCCAATCTGGTCTGGGAGTCAGAGGAGACCAATCTGGGGAAGTAAGAGCTGGAAAGAGAAACAGAATGTGTCATTCCATGTGACCTTGAGCACAACCCTGGAAGTCTGTTCCTCATCTGTCAGATCTGCAAAGAGCTTCATAGGGTCATTGTTAGGAGGATTAAATGAAATGAGAGATGTAAAGCGTCAGACAGGTGATTCCCAAACCCTAGGAAGAAAACACGTGGACTTCTTTCAGACAATTTAGCTTTCCTGCAAAAACTGTCAAATAAATTCACGTGTAAATGGATTTTTCCACAGGTGGATGTGGTATGATTAAAAATATTTGATTTAATTATTTATGTCTGATGCAATCTCAAAGTCTTCAAGGCATGATTCACATTTCCCTCTATCCCTACAAATTCCCCCAAGTAACTCTGGGCATCCTCAGGGGAGGCTAGCTGTCCACTCACCATGGGAGCTGTGTTCTCTCCTCTGCCAAGACACTGGCCTCAAATATCAGGACACCTATACCCACTATCACTGCAGGGTTCCAAATCGCCGGCCATGGGCTGAATAACCAGGTCCACAGATGTGGACTGTGTGTGTGTAACTGAATGCCTCAGATAGTCAAGCACTCCAAACTTCATTCACAGACCCCTACCACTGCCTTCATTTATTTATGGCTATATACTTGATTCCTAAAAGCTTTGGCATATATAGCCCAACAACGAGGCAATACTGCTGAGATTTTCTACTCTCAGAGCACAAAGCAGTCAATTAAAAATCTGAAATTGTCTTTGTGTCATCACGTTAACAATTGGTGTTTTATATTTATTTGTTTTTTTAATCTAACATGTTTTAAACTACATAGCCTTGTGTAAATTACAATTCTAGGAAGGGACACTGTGTTTACCTCAGTGCTCCTGGGTTTTTATACGTTTATTAAAATGTCTCAGCATATCCTCATGATCCTCGAATAGTACCACAACACTCCAGAGCATTTAGAGTAACATCACTCTTTCTGCTGGATAAAGGCAGAAAGAAAAAAGAACCCATTTCCTTGGCAAGTAGTTCATTTCAAACATAGCCAAGAACAAAGCATCACTGTCTGAGTCGCTCGAGTGGCGTTATGAAATATCCTAAATTCAGCACCTCTCTTTGCACCTCAAGGGCCAGTCCTAAAATTCCCATCTTTCCACAGAAATGACAGCTCTTGGTTAAAATACAACTACAAATGAAATTCTACATGCTTTCATAACAGTGAGCCCAATATGATAGGATCCCTTTTAGCATACCTTGACCTCAGAGCTTCTCAGAGCCTCTAGCTCCAGCAGGCTCACTAGAACACTTTAATTCCATGCCACTCCATGTTTGCTCAGAAGCCGCTTCTCCTCAGGACCCTCCACCACCCTAGAAGCACAGTCCATGCTTCTCCTTTGACTGAGACGCCAGATGATCAGTCTCCTGATCTTTCCACACTGCGTTAGCAGATCTCCACGTGTGGACTTGAAACCAGCTCTTGGCATCACCTCAGATCTTGATCGAAATGCACATTTTCTGGCCACTGCAGACCTGTTGAATCAGAAACACTGCAAGCCCTCCACACTCAAGTCTGAGAGCCACTGCTGTAAAATTTCAACCACGTCTCTGCTTGATCACACCCAACAACCATCTCTGAGGAGATGCCATAAGAGCTGTCAGCACATTGACAGTTGGTGACCTGATTCTCTCGAGTCTCGGTTTTTTTGTCTTTTGGAAGTGGTGTCACATGGTAGGTGGGCAAGCTCAAAGTATTCTCTCATGATGGCAGCTGGCAATATCTGTTTTCAGCAAAGGAAAATGTGCTGAGAAAGCACAGAAGGGCCCTTTGGTTTGTTAGCCTGAGCAGTCAAGTACAAACCACTGGTTAATCAGCTAGACTGGTAGATTTAAGATGAAGTTGTTCAAATGCAAACTTCTTCCTTTTTTTTTTTTTTCTAATCCTACTCAATTTATTCATTTTTTAAAAAGATATTACATTAAAAAAATATGAGGTCCCCATTCGCCCCCACCACCCCAACCCCCCCACTCCTCCCCCCAATAACACTCTCCCCCATTATCATGTCACATCCATTCCATCTGGTGAGTACATCTCCGGGCATCGCTGCACCCCATGTCCCATGTTCCACACCATAGCCCACACTTTCCCATGTTCCATCCAGTGGGCTATGGGAGGACATACAACACCCGGCAATTGTCTCTGGGGCACCACCTAGGACAACTCCAAGTCCCGAGAATGCCTCTACATCTCTTCTCTTCCTCCCTTTCCCCGCACCCAGCAGCCACCATGGCCACTTTTTCCACACCAATGCCACATTTTCTCGATTATTAACCACAATAGTTCATGAATAGACTATCATTAAGTCCACTCTGATCCTTACTGTATTCCTCCTTCCTGTGGACCTTGGCTTGGTTGTGTCCATTCCACATCTATGTCAAGAGGGGGCTTAGATTCCACATGGATACTGGATGCAATCCTCCTGCTTTCAGTTGTAGGCACTCTAGGCTCCATGGTGTGGTGGTTGACATTCTTCAACTCCATGTTAGCTGAGTGGAGTAAGTCCAATAAATCAGAGTGTAGGAGCTGTAGTCTGTTGAGGTCAGGGCCTGGCTATCATATTGTCAGTCCAGAGATTCAAATCCCCTAGATATATCTTAAGCCCCAGCACCAACTACAATTCCAATAAAGTAGCATGAAAGGCTTGTGAAAAGAGATCCCATCTGAGTCCAGCTCCATCACGCAGAAACACCAGCTCCAAAAAAGGGCCAACTGGCATGGCAGTGAACCCCATCTGCCATGACCATAGAACCTGTGGGTCTCTTTAGCCCTCAAAAGGACCAATACCTGGGGTTGTATCTACTTTATCTGTCTCTGAGACTCTGCTCTGGTGTGCATAAGGGCAATCCTTCTGACAACCTCCAGACTCTTTTTTAGAGACTCATAGCCATATAAACTCATTTGTCCTTTCCATTTCCCCCTTAATTTAGGTCAAACAGCATTTTTAACTCCTGTTATTATATGTAGACAGGGATATTCTGCTGGTCCGTGTTGAACCTTTAATTCAAGGTCCTTTTCTAGTTGCATCATCAGCTGGTACTTGGTAGTGATCTCTCGGTGTCAGGGAGGCTCATCCCCAGGTGTCATGTCCCATGCTGGGGGGAAGGCATAAATGCAAACTTCTTTACCCCAGAACAGCACATCGCTGTGCTCCGTGGAATTATTTCAGGGAGCTTCTGGATATGAAGGGTTGTCTGTAAATGAATGAGTATGATGTTACACATGACTGACTTGACTAGAAGTTGTTCCGTTTTTGCCCACACGGCTGCCAGCACTCCAGAATAGGCACATTCTGAGCTGGATGATGAGATCCTAACTTAACACTCTCTCCGCCTGACCCTAAAACTTCTCAGTCATTTGTGATTTTTATCAAGGAGTCCAGTCTGGTTTAAAATGTGAAGTTCATATCTGAGTCCAAGCCTCCCCTCCCTGCCACCCCTGCCCAGAGCAAGGGGAGACAGGAGTCAGATGGGTCAGATGAGTCAGACAGGGAGGGGACAACCAGGCTGAAGGTCAGGGGCACCTGGAGACTGAAGGCCCGCCCTGCATGGTCCCAGCCACGCTCTCTTGTGTGGCTTCATGGCTGCTGTGGCTGTGGTCTGCGTGCTGGGGGTGGACCAGGAGGGGTGGTGCACCCTGACCCCACCCCACATTACAAAGGGCCTTCCGGAAGCAGTTTTGTCCACCTTGGCCGGTGTTACCTGTCCCAACTCTATGGCTCCCACCCTCAACCATCCTCCATGGGACCTCCCCCATGCCGCCCCGTGGGAAATCATGGGGCCCATTAGCATCTTCCACTGGCTCTCTAAGGCCCCTGTAGCAGTTTGATATGATTATGAATTCCAAAAATAGATATTGGATTATGGTTGTAATCTGGTCTGTACCTGGGCTTGATTGAGTTATGATTAGGGCTTTGATTGAGCCATGTCATTAGGGGCATTGAGTCCCTACCCCTTGGTAAGTAGGGACTCGCAAATAAAAGGCATGGCAAAGGACAGAGTTGGGGGCTTTTAATATTGGAGTTTTGATGTTGGAGTTTGATGCTAAAGCTGGACCCCCAGGGAGAGAGAGCCGTTCACCTGATCGTCTACAGCTGACTTTGTGGAGAGAGGCAAAGCCTAGAGAGCCTCATAGTCTACAGCTGACCTTGTGCAGAGAACAGAGGAGTTGAGCCCAGAGGAACGCAGGAAGCCTGAACCCTTGCAGACTTTGGCAGCCATCTTGCTCCTACATATGAAAATAGACTTTGGTGACGGAAGTAACTTATGCTTATGGCCTCATATCTGTAAGCTCCTACCCCAGAAAATACCTTTATAAAAACCAACCAAATTTTGGTATTTGGCATCAGCACCCCTTTGACTGACTAATAAAGCCCCAAGGAGCTTTCCTGTTTTCTCTCTGCCCCAGAGATTCTGTTGAACTTTCCATCAGGATGGAGGGTGACCCCGATTGAGCCCCTTCAAAAGCCTCCACCTTCAGGTGCCAGCCCTGGCCTGGTTTCTGTATTCACATACATGCTACCTCCCCACTGAGAGGCATTGGTGTGACCCCTGGGGTGAGGGCCACCCCCGAGCACCTCGCTCACCCACCCTCCCCGAGGCCCTGCTGCTCTTCAGCTCCTGGACAACTGTCCTATGCCTTGCTTCTCCCTCCCAGCCCCCTCTTTCTTCTCCTCAAGCCTGGTGGTATCTCACACCAGGGCATGCTGGACCAGCAGCCCCTTGCCCTTGGGCTTGACCGCCAGTTGTAGGGCTTTGTGGCCTTGGCCCTAGGGCCAGCCCAGTGGAGGTGAGCTGAGCACCAGGGAGCTTCCCCTCCAACCCCCGCCCCTCCCATGACCACCACCTGAGGACATCCTCTTTTGGTTGTTCTCAAATAAGAGCTGAAGGAGCAAGATACCTTCTGTGGGGGCATAGCAGAAAGTGAGGCATGCTCCTCTGAGCATGTGTGAAACAGACCATGTGCGAATAGCACACCTGCAAGCTCTAATGTCACTTAAAAGCCTCACAGATGCTGTCAGGACTGATAAAATCAAAGCTCTTAGATATATAGGTAAGTGTTCATCCAACCTCATGTGGCACTGGAGCTGGCTATGATAGGCTCCTGGGAGCTGCTAATTACATTTTCAGGAATTTTGAAAGGTGGCTGTTAAACACAGCCATTATTAAAAATTAAACTATATAAGTCTACTGTTAAAAATGGTATTAAGAGCATAAGCCCTTGATACTGATGACTATGCTTATAAGCCTATGTGCCTGAAATTTCAACTCGGCCTAGAGCTGCAGGGTGCCTAAGAGTGACGTCCTGAGAGCCTCCATGTTGTTCAAATGTAGCCACTCTCTAAGCCAAACTCAGCATGTAAATGCATTACCTTCCCCCCAGTGTGGGACATGACTCCTGGGATAAGCCTCCCTGCCACCAAGGGATCACTACCAATCATCAGCTGGTGATGCAACTAGAAAAAGACCTTGAATAAAAAGGGGAAATGCAAAAGACAAATGAGTTTATATGACTAAGAGACTTCAAAAAGAGTTGAGAGGTTATCAGAGGGGTTGCACTTACTCATGTCTCAGCAGGATCCCAGAGACAGCCAAAGATACAACCCCAGGTATTGGTGCTTCTGTGGGCTATGGAGAAACAGGTTCCACGATTATGACAGATGGCTCTGGAGTTCAGTGCCTTGTCAGTGGGCCCTGCTTTGGAATGTGTGCTCCTGAATGTGATGGAATTGGACTCAGAAGTGACCTTTCTACACCTGCCTCTTCTGTCACTTTTACTGAACCTGTGGTTGGTGCTGGGGTTGGTGTATACTCAGGAGACTTGAATCTCCAAATTGGCCATGTGCCTGCTGGGCCCTGAGCCTCAGCAAAGTTGCAACTCCTACTCTCCAGTTTGTTGGGCTTACCCCAGTCTCTAATAGGGACATTAGGATAGTCAACCACCATACCAGGGAACCTAGAGTGCCTATAACTACAAGCAGGAGAATCGCATCCATCAGCCATGTTGGATCTAAGCCCCCTCTCAAGATAGAGGTGGAGTAGACATCACCCTCCCAGGGCCCAAAGAAGGGAGGAATAAAATATGGATTAGAGTGGACTTACTGGTATTCTACTGTAGAGCTATTGTGACCAGCAATGGAAGAAATTGTATCATTGAAGTGGAGAAAGTGGCCATGGTAGTTGCTGAGAGAAAGGAGAGGAAAGAAGAGATGTGATGTGGGGCATTCTCAGGACTTGGAGTTGTCCTGAATGATATTGCAGGGACAGATGCTGGACATTATATAGCCTGCCATAACCCACTGAATGGACTGGGGGAAAGTGTAAACTACAACGTGAACTATAATCCACACAGTGCCGCAGTGCTCCAAAATGCAATGAATGCAATGAATGTGCCACACTGATGAAAGAGGTTGTTGATGTAGGAGGAGAGGGATGGGGTGGGTTGTGGGGTATATGGGAACCTCTTATACTTTCTAATGTAACATTTTTTGTGTGTGATCTATGTATCTTTAAAAAAAAGAATAAAAAAGAGCAAAAGCAATAAATAAATGAATTCAATTTTTAAAATAAATTTAAATATTAAAATATTTTTAAATTATTAAAATAAATTAACTACAGTAAAATTTAAATTGTTTTAATTATATTAAAAATAAGGGCATTAAATAGGGAATGAGGAGCTAATCCTTAAATTGTACAAAGTTTCTTTGGGTTGATTATAAAGTTTTGGTAATGGATGGTGTTGATAGTAACACAAATTGTGAAGCTAATTAATAGCACTGAATTATATATCTGAATGTTTACAAGCAGGAATTTTAGGTCATATATATGTTACTAGAATAAAAATTTAAAGAAACACAAATGGTGAACCATATTGTAAATGATGGACTATAGTTAATATTTCAATTATAAAAATGTGCTTTCATGAATTGTAACAAATGTACCACACTAATGCAAGATGTTAATAATAGGGTAGAAGATGGTAAGTTAGAATTTTATGCATGATTTTTCTGTAAATTTACAACTTCTCTAATTAAAATATATATATATTTTTTAAAATGGCAATACATTAATTTTAAAATTTTATTTTTAACATTATTTTTATTTTTAAATTATTTTAAACATTTAATTTAATTACAATCTTTTTAAAATTGTTTTAATTATGTTAAAAGCAAGGTCAATAAATACTAAATACAGCCCTTACTAATAATTTTACTATATCTCACAGTTATCTTTATGGTGATTTGCATCCATTCCACCCGTGCCGTAGCAACACTACATAACAGATGCTGGTGCATGTTTCTTCCCAGCTCTGCTTTCGGCTTCATGACTTTGGCAGTTTAAAACTGACCAGGAGGGAGTTTTCACACCACAGAAATCAGCACACACTACCTATCAGGGTTGTTTGTCTTCCTTTATCCAGGGAGATCGTTGTTAAAGACCTTTACTGCTGACCAGGTTTCAGAAACACCCAACACTCGAGCCCTCCAGGCTTTAGAAGTTACTGAGGGGGCCAGAATTCAACCTCTCTATCTAGCAATTTGGAGATCAGATTGTATGAAAACTCTGCTAGAAACATTAAGAAAGTCTGAGGAAAAAAAAAAAACCTCTAAAAGACATCATTTTAAATGAATAGCTGAGCTTGCAAGAAAGTGGGCGAATCCCAAGGGATTCCCAAAAAGACTGGAGGATAAAGCAGGTATGGACCTGCTGTTGCCCTGGAAGGTGGTGAAGCTGGAGGAGGGGAGCACATTTCCAGCCTGGTCAGCGCCCAGGCAGCCTGACCAGAGCTGACCACCGCAGCCCCGCAGAGGGCGGGCTCACAAACGCCGGGTGCCGGTGGGAAGGCTGGATTGGAACCCACCCAACCTAGCTGCCTGAGAAAAGCCCAAAAAAGTGAACAGGTAGATGGGAATATGTGGAGACCACCCAATGGGAACAAGGGAAAGCTACGTATTCAGAACTTGCTAGAGCAGGAGCGTCAGCCACCTTTACTTGCATTTAGCTGAGACTCAAAGACCGGCAGAAGAGTGGGAAAGCTTTACAGCAAAACAGGGAAGGCTCCAGGAATGTTCTGGTTGGAGGCAGCTGGCATGGGGACACTGGAGGTGGAGCATCTATGCGTTTGGTTAAGGGATCATATTTGATTTTCTCTAGTTGGTCCTAAATTGGAAGCTGGGGAAGGGGGGTAGGGCAAAAGTTAGAGAAGCTGTCAGCTGTCCATCAAGGCCTGGCTATTTGGGGTTGATTGTTTCAAGGATTGTGTTGGACTTCCTGGGATTTTTGCTACAGTTCATGGCCACCAGCTTCCTGGACCAAATGCTGGCTGTAGTGGGCCAGAGTTCCCTGGTCATTGTCCATTTGTATATTCCGCCTCAATATTTCAATGAAGTGGAGGTGTGAGCATGGAATGTGCTTCATGCTGTCATCTGCTTCTGGCAGCAGTGTTTCCACATCATTCCACGTCACAAAGTGTCAACGAACGTTCATGTGGGTGGCCACTAAGGAAGCAGGTTTGAATTTTCAAATAGTCTGAAGACTCAGATTTTTTCATATCTGTTTTCTTACTATTAAAGCAGATACTTTTCCCTAAAGAAAAAATGTAAAAAGGAATTAAAACCCAGCCCCAGAGGACTCTGTGGAAGCCAGGTCACTGAGCTTCCTACATGTATATATTAATGGTTGCATCAAATGTCCTACATTTTCAGTCATTATTTCTTCAAATAGTCTATCCTCCCCTTTCTCTAGCTCTTTTCCTTCTGGGACCCCATTATACATATGCTGGTATACATTTTGTATTGTCCCACAGGTCTCTAAAGCTCTGTTCATTTTTCTTTATTCTTTTTCTTTCCTTTTTTCAGACTAGAAAATCTCAACTGACCCATCTTCAAGTTTTCTGATTCTTTATTCAGACTCCTGAATCTGCTGCTTAGGCCTTATAATAGGTGTTTAATTTTAGTTATTAAGATTTTCAGCCCCAGAATGTCTATATAATTTTTTTATAATACCTTTCTCCCTATCGATACTTTTTAAAATACATATTTTTATTTTTTTAAAGATACTAAGATTACATAAATGTTACATAAAAAATACAGGGATTCCCACATGCCCCGCTCCCCATACCTCCCACATTTTCCCATATAAACAACATCTTTCATTAGTGTGGTACATTCATTGCAATCGATAAATGCATTTTGGGGCATTGCTTCTGAGCATGGATCATAATATACATTGTAGTTTACACTCTCTCCCAAACAATTCTGTAGGTTATGGGAAAATATATAATGGCCTATATCTGTCATTGCAATGTCATTCAGGACAATTCCCAAGTCCCAAAAATGCCACTGTATTATACCTGTTTTTCCTTCTTCTTGCCCTCAGAGCTTCCAGTGGCCACTGCTTCCACATCAATGTTGTAATCTCTTCCATTGCTAGAATCACAAGAAGTCTATAGTAGAATACCAGTAAATCCACTCTAGTCCATACTTCATTCCCCATTCCTAAGGACTCTGAGATGATGATGTCCATTCCACCTGTAATTGAGAGGGGCCTTTGATCCCATACAGCTTATGGATGGGACTCTCTTGCTGGAGTTGTAGGCTCTCTCATTTCCTTGGTGTATTAGTCAGCCAAAGCAGTTCTGATGCAAAATACCAGAAATTGGTTGGTTTTTATAAAGGGCATTTATTTGGAGTAGGAGTTTACAGATACCAGGCCATAGAGCATACGTTATTTCACTCACCAAAGTCTATTTGGAGCAAGATGGCTGCTGACATCTGCAAGGTTCAGGCTTCCTGGGTTCCTACTTTCCTGGGGCTTGCTCTCCTCTAGGTTCAAGGTTCCTTTCTTCCTGGGGCTGGCTTCTCTTTCCTCTGCATGCTGACTTCCCAGGGCTCCAGTGTAAGTCTTCAGCATCAAACTCCAACATCAAAACTCCAACTTCAGAAACCCTCAACTCTGTTCTTTTCCATGCCTTTTATCTGTGAGTCCCCACCCACCAAGGGATGGAGACTCAATGCCCTAATCATAACTCAATCATGCCCAGGTACAGATCAGATTACAAGCATAATACAATATCTATTTTTGGAATTCATAACCATATCAAACTGCTACACTTGGTAGGGTGGTTGTCCATCCTCACCTCCTTGTTAGTTGTCCTGGGTAACTCCAATAAACTGCAGAGTAGATGTTACAGCTTTGCTGAAGCTCAGAGCCCAGCTGGCACTTGGACAGCCCAAAGATTTAAGTCTCTTGAACATACACTTACCAACACCAGCACCAGCTATAGATTCAAATAGAAGGGAGAGATGACTCAATTATAGGGAAGCCATAACTGAGTCCAACTCTGATACTCTCAGGAGCACAAACTTCAAAGTAGGTCCCACTGGCAAGGCACCAAACTCTGGAGCTATCTGCCCTGATCATAGGACCTGGGTGTCTCCAGAGCCCTCAGGAACCCCATTATTTGGGGTAGTATCTACTTTGGCAGCCTATGAGATCCTGCTGAGACATGCATAAACGTTACCTCTGGGAATAACTCGCGATTCACTTTGAAGTCTCCTAGCCATGTAAACTCATTTGTCTTTACATTTTCCCCCTTTTATTCAAGGGCTTTTTCCAGTTGCACTGCTAGTTGGTGCTTGGTAGTAACCCCTCAGTGTCAAGGAGGCTCATCCCCGGGAGTCATCTCCAACGCTGGGGGGAAGGTAATGCATTTATATGCTGAGTTTGACTTAGAGAGAGGCCACATTTGAGCAACATGGAGGCTCTCAGGAGGCAACTCTTAGGCACCCTGTAACACTAGGCTAAGTTTCAATTTCAAGAGCAAAGGCTCATAAGCATAGTCCTCAATATCAAAGGCCCATCAATGGACCATCCTCTTTCACTAGTCATTGCTCCTGTACTTGGGGAATTGTTGCTATTCCTTTAGAGAATGTGGCAGAACTCTCCAGGATGGGAATTCAATATTCTTTTTGTTATAATGTGAATCTCCACCCACTCTGACAATGCTGCATGAATACTTGAACATACTTATATGCCTTAGATGTACGTCCAAGTGAATATCCTCCCATATATCCCCATCACTGACACCCCACACCAATGTTCCTTCCCTGCCACAGCTGTAACTCTTCTGTGATCCAAAGCTTCTTCAAAATGAAGCCAATAAAATATCCAAATATAATTAGTAGGAAAATGAAATAATAATGATGTATTTAAATATAAGAAGTAAAATGCATACATTTTTTAAATTAAATTAAAAATTGGGATATTAAAAGATAATGAAAAATATTTAAAATTTTTTTGACATTTTGCCTTTCATCACTGTAATATCTATTGTCCTGTATGTGCAGTGACATTTTTTCCATTTATTCCCCAGCATCTTACTTTTTTTCATTTTGTTTTCAAAGAAGTTTTAGGTCACAGTAAAGTCACATGCAGATCCCTATTGATACTAATATAATTGTCATGCTTTTCTTTAATTCTTTATACATGGTTTCCTTTAGTTCTTTGAACAAATTTAAAATAGTTAAACTAAAATCTTTGCCTAGTAAGTCCAATGCCTGGGTTTCCTAAGGAAAAGTTTCTATTGACTGCTTTTTTTCCTTGACTATATGTGTCATACTCTCTTGTTTCTTTGAATAACCTATAATTTATATTGAAAATTCGACATTTAGGATAATATAATGTGACATTCTAGAAATCAGTTTCTCCCCCTCCCCCCACTCCCAGGGTTTGTTGTTATTACCCTTTGTTGTTTTTTCTGTACTAACTCTGTAAAGTTTGTATTCTTTGTGGAGTATGACCACTGAAATCAACTTTCAGTCAGTTTCATGGTCAGGTAAAAGAGATTTACTTAAATGCCTGAAACAATAAGTCTGCCAGTCTTGGCTGAAGGGCTCTGTGTTTGTATGTTGGGGCATTCCCTGCATGGTCAGTAAAGCAGTGTACAGCTCTTTCTTAGCCTTCACTTCCTGCTTGTGCAGATCCTCAAAGTTAGGCAGAGGTGATTGCTTGGAGCCTCCTCAGTCTCTCCTGATTGTGCACTTGGACCTGGGCATGTTCACATGCCCTATGCATGTTGTAGCTTTCTAGATTTCCAAGACAAGTCAGAGCTTTTCAAGGCACCCTATGGACACCTCATTCCCCAGCTTTTCCCTTAAAAATTTGTGTTGCCCCAACTTTTATCTGCCATCTCAGGCAACCACAATGTTAAATAATCATCTCTGCCGGTTTTCGATAAATGCCCTTGGGGAAAAGGCTGATTGCACTGGGTGAGTCAGGCCATATAAAGACAGTCTTGTGAGTGGGGTCTTCCAGAGAACCACCAGAAAGGTCAAGTAATAGCAGTTCTCTGGGATTAAAGCCTTGAAGGAGTTCCAACTCTCTTCCGCCCCCTCCCGTGCCGTGATTGCTGGCTGATGCTTTTTAAGGCTATTAAGGGGTGGGGAAAATAGAATGGAAATAGGACAAATCTAAATGCTAGGACTGTTCTTATTGGGATTCAGCCATTTTTCTTGAATAAACACTCCCCATTTGCTCCAAGCGTTTGTTTAATTTCACGAGTTCTGAAAAGGTTGATTATACCAATTTTGCCAGTATTCTCATTGGTTTTGTGGAGAGGATTTTTTAGGAATCCTTAATCCATCATTCCTAATGATGTCCTACCAGGAAAGTTTTTGTTTCTTCCAGCCTGGGACATAGATATCACATTTTCTAATGACCCTGAAGTAATAGTCTTGAAAGTGAAAGTCAACATGCTAAGAATGACAAAGCAGAAAGACAGAAAGAGCCTGACCCTCTGAAAGCATCACTGAACAGCTGTACCTGTCCTATTGCTTCTCCCCAGACCTCTTAGAATGTAAGATACACAAATTCTGTTATTTAAACTTCTGTAGCCAAGGTTTCTTGTCTTTGCAGCTGATATATTCACAAATGATTCATTCTCTAATCTATCTTCCACAACTGCAATTAGAGCCATGTTTCTCAATAATGCAGTTGACCAGGGGGCTTCTCTGTTTCAAGCCCGTTAATGGTTGTTCATTTAGACAGATCTAACACCCTAGCCTTGCATTCACTCTGGCAACTCTGCTACCTAATCTTGCTGGGAAGGTTAAGCCTCTACCTTTACCCCAAGTCCACTAATTGCTCAAGTCTCAACTTAATTATGTCCTCCTCCATAAGGCTTCTTGTCTAACCCTCTTCCCCCAGGTCCAGCTGCATACCTACTGCTCTCTGCACCTTATACATTCATGTCTCCTTCTAGGCACCCGCACTGCTTATAAGAACTCCTAACATATGTGTCTTCAGCTCTGCAATGGCCCATAGAGCCCAATTTACCTCAGAAAACATGGGCTGAATCAAAGCATTAATCCCAACAAACCCATATTTAATTAACAATGAGTCGACACACAATGTCACTGAAATTGCAGTAGTCATGAGTACCTAACCAATAATATTACTAATTACCAACTTTAAAGACCATATTATGATAACACAAAAGTATAAGGAGGGGGGATTAGTAAAGTATCTGAAAATAGAACATCACAAATACTGTTGCATTCTTCCAGTATTAAAATGCAATTACAATTTTGGCTATATTCCATGCTCTCCCATAAATTCAATTTCCTTCTACTGAAAAATAAAAACCCACAGTGACCTCATTTATCTCCACAAGTAGAAATTATTAAAAGGTTCATGACTAAAGATAACTAATAGGAATGGTAGCAACATCATTAGTCAGGACAGATTTGACCTAAGAACAGCAAATGAAAACTATGTAATGTGAGTTTTTATGTGCTGGTGAATTTAAAGATCTTATTTGTACTATTCTTACATGTCAGTAAGGAGAGAGCTGACCTCCCAAATCAAGAGAAACAATGTCTTCATTTGCCAGGGCTGCTATGACAAATACCACACACTGGTTGGCTTAAACAACAGGAATTTATTGACCGACAATTTTGGAGACTAGCCATCCAACGCAAGGGTATTGTCAACAGCTTTCCGACACTGGAACTGGAACTATTTTTCAGCAACAGTGGATTTGAGAACCCTCTGAGCTATAAAGCATCTATTTTAAACAGGAGAACTCATTTTCTCTCATCAAAGTTCATTGTTCTGGCCTTCAAAGGGGACCAGTGCATGCTAATGTAATGCGGCTCTGCCAAGATTCTTTCTTTCTAGTTCCAATTTAAGAATACAATATTTACTCTCAGACAATGTTTATAAAGCTCTTAGAGCGCCCCAAAAGAAGAATTGGAAATAATTACCATTGAGAAAATGCATGAACCAAACATCAAAGACTTGCTGAATCTCCCCCACAAAATCCTCATATCCAGACCAACTATGAAAGAGCAATTATGTGTAAACTTTTATTTTCTCCCAAGTAAAGAGTTGGAGAAATATACTTTTTATCCTTAGCAGTTGATTACAGTGCATGGTCAGGACAACAGTGGACTGCAGAGAAGTCCCTGCCTATCAACAGGGGTTTGGGAGAGGATGGCTGTCGTCCCAGTACAACAGCACCCTTTCTGATGGGGAAATGCAGTGCAGAGAGAAAACTCCAGAGTTGGCTGAGCAGACCTCAGTAGACAGGTATTCAGAATGGAAATGTTTAAGACCAGTGAAATTTGAAATAATTATGCATAACAATAATTTGGCAAGGATGCAGTGAAATTATCACCATCCTATATTGGCAGAAATAGTGGTACCTCTTAAAATTCTGGAAAAACAATTCACCAGTAATACTGTTCAGATAGCCATAAAAGATATTCTCAGTAATTCCATTCACAGCCTGTCCTCCCCCAAAGGGAACAGGCTCTATTCATGGAAATACGAGGATATTTATGATAGCGTTAACTCTAAGGCCAACATCAAGTGGTTAAATATCCAATCAGTATGATATTTCAACAGTGCTCGGAAGAGATCATTATGAAGATTGTTTAATAAAACATTTTTCAAAAGGTTATGAATGATTCTCATAGTAAGTGAGAAAAAAGAATATAAAATCACAACCATATATGTTTACATGAACAAGGATGGTGGATTTGCTAGGGTGGTAAGATTCCAGATTTTCTAAAAATTAATTTGATTTCTGTTATTGTTATACTTTTTCCTGTACACTATTTAAAATGTCCTGAAAATAGAATATTACATATTAAATGTCTGCTAATATAGATAAATCCTCTTTTGAAAGAAGGAAACCGTACACTTTTGACAAAGCAGATAATAAATTGTTCATCCTGCTAACAGCAGTTCTCAGACTGACCCTTGGCTCCCGGAAACTAAGAACAGAGGTCAGCAAGCTCCAGTCCGTTCCTTCTCTCCTGTCCTTTGTGGTCTGTGGCTCACTTCAATCAAGCTCATGTCTAATCTTGACCCCCAGGAGAGGGGGATGGGGATTCATCCAAATGTTAAACCATACCTCCATTTTCCAAGAGTCCCTGAGACAAGACCTTCTTCACCATTCTGGAGTCCCTGGGTGGGTCAGGCTGAGAGAGAGCTTCAGTCAAAGCTGGAAACATGCTCTGGCTTCAAGAGAACTGGGCTCAGACCCCAGCTCTGCCATGCATCAGCCATTTGTCCCTGGTCGCATCTCTTAGGGAACCCAGGTGCCAGCTGCTGCCACCTTGTCCAGTATGCCCGCCTTATGTTCTCTGACGCTCTTCCAGAACCCTGAGCTCTAGGGTGTTGGGAGGTGTAGGACGTGTCCCCTGGCCTCCTGGTTTTCTTTGACTCCGAGTTTCTGGATTCTCCATCTCTACATTCACTTCACTTCTGTTCACTTTGCTAGACCTGGAAGATTAAACAATCTAGAAAACATGGAAAAGTGCCTGTCTTCATAGAGCCTGGTGGATAGACAGAAAATATATGAAATAAATAGCAAAAATATATAGCATACTGGATGGTGATAAGTGCAATGGAGAAAATGAAGGAAATTGGGGTGTGAGAGGAGGCTGAAATTTCTCATTGGGGAAGATTTAAAAGAGAAAATGACCTTTGAACAAAGACCTGAGAGAAGGGAGGACAAACCAGGTAAAGACTCTGAGGCAAGAGTGTTCTTAAACTGTGTCAAGTTCACCCAAGCGGCTGATGTATTCGCAGCAACGGAGATGAGGCAGGGAGATACAGGCTCCCCAGTAGAGGCTGGTTTGGACTTTGAACTTTGCTCTAAGTGAGCTATTGCTGAGTTTTGAGCACAGCCATGACATACACAAGAATCACTCTAGCTTCTGGGATGGGGATAGAGTGTAGGGGACAGAAGCAAGAGATAAAATAATTTAAGAGGATGTTGGCAAGAGCCAATGGTGACTTAGGGTGGTAGCAGTGAGTTGGTAGGCAGTGGTCAGATTCTGGATGTATTCTGAAAGTAGGGTCCCCAGTTGAGGTTCATTGGGGTTCTCCAGAGAAACAGAACAGACAGGTGGTACAAATTATGAGATTTATTATAGGAATTGGCTCACATGACTGTGGAGATTAACAAATCCAAATTCCACAGAGCAAGCCACAAAGAGACAGAAATTCCTCCTTCTGACGGCTGAAATAATCCATTTTCCCTTTTAAGGCTTTCGACTGATAGGATGAGACTTTTCTCATTGCCAAAAGCAAAACTCCTTTGCTGATTGTAGGTATAATCAGCTATAGATTCAATCAACTGGAAAAAATGATTTAAATCCATGAAATATCCTCACTGTAACAGTCAGGCCAGTGCTTGTTTGACCAAACAACTGGACACCATAACCTAGTCAGGTTGACACATAAAATTAACCAGCACGCCAGTATTTGCTGATAGATTGGGTATAGGCTGTGTGAGTTAGAGGGAAATGGACAGGGACAAAAAGGTTTCCTTCTTAACTGAGGTGGAGAAGACTGGCAAGGAGCACACGTTGGATGGGACAAGCCCCAGGAGCTCGATTTGGGACATGTCGAGCTTTAGATGCCATTAGAAGTCCAAGCTGGGGGACCTGGTAGGAAACAGTGTACAAGCCCAGGGTTCAAAGGAGAACTCTGGCCCAGAAACAAAAATTTGGAAATGTCAGAATACAAGTGGATTTAAAACCAAGAAATTAGATGAAATCACAAAGAGGGTGATACCTTGACACTCCTTCTCCTTGAAACCCCATTCCCTCCAAATACCATTCGCACAGTGCAGTGATATGCAAAATAGTTTGTTATTAAAGATTTGGAGGATGACACAAAGGCAAGAGATCAGATCAAATTTTGTGACTCAAAGGGTAGCCCAAAGACCAGCAGCTGTAAAATCACTAGGAGCTTCTTAAAAACTCAGTGGCTTGGGGTCGCCCAGAAACAGGTGTCAAAGTTTAAGAAGTGCAACTATAGAGCATATAATCTTTTTTTAAAAGGGACCTACATCTTATACCATATAAAAATTCCATATAGAATAAAAACTCAAATGTACCAAAAATAAAAAAGAAGTACAAGAAGAACCTGACATACAGCATTTACAATTTGGAGATCAAGGAGAACTTCCTAATCAAGCCTAGAAATCAGAAGCTATAAAATAAAAGGCAGATATACTTGAAAACATAAAATAAAAGACTGGTTCAAACAAAAATGGAGCCACCCCATCCTCCCAGGTCCTCCCACTTACAACTAAAAATCCCTGAGCATAACACAACAAACAAGTATAGGGAGCTTCTGAAAGATCAAAAGGTGAAAGTGAGAGTCTAGGGAAGTCAGGACTTGAAGAAAACATGGCAGTGAGTCACTAGTTGAGTTTTCTGGTGGCCATCTATAGATCTCAGACAAGGCACTGCAGAAGCCTCCAACCCAGAACCACAAAAACCGAGGAAAAAAAATGCTCCAAGAAAAGCCGGTTCCTCCTACCTGTAGAACCAGTTAAAGTATGGCCCACAGAACAGTAAGTATGTTTGACACTATCTGCCCTATTTCAGTCAAACACCAATGGAAAAACTATTGTATTCCCTTTCTCCCCACCACCTGCCACCACCACCAAATGATTTCAGTAGGACAGAGGGGGACCTATTCTTCCAACCTCAGCCCATTGGAAACAGATGGTGCTCCAATTCCTCCACCAGGGTGATGTCGGCAAGACAATGTGGGAAACTCATATTTCATCTCCTGCCCAGGAAATGTAGACAGTGCTGCTCTGGTTCCTCCACAGGTAATGTCTGCAGGGTCTACAGTGAGCTGAGCCTCCATTCCCAACTGACATCAATGAGACTGAATGAGGTGGTTCAAGTTCTGGTTGGACCTTCATGCTCCCATGCGCTGGTGTCTGCAGGGCACATCAGGAAGGCTGAGTCTCCTGCCCAGTCAACAACAGTGGGGCAGAACTGGCCAGTGCAAGACAGGATTAGCCAGCACCCTGATGTATCCACTGCAGGAGCTGAGCTAATGCCCTCATTCAGGAGCAACCTCACAGAACCAGCAGTGCTCTGCCTAGAAGGTGTCAGAAGGGCCGAAGGTGGAGCTGACTTCTAATCACCTTCCAATCCGCAAGAAAATAGTGTGAGTCAGTGATCCATTTGGTCAGGGTAATGACAGCAAGGACTAGCATGGAGCTGGATATCTACGCCAAGGAGGAAGAGGTGACTGCCTGCTAAAAAAAAATAGGATTAGCAGGATGCTGAGTCTCACAGCAAAATACCTAAATGTCCAATTTTAAAAATCACTCTTCATGCCAAGAACCAAGACCATTACAACTTTAATAAGAAAAAAGAAAGCAATCCACAGATGCAAACACTGAGATAAATCAGGTAATGGAATTGTCTGGCAAGTATTTTAAAGCAGCTATCATAAAAATGTTGCAAATGATGAATTATGGGCACACATGAAACAAATGAAAAAAATTGAGTCTCAGCAAAGAAATAGAAGATTTAAAGAAAAAACAAAGTGAAATTTTAGAACTGAAAATACAGTAACTAAAATAAAATAAATTCACTGGATGGGCCCAATAATACATTGAAGGCATCAGAGGAAAGAATCGGTGATCTCAAAGACAGAGCAACAGAAATCAATCAATCTGAGAACGGTGAGAAAATAGACTGAAAAAAAAAAATAACAAGCTTCAGGGACATATGGAATGCTAATGAATATCTAAAATTTGCAACATCATCATCCAGGAGGAGAGTAGCTAAAATGGGGTGGGAAAAATATTTGAAGAAAGAAAAGCTAAAAATGCCCCCAATTTGGTGAAAGACTCAAAACCACAGATTTAATAAGTTGAGAGGACCCCAAATAGGATACATCAAAGACTTACATGATATGACACAGTATAATCAAACTTCTTAAAACTAAAGACAAAGAAAAAATTATGAAAGATGCTAGCAAGAAACAATGCATTATCAAGGGGGGGAAAGTAGATTGACAAAGGAGTTCTCATCAGAAACTATGCAAGCCAGAAGGAAGTGACACGGAATGTTTCAAATGCTGAAAGGAAAGAGTTGTCAGCTCCATATTCAATATTCAATAAAAATATCCCTCCAGAATTAAGATGAAAAATACATCATAAATACTGGATATATTTTCTTTTATCATATATATAATAGAATCTATGACCATTGTATTGTCTCCATTTTAGTTCCTCCTCTATTTCTTTCATTAGCATTTTAAAAATTTCAGAACATTGATACTGTATGTTTTTATTAGACTTATACCCAGGTATTTCATTAATTTTTTTGGAGAGACTATAAGTGATATTTTGTTTTTAATTTTTGATTCTACATGTTTGTTAGTATTATTTAGGAATACAATGGACTTTTGTGCATTAACATGGTATTCTGTGGCTTTGCTGAATGGTTTCCTTGAGGAGACACAGATTACTGGAAAGAGCACTGGATTAGGAGTCAGGAGCTGCTCTGCCTCTAGTTCTCCCGAAACTTTTCAAGTCCTTTGTCCTCTGCAGCCTCGCTCCCTTCATCTATAAAGGTGTGTCAAAAGGAGGGAATGTGTTGAGTCCACACATCTGAGGCCCTTCCAGCTGTTTGTCTATAATTTAGAGTTTCGCTGACATGCTCAGGAGAAGAGACACTCAGACGTCTTCAGAAAGCAATCTCACGGGATTTGTGACAGAAATCCAATTTTCTCTAAAGAGGCAACATCCTCTTTTTTCACATGGCTAATTAAGAAAGCTGCCCAGTTTGTCACTGGAAAGATGTTGCCTTCTCAAGTTTTAAGTGCAATGAGCCTGCGAGTTGCATCCTCCACCAAACCAAGGGAGCTAGAACCAATTCCCTCTGCCCACAGTGCTGTGTGCCACCAGGAGGGGGCAGCAGCAGCCAAGTCATGATGCTGGCGCTCAGCTGCACTCCAGGTGTCCTTTCTGGGATGCACATTGCAAAGATAGCTCTCCTGGAGCTCTCACTCCCAGCAGCTATGATTGCTTGTGCAAACACTTTCCCACCATGCTCCCTCTGCTCCCCAACCGACCCCTGTCTCCCAAAAGGTGATTGCTACCTATTTGTTGGATGGATGGATGGACAGATGGAAGGATGGATGAGTGGATGAATAGATGGATGAAGGAATAAATGAATGAGGCTTGAAGTCAGGACACAATCTGGTGTAAGAGTGGTTTGGTGTGAAGGAAGACATGCAAGTTGAGGTCCTGAAGATGCTCCTCTTAAATCACTGTATGGCCCTAGGTTTAAAAAAAATCTTACCATCCCTGGACCCAGTCCCCTTCTTCAAGATGATGGTCATGGTCATTCAAGGCACCTTTGGTTCCTGCACATCCTAAATATGCCGCTAAGGGAAAGAATTGATTCATCCACACATCAAACATCATCAGAGTTCTCCTGTCAAGCTGGGGGAATAACAAACCTAGGGATATCCAGTACCTGGCCCCCAGGAGTGCCCAGACTGGAGGTGGCAGGGTCTGAACCAGGCCCAGGTGAGACACACAGAGGTGGTGCCATGCAACGTCCCCAAGGAGGGTGCTGACCCCACATGGAGACGTGAGAAGTGAGAAGCAGATGCCCAAATGCAGGAACTACACTGACTGTTTCCCACTCTTTCAATGGAAGTCTAGGGTAGATCTTATTTCTTGTGTGGAAACTGAGGCTCTGAGCAGGTAAGTGGCTAGTTAGAGGTCGTATGATGCTCTACCCACAAATGGCTCCGTCCCCACTCCTTTCCATTTGCAGTGAATTTTTGACAGTGGTAGGGCATGTGTTGAGACTGGGTGGTCCCCTTCATGACCTTACTTGTGTCAGAGGCCCACCAAGACCCAGAGAAAGCAGACGGAGGAGGAAGGGGAAGGAGTGCTCCAGAGGGCAACATATGGGAGCAGGAAGCAATTGGCTCCCAGGCACTTTCTCAGGAATCACAAACTGGGAGAGACGGGATCGCCATTCCTTTCCCTCTGGGTGACTTTGTTGTTCTATTGAAATTCCCATGAGGACTAGCTGGAAACCTCTACACAGGGGTATGTTGGGAAAGGACAGGGCAGGTGAGAGCCTTCTCCTGGGGACACCTTCAGAGAACCAAACTCAGGAGAGAAGACAGGAGCAGATGAGGTCCTGAAGCCCCAGAGAAAGAAGACAAATTGTTTACCCAGCATCTGAGGTATATTGTCCAGATTCCATGTCTTAATTTGCAAAACAAAGTACCATGAACTAGTTGACTTAAACAACAGAAACATATTGTCTCATGGATTTGGAGGCTAGAAGTCCAAAATTATGGCATCTGCAGGCTCATGCTTCTTCTGAAGCCTAGAAGGAAAATCCTTTGCCTGCTTCTCCCTGGCTTCTGGTGGGCAACCAGCAATCCATCCCATTCTTGGTTTGTGGTGGCACAAGTCAGCTCTGCCTCTGTCACAAGGCTGTCTCTTCTTCTGTCTCTCTGTGCCCAAATTTCCTCTAGTTCTAAGGACACCAGTCATATTACATTAGGGCCCACCTTGATCCACTGTGACCTTATTTTAACTAACACCATCTTCAAAGATCCTATTTACAAATAAATTCACATTCACAGGTCTGGGGCTGAGGAATTGAACATGACTTTTGGAGGAAGGAGCACAATACAATCCATAATAGGCCACCCTCTGGACCTAAAAAGTAATTTACCCCAAAATATATTTGTCCCAACATCTCAAAAGCCTTAAGCCTTTTCAACTGTAGGCTTAGAGTAACAACTCTAAATTCAAAATCTCATTTAAATCTGTCATGGTTTGCTCCATCCTGGAGCAAATTTCTCTCCATCTGAAGACCTATAAAGCTAGAAGATAAGTTATTTGTTTCTCAAATATGACGGTGGGACATAGGGTAGATATTCCTATTCCAGAAGGGGCAACGTGGAATGAAAAAGAGGGGTCACAGGTCCCAAACACATCTGAAATTCAGCAGGGCAAAATCCATTGGATTTCAAGGGCTGAGAGCCCTCTGTGGATTGCGGGAGTGGCAGCCCAGCCTTTCTAACACCAAGCACCCTTGGCTGAGCCACAAAGTCTCTCATCACACTCTGGTACCAGCACAAGGGCTGCCTCCATCACCTTCATGTACTTGGGTGACTTTTTCACCAGCAAAAGAGACCAGGTTCTTTGGATTAAAAATGAAACCAAGGTTATCCAATTTTCCCTCCCCAGCCCACCTCCTGCCTTGGTTCACACACCCATCCCCATTGGAAAGTCCCATGTCTTGTCTTTGCCTTTGACTGCCTGTGAATCCATCAAAGCTCAGTTCTAAACCCTGATCTCTCCAAGGCTCTCTTTCTTGTTGGGTAAAAGGAGGGTGCTGAATTAAAGTATCTTGAAGGTTTTTCCAGACCTACTCACTTGCCATTGGTGATTCCTGCATTCTACAGCACTTCATCTGGTTCTTTCTCCTGACTCCTGTATTTAAATAGGTGTTTCCATGGCTTCCTGCTCCCTCCTCCAGGAACAGCACCCCAGCTTATGGGCCATCTGCTCCACCTCAACTGTGCGAACCATGGCCTAAGCCAGACTCCAGGAATCCTTCCTAGGGACTTGTCACCCTGGTCCTTCTCCAGATGTGGAGCTGGGAGGCATGGCCTGGTCTCTGCTGCCTATCTCTTACCACTCTGGAGGGGAACTCACCTGAGAGAAAGAAGCTGGTTGTTGAGGAGAGGCAGAGGTGCAGAGGGGGAAAGAGTTCGATGGAGCTGAGCCAGGTCTTGTTGGATCTTAGCTCAGATGACCCTTTGGTCAGGGGAACCAGTAGGTTCCAGGAGGGTTTCTGCTCCCGGACAAGAATCCTGGAGGATGTGCGTCCTTGCTACATTGTGAACTCCAGAGAGCAGGGGCACTACTTTTTTTTTTCTTTATTTTTTTTTTTGTATTTTATTTTTATTGATTTTGTAAAAATATTACATTAAAAAAACAATATGAGGTCCCATTCAACCCCACCACCCCCACCCCACTACTCCCCCCCCACCAACACTCACTCGCATCATCATGATACATCCATTGCATTTGGTAAGTACATCTCTGGGCATCTCTGCACCTCATGGTCAATGGTCCACATCATGGCCCATACTCTCCCACATTCCATCCAGTGGGCCCTGGGAGGATTTACAATGTCCGGTGATTGCCCCTGCAGCACCATCCAGGGCAACTCTAAGTCCCAAAGGTGCCTCCACATCTCATCTCTTCCTGCAGGGGCACTATCTTATTTTGGCCAGCAGTCAGCCTGGGGCCAGCCCAGAGCATCTGCTCCTGAAATGCTGGATTAACCAGAAGTGCCTGCCCTCAGGACACTTTCCTGAGGATGGGTGGCCCCAGGAACCAAGATTCAGTGCAGTCTGCCCTCTGAAAAGGGGCATGTGACTTTCCTCTAGCACAGCCAAGCTGAACAGCCCTGGGTATGCAACACATTTGTGATCTTAATTCCTTATATCTGAGGGGCAAACCCTAAGAAGCCAAGCTTAGACCTTCTCCTGGACCAGTATCACAGGCCATATTGAAGAGGGTACTAGATTGTGAGCCAGATCTGGGTGGGAGTGCCAGCTAGACTCCTGTTTCCTTGGGTTGCCTCCTAAGAATCTCACTTTGCCCATTTCTAAAACCAGGGCAAAAGACCAGTCTGAGGATAGCTAAGGTCCTTCCCAACTTTGATCTTAAGGGATTCTGTACCTTTTCTCTGTATTCCAGGAATTCCCCACCCTGGCATCTTCTCTTTACCCCCCACAAGAGAAGAGTCTGGAAGATTAAAGGAGCTGATTTGCCCCTTCGATAACTTGTTATATGGGCATTTACCTGCTTAAACAGTCCTCCTTTGCGGGGGAAGGGCTTCCAACCCCAAGAACACTAGTCCTCTCCTGGGTCCAGCACTGTCTCCTGATCAGTCCCTTACCTCCAGGCTCTTCCTTGCAGTTTGCCCTCGATGTGGCAGGATCTAATGGGTAAATCTCCATTACCCATCTTTCCATTCTTCTACACCCTACAGGTTTCCTGACTCTCCTTCATCTGCCCAGAATGTGCCTTTCTCTGCCTCCACATATCCAAGTCCTGTACATGCAGCTCAAATGCAGGTTCTCCTTAGCCAGTCTATGATTGGTCCTCTCATGCATCTGACTCTTTTCTACTTCCTAGTCCAGTCCTTCATTCTGTGTCTTAATATCTATGATCTCCTTAAGGTCAGACGAAGGCTCGCTATTGCTGTACCTCAGCATTAAATATTTCATGGGACTAAGCACTTACCTACTAAGGAAATGGAAAATGTTCTTTAGAAAAAGATACCTGTAGCTCTCCAGTGCTGATGGAAGAGTGTCCATCATCCATCGGAAGTACCCAAAAGGAGCCCAGAAAATCACATATGGCAGAGAAGTAGAAAGAATAAACAGGGACTGGATCAGGTAATCTGGTAATCTTAAATCTTTGGGTAAAATACTATATCGTTATAATGTAGTTCGATCAACTATAAGGTAAGTATAAAAATAGATAATGGTCCTATGATCTTCAGAGACTCAAAAACTGAGAACCACTAAGAACAGTGGTTTCACAGAACATTTCACACATTATCAATAGATATTTCCTTAAAAAAATAATTAAGTGGTCCACTACTTTGAGAAATTCTTGGGGTAACATTTTAAGCAGATTTCTTTACTGTAAAATTTACTGAAAAACTCCTCAAAGTCAACACCCCCACACCTTCTACTGCATACTGTGAATCCCTGAGAGGGGTCTAATATGCAGCATTTCCAAACTCGACAGAGTTAGGAATGCTTTTCACAGTCAACCTGTTGAGTATTAACCTCTCATCACAAAAGAAAGAAACAGGTCAAAGAAGACAGGACTCCTTCCGCCAGATAGCTCATAGGCTGTTTGAACTTGGACATACAGAAGGTGCATTCACTGTGGTGACTGAACTTATATAACTAGAAGGCCAGAGCCACCCTGCCCATGTCAGCAACAAACAAGAGGGCACCTTGTCTAAGGGCCTAGCTGGGCCCTGAGGGTGCTTGCTTCAAAGCCTCAGAATTGGAGCTCAGGTATCAGCCTGAAGGGAAAAGGCTCAGCCATCCCTCAATCCCAGTAAAACCAAGAGAGCACAATTAGACAAGGCACTGTGTGGAATGAGAGGAATGAGAAGATGGAGTGAGTGAGAGGTGAGAGGAACATGTTCCACAGTGTTGAGTAAGAGTTCACTCTTTCAAAAAAGTGTAAACTGGTGGGCAAGACAGAGCTCCTCATGAATCTTGTGTTTGAGGACCATGGCTCTAATTCTTTGTCCCTGGACCCTTTTAGCTTTGACTCCCTCCTCAGAATACAGTTTGTTTCCTGCCTTAGCTTTGGGGTAGGTCTGTAGCATCCGTGAAATACCCAACTCAGCTCATCACTGGACAGCTTGCTGGATTTGTACAAAGTACACATATGGTGTCACTAGAACAGCCCTAGACACTGAATTGGCTGACCCCCAAGCTTGTTCCTTCCAGTCGCTACTACCACCTCAAAAAGAAGCTGACACCTCCTGGTCCCATTGTGCTGTGGGTCTGCATGGCCTGCCATCCAGGGCCTGGGCCACATGTGCCATGGAGCCGGCCGGAAGTCCCCGCTGCCCTCTGCAAGGCCTGGTTCCATGAGACCAGCAACCTGTGACCCAGTCAGGCCCAGTTACAGCAGCTGGAACAGCTGTTCCATCATCGGTGCTCAAGGTACCAGGATACCCTTGCCTTCCCAGGGAGACCCACAGCAGAGTGCTGGTGCTAGATGGCATCATCCAGCACACAGAGTGGATGAGTTCTCCTACCAGGAGCTGATAATCAACCCACCCCTCTGCAGCCACCCATGGGGGTCAGGGACAGAGACGTCCTATCAGAGGTGGTGAAGCACCCCTCGCTGGAGTTGATAGTCAAGTGCGAGGTTGGTGAGGATGTCACCCACATCTCCAAGAGGTTCCTGCCAGGCATGGCTGTTGGCTTGAGTTCATGAAAGAGAAGCAGAATTCCTTCAATGTTGTCATCACTGACTCAGACCCATGGGCCCAGCCAAGAACCTCTTCAAAGAATCCTATTACCAGCTCATGAAAACAGCCCTCAGGGAGGAAGGCATCTTCTGTTGCAAGGTCAAGGGACAGAGGCTGCACCTGGGCCTCATCAAGGAGATGAACTGTTCTGCAAGACCCTCTTTCTGGTGGTGGGCTCTGCCTACTGCACCATGGTACCTACCCCAGTGACCAGACCTGCTCCATGCTGTGCAGCAAAAATGTCAGCCCCAGCTTCAGGGAGCCAGGGCAGCACTGATGCAGAGACAAGGGGAACAGATGCAGCTGAAATGCAACTTGGATGTTGTAGCAGTTTCATATTATTGATGAATTCCAAAAGGAGAGATTGATTGTATTTGTAAACTGGTTGGTTCCTCTGGGCATGTGTTAGATTCAGCTGAGACATCTGATCAAATTATGTTAAGACTAGGGCTTCCATTCAACCACATCATTAGGGTGTGACTCAGCATTGAGTCCTAGCCCCCTTGATGGGCTGATAAAACAGACTCACACAGAGAAGATACGCAGAGGATTCGGCAGCCCCTGGATGAGAGACAGCCTGACAGTCTACAGCTGAGCTTGTGGAAACACCAGAGCAGGAATGAGCCCCAGAGAATGAGAGAAAAACCCCATGCCCACCTATAGCTGAGACTGGAAGAAGCTGGACCCATGGAGCCTTAGGAGGAAGAAGAAGGCTGAACCCTCACAGACATCGCCCGCCATCTTGCTCTAACACATGGCAACAGACGTTGGGCGGGAAATTACCTCTTATGGTACCTTGAGCTGAACTCTTTAGGGCCTGGTAATGGAAAGCTTCTACCCCAAATAAATACCCTTTATAAAAGCCAGCAGAGTCCTGGTACTTTGCATCAGCACCCCTTTGGCTGACTAACACAGATGTGCACCAGGCAGCCTTAGTGCTGCCCGAGTTTGCCACCAAGGTCTTGCACAATGTACGCTGAGCCCAGGTGCTGCAGCCAACACCCAGAGACCCAGACAAGGAGCTTCCAGGGTGCTGGACTCCAACTGCCCTGGACAGAACCCTCTGCTGGCTCTCGTCCACCCACCAAGTGTTACAGACCCCAGAATACTGCAGCCGGCCCTGCTGGGTGACCTGTCTGTCTGTCTATGTGGCATCCAGCTGCCCAGCCTCTGCTAGCTGTGTACAGTCCTGTCTCTGCCTTCTTTTGCCCCTGGTGTATTTATACCAGCCCCCCCCCCCCAAAAATGAAGCTGTCCCCTAACCTGACTTCTAATACCATGGATTGGTTTTGCCCAGTTTTGAAATTTATGTAAATGGAATCATACAATATGCACTCTCTTTGTGTCTGTTTTTACTTTTTCTTTTTCACTTAATATTAACTTTGAGAACCACCTTTTACGTTAAGCACAAAAATAAACTTTAAATAAATAACACATCCACAAATGTAGAAAATCAGACAGGATGGAAGGATTTAAATGAAAAGCTTCTGTCTCCCACACCAAATCTCCACCTACCTCCCTCAGAGCTACCACTGGTATCAGTTTCTTGAGCATCTTTTCAGAAAAATTTGAGGCATAAACAGGCTTCTGGCTGTGGGTCATTTTCTGTTTTTGTTTTTGTTTTTGTTTTACAGAAACAGTAATACATCCTACATACAGAAAAAAAAAATGCATTATTAGATTACCTTCTAAATATTTCCTGAATTAACCTACATCCCCATTGCCATTTCCCAATCCACTATTGAAGGTACAAGCCAATAACCTTGTAGATAGTCACTGTTTGGCATTGACTGGGGTTTCCTCATGATTTCGTTTGGCTTATGAGCTTTGGGCAGGAACATCACAGAAATAACACTGTGTTCCTCTTAGTGCATCATATCAAGAGGCACCTCGTGTTGGTTGGTCCATTGTTGGTGACATGAGCACTTGACTAAAGCAGGATCTACCAGATTCCTCCACTGCCAAATCACCCATTTTCCTTTTGTAATGAACTAAGTAATCAGTGGGGGTATTCTCTGAGACAACGTATACAGCTTATTCTTCATCGAACATTCCCTCAAAGGTCTTGACATCCAGAGATGGGTTTTGCCTACATCAATTATTACTCTGGGGAAGCGGACTTGGCCCAATGGATGGGACATCTGCCTACCACATGGGAGGTCTGCGGTTCAAACCCCGGGCCTCCTTAACCCATATGGAGTTGGCCCACGTGCAGTGCTGATACGCACAAGGAGTGCCCTGCCATGCAGGGGTGTCCCCCGCATAGGGGAGCCCCACGCACAAGGAGTGTGCCCCGTAAGGAGAGCTGGCCAGCGCGAAATAAAGTGCAGCCTGCCCAAGAATGGCACCACACACACGGAGAGCTGACACAGCAAGATGACACAACAGAAAGAAACAGATTTCTGGTGCCGCTGATAAGGATGGAAGCAGACACAGAACACACAGCAAATGGACACAGAGAGCAGACAATGGGGGAGGGAGGCGGGGAGAGAAATAAATAAATAAATAAATAAAATTATTACACTGATGAAAGCAGAATGGGGTGTATGAGTGCAGTTTTCCCTGCCTTGGAGGTCCACTGAGCAGGCTGGATGATACGGCTGCTTCTAGCCTGTCTCTGGCTCCTGAAGTCTTGTTTACCATCTTCAGGAGGCTCAGCTCACTGCCTGAAAAGGTGAACTCCCAGGAAGCATGAGAGATTCAAGGCCCAGGGTAAGATTTCGGAGACACTGAACTTGGCCCTCAAGCAGGTGATATAGTTTCTATGCCTTGCTCCCCCTCACCACAGAGGTCTTGTCTTGAGATTTACTTGTTCTAAGGCCTCATCAGATTTTTTCCTCTGGGCAGGGAGTCTAGTTCTTTGATTATGAAACCAAACTTGGACTCTTGACTCTTGAACCCCAATTTATTTAGCAAGTCATTCTCTAGAACAACACCAGGGTAAGGGTTGCTTCTAGATGCTTTAATGAGAGTTTCAGATCGGGTGGAGGACCCTTCAGAATAATCTTGCCCATGTTTTTGACCAAATTCTGAGGCCTCCTCAGGTCCTTGTCTTCTCTGGAATGGGTATCTAGTTCTATCCTGAAACCAAATCTGTAATCTAGACTCTTCAGACTTGATATCTGTTTGATATTATTGATGAATTCCAAAAAGAAATATTGGATTATGTTTGTAAACTGGTCTTCTCTAGGCATATTAGATTATATTGGTTTCATAGGTATACTTGATTAAGTAATTATGTAAACCTCTTGTTGCCAGTAGGGTGTTGAGTCCCCACCCTTTAGTGGGTAGAGACTCACAGATAAGAGTTATGGCAAAGAACAGAGTTGAGGGCATTTAATGCAGGAGTTTTGATGCTGGAGTTTGATGCTGAAGCTGGAGCCCCAGGGAGTGAGACAGAGCCATTTGCCTGATAGTCTACAGCTGACCTTGTGGAAAGAGGCAAAGCCTAGAAAGCCTTATAGTCTACAGCTGACCTTATTGTGGAGAAAACAGAGGTGCTGAGCCCAGAGGAACCTAAGAAGCCTGAACTCTCGCAGACATCAGCAGCCATCTTGCTCCAACACATGAAAATAGACTTTGGTGAGAGAAGTAACTTATGCTTTATGACCTAGTATCTGTAAATTCCTACCCCAAATAAATACCCTTTATAAAAACCAACCCAATTCTGGTATTTTGCATCAGCACCCCTTGGCTGACTAATACAATAACTAAAGCCAAGTTTTCACTTGGAAGCATAACCTGATCAAGCCTCTGAATTTAGTGCAAGTGCATCTATCATTTTTGGTACAGTCTTGTTTGGAGAGGTGTCCTGGGCAAGTTGGAAGGAAGCCCCATGACCACGTGTGTGAAGAGGCTCAGAATAATGATTTTTAATGCATAAAATAAAATCCTAACAATTTCAGAAGCAATACATTTGGGGTTTTGTGATATATAGCTCCTCTATTAATGTATTAAATTAAAACAGATCCCACAGAGTGTCCAACAAACACCATAATTTCAAAGCACTAATAAGCTCCCTTTGGTAGGACATGCACTAAAATTGGAATGATATCGAGAATATTATCATGGCCCCTGCACAAGAATGAAAGGCAAATTCATGAAGCATTCCACATTTTTAAAATTTTCAGTATGGGGTTGGTGTTGTTTTTGCAATTGTCCTGCAAATTTGAAATTGATCCAAATTTCAATATGAAAAAGTACTGATGAAAATAAACCATATGTTGAGGTATCTAATGCAACTATAATTGGATACAAAACTATTTGTTATTTTTATTGATGACAGTCACAAGTGCTGCTAATAGTAATACTCTGCTGTCTAACTTTATAATTGAGGGAAACAAAATTTAGAGATGAATTGAAATAAAGGTGTGAATTTTTTCCAACCAAAGTTCACAGACACCCTGAATTCTAGGTCCCTGGGACCAGGCACAAACTCTGGGTGAGAAGGGAGAGATGAAAGAAAGGAAGCCCCACTGCTTTGCATGATGGTAAGAATATATTTCTCTTCCTCATTAGGGATTCTGTTGTCCTAACGCTTAGCATTGACTCTGCCCTTGCGTGGTCAGTGGAGTCTCAGGGGCCAGCCTGGATGGTACAGTTGGAGCTCCCAGGACAACATTTTAAACTAAATCCACCAGACTTATGGATGCACTTTGGAGGGAAGAGGGGTGGGATCCAGGGAGAATCTCGGAATGAGGGGTTGGAAGAAGGGCTTCGCAAGGGAGGAAGGGTCCTGAGACAGGAGCTGTCAGGCAACTGGGAGCACATGCAAGGGATCTTGGGGGAACGGTGCAGCTCCTTGGTGCCTTTTCCCTTAGACTCTGGAAAAAGTCATTCTCACTGACCATCTTTCTTCATATCACATTCTTGATTTTCTTTTTCCCTGTCCTCCTGCCAAGTGAAGTGCAGAACTGTGTCCTCTGTGGAAGATGGCCACCTGCCAACTCTGAGACTTGGGGTGAGACGTGCAGGGGCCACGGTGGAAGAGAATGGAGGGGTCAGCAGTCAATAGGAAAGCATGGATGGATGAACACAAAACCCTCCTCCCCTCCATCACACTTACTCCAAAGCTTAGATCCACTGAGTTTAGCTCAGGAACAGAGCTTGTGGGCAAAAGAGTAAAAGGGGCTGTAAGGAATGGAAGAGGGTCCAGGATGCAGCAGGCTGCAGAGGCTGGAAGATGGGGCTGCAGTGGGAAACCCTCATGATGCAGGATCAGTGTGGGCCCAGTCAGTGCTCACTGCATGGACAGGGGGGCCAGAGCTGGGCAAAGTGCCCAGCATTCAGGAGAGGGGCAGGGAGAGGAGGGTGAGCCAGGAAACTACAGCGGGAGTCCTTGGCTCTGAGCTGCCCTGGCCCCGTGCTGGATGGACCCTCAGGGCTGATCCCTGCTCCCCAAATATGGGTGGGAGAAAGCAAGACCCACTGTGGACCCCTCCCTGGTGGGGTTGAGACTGGAGCCCTTGCTGGGGGTAGTCTGTCATTACCGAGAGGGCACCTTCAAGCAGTTGGTCCTCATTCAGGGTTCCACATCTGATCTGGGTGAGCCAATGGACAGAATCCCCGAGAAGAAAGAAGCTGTTTCCTAAAAACCTGTTTCATTAGTACCCACTGAAATCAATAGCAGATAATCCATTAAAAAAGGGGGGGAGGGGCAAGAAAAGAAAAGAAAAACACAAATCCATTTAAAAAAACATTTAAAAATTCCATAAAAGCCATGTTGAAACTTATAAACAAGCCAGTTTAGGGCCTTATTTTAAGTGTTGAAAAGTTTGTCACTTGGTTGGAGTTAAAAGCAAAAAATCTAACTCATTTTGGGAGGGGCAGGTGTAGCTAAATTTAAGCCAGATGAACAAAATCAAGAAAACTCTACAAAGGAAAACATTCTGCCAATCTGCTGGAGGATATGCAGAGACTCAATCTGGGGGGTGGGGGTGGGGGTGTACATAGTTTGGCATCTCAGCTTGTGCTTTGGGATGACTTTCTGAGCCTCTAATTCCCTATCTGCAGAATAATGAAATAGACTCTCCCTCCCAGGGCTGTTAGAGCTGTGATTCAGAACATTGAAACAGAGTTTCTTTAGCCTCCTACCCACATAGGCATTGTGCTTGGGGCCATTTTGCATGACCTTACACCATTGGAGTGGTTTGGAGCTCTGTACACCAGAAAAAAAACATGTTTCTAAACGTCATCCATTCCTGTGGGTGTGGACCCACTGCAAATAGAAACTTCTGATGTCATTTCAGGTAAGGTGTGGTCGAGGGGTATCAGGATGGGTCTTAATCCTATTACCAAAAGCCTTATATGGAAGACCATAGAGATCGAGAAATCCAGAGGCGGAGGCAGCAGCCTGGAAGTTGAAGTCGACAGAACCAAGAATCCATGAGAGACTGCCACATGCATTGCCATGTGACTGAAAAGCCAATTACCAAGGGTCACCGGCAGCCAACCCCAGATGCCACAGTCTGCTGGAAGAAAGCATTGCCTTGCAGACACCTTACTTTAGACTTCTTCAAGGCTCAAGACCATGAACTAATAAATTCCCATTGTCAAAGCCAACCCATTGCATGGCATTTGTTTTAGCAGCTGGGAAACTAAAACCATGTCTTTATAATGTAATTGGGAAACACTATTCAAAGGTTACTTGGGTCCTCATCACTTTGAAAGTTCCTGCAACTTGTCACAATTTGACATCTAATTAGGCTGGAAACTCTGGTCTTAAAATTCACTCATTCAGTATAAACCTATCAAAGGAGGGCTGTCCTGAGCAGCAGGTCCTTTTGGGGATTAGGAGAAGGCACCCTCTGAACTGGAGCTGCCCCACAGGGCAAGGCTTGGCCAGTAGGGTGCCTTGGTGGGAAGAAGCTGGCTTTATCTTTGCTTTGCTTGGGCTGGGCATGGCATAACAGGAGGATGCAGCAGATCCAGACCCCAGCACGGCCTGACCTAGTATGGACCAAATGCCCCACCTCATCCCTGTAGCTGCCCAAGTCAGCCTGGGGATGCATGAATGAGAGATCACCAATGATTTGTTCCCCTTCCTCTAACACCCAGGGTTTCCTCACTCCTCTTGGAGTCCTCCTCCCAACCAGTCTTCCAGGGCCAACAGCCATCTTCCCAGAGCTGCACACCGACTTCACACCTGCAGCCACGTTCTCAGCACACACCTCTTCCAGACATGCAGCCAGCCTGACCTTAGGAAGGACACAAGCTTAGAGCCACTTGGTCAGGGATGCCCCTGGGGTGAGCAAAATGGCACCTCAAAATTCTCCTCCTTGCCTGGAACACTGGGCCTCCCACTACCACCTTTACTTGGCAGGCTTCAGAGAAAGGGTCAACTTCTATAAGAAACATCTCCTGACCCTCTTCCTTTCTCCCAGATCAAATGCCATGCTCTCCCTCCCCCATCCCTGCTTCCCACCCACCCTTTCTACCACCACACAACACCATGAAATGGTGTCTGTGGAGGCCCTCCCCACTGTGAAGATGGGTGAGGGCTGGCCTGTGTCTGGCTGATGTGGGAACTTCAATATTCAACTTGACGTCTGGCACATGGTCAAGACACTAAGAATACACACAAGTCATGAGGGAAGTAATCACCAGATTGAACATCCAAACTTGCCCTCAAATAATAAACAGAACACACAGGAAAAGAGCCACAAAAAGGCAGAGTCACAAACGGGGCCTAAGGCAGCAAGTGGTTGGGATTGAGAAACACCAAACTTGAGGTCAAAATGGAGCTCCGTAGTTGCTGAAGAGAACAAAATTCACATTCTCTACTTAGAAGTGGTTTCTTAAGTTCTCAGGATGAGCCTGGTTCATCTTGGGATGCTTCGGTAACTAAAGCTCAATAAAAATTAATTGAAATGAATGCATTTCAAAGTGATGACTCATTTCTCTCTTTTTTGTTTGGTTTTCTCCCTACACAGGCACATTTTAGAACAAAGCATTTGTTCTAACCCAGGGCCTGGGGTTGTCCATGAAGGATTCTCCCCTTGCAGGCTCAAAGGGCCCCTTCAGGTCTTTCCTTTCTTGAATGTCAACCAGCCATAGGCTGGGTTTTAAGGGCAATAATCACATCCTTTCTATGCACCTGTTGGTTGAAACCAACTGAAAATGCAGACGCTGGAATGATAGACTTGACGCCTGATAAGCAGCATTGGAAACTCCAGAGCTGCAGCCCCCAGGACACCCCATCTGTAACACCCTCTGCAGACAGCATGAATGTTCAGACCAACATGTTTTCCCAGAAGGATCACCAGGGGCAAAGAGGAAGAGAGACAGGCTCCCCAACCTCTTTAGAAGGAAGGCCTGGGTAGATCCTGAACTTCTAGGGAGACAGGAGAAGAGTAAGAATTGCCACACAGCTGGCAGGCAGGTTTGAAAGAGAGTGGGCCCAGAGGGCTTTGGGCCAGTTAGATCCCCCTGCCCTGGGCTCAAAGGGAGCAGGGAGGCAGTGAGAACAATTCTGTAGTCCCGGAGGAGCTGCACCCCTGGTCCATGGGTTCAGATAAGGAAGAGAGCAGGAAAGTGGCTCTCCATACACTCAGTGGTTCAGAGGTGGTTTATTGTCTTATCCACCAGGTTTCTCAGTGATACTGGGGTCAGCAGGCATGTGGATGGGCCCTTGAGGGGAGAGACCAGCAGCAGAAGGAGCTAATCCTGGTTCTACCTCCATGGGCCTTCTCCCAAAAACCCAGCCGCAAGCTGCTCTGCAAATCCTCCTGGGACCAGTTTAGCTTTTGCCCTCAAGAATGGGTAAGCATGGGGCACTGAGACCCCAAGCCCAGCTGTTCCCTAAGCAAAACGTCTCTCCAGTTCTAGTTCCCATCTCAAATGGTGGCCAGCTTCCTTTTCTAATTGTTCTTAGAAGAAGTTATGCAATGAGTCCAAGGTATTGGAAGACTAGTTCAAATGACATCAAGCCAGCAGTATAAAAATATTGAACATTATGAACTGTTTCGCTTTAAATTCCTGGAGAAAAATTGGTCTCCAAAAATTAAATGCCCTTGCTCATATAAGTTAAAGTCCAAGGTATTAAAATAATAATCGAGAAATTAAAGTTCCCCAAGGAAATTAAAGCTCTGCTCAGTCTCCTGCCTGCCACACTGCTCTCGTTCACCAGACTAGGTCCTTAGCAAGTGCTTATTGACTTGGTCAGGGCTTTCCAGGGAAATAGAACTAAGAGGATAAGTGGGCAAATACTAAGAGATTTATAATAGAAATAGGCTCACATGACCATGGGGACTGACAAGTCCAAATTCAGTAGAGCAGGCTGCAAGTTGGGAACTCCAATGAAAATTTCAATGAATTCTCCAGGAGAAGCTGACTGCCTAAAGTAGAGATAGAAATTCTTTCTGACAACTGAAATCCTTTATTGTCCCTTATAAGCCTCCAACTAGTTGGAGGAGACTTTCCTCATAGCTGAAGTCAATCTCGTTTGTTGATTATAGATGCAATCAATTGACTAATGATCTAAATCCCTCACAGTAAAATCAGGTTGCTTGACCAGTTGCTTGACCAAGCAACTGGTCACCATAACCTAGCCACATTGTCACATGGACTTAACCATCACACCCATGTGCTACCTGAAGAATCAAAGGATGACCATCATCGTGGCAGCAACCTTCATCTATCACACCCAGAAGATATGAGCCCTTCCCCAGCTATGGAGGAGTTACCAAAATGATGCTGCACAGCTCTTAAAACAATGTAGACAAAGTCCCTAACAGAGGCTCAGGAGCATCTGAAGGCAGAGGATGACAGAGAAAACAGAAGAGAGGAACCTTGACATTAACAAATGACCCTTGAAAGCAGGTAGGGGGTTCACAGGGATCCAAGAAATTAGCCCTTATTGTCCCTTCCTTGGCTCAGTGTGCAATTCAAAAACAGTATAAAGGAACAGAATTGGACGAGTCTAATTCAGAACCATCTCCTGACTCCAGAGCCTGCAACAGTGCTACCTCTCTGTCTGCAGTCCCCCCTAAGAACCCAGCAAAAACAGTGCTGCATGTCCTCAAAGCTTCATCCTGAGACCCTTCTGTTTAAGGGTTGCAGTAGCCAAGGACCACAGGCTGTCAGTATAAACAAAGGAATCTGTGGTCTCACACTTTGGGGGCTGGAAGTCCAACATCCAGGTGTCGGCAGGGACACACTCTCTCTGAAGCAGGAGGCGCTCTGTATGTGGCTCCAGCAGCCCATCGCTCAATCTCTGCCTCCCTCGCGTCGCCACCCCCTCCCTGTCTGATACCTACTGCTGTGCCCAAAGTTCCTCTGCTCATAAGGCCACTGGTCATGTTGGTTGAAGGCCCTCCCAGATTCGTTTGGCCTCACCTTAACTATTTTTTTTTAATTTTATTCATTTTGTAAAAATATTACATTCAAAAAATATGAGGTCCCATTCAATCCCACCACCCCCACCCCACCACTCCCCCCACAGCAACACTCACTCCCATCATCATGACACATCCATTGCATTTGGTAAGTACATCTCTGGGAATCTCTGTGCCTCATGGTCAATGGTCCACATCATAGCCCATACTCTCCCATGTTCCATCCAGAGGGTTTACAATGTCCGGTGATTGCCCCTGAAGCACCATCCAGGGCAACTCCAAGTCCCAAAAACACCTCCACATCTCATCTCTTCCTCCCATTCCCCATACCCATCAGCCACCATGGCCTCTTTTCCCACACCAATGCCACCTTTTCTCTGTGGACCTTGGATTGGTTGCGTCCGTTGCACCTCTATGTCAAGAGGAGGCTCAGATTCCACATGGATACTGGATGCAATCCTCCTGCTTTCAGTAGTAGGCACTCTAGGCTCCATGGTGTGGTGGTTGTCCTTCTTCAACTCCATCTTAGCTGAGTGGGGTGAGTCCGATAAATCAGAGTGTAGGAGCTGAAGTCTGTTGAGGCTCAGGGCCTGGCTATCATATTGTCAGTCCAGAGATTCAAATCCCCTAAATATATCTTAAACCCCAATACCAACTACAATTCCAGTAAAGTAGCATGAAAGTCTTGTGAAAAGAGATCCCATCTGAGTCCAGTTCCATCACGCAGGAACAACAGCTCCAAAGAAGGGCCATCTGCCATGACCATAGAACCCGTGGGTTTCTTTAGCCCTCAAAGGAACCAATACCTGGGGTTGTATCTACTTTATCTGTCTCTTAGACTCTGCTCAGTTGTACATAAGAGCAATCCTTCTGACAACCTCCAGACTCTTTTTTAGAGATTTGTAGCCATATAAACTCATTTCTCCTTTCCATTTCCCCCTTACATTAGGTCAAACAGCATTTTAACGTCATGTTATTATATGTAGACAGGGATATTCTGCTGATCCGCATTGAACCTTTAATTCAAGGTCATTTTCTAGTCGCATCATCAGTTGGTACTTGGTAGTGATCCCTCAGTGCCAGGGAGGCTCATCCCTGGGTGTCATGTCCCATGCTGGGGGGAAGGCATTGCATTTACATGCTGTGTTTGGCTTCGAGACTGGCCACATTTGAGTAACAGGAAGGCTGTCAGGAGGAAATTCCTAGGCACAGTGCTGCTCTAGGCCTTGTTCTTATTTCAGGCATATAGGCTCACAAGCATAGTCATTAGTATCATGGTCTCACTGTTGGACCCTCATTCCTTCCTGGTCCTTACCGTTTCACCTGGGGGACTGCCGCTGCTCCCCTAGGGACCACGACAGAGCACCCCCGGCCAGGAAACCAGTACCCCCCAGCTGTAGTTTTTAATTGTTGCCACTATGAGTATATCCAAACATTACCATGCATCCTGGACATATGCCCTGTATAGTTCCCTGTCAGCCATTGCGGGTTTGAGGGGGGCTGGGGATGGGCGGATGGGTAATATTGCCCAAAAAGTGGGGGGAGGGAGGGGCAACATACAAACATAGGAGAGTGTCAGGTGTTGGTTGAGAGTAAAATGCTGAGAAAATCGTATCAAAATATAATTAGGAGGGTTACCTGTTTAGAATGCTTGGAGGGGATGGTCTGATGTGGGACGGGCTCCTGGGGAATGTCTGAATGCTCATTTTGCCAGAGTGGGTTGTACCATTGGGTAGAGACCCAAGTAGTGGGAGTGGGTGTGGACCCACATCCTGGGGAGGACTAATGCCATCAAATAGAGAGAACTGTATCTCTCGAGAGAAAGGGTGGCTCCCAGGGCATTGGGGCAGTTGAGCAAGTCAGGCCCTGAACACTGTTGCAAGTATCTCTGGATGTGGCTCCTCGGGAAATGGAGGTTGGCTGTCACTGTGGGCCCCAAGGGGAGGGGAAAATGGATGTTAAATGTGTGGAACCAAGGTAAATGTGGGGATAAGAGAGGAGTTTCGTGAGAGTACACAAGGATGGATATAAAACATGTAATATTACACCAAAAACATATAGGGGACGACAGACTAATAATGTAAACCATAATGTAAAACATAGGATAACTAAAAAATTAGAAAACTGTATATCCTAAAGTATGGACCACAATGTAAGCACAGATGTCACTTTGTTTGAAAGCTATTGTCTCAGAGTCTGTACATCAGTTTAAGTAAATATGATATGAATAAGTTATAAGAATATCGCTGTGGAAGGGAAAAGGTTTTATGGTAGATGTGTGGGAGTACTGTATATTATATATATGAATTACTGTGGTCTAGGGCTCTTGTGAAGAGAAGTTCAATAATTAGGAAAAAAGAAAAGAAAAAGATAGGATGTAGAATTTTTCCAAATCAACATGTATTCTATATCTAACCTTTAAACCCATCGCTATATTCCATTTTAATAGTAAGGGATCCTGACATTATATTGGGCTTCACTTTTCAGGACGTTTTGGATCACAGAGTGGTTCAACAATGGCAGCGGAGGAATACTGGTATAGGCCTCACCTTAACTATTTTTTTTTATTTTTTTTTATTGACTTTGTAATAATATTACATTAAAAATATATATGTGAGGTCCCATTCAACCCCACCCCCCCACCCCACCTCTCCCCACCCCAGCAACACTCGTTCCCATCATCATGACACATCCATTGGATTTGGTAAGTACATCTTTGGGCACCTCTGCACCTCATAGTCAATGGTCCACATCATGGCCCATACTCTCCCCCATTCCATCCAGTGGGCCCTGTGAGGATTTACAATGTCCGGTGATTGCCTCTGAAGCACCATCCAGGGCAGCTCCATGCCCCAAAGACGCCTCCACCTCTCATCTCTTCCTGCCTTTCCCCATACCCATCAGCCACCATGTCCACTTTTCCCACTCCAATGCCACCTCTTCTATGTGGACATTGGACTGGTTGTGTCCATTGCACCTCTATGTCAAGAGGAGGCTCAGATTCCACATGGATGCTGGATGCAATCCTCCCACTTTCAGTTGTAATCACTCTAGGCTCCATGGTGTGGTGGTTGTCCTTCTTCAACTCCATCTTAGCTGAGTGTGGTAAGTCCAATAAATCAGGTTGTAGGTGCTGGAGTCTGTTGAGGCTCGGGACCTGGCTATCACATTGTCAGTCCAGAGATTCAAATCCCCTAAATATATCTTAAACCCCAACATTAACTGCACCTCCAGCACATTAGCATGAAAGTCTTATGAAGGGAGATCCCATCTGAGTCCAGATTCATCACACATAAACACCATTTCCAAAGAGGGGCGATCTGACCTGGTAGTTAACCCCATCGGCCATGACCATAACTCCCATGGGTCTCTTTAGCCCTCAAAGGAACCAATATCTGGGGGTTGTATCTGCTTTATCTGTCTCTCTGACTCTGCTCAGTTGTGCATAAGGGCAATCCTTCTGCCAGCCTCCAGACTCTTTTTTAGAAACTCGTAGCCATATAAACTCATTTCTCCTTTCCATTTCCCCCTTACTTTAGGTCAAACAGCATTTTAAAGTCATGTTATTTTATGTAGACAGGAATATTCTGCTGATCCGCATTGAACCTTCCGTATAAGGTCATTTTCCAGGCCTCACCTTAACTATTAACACCTGCAAAGGTCCTACTTACAAATGACCTCACGCCCACGGGACTGGGGGCTTAGGATTGAACGTGGCTTTGTGGGGGACACAACTCAATCCCTAAGAGTGATCTTCCCAATAATCCAACCCCATTGGCCTGGGGACGGGGCTGCTGCTTCCGGCTGCCTCGAACACAGAAACGGACAAGACGAGAATTTCCAGGAACGCACAGGGCAGGATGTGGGCCTGGAAAAGACAGGCTCCTGGTAAAGACAGGGCAGAACAGGTAAGATAACTTACCCTGTAAGATACCCTGACCACAGCATCTTGAGTCTGAGCTGATGCATGGCAAGGGGGCATAGGGCAGCTCCAGGGAGGGTGAGAGGTGGCGCTGGCTCTCGAGGGCTGTCGGGGCACCCTGGCCCAGGCTGAGGCCATGCCCATCTCACCTGCACAGCTGTTCTCCCTCTACCCCATCCCCATGGATGGGGAAGACTCTAAGCAGTGCTATACTATGCTCAGGCACGTCTGGCAAACTGGGGGCTGGGTGGTGCCAGAGAAGGGACCCTCCCCACCCAGAGCAGGCCGCCTCGTCCATGGGCCCCTCTCCACCAGCCCACAGAGCCTGGGGTCAGCAGTGCTGGGTCGGCTGCCGCTTGAACCCTCTAGTTCCGGCCTTCCTCCACCTGCCTCCAGAAAGTCTAAACCCCGGGGGCAGCAGAAGGAGGGTGGCGGGACTTCTATTTCTTTTTAAATCCTATCATCTAGTGATTTTTATTAAGAGAAACTGTATAAAAGCAGCCCAAACAATTATACTATCACTCAGTGTTCAGGTCCTTAGCCGGAAAGGACTGCCGTGTCAGGCTGGCAGCCGCTGCACATGGTTAGCAAGACTAGTTAGGACTGTTCACAGGTGAAGCCCCTGACCTCTAAGGGAGCTTCCAGGAACCTAAATAGTCAACCCCTTTATTCCTTCAAATAACTGTGGGTTTTGGTACTAGAGCTAAGGAAGAAAAAGTCAGTATGGCCATGTATGTTGCTTGAGCTCCAAAGCAACATATAGCCACTAAATTTATTAAGGGGGAGGTTATATAGGAACTCTATTTTCTGCATGATTTTTCCGTGTCAAAAAGAAAATCAGGCTGTGCAGAAATGGAACAGGCCAACTTAGCAGCCAAACAGCAACCGTCCAGCAGTGTGACTCTGAAAGCCTCTCTCCTTTGTCTCCACCACTTATTAGCTTGGAGAAGAAGGAAAACAGCTTCCGCTGGCATCCACTGGCAGAAATGCATGTGGACGACATCGCCGATTCACTGTCTTCCTATCAAAGGAGGACATGTGTGGATGATCCAAGCCTCTTGGAAACCATCTCCTCCATTTAATTAGCATTGCTGCATCCATCCCTTGGGCCATGCCTATGGGGATATGTCAAAACCTGAGTCTCCTGGGCTAATAAATTAAAAATTTTAAAAAAACAGGTTTCTGCCATTGTATTTCCCCCCCCCCCTTTTTTCCAAGACACAGAACAATGCTTTCTCAGCTATCAAAACTAAATTAATAGTGATCAAATTTCATTCTCACTGGCGCAGTGGGGTCATCCCTCACTTGACACCCTGTACACGGGACATAGTCTCCTTGCTCTCTCTGGACAGAAGCTGATCAATTCTGACTACTGATAAACTGAAAGTGATAAATTCTCAACTCGGGCTAATGCAAAAGATGAGCTTGCATCAGTCTGGAAAGCTCTCTGGGGGGCTGTTTGACCCCAGACTCAGTGAACTCCCTGCCTCCGCCCCTTTCCTTCTCTGCTCTGCAGGGCAGGCGCTGACCACACAGGTGGTTCTCCAGTCTCTGTCTCATGCACAGGTGCTGAGCTATCCAGCTCGGGTTTTCTGAGCCTGTGGGTCTAGACAGAGTCACAACGACATCAATAACTTAATTCCCTACTTCTTCCTGTACTGAGGCTGGGCTGGGGCACCGGACAACTTGGCCATGGATGCTTCTAGGAGTCCCGGGGCTGTGCTATGCACAGGCTGCCCTGTTGGGGTGCTCTGTGCCACCAGGCTCCTCGATCTCTGCGGCTGCCCCGGGGTCCATTCCGCACCCAACCAGCCCAGCCAGGGCCACCCCATCAGCCGCGCACCCACCCCAGAGCATGGGGAGTGGGCTGCTGTGAGGACCCAGCATGCCCGAAACCTGCCACAAAGCACAGGCATACCTAAAGCAAGGTTCTCGGGGAGAATGAGAGCAAAGCAGACACCAACAAAGCCACTGCGCGAGATGGTGCTCAGCACCCGCTGAACTCTCAGGAAGACCTCCTAAAGGATGTTCTGTCGCTCTGCGCCGAATCTCAGCACCCCTCGTCTGCCAAGCACCAAAGATGGGCTCGCCCAAGAGAGAGACCAAGACAGAGAAGATAGGGAAGAGAGAGGCAGAGATGAGTCTGTCCTGGAGATCAAGGAAGCAAAATGCAAAGGAAAGAGCAAGATGGCCCCAGGGCCAGGCCTAGCTGCAGCTGAAGACACGGCAGTGCAAGAAGATGGTCATCCAGCTGGGCCTGCGAGCCTCCCGGCCACCTGACACAAGCCAAGCAGGGAAGACCACCATGGCCCCTCCTACTTTAACAAGGCTTCTGAACTTCTTGCAAGGAGGAGGGGAGTAGGTACTTCCAGCTTGGTAGGAGTGCTATGACTGGTATCGATCTGTGATGAAATAGGGGAGAATCAGCTCTCCTCTCTCTCTCTCTCTCTGTCTCTTCCTCACACACACACACAAACACACACACACACAAGGATGCCCCAGCTCTCACAGAGAGCTCAGTGCCCCTGCTCTTTATTGTTAGGGGCACCCCCATCCTTGGCTGAGTGAGGGATCAGAGTCCAGTAACAGGTGCACTGCTCCTGCTGTACATAG